>NC_135049.1:17131530-17743196 GCF_051014685.1 Ptiloglossa arizonensis
TACTCTCATATTACTTTCATAATTACTTCCGTATTACGATATTTAAATATGTATCTCACAAATGTACACGTACCTAGGTACGTGCCAGTACGCCGGTCGAAATAAAAAGAATAATAGAGCCACAGATTCTTATCGCAGCAGTGGGCGATTGGAATCTTCATTGTTAAATATCTCGTAAATTATTTTCCACCTACAATTACGACCAAGCATGAACTGTTACGTCCATGAGTCATTCTGTTTGGCTTGAAAAATGCAACTTAAAATACAGATATATTTTCCGAAGCTATCTTCCTATTTAATCCTTAACGTTATATTTAGTCATTTCGAGTTAACATTGTACCTAAAAAATATCAAAAAAAAAAAAAAAGGAATCTATAAAATACTACGACTAATTAAACAAAAGGAGACACATCGAAGCATATAAAAATTCTAAACTGGCTAGTCAAACTAAAAGTCATCTTTTAAAAATCAATATTGTCCAACATAATTTTAAAACAAAAGTTGTACAATTGTACAATTCTAAACTTGCTACTGGAGTTAAAATTGCCCTCTTTTAAAAATTAGTATCGTTCAACATATAATACTTTCGAGATAAAAAGAATTCTAAATTACCCAGTCGTACTCTAAGGATTTTGTCAATATATAATAATTTCTAGACAACAAAAAATTCCAAGCTGGCCAGCGTAGCTAAAATCGCCCCCTTTTGAAAATTAATATTGTCCAACGTACAACAGTTTCGAGATAAAAAAAGTTCTAGATTACCTAGTCAAACTCTAAGGATTTTGTCAACGTACAATAGTTTCAAGACAAATCAATTCTAAACTGTCCAGCGTAACTAGAATCGCCCCCCTTCAAAAATTAATATTGTCCAACGTATAATAATTTCTAGACAAAAAAAAATTCTAAGCTGGCCAGCGTAACTAGAATCGCCCCCTTTCGAAAATTAATATTGTCCAACGTATAATAATTTCTAGACAAAAAAAGTTCTAGGTTACCTAGTCGAACTCTAAGGATTTTGTCAACGTACAATAGTTTCAAGACAAATCAATTCTAAACTGGCCAGCGTAACTAAAATCGTCCCCTTTCGAAAATTAATATTGTCCAACGTATAATAATTTCTAGACAAAAAAAATTCTAAGCTGGTCAGCGTAGCTAAAATCGCCCCCTTTCGAAAATTAATATTGTCCAACGTACAACAGTTTCGAGATAAAAAAAGTTCTAGATTACCTAGTCGAACTCTAAGGATTTTGTCAACGTACAATAGTTTCAAGACAAATCAATTCTAAACTGTCCAGCGTAACTAGAATCGCCCTCTTTCGAAAATTAATATCGTCCAACGTATAACAGATTCGAGGCCCCAAAAAATTCTAAACCAACTAGCGGAGGTAAAAATCGGCCCCTGTCAAAAATCAATATTGTCTGGCATAGGGACGACTCGCGATGGGACACAACTATATAAATGTTTACCTGGGATCGCCTGGAGGGACTAGGACTCGGGGGTGCACCCTCCTTGTCTCTCTCGCGATCCCTCGCAGCACCGGCCTCGATGTACTTCTTCCATTGCTGGCTGTTCGAGCTGCTGTTCGCCGAGTTGTTCGAGGCTTGCTGTTGCTGCTGATGTTTGAACGCCGAGTTGTCCGTCTGTTGCGAGCTGTCCGATTTCTTCACATGGGGATGATGACCGCCGCCAGGATGTCTGGAGCTCACGACGCGGTACACCAGGTTGCTACCCTGTTGTGCACCTTGGGGGGTGGCCGAACTACCGCCACCCCCCACGATCACGCCGCCACCACCCGGCACCCTCTGTTTATGGAAATAATAAATTTCGTTTTTTTTTCTTTCTTTTTTTTTTTATCGCGTTGAAACACATCGCGACGGATTAAAGGAAACTACGTAACCTAGATCACGGCCCGCGATTACGCTCGACGATTATTTAAATTTAATGGTCTACCAGCAGCGTTTAAATAATAGACGAGAATTTACACGTAGCCACGCTCGCGCTATTTAATTCGATGGTACACGCCAGCATCGATTTATTTAACAGTTCGTTAACCCTTTGAGAACGATGTTCGAACGAACCAAACAACGTAATTGTATCGTTTCCGGGGACCCGTGGCGGGAAATTCTTTACAAAGGTTGCCACAAATTTGCAAAAATCGATTACCATAATACACACGGACGCGTGGATGTGTGTGTGTGTTTGTAACGATTCGTTGAATTGGAATGAAATTTATGCGCGGGGTGAAATCATTTTTGCATGCATATTCTTCGGTGTTTGTTCAACGTGCGTGGGTCCAATATGTTCGTGAAATATTAAAAGCGATTAAATAGGAGTAAAGAAATATTTGTTCCTTCGTATGTTCAAAGGCTAGTAATAATAGACCAATAATAATGGAAATGGGTCTACGATGTATTTGACACATATCTCTTCGTCGGTTGTTACTTTTTGTTCAACGAAATTATTAAAAGATCGATCGATGCAATTTTAGATAATTACATCGTGGTTGTAAGATCGAAGTCAACCAGTGAGTTGATAAATTTTTAATTTTTCTTTCGAAAGCCGATATTAGGAGTCAATCGAGAATAAATTATGTATTGCAAAAAGTATGCACGACCAGTGCGTTCGATGAATGGGAAAACTTGAATAAATTATCCATCGACTGACTCAGTCCCTCAGTTATGCATGATTGTTTGCAATGGAATTGTTACACATGGTGTGACATTTTTTCTCGAATATTCTTGTCAATGTTCCCTCTGCGAGCTTAATTGGATACCGATGTTGTTGCAATCGAACGCACGACCTAGGTCAAGGACTTCCGGTGAGGTTGATTACACCATTATCGATTCTCAAACACGAGGTTCGTAGAAGTCAGAACCCTGATAGCATGACTCAGAAAACAGACGCCGGGACAGCAGCTACTCGATGAAACATTCTCTGCGCTGGTTAAAGGAACCCTAGTTTTCAAACTAAGTTTTTCAACTTTTTATACCTAATGATTGAAATTTTTTTATCGTTTTCGATATACAATCAAGAACGTAATATCAAGTTTACACTTCCAAATGTTACAATCAAGCTCTACTATTATTTTGAAAAGCCTTCAATCTCAAGTATTATTTTCTAAACTCTACAATTATCAACGTGACACCAAGTTTGTAGTTTCTAACGTTCTAATAGTGTTTGCAAGTGAATCGAATCGTCTAAAATTATGTTCGTTAAACTCGATAATCGCGAGGTCACATTAGGCTATTATCCTCGTAATACGTTTAGTTACCAACATGTTTACACGAAAGAAACATAATTTCCTCCACGTGTACGTAATATCTTTCACTTAGGAATTTTCCCAAAGAAAATACTTCTCCAATTTTAAATTCCAAATTACGTATTTCCGAAAACAGTCTCTCTAAAAAAAAAAAGAAAAAGAAAAGCATCGAAAGCGTTATCGATTCGAAAGACTGTCGTTGAACTATCGAATAACATTGAGCAAAATTTCTCCTCTTTTTCATCCAGATGAATGAAAGTGGAGCAACGTCTGCTCGTTCGAAGATAAATACGGGGATTTAGGAAATTGGAAAGGTGTAATATGAAATACGTTGAATTTAATGAATCGGAGAGACGTTAAAATATCGAACAACATCGAGTAACGTTTCTCTCATTCTTATTTTTCATCGAGATAAACGAAAACTGAACAACGTCTCCACGTTCGAAGATAAACACAGACGGTTTGGCAAATTGGCAAGGAGGAATTTGAAACACGGCGCTTCGATCGGGCAAAAATTCACCTCGACACTACTTACTAGCGTACGTTTTCCTTCCAATTATTTTAAACAACGCGACGAATCGACAGAACGGAACCCGCACGTTCTTCCTTGTTCTCTTTCTGAATTTCTGCGATCCTGCGGCCCTATTTACCACGTACGAAGTGACTCACGGGGTAGGAGGGAGGGGTTTAGAAACGCTCTTTCAGGTTTTTACTGTCTGGATCGTAAACGTACGGTGAAAAGGCCATAAGCAGGACAAAAGATCCCCGTGGGTTAAGTACGACTTTTTCTCTCGTTGCTCTTTAAAGGCGTGTTCATACCGATCGGCGCGGGACCAGCGTAATACCCCGCGATGCGTCAACAGCGGAGAAACGATCGAGAAACAATAAACATTCGGCGACTCCTTTTGCTTTGAACGACACCACTACCGCGAAAATTTAAATAAACGTGCCCCCCCTGCCCCTGCCCCCTCTACCGGGTACGGAGCACGGTGTCGGTCGTACCTTTTATTCTTTCTTTCCCTCCCGGTTTATTATCCGAAATACAGGCCTGGAAACGTCGCTTTTTTTAACGGAATAAATATTATCGTTGCGACGCGGCTAGGGTGCGCCGGAAGAAACTCTACACGGAGACGAATGTTAAAGGAAAAAAAGAGAAAGAAAAAAATATAAAACGGGAGTCAGGCGCGTTGAAACCGTGTTTCGAACGATGCAAACATTTTTGTGTCGAAGAATGTCTATTGTTCGTTGCGTTTAAAAGTGAGAATAAATGTAACCTAAATTTCAGTATCTTTTTTTTTTTTTTTGAGGACGATGTTGGATATTTTTAAACATTGTTTCTCGTCTACAATATCAAAAGATAGAGATTTTACTTTTAGTAGAAAAATGACTACTGTTTATTATTCGCTGCGTTTAAAAGTGAACATAAATATAACGTAAATTTCGCAGATTATCGACAGTATTTTTTTTTAACGATATTGGACGTTTTTAAGCATTGTTTATCGTCTACAATATAAAAAGATAGACATTTTACATTTCGTAGAAAAATGATTATTGTTTATTATTCGTTGCGTTTAAAAGTGAACATAAATATAAAGTAAATTTCGCAGTTTATCGACAATATTTTTGTTTTTAACGATATTGGACGTTTTTAAGCATTGTTTCTCGTCTACAATATAAAAAGATACTTATGTATTTTACTTTGTTTACAAAAATGATTATTCTACTGACACACCAAGGGCTTGAAATTTCTAAAGTCGAACGTTTGAAGAACTGCAATATTTAAACTATCCTTGTTACTTTCTACACTACTTATAATTCGTACGTTAAAAATACTTTCTAAGTAACCATTGCAATTCTACGAAAGGTATTACGTATACAATCTACTCTAAGTAGATACTTAGGACACTTTGTAAAAAATCTACTTTTTAACTAAGAACGAAGTTCGAGTCACGTTGAAATAAAACTATCGTTAAAATCAATCTCACAAGTCAACAAAGAAACATACCTCACCCAAAACTCAGTAACTTCCAATGCAAAACGAAATGCGTTACGTAGAAACTCATTGAAAAATGCATAATCTTTAAAAAAAAAACGACTCGTTAAACTCGTCAATGAAACTCGTTAAAAAACGACCAATCTTGAAACTAACTCACCATTTTTTACTCGGAGCGAAGCAATCCGTAATTCCAAAGTCTGGAATGTTGTTCCCGGTTGTTCGATAAGGCAGGTTCAACGAAACCGACACCACGTATCACGCACACGCGTGAATATATAACATTGTTTTCGATTATAGCAATTATTATAGCACGGCTCCGCCGTTGTTGCTCTACGAATCGCTCGAAACTTGTTATTACGGCCGGTTTCCACGAATCACTTACTTCGACACCAGCCCCGAATCCACCGGAATTATTATCGTTGATTACACTTCTTCCGTTTCACCCGATTAATCATTCGTACATTTTCCAAACGTTCACCGGAGCGTTGCGTGTAAACCGACAATAATTTAATTGGCGCTCTGGAAGTGCCCTCGACTGTCGAGGCTGCGAAAGTTCACTGGTACACGTACACGTGTCTTTGGCTTTTCGAAGATCGATAACAGCGAAATACCTGTGTGAACACCGAATGCGTCATTGCACGGGATAATTAAGGGATAGCCCTCCGAGCAGAACCACCCCTGTTACCCTTCGTGTCTAGTGCAATTTAACCAGGGGTGTCTATTTGTTTCAGACACTCCTTCGTTCGAACGATTCTCGATGCTCGATTCCCTCCGAGCGATTTTTCTTTTCGTTGTTCCGACTCTTTTTTTCGTCGGACCACAATCGTAAATCTACCGTACCTATTCTCTTCATTTTCGTGTGTGCGAAAATATTATAAATATTTACGAAGAAAATATTATATTTACGAAGAAAATATTATATTTACGAAGAAAATATTATATTTACGAAGAAAATATTATATTTACGAAGAAAATATTATATTACGATATTCACGAAGAATCGAACGAAAACTTACCGCACTGCGCGTTTTAGTTTATTTTCGATCGATAGAAACGATTGTTACTTTCGAGAAATGAAACGGACACGAGTACTCGAAATAATTAAACTTTGGGGAACAGTGATCGATTCTGTGCAATAAGAAACCGGGATAATTTTGTTTCTATTCTTTGTTTTCTATTCGTTTATTTTCCTAAAAATAGGGAACGTTTTATTCGAACGAAAGACGATTGGGTAAATCGTAAAAATAAAAAAGTATTATTTTCGATCGATAGAAACGATTGTTACTTTCGAGAAATGAAATGGCTAGGTACGAGTACTCGAAATAATTAAACTTTGTGAAACAGTGATCGATTCTGTGCAATAAGAAACCGGGACAATTTTCATTCCATCCTTTGTTTTCATTTCGATGGAATATTTAACTCTGGGTTCAAAAATTCTAATTTCGATTCGAAGAAAATTTATAATTGCTCGCCCTAACTTCCCAGTGAAATCCTCAGAGTACGATGTAATTTTCTCTGCAACGCGAACAATAATTAACGAGCGTATCGTTAAAAGACAAACTCGGAACGTTCGTTTACTCGTCGACGAAATACTTGATTTGAAATTCCAATATTCGTTTCGAACAATTATTTATCTTTCGCTCCCTGCGCGAAACATTCATTCGCGAAGTTCCCACCCCCAAAAACAGACTGCTTCGAATTTATCCCAAATCGCGAGAAAAAAAAGTAAAAAAAAAAAAAAAAAAAAGAAAAAGAAAAAGAAAACTTAGCTTCACGAAGCCTCGCGCGGAACTCGTAAATTCAAGGAAAACGTAAAACCGTGCAAATTGAACTTTAGGGACTGTCTCACCCTCCTGGAGCGGCGTATAGAAAAGATAACAAGGTGCGAAACCGATCTGCAGACACCGTAGATACTCGTTGCGTCGGATCGCGTTTATCTACCCTAAGGAAGTATCGCGGGAATTGCTTTCCATCGGATTAGACGGTTCTCGGCGAGAGGGAGGGTTCTTTGCGCGTCTGTTCTCCGCCACTTCCTTTTTCTTTTTTTTTTTCCCCAAAGAGTGTATCGCGGTCAACGGAAACGTTCACGTGGAACACGCGCGCGGTGAAAACGCGGCTCTTTAGCCCGTAGGAAATTGAGGGAAGAGTTTCCATCAACGACACCCACCACCGTCGCGGTTCCTTCTGTCCTCGGTGTCATTCTCCGCCACCATCGACGAGACGCTCGCGTTTTCACCAGGCGGACGAACGTTAACTGGCCGACTGCGAGGGTCGACGATCCATTGCTCACCGGCCCTCCCCACTTTATGCGACGATACTGCTTACTAACGCTTGGATACCGAATACTCCACCGGTTGTACAGCCACTCGCAAAAAATATCATCGACTAAACATTAACACGGGTCACCGATTGCACGGATTTGCCCTGTACAGTGCCACGCAAAATTGTAGACCCCGCTTGCTTTCCTCTCGGTTAGGTGTACCGAGTACTCTCACTCTTTGTCGGTCTACGGGGATTCGTCGAGCTCTGATTCACTTTACGGTAAGTTTCTGATTCGTTCGGGGGAGATTCACCGGCGAGGTGTTTCCCGGTAAAAGGTCATTTTGTGTTGTATTTTTTGACTCGATTAGTTTCTCCTTCGTTTCTTGGGGTCTTTTGATCGGTGTTTATTAATACGGTGTCGTTTTATAGTAGATTTTTTATTCCATTGGTTCTTGATTCGTTTGTTGGGTTCTTTAGGTCAGTTTCTACTAGTTCTGTATCATTTTGGATGAAATTTTTTATTCGATTACGGTTTGGATCGTTTGTTGGATTCTCTGGATCGGTGTTTATTAATACGGTGTCGTTTTATAGTAAATTTTTTATTTTATTGGTTCTTGATTCGTTTGTTGGGTTCTTTAGGTCAGTTTCTGCTAGTTCTGTATCATTTTGGATGACATTTTTTATTCGATTACGGTTTGGATCGTTTGTTGAATTCTCTGGATCGGTGTTTATTAATACGGTGTCGTTTTATAGTGGATTTTTTATTCTATTGGTTCTTGATTCGTTTGTTCGATTCTCCAGGTCAGTTTCTACTAGTTCTGTAACATTTTGAGTGAAATTTTTTATTCGATTACGGTTTGGATCGTTTGTTAGATTCTTTGGATCGGTGCTTTTTAATACTACATCATTTTATACTCAACTTCTGATTTCATTAGTTTTTAGATCGTTTATTTGATTCTCTGGATCGGTGTTTACTAACACAGTATCATTTTATACTCAATTTTTGATTCTATTAGTTCTTGATTCATTTATTAGATTCTCTAAATCCGTTTCTCCTAGTTCTATATAATATTGGATGAAATTTTTGATTAGATTACGGTTTGGTTCATTCGTTAAATTTTCCAGATCAGTGTCATTCAATGTCTCTTCGGATCAACGACGCACTTCAAATTCAATAAGATTTCTGCGTCTTCGAATAATGTTTAAAACTCGATTACAACACACTTTCGTATGTGCTTCTATTTATTACAAAATAAATAATCGTATAATTATTACAAAATAAATATCGTAATATAATGTAATCAAGAATAGTCAAAACGAAATTATTTTACTCACAGCTCTAATAGAGCTGTAACAATTCAAAGAAATATATCTCGATTGTAAAATATTTTTCTCCCTTATAGGAACAATATATTCACAAATATCGTATCAATTTTTCACCTTTTATACAACTCGTATACATAGTTGCTCCGAATTCAGCGAACGAATTAATATATTAGAGATACGCTTACGAGCCGGGATTCTTACAAAAATTTTTGGGGGCGCCATTGTGCGGTGCAAAAGGAACTTGCTCCCTTATGCCATTCGTGTTATCTCGGTAGCATAATAGAAAGTTTGCTCGGCAACTATAAAATAAACGATCAAAGCGTTGAGAAGGAAATTTCACTCTCGTTGTGCGTGAATTTTTAATTAGATAAACGATTAAAAATTCGTTTTATTCTACAATACCGGCCCCTGATTAACGCATTTGTATTCACCGTATAATAAACGTGATTCACAATCCGAGAGAGAAGAAAGAAGGGAACGCTGTTCTGCAAACGATAAAGCGCTATACGAGAGTCCCAACCCCCTTCGCTATTCACCCTTCTCATTTTATCTGGTCGAAGGATGGTTGGATTCGAAAAGTAATGTTACTTGAAAACTGATTACTTTTCAGGTCGACCAGGGATTCTCAATTCCTGGCAGTTGAATCGAGGATTATCCTAGACGGATTATCGGCTAAGGGCCGAAGTAATTTTCCAGAAGAAGATAGGTCGAAGCAAAGAATTTTCCTTTAATTTCATTTTACCGGTCGTTGAAAATCACCGGGAAATAATAGTCGAAGATGGAGACGAAGGAAATGTGATAATTGTGGCTGACTTATTGAAACTGTAACGATCCACAGAATATAAAATTAGTAATTAAAATTTCATTATTTTCGGATGAAAATTACGATCAGTAGATACTAACAGGGACGGTAATTCTGTACGAATGTATTAATAATAAGCATGTATAATGTATTGTATGAATTATTTCGTTATTAAAATATTTCTGATTAAAATCTGCGAGGAAGCTATATATATATTTCGTATATATTTTAGTTTCAAATATTAACTTATAATTAATGCTAATTCGTATCGGCTAATGGTATTAATTATTTTTCCATTTTTTTTTAGTTATCAATTTTTGAAACGTAGATTATTTACACACTATAAAAGCAAGTATTTTCAAATCATTGAGAATCACTAATTATCAAATGATAAATCGTGTCATTGATTATGTATATCGTGTACCATTTTGTATTCGTTCGATATACGTATGTTTATACGTAGTCGAAAAAAATGTGTAAAATGTTTCTATTGAAGCTAACAGATTTTGTTCGACAGAATTTCGAAAGACTTTACGGAACAATCTTTAACGCAATTATTAGTATGTCTAGATTTTATCAATTGAAAAAAGCAATAATCTGTTTCATTTGAGGGCGTAACATTTTTTTTTTTCGTTTTCATGAAAATTACTGCTCGTTAGCGACGATTACTGTTCAAGTAATGAGCAGAAATTATTTGTTCGTGGACTGATTACTGTGCAAATGTCTCGAAAGAAGTAAACGAGATACCTCCTGAATAGGTATGCATAGAAATACGGAGTAATTGCGAAAAAGA
The DNA here is from genome assembly GCF_051014685.1 of Ptiloglossa arizonensis. Taxonomy (NCBI): domain Eukaryota; kingdom Metazoa; phylum Arthropoda; class Insecta; order Hymenoptera; family Colletidae; genus Ptiloglossa; species Ptiloglossa arizonensis. The sequence goes on from NC_135049.1 coordinate 17,141,970, forward strand.
AAAATACATGCCATTTTCTCCCCATTTAATTGGATAAAGGAGCAACGTGAAAGAGGTAAACGAAATAAGGTAGAAAAAAAGCTACGCAGAAATCACGAAATTTAAAACGCAGTGGAGTTTCATTACAGTTTTCAACAAGCAAAATTCACAAGGGGGAAATATCACTCCAACATTTATATTATGAACAATTTTTGTTCGTTAATTTAAAAATAGACGTAAAAAAAAAAAAAAATGGCTTCACAAATGACAAAGATTCTATGTCAATATTTACCCATTATATTCTATTTTTACCTTTTTTCTTTTGCTTTCTACATATGTATAACGCTGTAGAAATTTTGTTCAGTCTTCAATGTACTATTATTTATCGAAAAATCCACTTGTTGAAATTTGAAAACGTTATGTTATTAAAATATTAAACTTGCAGTGTTACGAGCACGATAAAAATATGTTTCGTTACACTTGACTTGAAAGTTGTATGCTAAAAAAAAAGTAAAACGTGTATAATTTGCATAAAAATAAAAGTCTGGGCGAATAAAGCTGCTACAATACACTAGCTTCTAATTTTCTTTCAATTCATCAACCGAAGCAGGTGTGACTGGTTCCAGAGTGATTTGAGGCATTCATAGAAACACCCCACGATTTCTAGCTTTTATCACGCAACGAAACGTTGGGTTCGTATGGTTTGTAATAATACTTTGCAACACGCATAGCACTTAATTCACGTGTCGCGCCACGAATATTCGAAAATTTCTATGAAATTCCCGTTTACCGTAGCAGAAGCGTTGTACGTAACTCTTCTAATTACAAGGACAACGGTGTAAACACTGAAAGCCAAGACACCCAACGTGAGCTCATAATCACCTAGCGAGCGTGTGTTATCAATGAAAAGCAGAGACAACGTGAAAGTGGCCCGAAGCAAGGACCTCCCTCCCCTTTGGTAAACGTGGCTACATTTCGTTCACGGTAAAGGTTCGTTTTCACGTGACACAAGCTCACGGCTCAATGCCGTGACGTAAATTAGGGCTTTGAGACGACACAGAATTAATTGTGCGCAACTCTGCGATTAAACGGGCATTGTCGTAACATTTGTCGGTGATAATAAAACGACATCAACCTGCGTGATGTTAACGGGTTTTCTTAACGCTTTGAAAGGAATTATTTATAGCAAAGCCAGAAACGTTTTAACAAAGGAGTTAATGCAACTTAGAAATTGTTATATTTCTCGCTGTATTTTCACGAAAGTATTGTAAACGGATCGGTGAGATTCTCCCGATGAAAATGAGTCCAAACACGACCATATTCGGACAACTTTTTCTTTTACCTCGTACGAAGCATTTTTGAAAAATTGTTCATAACACGAAATTAAAAATAATCCGAATATGGCCGTGTTTGTACTCGTTTTTATCGCGAAAAACTCACCGATTCATTTCTGACACTCTCGCGGAGATCGAGAATAAAAATACTATATTTCATTTGCATTAATAGTTGTCGCGACAATATTTGTCGATTATTTTCAAGCTTCCTCAGCTGGTTTTTCAATCGACAACTGACGGTCGTTCGAGCTGATGAACGTAAATAATGATCAGTGGGGGACGATTCGATACGTTTTATCGAGGGAGAAACGCGACGTTTTAACGAAACGTCATTCTACACAGAAAATAATAGAATAAATAAACTGGAATAGACCGAAACACCACGACAACACGTCACGTGAGAACGGACCTTAACTATTGTCCGCGCGGAACGTTCTATCGAGGGAGAAACGCGACGTTTTAACGAAACGTCATTCTACACAGAAAATAATAGAATAAATAAACTGGAATAGACCGAAACACCACGACAACACGTCACGTGAGAACGGACCTTAACTATTGTCCGCACAGGACGTTCTATCGAGGGAGAAACGCGACGTTTTAACGAAACGTCATTCTACACAGAAAATAATAGAATAAATAGACTGGAATAGATTGGAACGCCACGACAACGCGACGTTTGAGGTTTCACGATGACGAATGTCGATGACATTCAATGTCACGGCGTTAAAAGTTCCAAGTTCGCGTCACGTGAGAACGGACCTTAAATGTTGCCCGCGTGGAACGGAGACGGTCAAAGGGCGCAACGAGACGGGAGAAAGAGAACGGTTATTATTTCACCCGGCAGATATCGATTCCATTCGACGACCTGCCGTGACCCGCCTGCATAACTCACGGCGACGCGTACACTAATCCTTCCTCTCTTTCTTCCCAATCCGTGCAAAACGCGCGCGTCCGTCTTCGTTCCTCGCGACGATGCCGCCCGGGACTCTTCGGCGCGTCTCGCCGCCGCGCCGGTTCCACTGGGAGCGTTGTTTACGCCCTCCGGAAAATTTGACAAATCCTTCGTCTCGGGAGATCGAGCGGGAATGTCGTGGAAAAAGCGAAGAAACGTTGATGATGCGGAAGGAAAAGGGTAAAATATGGACGAGCGCGTCAAGGGGAGATTGGGAATTGATACCGATCCTCGAAGCCCTTTTCAATACCGGCTACCGGGTGGTCGAAAATTACAATTTTCAAGATCGATACACTTTTGCGCAAACAATGGAGAACAAGCTCTGGGGGAAATGAAACTGGATGGATGAACATAATCTCGCTTCGTATTTGACGAATTCTGATATTCTTTATTCTTCGATGCTGGGGAGAATTTTTAAATTGGAGTGCGGTAACATTTATCTGGTATTGAAATAAGGAAATAGGTTTGGAGTAATATTTAAATGTTTTCGATCTAAGATTGGGCACATTGGATAACGAAGAAGTTAGATACGAAAGTGTATGTACGAAGAATAATGTACGGTATGTATCGAAAATGAAATGGAAAAAAATGCGAGAAGAAATGTTTATTTAGTATTTAGTTCGACCATCAAATGTATGTAATGCGAGGCTCGCTCACCGATGCTCTGTCTCTCTCGCTCTCGATATTCTATTCGATTCTCGGGCACGGAGAAAACTACGTAACACGGTTCTTAATCGTCGACGAGCATAAATTGATCATTACTCGTATTCACGATTGTACGTAGTTAAAAAGAGCAACGAAGTCAAAAAATAAAGCTTCTTTCGAGTTTGCGGTACGTACACAGCAAATACGTACGTAGACTGAGAAGCCTATGCTATTAAGGGCAATCGATGTTGAGCACAGAATCGGTACTGACATTGATGTTAATACTGACGACGGTTTTTTCCTGTCAACCACAGTTTCTATTGTATCGTTCTTCCAATTGTTCCCTACAGATTCAATTTGACCTAATTCACTTCATTCTTCCTGCTTCGATTGAACGAGAAACGATTAAAATTACTCTCCACAGAAATTCCAAGATCCCTTTCGAATTACAACGTTCCTTCGTGTAAAGAACGATTAGCAGATTCGAGAGACAAAAACTACGCTCGAAGCAATGTATCAAATTCGGTTACGTTTCGAAAATCAAACGTACGAGAAAAAAAAGAAATTTCGTTTCTATCGAGTAACAGACGTGCGTAAATAAAAAAAAAAAGAAAAAAACAATCCGTCCAAGTCATCAGCGAGAACTTGGCGAAACTTTTACTTACTCCGAAGAAGGTACATGCCCGAGTTCGCTTCGAAAGTTTCGAACGCGACAAGAAACACGTTTCTCTCTGTCACTTCCTGGTATCGCTAACCGTTGGTCCGCCGGAAGTGCCGTCTTTTCGTAAATACGGCAGAAGAAACCGAGACTCCTCCTCGTCCCCGAGGAGTATTGTCTTCGCCGGTCGAAGCATTTGACGGATCCTCCGGGTTTCGAGGCGGCCGGCCACAGAGACGATTCGACGAGTATCAGGAATATCGACGAGTCCCTCTCCAGGACCGTGGGTAAAGATTCCACGGGGAGGGAAAGAAAATAAAGAGGATAGGAGAGAAACTCGAGGAGAAAAGCTCGGAGAAACGACGACCGCGAATCGAACGACGACGACAAGGACGGAGTCTGGGGCTTGTTGTTTCTTTTTCCTTCTCCTTTTGTTCCTCCATCGGAGAGAGCAACTTGGAAAGTTGGTCCACGATATCTCAGGTGTTCTCTAAGCCTCTCCTGAGCCATTCATCGGGTGGGTGGTGTAGAATGCAAGCATCTATCGAACTCTCTCTCTCTCTCTCTCTCTCTCTCTCTCTCTCTCTCTCTCTCTCTCTTCACATCTCTCTCTCGTTTCTCTCTCTCACATCTCTCTCTGTCGCATGATGCGCCGAAGCAACAGAGAAAAAGGGAGGATAGCGGTGAATGGGGCTATTAGGGAAAAGGGGGTCAAACGCGTACGATGCAACATGCAGCGCCATTGCGGTGCAACGTACCACCCGTATATTAAAGGGGAATAAAAGGGGAGAAAATGAACGAGCGAAGTGCACGATGGAACGGGCCGGAATTGGAACGGTTAAAGAAGCTCGGAGATTCGAGGACCGATCGATCGGTGAACGAAATTTAGAAACGGAGAACACTTGGGGGATGAAGTTCGTTCCGGTTCGAAAGGGGATCACTCGGAAGATTGGCCCCCTTGCGATCAAAGAAACTTTGATTCGCTCGGGGCACCGATTGGCGGTGTGCAAGTGCATACATCTCCGATGCGTGCATCTCGGTTTAACTCTTTTGGGGCATAGTGGGTGAACGTATCTTCGAACTTTTTAATACCGTGGTATGGACGGTGAGATATATTTTTCAACCTAGCGTGAAAAATTGAAATAAATTCCACGGTGAGATTGTTGATATTCTATCTCGTAACCAAATATTTAATTGATCTGTATTTTAGTTTTATATTGACGCATTCCTCGGGTCTTTTTCGACCCGGTTAGAAAAATTTGAAAGGAAATTCAGACTGAAAGTCACATCGTGGATGTTTAATTGTAGAAATTAAAAATCGAAAAAGAATATCAAGTTCATTCTGATCGAATAATTTAGAGGTTACGTATAACTGTAAAATTAGATTATTAAAGGTTTTGTAATAGATTATTCTCTCGGTCGAATTGGAGGATATTTGAAGGTTTCGATTAAAAATAAGTGCCCGGAGGTATCTAGAACCGGGTATTTCCAAATTACTATCAGTGACATACACTATGATCAAAGAGTGTGCCGTAATGGAGCGAGGTACCTCTAAAAGCATCCGGTGACTATAGTTGGAAATTATGTTCAATCTTCTTCGTATACGACAACACAGTTACCGAATACGAAGTAAATTCTAGTTCAGATTAGAATCGTTATTTCGATAATAATAATTGGATTACAATTACGTCTTTTGATAAAAAAAATTTGAAAGGAAATTTAGACTAAAAGTCACATCGCGATTGTAGGAATTAAAAACGAAAAAGAATATCAAATTCATTTTGATCGAATAATTTAGATATTACTTATAACTGTTAGTGAAATACCTGTAAAATTAATTTACTATACTTCATAGAAAATCAATCTTTCAAAATAGATTCTACAATCTTTACTACAGAACTTTGACCATTTATACCGACCAAGTTCTATATCGTCGACTTTTGAAAGCTTTACAATAAAACTAGTCGAACAGTAGCAAAAATTTGATCACGATCACTCGCAATTTTAATAATTTTTTTTTCGCCAAAATTCAAAATAACTGAAAAATTGCACACGTTTGCGAAATAATCGGTATCCCTCGAGAGATCATCTTTCGGATAACCATCGGTTAAGGGTGGAAACGAGACTCCAGTCTGATCGATCTCGACGGACACGTGGTCGTGTTTCATTCTTCACCGAATTTGAAATCGACCAACTGCCACCGGGTCTTTAATTCGATTCCCGATGACTCGCGCACGAAACATTTAAAATACACCACCCAGTATATGGCAGCTGCGCGGTGCAACAGCTGACGCACACGTACGAAAGAGGCACTTTGTAATTTCATTGTTTGTGCTCCAACTCACGTACGAGTATGCGCGTCGTCGATGTACGTTTCAGTGAGAGCGCACACGGTTATTGAATAATTACGCGGGCGCACGTAATGCGCCTTGAATAATTATTACATGCCGGGTGATCCTCCCGGTGATCCCATCGTCGGGTCGTTCGGATGCGACCGACTATTCCGCAATTATCGTGATTCGGATTCAAGAAACCGTGGTGAGTCCAGTGATCATCGATCCCCCTCTAACTCTCTCTAACGCACACACATACATCCGCTCGTTAATTCATTCGGTTTTCCTCTCAATCGCGTACACTTACTCACTTTTCTTTTCACTCGCCCACTTGCCGATGAGTAGAAGAAAAACGAGTCAGAACGAGTGAATATACGAGAGTGAGAAGAAAAGTGTTTCTTCTCATTCTCACGAACTCATTTACTCACTTGAGTGAGCATTCTTCTTCTCGCTCTTGCAAACTCATTCACTCACCTGAGTAAACATTCTTCCTTCTTCTCGCTCTCATACACTCATTTACTCACTTGAACAAACACTTCTCTTCTTACTCTCACAAACTCGTTTACTCACTTGAATAAACGTTTTACTTTTCGTTCTCGTACACTCATTTACTCACTTCGGTAAACACTTTTCTTCTCGCTCTTACAAACTCATTTACTCACTTGAGTAAACATTCTTCTTTTCGCTCTTACAAACTCCTTTACTCACTTGAGTAAACACTTTTCTTCTTACTCTCGCAAACACGTTTACTCACTTGTGAATAAACACTTTTCTTCTCGCTCTCATACACTCGTTTACTCACTTGAGTAAACACTTTTCTTCTTACTCTCACAAACTCGTTTACTCACTTGAGTAAACACTTTTCTTCTTACTCTCGCAAACTCATTTACTCACATGAATAAACACTTTTCTTCTCACTCTCATACAGTCATTTACTCACATGAGTAAACACTTTTCTTCTTACTCTCGCAAACTCGTTTACTCACTTGAATAAACACTTTTCTTCTTACTCTTGCAAACTCGTTTACTCACTTGTGAATAAACACTTTTCTTCTCGCTCTCATACACTCGTTTACTCACTTGAGTAAACACTTTTCTCCTCGCTCTCGTACACTCACTCACCCCAACTCGCTCAGTTTTCCTCTCACTCTTACACGCTCGCTTATTTTCCCTCTTACTCTCGCACATTCACTCACTGTTTTTCGCTCACGCACTTGCTCACTTTTCTTCTCACTCCGTGCACTCGCGCACTCACTCCAACTCCCTTTATTTTCCCTCTCGCTCCCGTACACTCGTTTATTTCTCCTCTCGCTCTCGCACACTCGCTCGCTAACTTTTCCTCTCGCTATAACCCGCTCATTTTTCCTCTCCGTACTTCCACTCCTCTGTTTGCGCGCGCGTGTGTAATTCGTATTGTTTTACCTCGTTACCGTTTGTTTCGAGCGAATCCATTCGCCGCAACTCCGATTTAAGCTTAATTAATTTACCCCGATGTTTATCACGCAATTCGATGTCAACTGACGTTCGATGAAACCTAATTGATAGACCGACCGAACTGGTGCGTCGCCGTTTATTGTCAACGATAATGAACGAGCGACGGATTTCTTTGATTAAGAACGACGGAGTGCGCGCATAATTGCCGAAGAGCCTCGCGTTTGTTCGAATGCTTTTCGCTTCCACCGCGAGAATCAATGATTCTGTCCAATGAACCGCAACGTTTAGGCTGCCCTCGAGATCCCAATTTGCATATTGCCAGCGCGTTACGATCATTTTACAATATCGACGAGCAGGGTGTCTCGTGCGATTAATTCGTTTCCGAGCTCTCGAATCGAATCGTATAAACACGATGTATCGTAGGCAGAAAGAAAGATTGTTTCTAAATGGAAAAAAAATGTGTCACAAATAGAGGTGACGTGAACAACGTCGATTAATTTTTCCTCGTTTCTAGACTTTACAACGGCTGACCTAAACGATGGATAATCACGATTGTTTTTAAGGATCGATTTTTCGTTCTCCCTACGATACAATTTAAGATTGAAAGACGAATAAAAATTAATCTCTGGGTATTTCTTGACGATGAAAAGAGTCGATGAAAAGAAAATTTTAAGAAACGATCTTTCTTTCCTTCTACCGTAGAATCTGAGTTTCGAAATTGAACGAAAGTTAAACAAATCGGCGCGTATTTCTTTAAGATACGAAAAATCGAAGAAAACTTCCACGACTTATCTGTCTTTTCTCTTACCGTAGAATCTGAGTTTCAAAATTTAATAAAAGTTAAACAGATCCGTGTATACCTCTTTACGATAAGAAGAACCGAAGAGATGGAAACTTCGAGGATTGATTTTTCTGTTTCCCGTGGAATACATTTGGTATACGAATCCAACTTTCGAAAGTTAATCGAAGTTAAACGGACTCGTATGTATTCCTTCGCGAAAATAGAAATCATAAAAGAGAAAGCCTTATCTGACATCTAACTACGTAAACACGTAAGAAATATGTACAAAGATACATAAATGGTGGCACAAGTATCCACGAACATTGGTAATGTCCAAACCGACTAACTTTTCTTTCATAACGATTCTAAAGTTCCTGAACATTTGAAATTTCTGAACCGGTGACATTGATATTTATAGCTCGTAAATTTTTTAAAGACAAAGCTCGGGTAGTATCGCGTACCGAAATACCGAATTATCAAAGTACCAAAGTACCAAAATACGAAAGTACTAAAATACCAAAGTAGCAAATTGCTAAAGTGCTAAACTACTAAAATACCAAAATAACGATTTACCAAAATACCAAATTACCGAAATACTGAAACACCGAAATACCGAATTATCAAAAAACATCGAAACACCGAATTACCGAAATACAGAAATATCGAATTACCAAAACATCGAGACACCGAAACACCGAAACGTCGAAATACCAAAATACCGAAAGCTGTACCCGTGATTTCGAGACGGAAAGAATCAAGTGCGCGAGACGCGAGTACGTTTGTTCCGAAAGCTGTGCAACGGCCCCGAGTAACCGCGCACCGTCGGTTGTACGCGGAGTTCGTTTAAACTATGAATACCAACGACGAAATATCGATTTAGGTAAGTTCGCTGACCTTGTGATGAGAGGAATGGCCCGTGTGATTGGCGGAGGTGTGATTTCCGGCGGGAAGAGATGCCAGGTCCTCGATGGTTAACTCCGCTAAGGCGTCGTTGCCACCGCTGCAACCGCCTAGCAAGCCACCTGCAATGACGCCGCCGCTACCTGGACTGCCCCCGATGCAACCTCCATCCGACCTTACAACGTTCGCGGAGGGTCTCTTCTGCACCCTCCTCGAGGTCACCAGTTCCTTCACCCCTGACAACTCTCGCCTCGAACCACCCACGTATCTAAAAAAAAGCACGTGCGATTCTCGTTAGTGTTTACCTACGGCGCGAGGGTGCCGCGGAGAATATGCGATTAAAAGTTATCGCGGAGAATATGCAACGCCGTTTCTTGGCTCGTCGTGATTCGTTATCGATGACGTTTTAACGGACATTGACTGTAACGTGTGACTGGATTCTCGTGAGAGAGAGAGAGAGAGAGAGAGAGAGAGAGAGAGAGAGAGAGAGAGAGAGAGAGAGATTTTAACGAGCACACTCGCGAGTAAGAGGATTATTCAGGATACCCGAAAGAAGACGATTGAACTTATTGATTTTTGCGAATCATTCTGCAACGATATCGTATCGAAATAAATTTCAGGACACGAGACAATTTTTATGAGTTTACAACGAACTCACAAGGGGTACTTTGTCACATTTCGATCGCCCGTTTTTTTGGAACCATTTTTAGAATCCTTTAAGGGACAAATTAAGAGAACAAAGGACCCAGAACGACTGTACAAATTGAAGTAAAATAATAATGTCAGAAAGGATAGAAATTCATCTGTTCGCATTGTTTCGGATACGGCTTTTGTATTTTCTTCGATATTATTGTTACTTTGTGCTCGGATCCAATTTAACGCGGTCGATATCGTCCACGGACGACCATAAACATTTTAACAGAATTGCACCCGAGCCTTTAAAGGCTCGAACATGTTCCACAATGAATTACAGCATTTCCTACAGTATACTATAAATTACTTTAGCCAAGACGCGTTGAAGCCATATAATTACGTGGCATGCGGGTAACAATATTGTATTCATTTCCCTTACAAAACGTATCTCAACGAAACGTTCATTTCCTTCCACAATATCGTATTTTACGACCAAACGAACGTATTTATTAATTCCGTTATAATTTTCCTTCCACCGAATTGATTCTCCCTATATTTTTCCCCAAACGCGGAAAATATTTTCGAATCGTCCAAGAAACTCCAAACGAATTTTCAACAAGGTTTCGTGATCTCGATGGCTCGTTAGAACTGGTTAAATTTTGCTCAAACCTCAACGTTGATTTCCAAATATCGACAACCGTGATTACTATCCAGAAGAGTGTAGTTCGAGGACACTCGGATGAGACAAGGTAGCGGAACGAAAGAATACGAAGTCGAATGTGCTAAACAATGGCGTAGCGTGCAGTTCCTTTTGTAAAGCAATCTCTGATAAAACGTTATGGACGTTTGAAAAGGCATCGAGAACCTGCCTTGGGACCATGGATCGTGCCAAATGAGGGTGGATTTGAATCGTATAGAAATCGCTCTATTAGCGAGATTAGATCCACGAGCCAATCCACTCGACGGACAGTGTCTGTTCGGTAAGCTGTTCCAAATCGATGAGTCGCTGTTCCGTCCTTTACCTTTGTCGACAGGCTCTCGTGCTCGTACTCAATTAAAATTGCACAAAAGTTATCGAGTTGTCGTCCTTTCGTTAGCGATACGACGCGACGCGGACTGCTGCAAAGTAAATACGTACGCCGTTTCACTTGTCGCTTTCAAAATCGTTCCGTGGACGTTTTGTTGTGTCTTGAATGTGTCTTTGAGGGACCATTTGAAAACTTTCCGAGCTCGTATCGCTCGCTAAACCGAATACAAAATGCTCGGTCAACGTGAGTCCGAGGATCGATTCTCTGATCCTCGTAACGAATTTGGTAATGTTGTAAAACCAAGAGAGATCAGGTGCCTTTTCTTTGAAACAACGTGGACGAAAGGTGGACGAAATTAACATAAAAGAGAAACGGTTGAATAGAAAAATAGAGCTGTCCTCGAAATCTCGGTTCGTCCAGGGGATGTGTGTTGAAGCAATGTAAACGAGTTGGCAAAGGAAGTGACCTTGCAGGTTGAACGAGTATCGATTTTGGGACGGTACTTTGGTATTTAAACCTTCTGTGGCAGACTGGGAGGTTTTTGCAGAAATGGTCGGTTTTGTTATTGAATTTTATGAATTTCGAGGATCTTGAGGATTTGCGATCTTAGAAATCTCGAAAGTGAATCTCGTCTCCCTCCTGTTGGGGTGAACTAAGCTAACAGGGTGATTCTAAGAAATGGACTTCAAAAGAATCGGTGTGAAGTGAAATATTGTGTAAATATTAAGAGTAAAGTATTTTCTAATTTAGAAATGTTATCGAAGTATATTTTTTAAGTGCACTGGAAAATCTAATAACGCGTCGTATTTGACGAATGACACGGTAGTGTGATATACATGTATGTATCGTATATATAGAGGAGGCATAGTATCGCTACTTATGTTGCTAGGCATTCTTTCTACAGTCCAGTCAGCACACCAAGTCTGCAATATTGCATAATCATACACGAACCAAATTATCGTTTCGCAAGAAAACTTCCAAGACCTTCAAGGTTTTTTCAAACACGACGCGCGAAACTGCATTCAACGTACAGTGGATGTAAAAAATACTTGCACGTCGACTATCTCGAAACGGAAACACGATACTCGTGAAATTATTGAAATGCAAATTTATGTCAATTTTTAAGAAACAAACAAGTTGTATGTATTCTCAGAAATTCTTGGGTTAGATGTAAAAACAGTATGGAAGTACTCGTGACTTTAACGAAAAAATGAAGAAAACTTCACCAATCGACAGAAACGGATAATTTCTAATTTCTAATTGTCCAATTGGCTCCAATCGATATATACTTTCGTTAAGGGTACGAAAATTACATTAGATATTCTCAGACAATTTTTTTCTAAGTGTTGCAATATCAAAAATATTCGAAAAAATTCTTCTTTGCGGACTAAAGAAGATATTTTTGATAAATATACGTATGCACTTGTATCTCTCGACACAATGAAACTTTATAGTACAATTCTATCTTCTAATTTCACGATCCGATCAGATTATGACCAAAATCCATCGCAAAGACGATTATCTCTCGTATTTTTTTCAATACATATATACTCGGTATTCGTAAAAAAAAAATTTTTAATAAATCCCAAGGAGAATTAAATACCACGAAAAAGAGATAAGGAGAATTTATCCTCGTATCTTTTTCACGGAAAAAATGAAACGTAATCTTATTCGAGATTGTTCGTGTTTTAATAAACGCATTGTACGATTTTCTTTTTTTTTCTTTCGTTCGAATTAATTGCTGCATGTTTGCACCCTGTCGGAGGAAAGAAAAAGAAAAAAAAAATGTTTAGCGAAGCGAGTTAAAATTAGATTACGATCAAGGTGCCGGAGCGCGATTATTAAGCTGACGAGAGAGATTCCACGCGCTTAGGACGTCGGCTAATTAACTTGCAAGTAGTATAAGTCGACGTTCGAACGGGCGATCGCTGCTCGGATGCGTTTGCTATGCTATTTCGACACGCTACGAGGCGATGCGCGCCGCTGGTAACAAATTCGCTGACGCAAATCCTAGGAAGTCTTGTGGACTCGTGCGATTAATAATTCACGAATCACGCGCACAGGATTAGGATTACAGCGCTTACGTGAGCACATCGTCGCTGCAAGACTTTACTGGCTAATGCGATTAACGCGGCCAGCTTCTTACAACGCTTTCCCCGACATTTCTTTACAAGTTTCCCGGTTACTCCGATAACACTGTAACAATACAAGGCCACGAGAAGTCGGTAGAGAATAAAACGAGGAAACGTTACCGTTAGAACATCGAATATAAACGGTATATCGGGAAAAGAATAAGGAAAAATATTTTTTCGATTGTTTTCTTCTTCTTAGAGTGAAGAAATTTTTTTGTAGCAATTCTAACTCTCGTTAGAATATCTAATTTAAACAGTATATCGGGAGAAGAATAAGAAAAAATATTTTTTCGATTGTTTTCTTCTTCTTAGAGAGAGAAAATTTTTTTAGCAATACTAACTCTCGTTAGAATATCAAATCTAAACAGTATATTGAAAAAAAAATTCGGAAAATATTTTTTCGATTGTTTTCTTCTTAGAGAGAGAAGATTTTTTTAGCAATTCTAACTCTCGTTAGAATATCAAATTTAAACAGTATATAGAGAAAAGAATTTGGAAAAATAGTTTTTCAATTGCTTTCTTTTTCTTAGAGATGATTTTTTTAGCAAACTTGGAACAATTGGACGGGGGAAAAAAGTTACGGATGAAATTGCGATTTTTGCAAAAGATTTATTCTTTTTTTGGGAAAAATCGATATCATTCAGAATTATTCAAACAACACGGTGTACTTCGTGTCTCTTAGTGTCGTATAACGCGTCGAAACCAGAGACGGGCAAAATTTCATTTGAATAAAACTGACACACAGGGATTTATTTGCGATGTTTATTCGATTGGACGGTTAAATTTTTATTCGTTCGTTGGATTTTACTTCGTTCTATAACGTGCGAGAATCTTTATCTAGATGATTTTTAATCTCCGATTGGAACAAATAGAATGGTAATACCGAGTGTTGGTCTCGTTAATATTCGATAAAGAAATAATTAACAGAGAGTTTGGAACAAAATAGTCGACTGCTCTTTAATTGCAAACTCGATGTTAAGATTTGTATAATGGATATATGCAATAAAATCAGGAACAACGTTCGATGTGGTTGTTCAAGCTTGTTATCTATTTAACCTAACCCGATATTTTATTCGATTGTTAAAAATCCACTATTCGATTTGTTTCGATACTTCTACAATTTTGTCAAGGCATACAACCATTTTTGAAACTATTATTATTTTAGATTATCACTTACAATTTATCTACAGCAACTTATGGAAAGTTGTTAAAAAATTATGTACATACAATTTTTATTTTAAATCAGAAGATATTGAAATTAATTTCATCACGACCCTCGAGATCCTCTCGTTCTCATATTATACACAAATTTTACAATTCAAACTTTCCATCTTGTTTCATAAATGCAAATCATTAGGTATTGAAATACAAGTTCACCGATTTCTTTCCAACTTAATCAATTGTCCCACAATTGGTTTCTCCCTTTGTTTCGTATCGATTGTTCGATTCATATTTCGTTCTAGAATATTTTTTCCTTCGATATTGTACGATTAACTCTTCGAGACACAAGTCGTTAAACCCGTGAAACGATACAAAATAACCAAACCTAAAAATGGATTAATTAGACATTCAATTATAACATGGAATATTAACAGTCTCACCGTGCAACTTGTACGAAATTATTTTAATTTTTCACAACGGATTGAAAAATATCTCCACATGGATACCCGTGTACCGAAAAGGTGGGACATTTCTCAACCCACTGTGCCCGAAAGAGTCGACCGACACGTGAAACTAATTTCACGATTCAATTCGTCCAAGTAAATCGAGAAATCCACGGTAGAGTGCAATCGGGGGCCAGCGAAAGCGAAAGTGCACAACAGACAATGTCTAAACGGAACGTAATTCGTTTTATTCAAAAATTCGACTTTCGTCCGCTTCAACGCGATAACCGTGACAATTCCGGAACGAGTGTGTTCCTCGTGCGAACCATTCGAACGAGAAACATTGTTTCGTGAACAACCGAACTCAATGTACATCTCTATTACCGTTGAAAAACTTTTCAATTACGTTAAGGGCACGAGCAACGTTTCATACTCCGTGCAACGAGGAATGGAAACTGCGCGGAGAGTTCGATTCTTATTTTCCGATTGGTTGAACGAAATTCGTTTGTTGCCATCGACTTTGTACACTACTCGTTCGTCGATGATATTTCGCAAGCAAGCAACGTGTCAATATTTTTATACGATATACCGGTGGTTCCGTCGAAATTCGTCCGCTCTTCTTATTATCGGAAAATCTTTTATTACTCCCGTTATACAGGGTCTACGCGATTCCCTCGGGCTAACATTGTTTGCAGACGGATCGAGGAAAATCTGCTCGGTTCAAGGATCCATCGAGAATGTTATTCGACAGACGTCGGTGAAAATTCGAGAGAACGTTTACGTCCCTCGCGGTCGTGCAAACGAATTCTTTGATCCCGATAATCTCCCCCCTGTGGGCATATTCTTTTTACTCCGGTTTGCATCGCGTGTGTAACACCGCGATCAAGTTCACAGAGTTCTCGTTACCCTGCGCTCGAACCGTTTCGTACGCGTTTCGCGAAAATCGTGTCGCTTCTAACACCCTCGTCTTTCGAGTGTCTCGAGAGCCGTGGGTAAATGTAAACGCGGCGTGGTAAACAATTCGAACCTCGGTACGATTCCTCTCTCCCGTACTCTCCGTCCCCCTCCCCCTCCTCCTCGTTCCCCTGTTGTCGCGTGAAAAAAAATATTCGTCGTCGATCGTGATAAACGTAAGCTCTGAAAGTTTACCCGAAAACGTGTCTCTCGTGTTCCCCCGTCTCCTGGTTCGCTCCTCTTCCTCAGGAGGTCCACTCGACGAACGTTCTTAAACGCGTAGTACACACCTCGCGCGAGCCGGTTCTCCGCGTAGCATCACAATATGCCCGTGGAACGGGGCTCACTGTGTTCCGCGTAAATCCGTGAAAGCTCGCTCGACGGGGCGGGGATGAAACGAACGCGGACGCGAGGGAGGGAGGTCAAACTACCGAGCGAAGAGTGGACAGAAACGCGATGAAGAGTAGTCGGCTCCTACGTCCCCGGAGAACTATCGCTAACCCACGACTTCTCGTCGTTCGTGCGCGTACGTTTTCGTTCGTTCCCCGACGATGGCTCTTCTCCCCACTACCGGGCCACACTACGCGGCACGGACGGCTCTCCCGTCAAACCGACCCCCGAGAACCTCCCCTCCGCGCTCCCCCCACCGCCCGTAGACGCGCAAGAACCTCCCTCGGTGGCGCCTTAAGCCGCCCTGCCTGAACGTTGCCCTCAGTCGCCGTCAGATCGCGCCACCGTGCGCCACTCCGCCGGATCGATCCACGTGACGTCACGCGCCACGCAAGCGTCGTGTGCCCGATTCTCTCTCGGTTTCACGTCGCCGTCGCCGTCGTCGTCGTCGTCGTCGTATCGTCGTGGCGACGCGACACGCGTCTTCGTAGGGGATACACACGGGGCAACGGGGAGGGGCTGAAACGAAACTTTACCCTCCCTCGGATAAAGGGAGAGAGATCCGCGCGTTAACGGGGCACGAGCGTGTCCCGTCGCGCGATCCGACTTGCTCTCTTCTCGCTCGACCGTGTGTACCCCCTCACACGCCCCCCACCATCACCGATCCGTCCTTCTTTCTGCTCTTCGTCCCTTAACCTAACTTTTTAATGGAAAATAGAAATCCTTCCGACCGAGAAAGTCGGTTCCAGCTGGAGAGGCAACCGGAGTTTTCGGATTTCGAGAAGAGGGTACTCCGTAGCGAGGGATTCGATGACAACTATGGTGTAGTTTTTTTCTTTTTTTTTTTTTCTCCGTCGGATTGGAGATTGTGCAGGTTATGGAACGAAATTTGCGGTTATTTCGCTCGGCGAGTAGGGTGAACTTTGAATGGTACTCGCGATGGTGGAAACTCGGTCGAGGGAGAGCTAACTCTCTGAACGCGGTGTTGTTTCTTTGAATTTTTATACAACTTGTAAAATTGGTTTTTTAGGTTGTATTATAGATATTAGTAGTATTTATTTATAATATGTCGAGTTTAGAATAGTATACATTGTGTATAATATATCGAGTCCAGAATAGTATACATTATGTACAATATATCGAGTTTAGTATCTAAGTATATATATAATGTAGTTATTAGCGTAGTAGACGAACGTTATATATATATTAGATGCGCGGGTATTTCTCGATAGAAAATATTTTAGTGAATAAAGTGCAATAAGAATATAATAAAATAAACTACAATAAGAACGTATACAGTACCGATCAAAAGTTTTAGGGTACTTGTATCCGAGCTGCGCGAGAGGAATTATGCAAGTGTTAAAAAATTCAGAGAAATATCTTATTTAACGATTTCTAGAATGAAGAACACACTTTAATATTTTAGTTTAACTTTAGTTTAGTTTAAGTTTACCAAAAAATAAAACAATATTTATACTCTTCTTTTATTCGTTTAACGTTTCTTAATTGCAGTCTGTAGCCAAGTTTTGCCATTCCTGTTTTTCATTTTCTCATAATTTTATTCTCGCTGGAATACAATTTACCGCGTTTCCATAATATTAGGGAATAGACGTACCGTGAAGATTTTGATTAAATTTCCAACCAATTAAAGTAATTAAATTATTGAACTACACGTTTTATCGTTGGCAAAATGAACATTTATCTGCGATTGTATTAAGTAACGAACAATGGATCAAAATGTACAATCCACGTCAAATGTTAGAATTTTGTTCGAAACAGTGGATAATTTAAGACTTTTAAATGCCACTAAACGTATAAAAAAATGTCAAGTCTCGGCTGTTTCATTTTTTAGGATCGTTGTCGCAATATTTCCTAACCCACGTTTTGTGCACTACGGTAAATTACTCTGTTATTAGGAAACTTCATCAGACACGTAATTGAGGTTAGGTTTTAAAATGGCACTTTGGCTGCACCACGCCTCCTTTGCATACGATACTCTTCGTATTTTTCGTTGTTCGCATAATCATTTTACGTTCGTGTTATCTTCAACGAATGTGCACTAAAGACGTGAATAAATAAATATAAATTCAAAAGGAAAGTATTGGGTTGTTCGGAAAGTCATTTCGTCTTCCAATATGGAGAGTATATAATTTAATAAAATGTTTATACACTCTAAAAAAATCGTGTTTCATTTTCACCAAAAAAAAAAAAAACGAAATGACTTTCCAACCCAACCCAATAAATAGAGAATAGTAATAAATAAGAATGGTGAATAATTGTATCGAATAATGGTAAATTGTATCGAATGCAACAATTGTCGAATGTAAATTTAATCACACGATATAAATTTACTTGCGACTGATTTAAAAATGGAATTACTCCTCGAAAATTTTAATTCTCGTTTTCGTATGTATCACGAGAGTTCACTGTCTGGGTCAGGTGATAAAAGATTTGAACGGCCATGAATTTTTCTATTCGAAGACTTTCAGAGTAACTGCTGCACGAGTAAGCAGGTGTCTCAAAGTTCACGGTATCTATAGTTCAGCCAATAATCGACCGGCGGAGAGTTTCGAATTCCTGGAAATAATCGTTCGTATTACCCCTCGAACGCGATGTACGAGAGCTATAGGATCGTAATGCAGTCGAGTCAATTAACTACGCTAAATTCTAAACCATTACGTGCACCGAAAGAAGTTCACGTACACAGTTTACACAATAGTCACAGAAACACAAAAATTAGATTTCGATACAACTGGTTTGTCCGATGATACAGACAACCTAAAATACTCCTTTTATTTTTATCAGTTTCTTTTTTCAAACATAAAAATAAAATAGTTGTATCTGTACGATAAAAATATTATTTGTATTATAGTATTTTTCACGATACTCGTACACACTGATTTTGCATCTACTTTCTCTGATTCAGGATCAGAATCGACAAATGCTACATAAGTGAAGAATAGGAAAGAATTTTTTTTTCTTTTTCTTTTTTTTTTTTTTTTTTTTTTGTAAGGTCACGGAATAAAGCACGAACATCGACGCGTCGTAAACGTACGATTTTACGAATGTCGCGGTACCAACAAACGGTTAAATCTGTTGCAAAAATTAACGGTCGTATCGCGACAATTTGTGGGATGCAACATTCTCAAGAGATTACCATTTAAACGCACTGGCCACGGAAAGCTACCGCTTATGCCGCGGTGATTTATGAAACAATTAAAAGGATTGAGTGTGCCATTAAAACCCGTCAAAGACTTATGGCACTTCCGTGAGAAGTAATTTCGCGGGGCAACCAGGACAACTGCATCGAACACATGGTTCACACGCGTGAAATCCGAGGTCCAAATTAACCAAGCCTCTGATGACATTTTCGATGTCGCGCGAACCACTGTTCTCCAAAGTAGGGGACACCATGGAGGGGGGTTCGGAGGGGGACAAATTTTTAACGCAGAAAAATCATGGATAACTCGTATATATTTTTAGGGGATGGACTGATCGTATCGAATTTCAACTGTAAAAATATATTTTCCTTGAAACGGTTTCACAAGTGTCGTCCATATCGATTTTGAAAATTGAATATCCATCAAGAAAATTATTCACGTCATTTGGATTTTCGTGACTCTTTCGCGCAACGTTTTTATTTTCCAAATAATTTTATCGATTCAGAATTTTAAATTGCCCGATATCCATCAAGAAAATTATACACGTCGCTTGGACTTTCGTGACTCTTTCGTGCAATGTTTTTATTTTTCCAAAAGCTGTCTTCGTATAATGTTATCGATTCAATTAAAAATCGATAAAAATTAATTAGAGTGAACGTAAGAAAAATTAGAAGTCCGTGTAATTTTCATAAGTTTTCTTATTTTTCAAGGAGGTTGGGTTTCAAAAATGAAACGTTGGAAATTATTGTCGTGGGCTAACAATTGGTAAAAATGTCTCCTCTGGGATAATTTACAGTCAGCGTGGTGCGAATTCTCCGGTTTTCTGGTTAACATCCTGGTGAATGAAAAGGACAATACGAAACATCGTCGACAAAGGACAAAGACGCTTATCTTCCTGTGTACGGCGACGTCCAATGCGACGTCTCCCCAGCTTAAATTGATTTCTCGCTCTGTTGCTTGTTCATTCACGATTGTTCGATGCTAAGGACGAACGTATACTGTGTCTCCAGCTCTGCAGAGTTTCGGAGAATTGTCTTGAAAATTCAGCATTAACCGTATGTATAAACCAATTGTGCTGTATCATCTCTCGAATGTCCAAGTTAAGTTTGTTGCTACAATTCGCAGCTTTCTCGTCTTTTATTTATCGTTCTTGTACAATCGAAAGAAGATTGGATCGTTTATAACACAAATTTATTGTCTTTGTAAAAGAATACAAGTACAATTATTTGCTGCTGCGAATACGATAAAATTTAATGTATTATTTATCTTCTTAAATATGAAATACTTTTGAACGATGGTGTATATTTTCTGAATTTCCATTGATCAATAATGCGGTAATAAGTATTCTTTGGAAATGTAAAGTTGTTTAATTTATTGCCATTCAGACTGTTCGAATAATTAAATTTTATACGTCGTAATGTGCGAATAATTCTCTATTATCTATATTGAACCAGAAACCAGATTTCTTTGAAAGCTTCGAACGATTTTGATCTTTTGTGAGTCTTTGTACTGAAATTTCCGTTAAAAGTGAGAAATTTGTTAAAGATCAAATGTATAGGAGAGATTCGTTGGAACAGCATAGGGAGAGCGAAAGAAAAGAGAAAAAGCAGCATTTTTCGAACGCTTTGAAATTCATAATTACGGGATACACGTGCGGTTTAATTTCTACCCAGTCAACCCGAAATTCCATGTACATACGTAGTCTCTGTTCGCTGTATAAAAACTGTAATTAAGTGGAACATGAGAACGACTCGTGTACCTCAGTGTTAAAGCAATAATCGAAATAATAAATTGTATTAAAGTCAAATCAAACAGTAATAGAGAAAATATTACAATTTCAAAATCAAAATTCATTTACCTTACCGATATCAGTAAAGGATCAAGATTAATAAGATCAAAAATGTTATTACAATTCCAAGAAACGAAACTACGATTCGTATAATTATATACGTTACAATCGTTATTGTTATCGTTGAACGATATATCACGAATAAATTACGAATGTCAGTGTCATTCTCGAAAAATGGTAGATAGAATTAAAATCGAGCGATCGGGGAGGTATTTCCAATAATTGTATTTAAATGTTTCATTTTGTTCATTGTCCCCTCGATAAATTCCATGTTTTCGATATCGTTTGTCCCCATAGAACCCTCGCGACATGATGAATTCTCCTCCATGTTTCACTGTCGAGCAGATATTACCTTTCTCGTTTTCGGTATTTTTCTGTTCCGAAACCATTTGTTTCTTCCTATCGTGTCCGAACGAATTAATATTCGTTTCATCGGAGACGATAAAATTTTTCAAACGAACTTTCGTCACGATTCCTGTACACTTTGGCAAATCCTAGGCATTCGGGTCCGTTTGCTTTTAAGATGTAAGCTTTTCTTCGAGCGATCCTTTCTTGGTATCCCTTTCTACGTAGAGTTCAACGAACTGTTTTCATCGATGTTTGTTTGCCGATTCGTGAAGACATTTGTACAGTTAAATTTGGCACGGTTGAGAGTTTGCTTTAGTACGTCCGGTTACAAACCGTTTATCTATTTCCGATAACATTTCTTTTCTCCTCTCTATCGGTCGCGTATTTCGTACCGTTTTCTATTGTTTCAAATATACGAATTTCATAAATAGTTTTGTCTAGGAATACTTATTCTTTTAAATAAATATTCGACTGTATTTTACATGTGTTATTATTAAAATTGATGTTTTCTCTGGAAATACATATCCATTTGAATATTTTACATGTGTTGTTATTATCATTGATGTTTCCTCTGGAAATGCATATCCATTTGCATATTTTACATGTGTTATTATTATCATTAATGTTATCATATATTTGCGTTTATTATACACTTTACTTTTCTATCATGTACACATTACTTATACTAATGTATTTTGTATGTACTATTATACGTAGTATATTTCCAGGTTGGGTTTAGAAATTTATTTTCTTACACGTTATTATTATTATCACTATCATTATCGTTATTATTATATATTTGCATCCATCTGTTTCTTTCCCATCGTGTACACATTATGTATATTTATGTATATTTGGAAGTTACATTACAATCAAACTGCTGCATTCTATCTCTTTACTCTCTTTTTTGCGTTTTAACTCCAGTGACAAATAAACGTAAATTTGTATAATAAAAAAGAAAAATGAAAATAATAATAAAATTGTTTTTCGTCGATGGAAAAAAGAACAACCAACAATGCAACACGAGGGAAGGTAACCGATCGAAATAAATTGGAAACGCCACTCTTCAAATTCTTTTCTGTGTTTTATCTCTCGTAACAAATAAACGTGTATTTTTACAATAAACAGGAATGAAAATGATAATAAAATTGTTTTAAAAGTGAGAATGGAAAGAAGAGTAACCAACAATGCAACACGAGAGAAGGTAACCAATCGAAGTAAATAGAAAACGCGATTTTTAAAACTCTTTTCTGTATTTTATTTCTCAAACAAATATACGTAACAAATAAACGTATATTTGTATAATAAAGAAGAATGAAAATGATGATAAAATTATTTTAAAAGTGAGAATGGAAAAAGGAACAAGGAACAATGCAACGCGAGAGAAAGTAACCGATCGAAGTAAATTGAAAACGCGATTCTTAAAACTCTTTTCTGTATTTTATTTCTCAAACAAATATACGTAACAAATAAACGTATATTTTTATAATAAACAAGAGTAAAAATGATAATAAAATTGTTTTAAAAGTAAGAATGGAAAAAGGAACAAGGAACAATGCAACACGAATGAAAGTAACCGATCGAAGTAAATTGAAAACATTTTTCTGTTTTATTTCTCAAACAAATATACGTAACAAATAAACGTATATTTTTCTAATAAAGAAGAATGAAAATGATAATAAAATTACTTTAAAAGTAAGAATGGAAGTAAATTGAAAACGCGACTCTTAAAACTCTTTTCTATATTTTATTTCTCAAACAAATATACGTAACAAATAAACGTATATTTGTATAATAAAGAAGAATGAAAATGATAATAAAATTATTTTAAAAGTAAGAATGAAAGTAAATTGAAAACGCGACTCTTAAAACTCTTTTCTATATTTTATTTCTCAAACAAATATACGTAACAAATAAACGTATATTTGTATAATAAATAAGAATGAAAATGATAATAAAATTATTTTAAAAGTAAGAATGAAAGTAAATTGAAAACGCGACTCTTAAAACTCTTTTCTATATTTTATTTCTCAAACAAATATACGTAACAAATAAACGTATATTTGTATAATAAATAAGAATGAAAATGATAATAAAATTATTTTAAAAGTGAGAATGGAAGTAAATTGAAAACGCGACTCTTAAAACTCTTTTCTGTATTTTATTTCTCAAACAAATATACGTAACAAATAAACGTATATTTGTATAATAAATAAGAATGAAAATGATAATAAAATTATTTTAAAAGTGAGAATGGAAGTAAATTGAAAACGCGACTCTTAAAACTCTTTTTTGTATTTTATTTCTCAAACAAATATACGTAAGAAATAAACGTATATTTGTATAATAAAGAAGAATGAAAATGATGATAAAATTATTTTAAAAGTGAGAATGGAAAAAGGAAGAAGGAACAATGCAACGCGAGAGAAAGTAACCGATCGAGAAGAATTGAAAGCGCGGGAAGAAGCGAGCGAGTGATAACGTTTTCTAACGTTGCCCGAGGATTCGTAATCGTTGGAATATGCTCTCAGGGCTCGCCTTCTTTGTTGTGCCCTCACCTCGTTTTGTGGGGTTCTCAATGATGGCAGAAGGATGCAGAGGGTCGACCCAAGAGACGGGGGCGAGTATATTGAATTTCCGAAAAGCGCGTCGGGTTTCAAGCGGATGATACGCAGCTTGCTTATGCCAAAAGAGTTAGCGGTGCTGAAGAGGGGCCAGATTATGCCTCCGGCTGTTTCGTGCGTTACGAAAACACCACTATTCAGGTGGTCTAACAGCGATTCGTCGATCTAACGTCAACAAATAATACGGGTGTTGCAAAGAATGGATAATAAAATAGATAATGTAAAATTGTACCATAAATTCGTTTCGATGATAAATTTTAAAACGACAAATCTTTCAATTCTTATTTTTACCCCAGAGATTACAATTTTTGCTGGCAAACGAACTCTGATGAATAGTCGAACATATTATAAACTATTCTATTCGATTTTTAACAAACGTGGTCAGCGAGGCTGTAAAATGTACGCAATCTTTGCTGTTGTTTCTTAAGAAATGGAGAATAAATAATATCGCGACAATCTGTGACACCGAAAACTGAGATTTTTTACAAGTATTTCGCCATAGGCACTTATTTAAGAAACAGAAGGGAAAGAGAGATTTTTTATTTGTTCGAAATTATCTGTTTGAAGTATTTTACCTCGATTGGTATAAATGATCTGGAAATGTTAGACTGTCTTCACGAATGTCTTGTTTTCGTTACTCTATTTTTCCCTCGCACTTTGGTAGACCTGATTTCTGTGATTAGAAAATTAATTAAAAGGTTACACACGATACGTTTCTCACTTAGATTGTACGTATCGGATAGCCATACAAGTGTCTGCCTCGTGTCGAGGTTTCGGATATCAGTGTTCAGGGATTGGCTCGGGTGTAAGCAACAAACTGCCTAAATCGAACATTTCAATGTTAAGGCGTTCCTAGACAAGCTCTAGATCAACAATACTTAGTTGCGAAGCTTTACCAAAACTTCTATTCAATTAACAAGCGAACCACGTTGTACATTCGTCGATGTCACTTTTCCATTTTATTCGTGCCAATATATTAAAATTGTTAAAAAACAAAAATTGTACTGCTCTCCAAGTTATGTGAATTACCAGAATAAAACTTTCGAAAATAATCTTCTTTTTCTTTGGAGAAACTTAAATTAAAAAAATTGTTTCATTCTGGTTCTGATAATTTTTTAAAAATTACTATTCTATCAAAATAATAATCTCCAAGTAATATTTACACACTTCTTATTTTTTGTTTAGACAAATATTTTTCTTCGACCATTACTATTCTAAATTACTGTACCAGTAATCGGTATTACTCGACAAAATTTGCAATTCGAGTCGAAACATCGACAAAATTTGCAATTCGAGTCGAAACATCGACAAAATTTGCAATTCGAGTCGAAACATCGACAAAATCCCCGATTTTTGAATTTTTCTTCGGTATCCCACCGAAGAAAAAATCGTAAAATGATCTAAAACCGAAGATTTAAACGTAAAGAAAGATCCCACAAGGTTACACGTGTTCTCGGTCTAGTATTACGACTTCGGTACCGTTCGAAACTCCTAGTTACATTTATTCCTCCCACCTGGAACTTATTACAATCGTTAACTTTCCATTCCCTCTGAGTTATTGTCACCGGTACAATCAAAGCTTCTCTACGAACTAACGTGTTCCATATTTCAACGAACGTTGCGGTACACTTTCTTATCTGGTTGGGCTGGGGCTCGTAATATAGGACATTTGCGAGAAATTATTGTCGTTCGTCCAATACACTTTTACATGCACGACACGTTCGAAGGAAATCAAATGAGATTGAATAGTCGAACGAGAGCTGGATGGAACAGCCTACGCTTCAACGAGATTCTATTCGACCGAGACGAATCCAAATTCAATGCGGTGAATCTAATCGAGATGATCACCACTGACCCACTTCCGTTTCCACCTCGCCCCTACCCACCAAATACCTGTCCCTTTTTTCTTCCACGGTGCTTTTAATCTTCCATATTGTCCGGCAATTCTGTATCGATATTAAATCTTCGGGTTTCATTACGTAGCCAGACTTTAATTGAATTCGTACACACGCGTTCGATTAAATCCCGCGATCGCTCTCTTTGCAGTGTCATCGAGAAACATTCGTACAATGTAAATTCTCCCATTGTGAATTATAATTTTATCAGTGTGGTTCGCTCATCGATTTTTCAAAGATCGATTTCGTTCGTTTCGTAAAATAGCAATTGAATTTTCACGTGGATTTATTAACGAAAATTATACCTGTTACTCTTACATTAAATTCGAGTATTTATTGCTATTGAATGGAACTTGGTGGAATTACGCACAGATTCTCTTCAAAATTGAAACAAATTTCGAAACGAGAATGTAAAAGTAAAAGTTTCATCGAAAGTGAAAAAGTAAAAGTTTCGTCGAAATTTTGATCGATCGAAAACAAATTTTTCGCGAGATTTTTTTTAATCGTAATCTTTTCCTCTTCGAAAGATTGAAAAGTAAAAATAATCTGTACGAGACGGTGTTTGGATATTGTTTCATCCGACTGAATCTCGGCGGTGTATTTTTAATTTTCTTAGAAAGGTGTGAATAAAATATAGACTTTTATTAGTGCATGACTCATTTTGCTAGTGCGTGCCTAATCGATGCTAACCATCGAGCGATGAACGCACGTACTCGACTACGCAGTTTCTAGAATTGGGAGGGAATAACAATACACCCTCCCCAAAGTCTGGCAGGCGAATGTCTTTTAAGAAACCGTATGCCGCAATATACAGGGTGTTCCTATTAAAATAATGTATCTGTACAACCCTCGAACAGCTACTGTGCGCGTACGTATCAATTACCTCGAGATAAAGTAATAGTAAACCTTTATTTTTCTGCTACAATCGAGGTCCCAGTATATGTGAAATGTATTAGGTATATACTTCTAGTATATGTGAAATATACACTAAATATACTAGGTCCTAGTATATGTGAAATATACTAAATATACTAGGTCCTAGTATATGTGAAATATACTAGGTATATACTTCTAGTATATGTGAAATATACTAAATATACTAGGTCCTAGTATATGTGAAATATACTAAATATACTAGGTCCTAGTATATGTGAAATATACTAAATATACTAGGTCCTAGTATATGTGAAATATACTAAATATACTAGGTCCTAGTATATGTGAAATATACTAAATATACTAGGTCCTAGTATATGTGAAATAATTTTGTTAGTAACAAATGTATTTTCAATCTTAAATCACTGTTCAGCTTTTCACCAAATAAATTCTACTAAAATTTAAAAGCAACTAGTTCAAATGTGTTAAAGTTTTTGAAAGGTATACATTAATTGTTATTTACTGGTCGAAAATATAATTTCACTGTAAATTATAGCACACGTTTACTGGGTATGGAAAAAAAATAATACAGTGAAATTATGTATATATATATAAAACATTTTCGCGAAAATGTAAAAGGTATTCTTATATGTTTCGTAAATAAGTAAATAAAAACATAAATAATTTTGTTTGTTTGAGCTACCATACAATTTTTTAAATACGTAAAGCACCGCAGGGAAGCTTTAACCGACCCCAGGTATATATAATGTAATTTTGGTTAATTTAAAATAACTTGGGACCATGGTATAAAATTCAAAAGGTTAAAAGGTAGGATTACCTAAAATGACAAGCATTCATTCAATTTGAGTCCATAAAAATTTAACGAAAAACTCTGACGCTAATCTCCCTAATGGACTTCATGTGGTCGTGTAAGGATATTTAATTTTTAATGTCAAGTTAAATTCGTCATCGATAATTAACAAATTTGTAGTTTCGGTCAGATGATAGATAAAAAATAGATATTAGAAGATCATTGGAAAGACTATTCAAAAAAGTTCACGGTTAAATTATGAGAAATTAATCATATAGTAGAAATGCAATTTTAAGAAATTTCCACGAAAGTGACTTCATCAATTAATGTTTTTTTTTATCCAGGAAGTGCAAATCCACGATGAAAGACCATGGAAACAATGGTAAAATTATTAATATCGTTATTTTTAATATTTACGGAATGCAATATTATTTAGTTTTGTTCTTGCTTTTCTTAAATAAATATTACCAGACTTTCGTCTTCATGACTCAACAATAAATCGCTTTTGAAGGTATGGAAACCTTACTTGGAACATAACGCTGGCCTCAGCAATGTGGCAAATTTGATGTTTCTCGGTAAAGACGTTGTAATACTTACTAAAAATAATCTGGTTGCGACACTAATTCGAAACCAATTGAATAATGTAAATTGTAGCGCAATAAAATTTAATCCAACGCTATCGCTGAAAATAACAATGAAAAAGAAGTCGCAAGACCGCAAATTTGGTAATTTTTAATCTATCTAGAAATAATAACAAAAAAAGAAACTCTTGGATCGATTACATTTCTATTATTATTTCCAATGATTCAATGTAATTAATTCTTATCACCCGACAATTTATTTTCGTTTTTAACGGTCCTGTTGTAAAAATATTCAACTTTCTATTTAATAAAAAATCATTGTTCTCGCAACCAATTGATACGTACTTTCTTTCTTTTTATTTTTTTTTTTTTTTTTTTTTAAAGAAAATTTCTACCCCCGAGAACAAAAGCAATGTAACACTTCGTGTACCTAGTTTCAAGCAAAGTTCAAGAAGAGATAGCTTAACTTTGCGAGAAGTGAATCTTTAAGAAAGAATACCCCAACGCGAAGAAAAGTTGGCGAACTCCGTGGAAGAGTCCAAGGTATGAGTTAATTACGTGTAATTTCGTGAGGCTTACTTAATTCAATCAAAGTAACTCGAGTAACAAGAGATAGGCGAGCTAAGTTGAGTGGAGCTGAGTAATTACAGGTCCGTACCGAAATTAGGCCGGCAAATTTCGTCTAATTAAAGGCCGTTAGTACTCGGCGACGCGACTACTCTTCGGTGCATATCGCATTAAGTCTAATTCAGACATCGCGGCGTGACTTCGCCAAGTGATTCACGCTAGAGTAACTTAATATTAACCGCAGTATACGCACCGCCACTATTATCGAAAGCGGTTCAATCGATTTTAAATAAACGCTCCGCTCCCCACACTAATAACAGAGAGCAGCGTTTTTTAAACTTTTAACAGGGCGTCTCCCTAAAAAAACGTTAAGCGGGAAGTAAGTGGCAGGATTAAAATGATGATATAATAATAATAGAAAAATGATTTACTAAATGTATTTTGTTGATTTTGGACCAGGTGGATAATTAGACCAGCATTGAAATTATAATTTGATTTAATTTAGAATGAAAATCGTGTTGTTAATAGTGTTTGAAAAATTCTCGAGTGAACGAATAAACGATACTGCTGTGTGTTATAAATAATACGAGAGTAGAGAAAAGATCGCGGAATTTCAGGCAGCTTGTTTGCATAATTTTTCTGGAATTAAAATTGAAGAATTGAAACGAATAGTAAACGAGATAAGTGGAATGTTTAAAACGATATTGGAAAAATATACTTCCTTGTTTCTGTTCATGAATACAAACCTAACGAAAAATTTGCAATGATGTTGGATAAATATTGTTAAAAAGTTTTAAGTCTGTATGAAAAATTCGGGTAATGTATGTAGTATTTTATATAACATAGAACATGACTATTATTAACAACCTGTATTTATAAACCAGGAATAAATGTGTAATTTGATATTTCTTTTATGAACTTGTAAAAAGGGTCGTGGACTAATGTATGCAAAAAGCTTCTTCCACAAGCTAGTGCTCGCATCCTGGGTAGAATATTAATTTCGCAGTAAAGAAAAGTGCCACGTTGCGTTTTGTATAAATTACCTTAACATAGCACATTCTTTCTCGAACACCTCCCAGTTTCTTTCTTAAATTGTATTTGAAAATAGTTTTTATACGGCGATGAATATCAATGATAAATTCGAGAAGATTTTCAAGACATCTTGTACAGAAAATTAATAGACAAGTGCAAGAAATTAACTTTTTTATTAAGTGAGAATTCGCGTCGAGTCCACGTGCGCTGACGAATCCGAGGATTTGTATTTTGTGGTCACGTGTAGACCGTGACTCATTCGGCTCACTGGAGCACGTGCGCCAAGTGACAACAAAATACACTCGAAAAATAAACGATGGTAAAATCGTACAAATGAAGCGTAATTCGATGAAGATACAATGCTTCCATTTTCGTACGAGTTTCGAAAAGTTTTCAAATCGATGAAATTAATTTTCCTCTTTTCATTCAAACATTCTTATTTACGCGTGATAATTTTTTATTAAAATTGAATCGTTGCTCAGTATACGAGCTATTAATTGCATTGTAAAATTTATGCAAACTAACCAGTTATCACGTTTTTTATTCGAATAAGAAAATTCTGAGAAATGTTTAAAAATAGTACCGAAAATTGTGTATTAATGTTCCAACTTTAGTATAATTCGCGTAAAGAAGACGTAAATAAATTCTACCTGAAAGATAGACGAGAGGGCGAAGTATTGATCAGCGAAGCTTACATTTAGGGCTTATAAGCTTTTCGACGGGGATACATAGATGCTGGTGAAATTCATTTAGGCCATTATGTAATATTTTTAAAATTTCCACGTAAGAGAGTTTTCAGAAATTATTATGGCGGTATGTAGTATTATAAAAAAAAAAACAAAAATACGAGACGTGTAACAAATGTACACACACACGTATATAATATTGTATAATTATAATTAAACATTCAACGATTTTAATTAGATTTAAGAAATTCTCGTAAACTACCGATGAAAAAGTTTAGCATCACCTAGGAAATTTAGTACGAAGTCAAACATTTATTAAAAATATATCCCTCGTTGTACATTTCGAAACTATTGCAAAAAGATTCTCTTTCTCCTTATCTCGATCATCGTCGAATAATTATCGTCAAGAATATTGCTCCTATTACAAAAAAAAAATTAGACCAGTGATATATAACTATCCCTAATATTTAAACCATGCATTTAAAAACCCCAAAGCTTCAGTTCCTTTTCGATACTTTATCACCGATAATTTCGCACCGAATACAATTATTACCGACAATTTCGCACAAAGTATACTATTATTATCGCTAAATTCATACCGAACATATTATTGGTTTGTTCGAAAAGTCATTTCGTTTTTTCGATAAAAATGGAACACGCTTTTTTTAGAGCGTATAAACATTTTATTAAATTATACATTCTCCATTTTGAAAAACGAAATGACTTTCCGAACAGCCCAATAGAATTACAATTTCTTACCGAAGTGGACCCAAAAGCTCAATAATTGGCCCAACAATTATTTACATAATCGTAGGATCCTCAAGTTCCTCGTAACTCGTGGCAAGCTAGGCCCGAGTATTGCATTTGCTTATTTGCTTGCAACACTTTCACCGTCCCGTGGCGGTTGTGTATCGCGCGCTCCGAATATTAATATTTCGTCAAACTTACCTCTCGTGATCGTGGCCGTAAGAAGGATTGATTCTACGCGCGTACAAGGAAGCACCGCCCTCGGACATGTAACCGTCGCACAAGTCGGACAGAGTTCTGCTACCGACGTTCATACCGCCACGAAGAACCTCTCCGTCGCTGAGGTAGCCCGAGGCGACGTCGATGTCCGCGTAATCGTGACCGACATGATGATGAGAGGAAGAATGAAGAATCGTGTACTGTCTCGCGGTTGTTCTGCTCGGTAAGGTCTGAAGGGCCCTTGCACCGGGTGTGTAGCCGCGTAGCAGAGGTTGCATAGGTTTCACAGTCATTTCAGCCTCGTCGTCCGCCATGGTGCCTCCCGCGCAAGTCGAGTTCTCGGACAGCACCTGTGAAGCGTCGTAAATTAATATTCGATTCGATACCGTGCGTTCAAGTCACCGAAAGGGTTGTTAATACGGCTCGTGCGACGAAAACCCCGAGCCGGACACCTATGGCGAACTTCTCGTAATTACATCACGCGAGTGTCGCGCATTTATGGCCACGGGTACGAAAAGTGTACGCCAAACGCGACCGGTATATACGCGCGGAACGAAACATTAATATTATTATATTAATTTACGATATATATTCCGCATACGTTTTACATACGACTAACCGTATTAGCATTCGTCGCGGATGCGTATAATCCGCAGATTAACCGTACCGTACAGCAGTGGGTGTGCAAAGTATTCGTGTGTATACATACCAATTTGAAAATTTACACAATCGGTATTGTGTAATTTTTGCTGGACGGATTGTTCGAATATCTTTCTTCGGATGATTTTTCGCACTTGTGAACAACGCGAGAAATGTAAGAGAAGTTGATGAAAATTTGTAAAATTTATCGACGCTTATTTTAATATTTCACGATTGCAACGACGGGAAGATGACCAAATTATTGAAAATAGTATTTCTCCTACAGGATTTCGGAGAATAGGTTTTTCTTAACGATAGAAATTGTTGGAAACTGTTCTATTTCGAAGGCCTTCGGAGATCACAAGATCAGGGATAAAATATTGTACCACTTCTACGAACCTCGAAGAATACGGTTCCTTTTCTTAAAAGTAGAAATTGCCCTATTTTGTACGACGTTTCGAAGATCGAAAGAACGTCAAGGACGGAATACAGTATGTCTCCTACGGACATCAAAGAACGTGTTCTATTCTCTAACTACGTATACGATCTCTTCGTCGCACTCAATCACTGCACGTATATACATCTCACAGCCACTGCATCGTGATCCCTGAATCGCACCCGAACCGTACAATTACGTCTCGGAGGGAACGTCGCGCGTGTCTTATTGGCAACCATCGAAGGTACTAACCTTCTCCATTTGCTCGAAGGTGGTATCGATCTTTCGATTGGGTATAGTTTTGATCTCGCTTCCGCTCTCGCTGCTCGGTCTATAAATAACGCTACTGTCGCTGGAGTTGCTCTGCCCGGTGCTGTTCGAATTGCTGTGCGAGCTCTCGGACATCAGATCCGAAATACTTGGCATCGGTGACACCATTGCAACCGTGCTCGGGTCGAGCTTGCGATGCAAAACGTCTGCCTTCAATTTCGTGGGCGTCGGTACGCCCGGCATGTTGTTTTCCTTCGGTGGTTTCGAAGTGCCTTTCACCAAGGCCGTGGGCTTCGGAATGCTGGAACCGGGACTGATCCCGGAAGCGGGCAGAGTCGAACCTTGCAACGGGCTGTTGATCACCGGAAGCTGCTTGCTCGGACCGAAATTCAAACAGTTCGAGACCTGGCCCGTCGAGGAAACGTTGTTGTTCCCGTGAATCGTCGTTGTCATCGTCGTCATCGTCGTTGTCGTCGTCGCGACGCCACCATCCTGAACTATCATGGCCGTCCTCGTATCCGTCGTTGCTTCCGGATTACCAACGGCACAAGTGGCCGCTGTTTGCTTTTCATTTGCGCTTCCCACTTCTTCGTTGGGTGGCTTGGCTCTCACGGCTGGGTTCTTGCACTGCTTGGACGGTGTTCCATCCACCAGATTGTTCAATGGCACACTTTCAACGATCGCCTTCTGCTTCACGGTTGTCTTCTCGTCCGAAAGATTCGCCTGATTCATGGACAACGTGTGCTCGATACTGTTCTCCCTGAGCAGAGGTATCTCCTCTTGATCGGACTGCCTGATCATCCCGTTCGCGTGGTTCATCAATCCTTTCTGCACCAGGAGATCCTTGTTCAGTCCGTTCGGCGGTACCTTCATGTTCTGCAGGTGAATCTTCGCGTCTGGTACTTTAGCAGGTAGCTCCATCTTCGGTCTGGGTGGTTGTTGTTGCAATTCGTTCTTCCCGATGTTCTTCGCGTCCTGGGGACCGATATGTTTCGACGACGTCAACACCGAGGGATTCGATTTCTGTAGCTGGACGGGCGGCGGTTGTTGCTTCAGTAGATCATGGAAATTGGACGACTTTTTGTCCACGGCCAGCTTCGTGACCACGGCGCCGACTTTACCGGTGGCCTTGACATCTTCCAGGGGTGGATTGTAGCAGACCAACTTGTCGGGGGTGCATTTCGTTCGGGCGATTTTACTCTGAGCTTTGCTCTGCTCCTTCCTCACGGTCTTCGGGCTCGCTTGTTTCGCCGGTTTCGTCGACTGCAATTTCGATTTCAACGCGCGGCTCTTCGGCGACTCTACTTGCACCCTACCCTGATCGCACAACGAAGTGGAACTGTCCGAGTGCTCCGATTTCGCCGAGGAGAACCCCGAGGAGCTGGACGTGCGCTTCGAAACGCCAGATGAGGCTTTGCCACGGTCCTGGTTCTTCTCTTTGTTGTTGAAAAGCTTGAATTTGTCCAGGACCGAGTTCTTGTTTTGTTGGGTGGGTGGTCCTCCCCCGGTGGTGTACGGTGACGATTGGGTGGTCCTTGTCCCGCCAGATTTGCCCACCGTCGACGTTCGGGGGCTGAAACACGTTTGACGCGGATTGATTACATCGTCCTTCGCTAAAATTACAAGCAACCCGGCAAACGAAACTAATAACGCCAGCAAATGGACGGTTAACTCGATACCGTCCGGGATGGGAAAATTATTTACCTCGGGGTAGTGGCTGCAGGCTGTCTGTTCGTTGGATTCTGATTTCTGGGCTGAGGTATGAAGGAGAGCCCGCCTTGGAGCGTCTGCTGTTGACTCGGACTCGTGCTCCTCGAGCTATTGGCGCTCCCGATGCCACCGTTTCCGTGTTTCAAGCCGCCTGAAACAGGTTAAGGTTCAGCTGTTTTAGTTACTAAACTATTGGACGACCATTACAATTCTCTGCGAGAAGTTCCAAATGGTATACAATTCGATTCTAACTTTTCGTGTCTCAAACCGTTTCAAACGAAACAAGATCGATGCGTGTTAATTCCCCAACTGTTGGATAACGATCAGAATTCTCTGTGAAAGAATTCAAGATATTTCACAAGTGTAATGATATTCGATTCGATCCTAATTTTCGTGTCTCAAACCATTTCAAACGAAACAAGATCGATAGATGATCACGTTTTTAATTCCCCAACTATTGAATAAGGATCACAATTCTCTGTGAAAGAATTCAAGATATTTCACAAGAGTAATGATATTCGATTCGATCCTCATTTTCGTGTCTCAAACCGTTTCAAACGAAACAAGATCGATCGATGATCGCGTTTTAATTCCCCAACCATTGGATAACGATCAGAATTCTCTGTGAAAGAATTCAAAATATTTCACAACTGTAATTATATTCCATTCGATCCTAATTTTTATGTTTCAAACCATCTCAAACGAAACAAGATCGATGATATAATTTAATTTGACTCCCCTGTAATTAAGTATCGGATAACGATCAGAATTCTCTGCTATGGACGAACACGATCCAACAAAGAACCGAGCGAAAATCCGTAGGATATTTCGAAACATTGGAAATATAAAAATCTTGAACCTTTATCTTTCAGAGTGACCGATTCGTAAGCCAGAGGTCTCGAACTTTCTTCAAACTCTCATTTCGAGTAATTAAAATTCACGCAACTTTGTTTATAGGCTCTCTTTGTTACCGAATTCTCCGAGAAACAATTAAAAACTGTTCGCACGTGCAACGTATATTCGATTTGATCTTCGTTAAACGATACGAGCCTATTTGTAACATTTAATTAATCGGTCGACGGTAAGCGCTCATAAATATCTGCCGTTCTTTCCTATTACGATCGCACTGTCATTGGCCGCGACTCAATAAAACGATGATCTGTTGGCTCATTAAGCAAATACAGTCGTAACACTGTACCGAGCTTAAACTCCTTAGCAGTGTCTGGGAAGTAGATATGCTGTTTGTAGACAAAATAAACCACAGACCGTGTACATGCACGTGATAGCATGCATTTACCACGCAAGGAGATTAATTCCCTGCTCCTCGTTGCTCAATCTGTCACTACTGTGATCGCGGACGTTGTTTCCACTCAGTAATTTACGTTATCGTGGGACAAAGTTGTAATGTATTCCTGTCGTGCTGGTAGATAATCTTCCATCGAAGTAATATACCATTCGCGATGCAACGAATACGAATCGGTTCGAAACTGTGACGTTGAACAATGTTTAATTCGATCCGAAGCGACCTAAGAAACGAATACAATAATTTCGTTTACAGTGAACTCGTCGAACGATCGACGATAAAATCGAAGGATAGAATATTTGAAAAAAAAAAAAAAGAAAGAAACAATTCGATGGACGAACGAATTATTGCACCGACGAGGAAATTGTAGAATCGACTGTACAGCATATCTAAATGGCTGCAATGAAGATCTCTTGATAAGTCCTAAGCTGGATCATGAAACAGCTGTGTTATCTCGATTTACTACGTTGCTACCAGCTGGCTGAAATTATGCAATTTATTCCCCGCGTCGATGTTGTTGCAGACCCGGTAATTAACGGGCAAACAAAGTGATTTATTTTTAAAACGTTTGCACAAACTTCGAGCACGATTAGTGTAGAATTATATATTTTTCTTTCGCTCGTCGTAGCGAGTATGTTTTTTACATAGTTGCAATTTCTAAACTTTAAAAACCGGTGTTTGTTATTTTTAAGTTTATCTTCATTTTTATTATATACATGACATTTTATTTTTATTATATACATGTATATCTTCAGAAACGTGTCGTCTAAAGTAAAATTGTACGTGTGATTTAATCGCATTATTAGAAAAAAAAATTGGAAATATTCGTACGATCCATAATCGTGCAAAGTGGCATAGATAAGTATAACGTTGATCGTAGTGTTGTAACGACCTAAGAAATAGTGTTTGTGCAACAGTGTTCAAGGTCGTGAGTTATCGAGCGTTATTTGTTAACAATCGAATGTCATTGATTTGCGTAGGGGACACGCAGAAGCAACGATTTATTCGAACAATAAAACGTACCTCGATTTGCAACAGACATATGACAGCATCATGGTGCCATTTAATACGGCCACATCATGCGACAGGTTGCGTAACAACCCCACACTTCACTATTATCGTTCAAACAGTCCTATCAACTAATTGTAGCAAAAATCATGTCGGGCTACAATTGTGTACACGTACCGTTCAACGAGAAATATTATCGACTAGAATTTCATGTACAAATTATTCAACAAAATCAACTATAATTGAACAGACAAATTATCGTAGAGAAAAATCTAACCTACTGTAATTCTAGAAAAAATCATATCGACTATATCGTATACACGTATCGTTCAATAAGAAACGTTATCGACTATAATTTCATATACAAACTATTCTAAAAAGAAACATCTATAATTATCCCTACATATTATCGTAGAGAAAAATCTAACCGACTATAATTCTAAAAAAAATCATATCGACTATATTGTACACACGTATCGTTCAATAAAAAACGTTATCGACTATAATTTCATATACAAACTATTCTAAAAAGAAATATATATGATTATCCCTACATATTATCGTCGAGAAAAATCTAACCAACTATAATTCTAGAAAAAATCATATCGACTATAGTGTATACACGTATCGTTCAATAAAAAACGTTATCGACTATAATTTCATATACAAACTATTCTAAAAAAAAATATCTGTAATTATCCCTATATATTATCGTAGAGAAAAATCTAACTGACTATAATTCTAGAAAAAATCATATCGACTATATCGTATACACGTATCGTTTAATAAAAAAACGTTATCGACTATAATTTCATATACAAACTATTCTAAAAAAAAATATCTATCCCTACATATTAACGATTAGAAAAACTCGTATCGACCACAATTATGTACCCACGTTGATCAAGAAAAAATATTTTCAACCAGAATTTCATACGGAAATTATTCTCCGAAAAATCGTACCGACTATGGTGTGCACAATACTCTAAAAGAATCTCGTTACCCCGTCGAGAAGAATTCCAAGCCAGAACAACAGAACTCGAAATCAAGGTCAGAAATGTCGCACGATCCCAACACTCGATTGTTTTCGTTCCTGAAACGTATATCCCACGTGTTACGGTGCACCCTGCACGTATAAACTTCTGTACAAAATCGGTCTCGTAAGTATCAATATTCATACTAGGGACGATGTGTTATACAAAACAAACGGATCTACCGTTACCGTACGATCGCGTTCGATCCATAATTCAACACCACGGTGGTGGTGCAACGTCGTTCTACGTTCCACGACAACGTAGAACAATCCAGATCCACGAATCGTAAGATCGCGATAATCGCGGTACGCGTACTCTTTTTCTTCGTTTCTATCCCCGCGGTGAATTTTATTAAGGGCGTTGTA
This sequence comes from Ptiloglossa arizonensis, assembly GCF_051014685.1. Classification (NCBI taxonomy): domain Eukaryota; kingdom Metazoa; phylum Arthropoda; class Insecta; order Hymenoptera; family Colletidae; genus Ptiloglossa; species Ptiloglossa arizonensis. The sequence continues at coordinate 17,179,891 of NC_135049.1, forward strand.
AATCAATTCCTCCGTCTTTTTAAATTAATTCGGCCACGCTGGTCTCACGTTCGATCCGTGCGTTCGCTCGCTCGCTCGCTCGCTCGCTGTAATCTCAACAGACACGATCGTTCTTCATTGGCACCGATGCTGACAGTGATTCGTCGTAACAACGGAGTCTAATTCGGTCGATCGGTCGGGCTCAATTGCCCGCGTACGTGACACAAATCAGCCAAATACGAGATAAACTCGGCACGGAGTTACTCCTTCTCTAGCTTCATCCCTGGCTCCTATTTCGACTCGTCGAGAGTCGAGAAATCTTACGCTAGCTGGCTCCAGCCACCGTACTCCGCGAGGGGCGGCTCTATTAGTTTAACCCTTTATCGATCGTCGCTCGAGCATCGTGGCGGAGCGACCACGCGTACTCGCATTCATAATCGGATACCACGCGTGCCGGCATGTCGGCATGTCGGCGAATTGCATTCTTCCGGCGTGTTGCGAGCGGAATTCGAACGCGTTGATGCAACAGAAAGAAGAAGTAATTATTGGCCGAGGAACGCTCTCGAGAGGAGGAGAGAATCGTGTTAGATAATTGATCGGTGGAAATATGTACTTGTTGCCGCGTGGTGTATTCCAGAGTAGGGAAATTTGGTGGGAAATTAGGCGAAGGAAGAACGAATGCTTTGATGAGATAGAGAGAAGAATTATTGAATGGAGCAATGCTTTCGAGAGGGGAAAATTTTATTCAATAAGTGAAAATTTGTATTTTGCTACGTGGTATATTTGAGGTTAGGAAAATTTGGTGGAAAATTAGGCGAAGGAAGAACGAATGCTTTGATGAGATAGAGAGAAGAATTATTGGATGGAGCAATGCTTTCGAGAGGGGAAAATTTTATTCAATAAGTGAAAATTTGTATTTTGCTACGTGGTGTATTTGAACTTAGGAAAATTTGGTGGGAAATTAGGCGAAGGAAGAACGAATGCTTTGATGCGATAGAGAGAATTATTGAATGGAGCAATGCTCTAGAGAGGAGAGAATCGTGTTAGATAGTTGATCGGTGGAAATATGTAATTGTTGCTACGTGGTATATTCGAGCGTAGGAAAATTTGGTGGAAAATTAGACGAAGGAAGAACGAATGCTTTGATGCAATAAAGAGAAGAATTATTGAACGGAACAATGCTCTCGAGAGCGGAAAATTGTATTTAATAAGTGAAAATTTGTATTTTACTACGTGGTATATTTGAACGTAGGAAAATTTGATGGAAAATTAGACAAAGGAGAAAAAACGCGTCGATGCAACAGAAAAAAGTAATTATTGAAGAAGAAAGAAGAAAATAATGATCGATAATTGATCATTGGAAATATGTAATGTATGTAGTAATAATATGTACTTGTTTCTAAAAGAATTTCAGGAAGGAAAAGCTAAGTAGGAAGTTAGGATTTAACCTTTTCACAGTTGAATTGGTCAGTGATGGGAACATCCTCTGTGTCAGTGCTGGATCGTTAATCGTGAACAAATTTGAATATTCGTATTTTACATTAACTTTTCTTTATTACGACTACTTCTTGACGTGTGCTTTCTTTGAATCGTAAGATCGTCGACAAAAATATTAAATAAGATACCAACGTAGAATTAAACCGAATACTGGATAACTCATTGAATGACTATGACAAAATATTAATCGTCAAAAACTAGATTATTTCTTACCAAATATCGGAACGATCGAAACAAAATTTAAAAGAGAAAGCAATCTAAGAGTCTTTTTAATTGCCACGTTTGTTTCTTGAAAACTCTTGTACAAAATTCTGTGAACAGTACGTCGATGTTTACACAGAATACAAATCAATTCGACATTGGAACGATCAAGATTTGATTTGCAACGTTACGATTTAAAGAAGATTAATCAGAAGTTTCGCGCTCCTATGGAAAACTCGAGTCACGAGGTGTAATAAATTCGATTTCTTTTTTATCGGTGAATTCTGCGGGGCATCTCTAACAAAGAAGAAGAGACGGTGTGGGGGTGAAACGGGAGGAGTTAAAACGTGACCAGGCATTAGGGTTTGCAGTCAGGGGAATGATTCATCGTAAGTCGGAGCACCATCGATCGATCTTTCAAGATATTAGCGACGTCCGTGTGCTCCGAATTCTTAAACGATGACCACAATGCACCACGAACCCAGGAACCACCTGCAGTAACGTGGCTCACGGTACGATTCCCTCTTCTTCTTTCTTTCTTTTTTCTTTTTTTTCATTACCCGACGACGCCAGGTGTTTTCGAGCTCGCAGTCGGTATAAATGTATAAGATTGTCCCGCGATGAAAAGGAAGCGATTCCGCGGAGAAAAATAAATCGAGAACGTGGAATAAAATTTCTTCGTACGGAGTTCCATTTCCGGGAGAATTAATTTCGAAGACACTCGTGCTAAACGCTGAATTGAATTTTGTACGCACATTCAAAACACGCGAGGTTAATAACAGAAAAATAATATATGGGTTTGTTAATTGGAATAGTAATACTAGCTGCTAATTGTTTCCAAATATTGCGTGCAATAGACACGTGGAGCCAGATTGGTTAAAATGAATTTGATAAATAGCGTGTCCCGAACGATTCGAAGACCTATTTACTCGCAAACGGAAATGTTTTCATTTTCGAGAAATTTGATCTGTTTGTTCTTCTCTTGAAAAATGCCCACTTAAATTGTGGCTCTTCTTTCCTTCTTTCTATTGCATCGACGCACTCTTTTCTTTTTTTTTTTTTGCCTAATTTCCCATCAAATTGAAATTTCCACCGATCGATTATCAAGTACTGTTCTCTCCCAGTTAAAATGGTTCTCTTGAGAAAAAGGTCCATAACTGTTTCGAGACCTGACAACTTGATGCATGGATCTGCAATTAAGCAATGTACACCACAACTAGGCCAACTATGAATACGATTCCCTGGCTAATGTTTGGGAAGCACTCGATAACGGAACTGATCGATGGCTAAGCATCACAACACTTCAATGATGAAGTACAATCGCCCGCATTGAAAATCGTTCACCAGTCTAGCACGATGCATCAGTATTCATACAATGCACTATATACATAAGTGCAACGCGGTTACAGTTAATGAAAAAAACATTCCATTTGTTACGATTATAGAATGCAACCCACGGTGCAATATTTTCAGACTAGACATCGTTACACGTAAGAAACTTCACGATGGAAATCATTCGTCCGGTTTACTTTAATCGTATAAAAGGTGAATTGTGCTAAACTGTAAATTCAATATTAGATAAAATTTTCTTTACTATTCAGTTTGGTCCGCGAGCTTCGTTTCGTATCGTCACTCCATTCTGTAGAATTTATATCACCAATACTGACATTAATTATAAATTTATAAAGAAGAAAATTTATAAAGATTTGAATAGTTTTCTAGCACTCGATTTTGTTCCAAATTTTACACGACATCGAGTCAAATTTATCCATCATTGGAAGACACTCTACTTGGATATATTTTATCGGTTAATGTTTTTTTTTTTATGTTTCTGAATATCGGTTAAAGTACGGAGAAATGATCCCATGGTACACCCTGTCACTTTTTCCATCGCGAAAATATCTTCTATCCTCGTACGTAAACCGTATTCAACGTTTCTTCCAGTGCATTCCAAGTATCGATAAACGGTCTACTTGTTCAACCGTAATACGACAAAAAGTTCTCGGCATGCAATAGATACATCGTGCGGAGATGCGTTACCACGTAGACGTTCAAATGGGAAAATAGACTCGTAAAAACAATTGCAGCACTTCTTGTTGCTTCTTAATAAGCGAAGCTCGACGTAACATTCTACACGAGTGCGCCACTTCATTAAATTACTTCCTCCGCTCGTCTCCTACCATCTGTCATCTTCTCGGGTTTACTTTTAACCGATAACGCAAATTGAGAACATTGTTCACCAAAGAATCAAACGACGAAAATAATATCCACCGTTCAATATCGTTTTATTGAATTTTCTAATCTTCGAGTGTATTTCTAGAAAGATGTACAACGAAGGGCTAAAAAATAATACAATGGTGTTGTTCTCGATAATAATTACAAATATCGATTTTCAGAGTGTACGAAATTGTAAATATTTCGTTTAATACCCGGCACGCTCGAGATCGAAAATTCCAGTTTAAATAATACGTATTTAAAGTTACGTCTTTTACGGTAAATAATTTTCTTTACAATTTCCATCTTTACTAACACAGTTACATTGTAAACGAAATGTAAAGTATCATACTTGTCGATAGAACAATCGATCGTTTCGCGATTAAAGCTGCGATCAAACGATCATTAAACCCCAACTTTCTAGCTCTTTGTACGGTTGACTTATCGATTCGATAATAATCGCAATACATTTCATAATTAATAATCAATGAGTCAACAATGTCTGCCCATTAAATTCAGCCGGACCATTCGCGTCGTACATTAATAATAATTACGAACGACTCGGTAATCGTAATCATCGATCACCGCGTCGGTCACACGGTAACCATAATCAACGATCGGATTACACGTTTCCCCCGTGCGTTCACGATCCGATATTCCCCCCCTAAAACTTTTACAACGCTCGTCTTGTCAAACGACTAAACATTAAAATACATTCGTGCGTATCGCAGAAAAGAATTCTATACCTTCGAAAAATCCAGGAGCGTGGTTCCCTGGAACGAACACCCGATGGTTAACTATATTATTTCACCGTGGCGCAAAAAATCGGCCGAATGCGAACAACCGTAGCATTCTGTAACACGTGACGTTAAGCAAGACTTGTTGCGTGTTCGTGGTCGAGAACGCGTGAGAAATCGTACTTCCTTCGCGAATGGTGCATCGAGATGCACTTTATCCCAATCCCCACCCCTCCCCCGCAATAACGGCACGTGTGATAGAATAATGGAAAATAAATAAAAACGAAACGAAAAATGAAAGGAAAGAAGGTATTTTCCCACCGTGAAAACCGTGTGTATCGGGTACACGTAGACCGAAGTGCAACGAACTGCACTGGCCGGTTCAATTCGTCGGTTATCGGGCGACGCTAATTAATCGCGGCCGCGATTGCACATCATCGAACCGTGCACACGTAAACGCGCACTTGGTTGACTCTCCCACGGTGTCAACGTTTCCAGCGATCGTCGACGGGAAAACCTCGACACTTCCGAACGAAATTCTCGACTTTATCCGGCCGATCGCTGCTACGCGTCCGTCTGTGTCCTCGTTCTAACGTAAACTCGTACTTGCATTTTGCGCGAATGCATTGCCGCTGCTCCATACCGCTCCACACCGGGCTCTCCTCCCTCCCTTTGTTTCGCTCGTACGGTTCGCGGCGAGTGTGCATCGATGCACGAGGGAGCAACGAGCAGCGGTTGCATTAGTGCGTCTTTAACGGTGTACGGACTCATAAGGGCATTGCATCGGACAATCGTTGCGTACGTGTGTGCATCGACGCGTGAGCGCGCGAGTGTGTATTATGCGCGAGCGCGTCTCTACGTGTGTACGTGTGTACGTGTGTACGTGTGTACATGTATACCGCGTGTGTGCGAACGTACGATTGACAGGCCAAGGCGATTAACTGCAACGGTGACTCCAGAGACGTTGACTTCTCTCTTTCTTTCGATTTGTCTTTTTTTCTTTTTTTTTTTTTTTAAATTTTTGACTCGCGAGGGAGAAATATTGGGGAAGAACGAAAAGAATTTTCTGAATATTCAAAACACGATCGAGAGGATTCTCGAAACGTATTTTCCATGTTAATTAATTGTCCGATTTGAAATTGTTCCGAATTAGTTTCTCTCTTTGAGTATCTCGGTGTGCGTTATATGTGAAACTTTTTATGAATGTTCGAATAAATATTAGAAAGAAGTACATTTCGCAAAAGATTTATCAAGTCTTGTAAATCTTCCTGCGATGATTCGTTAAATGAAATTGTATTCATCGTATATTTGAACTACGTTTTCGTTAATTAAAACGATATTAAAGCGGTCACGGTGCATTTTTTTGTTTTTTATCCGAATGCACTTGAACTTTTGAGTGTAAAGAGACACGCGATTACGTATCGCGCGTGCGATACATTAAGAATGCAGAATTGTTCGAAGAGCGATCGAAGGCCGATTGATTCTCAGTATTCGTACGTCGACTATCCATCGGAGTATTCCTGAAAGGGGTTTTGCATCACACTGCACCACATTGCATCGATCACCGTTCCATCTGTCTCTTTGAAGTATGTCGTGACGTTTGCCCGACGGATGGTGTGAATCAGCCTTTAGAGGTTACCGTACAAGATTGCTCGCTCTCACGAATCTTATGCCCGGGAATATCGGTTTCTATTTACTTTCTCATCTTCGGTGTATCGAATTACTTTCGAGACAAAGCACCGAGATCTGTCCCGCGATTAGACGATCAACTAAAACGAGATACCGAAGACTTCTTTTAATTGCATCGCGATTTCTACTTTGCCAATTCGGTAGCAACTTACGCCAAGAATTGAAATAAAACTTCGAGATACTCGAGGGATCAATATTCTTAACGATGATTTAAATTCGAACTAACGAAAGTTAAACGATAAAATTGTAATTTCGATCCTTCGATTATAATTGGAAATTTTTCGGTACGCTTCGAAATGAAACGAATCATTTGGAAATGTTGCAGTGGATAATTATAATCGATCTCGCCCATTAATCTTCGACGAACACATTGTAATTTAGTATATTATTCAAACTAGGTCTTTTAGAACGAGTCTTTTTTTTCAATTGTTCCAAAGGCACAAAAAATTCGTTGTATTTTGCACAAGTTCCTCGAGATTCTACAATCTTAATTCGATCTACCAATTTTCTCTTCTACGATTTATAAGATCACGAGCTTGTAATAAGTACAAGTCCTTGAGATACCCAAGAATCTGTCTATTAAAAAATCTATTGTACCTTAAACGACCCAGTGTGTTCCTAAACGAACAAATACCCAAGTAATGATCTTTCAGAATCGATGTTTATTTATAATATATCCCACAAGTTCGTTTCAAGTCACAAAAGCATTTTTAAAGTTTCCAGCTCGTAACAAAAGTTCTTGAGAACAAATACCCAAGTAATGATCTTTCAGAATCGATGTTTATTCATAATATATACCACAAGTTCGTTTCAAGTCTGTCACAAAAGCATTTTTAATATTTTTAAGCTCGTAATAAATCTAAGTCCTTGAGATACCAAAAAATCCAGTGTAAAAAACGATGCGTCCCTAAACGAACAAATATCCGAGCAATGATCTTTCAAAATCGATGTTTAAATATACTACATATCCGACGAGTTTCAAATCTACGAGAAACAAGCGTCGAGCAGTTGCTCGTTTTCAATTCTCTATTTTCTATTCTTCGTTTTCCATCGATGCCAAAGTGAATCCTTCGGTTCGCTCGAGAGTTGTTAAGTTATTTCGGTCCGGACGTGTAAACGCGTACTCGTTGGAATAGAAGATCCAACATTAACGTACCGGCCACGTGTAAACGCGCTCGTTGATCATTCCGAGCGATTTTCCAACATTTGAACCGGTGGCGCACTTTGATCCGGTGTATTTTAATCAGCCGCTTATCTACCAGCAAGAAACAAAAATCTATCGGCAGCGACTGTGCAGGGATTCTCGGGTGAAAGCAGCCTTTGAACTCGACAGAATGGACGAACGGGACGTGTACGAGAATGCTTAAAATGATTAGTTAAGGAGAGTCGAATTACGAAGTCAGCCGGGCACCCCGTGAGCCTAAGTCAGAGATTAGAAGAGCCCTTAGAATTTTCGTCGGATCGCCTTCTGCGAGTGCTGGCCCCGATTAGGCTCCTCCGAGATGACTAAGCCACCCTTTTTCCAAGGAAAAACTTTATTATCGACCGGCTGTCGAACGAACACAAAGAGCTTCTTCCCTTCTAACGTCTTTGTACCAACCGTCTACCGCCGCCATCGCGACGATGGCGTAGTACTTATTCGACATCTACGAGCTTTCACGCGAATTGGTATGAACGACGACCAACGTGCAACTGCGAGGGTCCAGAACCAATAGCTCGAATCTCTATTAGGAGATTAGATTGCAATTAGTTCCCTGTGTCAGCTGACCGCATTGCGGTCGCTAACGAGTCCTGGGATCGCTCCAAAATTCATGAACCGATTTTCGATTTCCTCGTCGAGTTTTCTCGTGTTTCCTTTTGTCTCGAGCGGAACGAAACCGCGAGGAATTTTTCCACTTTTGCGTGGAAAATGTATTCGGTCTTTCGTCGAAGAGATTCCTCGGGAATACAGGAATTTTTGATCGTTTGAATATAAATTAATTGTATCGTAAATTCACTTTGTAATTTAATCGTACCCCTTAATTGTCCGACTAAATTACAATGTAATCGTCGAGCAGTATAAAATGAATTGATTATACGGTGAACGATGTTTGTAAATTAATTCCATCGTTAATTGTAATTAATTTTTCCATATTCGTGTTACGATATCGATTCAATCTTCTCGCACGAATCTCTTTACTCGAAATCTGAAATTCTATTTTCCTTTTAGTTAAGATGTGTTCGAAAGGAAAGCCAAGACGTTCAATTTTTCTCAGTCAATGTCGTACGATCGATCATTTACCGATAACGATAACAGCAATTCTTTCGGGAATTAAGTTCCAAGGGAACTTCCGGGGAAATGAAAATACACACAGGGTGTCCTGGTGGGTCGTCGAGGCGCTCGATAAATTTTTACCATGTGTTCGGCTGGTTATTCTGGATAAAAAATGTTCTATACAAGCTAGGTTTACTTCGTACCAAATGGAGACTAAAACGTGGATTGGATACCGTGCACAAGCTTCGCCTTCATCATTGGGAACCCCACTTATCCCTGCTCTTGAAACCAATATAAGCAATTCTTTGTGCAGACCACTGACATTATGTCAATAAATTGGGGGTCGTATACTTTATAGTATACCTACAAGTTTCGTACAAAATTAAGAATGAAATCAATTTTATTCTATTGTATCTAAAATCAATAAAATTTATTTTATTCTATTGTATCTAAGATCAACAAAATTGATTTTATTCTATTGTATCTAAAATCAACAAAATTGATTTTATTCTATTGTATCTGAAATCAATAAAATTGATTCTATTCTATTGTATATTAAATTTACAGATATTTACAGTACAATACCCTTAATTTGTTTCGTTACGAATTTACACGTATTGAAAGTAGAGTAAAGTAAATTCGATTTTATTCGAATTTAAAAGTATCGAAAATGGAATAAAATAAATGTAATTTTGTACCAAATTTGAAACGATCGAAAGTAGAATAGAAGTGAATTTTGCTACAAGTATTCTTAAACGTTCGATTTGAACCTCGTTGAGAAAAATCGATGTAAAATCTTTCTTTATTTTCCGTGAATAAAAAACCTCGGGGAATAATGGAAACGTTTCGAGGCTCATAAACGCTTTTCCAATCGCGCAAACGATCGGAATTTCCACTCGTTTCAATTTCGCTATGGGCTCTACCGATTTGGCGCACGTGTTTTTTCTCCTTCGGGGAGTTTACGCACGTGTGGCCGTCGATACGAATTAGAATCGGGGGTGAATTCAACAAAGCGGAGCCTTTTCTAGCTGCGTCCCGTGGGATCGGCTTAAGTCCCGAAGGCTGTCAGGGTGGTTGACTCATAAGCCCATCCTGAATTTTGATCTCCTCACCAACACCGTGTCGTCTTGATCTTCTTCGTTAATTAATATGTTTGTCGACGAGATCGCTAACGAGACGCTACCGATATTGTTAAGTGAGTCATCGTAAGCGTAATTTAAACAATTACACGATCGTGTACCGGATAATACAGTTTCCATCGTTGTCGAACGGAGTATAATTTTATCAACGATTTTAATCACCGAGTGATTAACAATTATCGCGAATAAACGGCACAAATAATGTACGTGAACGTATTCCTCGGACGAGATTAATTATTAACTATTAATCGCGAAATGATTACACTTTTGGTCGCGTGTATGTATTTTGAATCGGTAAATTAATAACGAAACGGGTAAAAGTTGGTAAAAGTAATCTCTTATCGAATGATTGCGAATTACTGTGATAATTATACGGTCATGTTTGTAATCAAAAGGAATTAAAATACGTTTGTGAAATAACTTGTTCGTTACAGTGCGTTTAAATTCCAAACGGTTTATAGTAAATAAAACATAACCTGATCTTTGGAAATACCTCGTCAAGTGTTTTACAAATTTTTGAATTACAAATATCGTTCGTTCGAGACGGTCGAACATTGTTACAAATAGGTACGTATGTAAAAACTGGAATTATTTTTTAATGTTTTTTTCATTCGTCACTTTCCTCTGTAGATAGAACAACCTCGTGATTTGTGGAAACAAAGTTAATTACCAGTAAAGAAGAATGCAGTTGCAGTTTGCAGATGCATCGTTGCACACGCGGAAAAATTAATACCATCGGAAACTAGACATCGTTAAACAGTCGTATTTATTCAATTTTTAACTACAATTCTATTCCTTCCCAATCCCAACCCCACAAACCATCTAACTCACAGCTTCTTGTAAACAATAAACTCATATTTTACAACAGCACGTTACTGCATCTCGCCTCTTATGCACATTTTCTTTTCAACGTATCTTATCTCCTCCCGTGTATCGTACCGTTACAATTCTTCGCGATAAGACGATGGAATAAATCAATGTTCTTTTTTTTTTCCATCGATCCATCGTTAAATGCTCCTAATTGCATCGTTGCAATTACTTGCAATTTTCTTACCGCGTTAGTTTCAAATAGCGTGCGGTGTTCGATAATCGCTGGAGGAAAAATTAATTAGCGTTAATGCCTACGAATCGGTTAAGTCGCGAGCGCAAGTAAAAATGCACCGATAAGTGCATCTCGTTTCATCGTCTTGCATCGACTCGAACTCCACGTGTGCGAAATAGCCCTCGCTAAAACTCCAAATAAAAATCCCTTTCGCTCGACGCTATATCGAATGTTTGTAGATCGATCTCGATGATTCTCGCGGTCGTGGTCCCTTTCAGGGGGTGTCGTCGTAACAAGATCACGAGCAACGATATCTGATGCACATTATATTTTCCATTCCCTCGTGGGCATCGCAATGAAATTGCATTCTGACGGCGAGCGCACCGTGGATCGAGTGTTTTCTATTCACCGTGAAATTCATTTGCAGGAAGTACGTATATATAGTACACACACACACACACACACACACACACACACACACACACACACACACACACACACACACACACACACACACACACACACACACACACACACACACACACACTTATGTATCGTGTCTCGTGATCCAGAGGATTAAATTCGACGAGGAATCGCAAAGGGAATGGTACAAAAAAAAAAGAAAAAAAAAGTAAAAAAAATGTTGCAGAGGGAGACGGTGCACGGTGCGATAAGGCTTTCAGGACCGCGTCACGTTCTTATCGTGTGGGTGCTCGATATTTTAATCGGAGGCATGCAAAAGAGAGCGAGATAACAACACGCTCTCGGAGAAAGCTACGATTGTTAAGCGTTATCGTTCAAACGGATTGCAAAGCTACGCGCAAGGAAAGAAAGCACGCGAATTATACAAAGCGAATGTATTAGAGGGTCTTGGAAAGTATTATCGTTTCTTTCTTTTTTTTTTTTTTTTTGAGGCATTTGCTCGGGTTAACCCTTTGCGAAGATTTCTACGTGAGTAGAATCGCATAAGTACGATTTATTGTGGGTAGGAAGAAAGATAGGTTCTGAGGTAAGAAGAAAGAGTTGGCACGAGTGAAGGTAACGATGAGTGTCGATTAGTTTTTTTTTTGTACGTAGAATACATTCGGTAACGTGAGTTTTGAAAGTCAATGAAAGTTGAAACGATGTATATCCTTTTTTATGAAAAAAAAGTCTTAATTAGATATATAAAAAATACATTCTTAGTAGCCAATAGAAAAGGTGTTACTTTGTGGCTACATAATAAACAGATGAAATATTGTGAAGATTTTGCGAAAAGAAGTGTCGATTAAAGTGTCTGATCCAGTACGAGTATATTCTCCTTCGGAGAGATTTCTTTTTGTATTTAGAATATATTTGTAATTTTACGCATACATTATTCATACTAATAGAAATTTGGATGAAATTTGGATTTTGTCATCTGGAGCTATCGATAATGATGGAAGCACTGGAAAAGCCGACAAGCACGAGATCGTCGACTATTTGTCAAACATTTGATTCGCTGCAACAGTTTGCCAAGTAAATATTGCGACACAGGTACCGGTCGTAGGTATTCCCAGCTCGAAATCGCCATGGATCAACGATAAATCAGACTTTCATGGTGCTACTGGCTACGAGAGAAATCCTAATATGCTTCGTACATACGAACTCTTGTGCACACGACGACTTCTTATACGCTTGCAACGCGAAACCTCGCGTAAATATCTGTAACGTTATTCCGAACAGCTATATATATACACACACATGCACTACTTTCGTTATGCGTTTGACGATCGAACCGAGATCACTTTTTCTATGGCCAGCATGGTAATTTCGAAGCTTAATGGATATCCGTTGATACTTGAAGAATACTACTCGATGATTTAAATAGAATACTTTCTACTTTCACGTTCGTAATGCGAGGTACGCGATTTATAGACACCCTGTATTTTTAAAATTAGAATTATGTAAAAAGTTCGATACGATTATACACGGAAGAAGCTCGTTAATACGCGAAATGTTTTATTTTCACCGATCACGTTATATATCTTTCTCAATAAATGTAATAAAAATATTCAAGGGTTCGTTTGATTCATTAGGGCGAGTATTTTCAATGAATTTCCAGGATTTTGTTCGTAACAATATACGATCTAGTCTTCGCCAATGACATCGTCGGAATAAAAATTGCGATCGTATTACAATACATACATATTTCATAAGTGTATCGAGTGTTCACAAATCCATCTTTATATTTTTCCACTTACGTCTATCTTGATTTTATCCTCTACGGATTCAATATTTGTAAATTACTTCTGAATTGGGAAACGGTTGTCGTCAATTGAAATTGACAATTTTGAGAATTTTTCAAGAGAACATTTTCAAAAGAAGAATTTTTAAGAACGATCCTCTCGTCTTTGTTACTAAAATATTCTGTTTCTTTCTTCCGCTTATTACGCGTACGTTTACGTATCTTGTATATACCTAATACGTAAACCAAAATCTTTAATTATTAATCTTAATTGATTATAAAATCTTAAATTTCTAATCGATATCTCCTCTTTGTGGGAAAAATTGAGACAAACGTTGTTCGTGAAATCATCGAAAATGTTCTAAACCGCACGATTCGTGTCCAAAACAATGTTTCCTATTAAGTGCATCGAGTGCATCGAGTGCATCTGTGCAACCCGACTCGGCTAGTGAGTTAACACGTGTACTAGACACGTACCATGATCGTGTACCGTTGTAATACGCGGTGGTACACGGATTTCATTGTACATCGGCTTACTGCCACTGGAATAATATCGATCTTATAAAACCTGCACCACCGAAATGGATTTTATTTAAATAAACGCTCGTGCGAGTCCGATCGATTCGATTCGATTCGACGTGCTTCCTTCCTCCTGCTGCGTGTGCTGGCAAATTTGGTGAACATTGATACGAATTCGGGCGTACGTTAATCCTCGTAAAAATCCTAAAATCCATTGCACTGCACGTGTGCGTCATTTAATTCCTCATTTGCCGGCTACGCGTACCCTCGAATCGTACTCGAAAATCAATCGAACCACGCGAGAACCAATTTTAACGCCATTCGCGCATTAAATTCTGAAACCGTTTAAAAAGATAGAGAAAGACAGTTGGTTAATTTACATCCCGTCGATTTGCTTACGCGAATTCGTTGTTACTCGCACAGACAGCTTTGTCGCTTAATGCTGATCTACGACTCGTAATGTAAATAATCATTTTTATACGAATAATCAAAGTCGATAATTGTAGTCGTACAAATAATTTGTAGTTTTTATTCAACAATGTACGAACGAATATATTTATTTTCTGATTCAAATGTAATCCGTGTATAAACCAAATATATATCAGATGATATTTGCAACGAAAGAAAATAAGTAAATAGCGTAAATATTCACTTACAATTTCCTTTAAATGTTTACCAATAATTGTATTTTACACGATCGTTGTTGTTTCAGATTAATTATTAAAAATACTTATTCGAAGTGAACTTTTCAAGGTTCGAACATTTATGAAAATGTATTCGTTCGTATCTCGACGAATAAAGGATAGAAATTACTCAAACTATTGCAATTATTCGAGTTATATTTGAATGATATCGGTTCTTCGATTTACGTGATTGCGCGTAATCAGAGTCGCCAAAAATTATAATGGACGATACGAAATGAACCGATGTTAATCTACACACGCGAACAAATGGTAAATTGAAGGGTAACGAGCAATTTTTTCCAGTTACTTTGTAATGGAAACATAGAGTCCGTGCACGTAATGCACGAGAGAAATTAAAAGAAAAAATAAAACCGTACGAAAATAATGTATGCAAGATGAAGCGCGATAAAATGTGCGAGAAACGAGTATTTTAAATTAAAATTATCTAACTACCGAAAGCTCAGAAATTCCATGCCAATATTTTCAACGTAACAGATTTCCAATAAATGGTTAACGTTCTCGACGAAAAGGTACTCCATCTTGAAGGATAATTATTATTGAAAATTAGAATAAGAGTAAATTGATCGCTTACTTCGATTAAAGAAATAAAAAAGAACGGTTCGCTTTTATATCGATTACAAATATTTAACAGAATATTTAACTATCTCCATTTCCCACGAATATATTTCCCATCTGATAATCTCTTTATTTTATTTCATTTATTTGACCAACGTATCACTCAAGTTATTTTATTTGTAAAACAAGTATCACCCAATGGCTTTCGTTCAAACTTTCAAAAAAAAAAAAAAAAAAAAAATTCACTCTCCCAAAAAAGAAAATTTCTACGAGATAAACGATAAATTTAAACAGTCTTTCGAGTTATTCATATTTCTCTGTGGTATAAATTTTCTTTCGTGTTCCTCTTGAATAACAACACGTTGCCCTAGAGATTGCATCTTTTATTTAAAAAAAAAAACATTTCCTACGAGACGGAAAGAACGAATTAAAAATCGTTGTCATCCACGGATATCGTTGCAGTGGACTTTCAACACAGTAATGCACTTCCGTTCGGTTTTCTTCTCGAAATTTATACCGGGTGTAAAGAATCTCGAGGATCGTGCAACCTGAAGCACACTCAAAGGAGAAAATAGGATTCAAGGAACAGGAGTCTGCGCTATGCTCACGATTCGCGTGTGCACACGCACACACACACGGACACAAAACACACACGTTCATCAGTCCCATTACACCATGGAACCGAGATCATCACCGTTTATCATGGTGCCTCATCATCTTCCCGAACCGTTATGTTCCCTCCCTGCCCCCATCTTTTTTAATAATCTCTCATCCTTTCTCGCTGCATTCCTTTATGCACTTCCCCCTTCTTTCAATTATCATGTTTTCCTTTTTTCCTCTTCCACCATCCCGTACTAATGTTTTCTGTATAATTGTTTCAGGGGATACTTTTTGTTTCATCGAAGAGGATCGCGCGAATTATCGAAACGTCGTAATTGAAGTGTCTATTTATTTAATTGAAATGTCGTAAACGAAAGATTCTATTAATGTAATTAAAGTGTCGCAAACGGAGAGTTTATTTATTCGATCGATTTTACCGTATTGTTCGATGTAACTGAAGAATATATTTCATTACTGAATTGTCTTGTATAATTATGCGAAAGTTAACGGAATAATTATGCTCAAAAAGCAGCGTCACCCTTCGAACTGAAAAATTGCTAATATTTGGAAATTTTTTCCGCTAATACGGAATGTGTAATATAAATGTTTCATAGACGTATCGAAAGAGTATACTTTGAACAATATTTCTGCGAATCTTTGTTAAAAAATGTTAACGCTTGTAGAAAATATACGCGTCCTCGAACAACGTCACCTAAATGTTTTAACCACTCTGGTACTAATGGTCAGAATTGAACAAAAATTGGAATTTTTAAAAAACTAGACGAATAACGTTATATTAGTGCGTATTTATATTTATAGAACTGTCGATTTGTTCAGGAACAAGCTTTTTAAGAAAAAAATATAAATTTTGCACGAACAAATTTCCAACTCTGTAATGTAACTACTTATCTCAGGTTCCACCTTGATCTCTGACCTCATTAATTGGTTGTTATTTTTCTGTCTGGGCTGTACAACAATTGTGACTTTATATTGGACATGCAAACAACGTGTTCTATTCATTGTGTCGTTTGTAAAGGAAATGCTATCTGAAACGGATACGATTGGTCTCAGTGATGTCGCGACATCAAAATAGGAAGTGGTCGAAGAGGTGTGACTGCCCTTTGTAGAAGAAGAAAACACAATGAATGTTTGAATAATAAATGTACATGGCGTGCAAAGAATTTGTATCGACCAGATCTCCATATAATATAATTTACACCGCTAACACTTACAGTATTATTGTTGCATTATTTGTTCCAGAATGACTCGACTACATACGAAAGATACATCAGATCCTCTGTATAACAAAATCAATACCATTAACTCTTACAATATTATCGTAGCGTTATTTGTTCAAAGGATAACTCTACTACCAAAATAATAAATAAACGATCATTATTGATACAATTTCTCGTTCTCGTTTCACTACACGTTCATTAGTCAATTAATAAAATTCCGTTTCAACTCTTCTTGTTCCAAAACTTCGACTCGAGTTTCGTTTAATTTGTTACCTTATTGTACATATTTAATTTACGTTTCATTCATGTATTATAAAATGATTACCCAACAAAAAATATTCTCCGACGGTACTTCCGTGCAATTTGCGAATCTAAATTGATTTTCACCCCCGTATTCCATCGAAGATCCAATATCAAGACGAAGAAACATCCCCTAATTTTTTATTTCGACCCACTGATCGCCTTTCACCGAAAGGACAATGGAGGGGAGGCGAACTTGCAAGGAAACAAACCGGAGTTAACGTCGATGGCAGCTGTCGGTACCCGCGGTGTAAATAAATGGGACCACTCCACGTGGATTGTTCACCCTCTTCGAAATGAATCGACAAGTCGCGTGGTGTTACTTCAGATGCACTTGGCCACGCAAACATTCGCGTGCAAAGCCACCGAAAGAGATTCGCATATGCGAGCCATTAATCGTGCTCGACGTACTCGAAAAACTGATTTCGTCGACAAACTTTACGAATAATCAACGCGATTGCACTCACATTCAAGATTGTAACATTTTAAACGGTACCGGAACGTGTCAACGATTGGAAGTAAAATTTTGTACAGAAAAGAATTGAAAATTAAATTTCGAGTAACGATCTTACGCGATCAACTTTGATTTTCTTCGTACGATTGTAGGAAATATTCTACGAATAAAAACAGTGATTAATACGACTGAACAAGTTTCGTATACTTGATGTAAATTACTTTAGTAAATTGTTTTTCATTTTCTTGCGCAGAAAGAATTTCCTTCTTGCTTCCAGTGTTTTTATATTCAATGATCTACTTCTGACACGACAGAAAATGATTGATCTAATATTGATCTAATATTGCAAATAATTGAACGAATTCTCGAATAATCGTTTATCAACTTCGTTTCCCTTCCTTTCTAATTATACGGCTTGCGACACCGACATACGTGTATCGAAGTTCGCGTTACTTGTTTCTCTTAATTTATTTTCGAACGCTTCGAGGAATATTTTTTACTACAGTTATTTGCTAAAATTAATCGCGATTCGTGACTCTGAATTGTTCTTCGAAATAATTTCTAGACTTCCGAACACTGTTCAAAAATGGAAAATCGAAACGCAAAGAACAGACTCTCCTTCAATATCATTGATTAATTTTATCG
Source organism: Ptiloglossa arizonensis (assembly GCF_051014685.1). Lineage (NCBI taxonomy): Eukaryota > Metazoa > Arthropoda > Insecta > Hymenoptera > Colletidae > Ptiloglossa > Ptiloglossa arizonensis. Next base: position 17,197,864 of record NC_135049.1, read on the forward strand.
TTATTTACATTATTTATTTATTCTATTCATCACGAAGAGAGTTCCCCGATCCTTTTTCCAATTCGATCGAGGCGAGCATAAAAATGATTCCACCCGAGTAAAGTACGCGGGTAAAATTTTGTTCTCACGGGGGTTCGCGTATTTCCGTAAAATTCGAACTCCGTGCCCGGTTTATTCAAAATCTAGCAAATCCTGCATAAATATTCGGAAAAGTACGGGCACAAAAATGCGCATAAAGGAGGCCCGCACGCACGCACGCCGAGTATTCGATGCAGGGGATGTTGAAAAAGCTTCGGACCACCCTTGTGCCGTTGCTTAGGTGCAGATTATATGGTTAGGGGAGAGCATCCTGGCTACTAACCGTATCGGAAATATCGCTCTGTGGATTTTCAAGCTCATCTTCCGCGTTCACCCCAAATTCGGCTGCGCGCGAGAGTAATGGGAGCCGGAGGAAATACGCGGCAAAGGGCGGAAATCGGAAAATCCGGATTAAAGCTCCGCGGACCTCTTTACTCCCATTATGACGGTACCATTTCGTTGGGTCAAGTCAATTTCAGGGAAAGAATTATTGTTTAAACTTTGTACAAGTTACTGATTTACTGGCCAATTTGTGTGTTGGTTATGCAAGTAATCATAAGGTTGGGTTAAGTGAATATTGTTGGGGAAAGTATTGCTAATTGTATAGTCGTAGAATTATTTTGAGTAAATATTGTTGGGGAAAGTATTGCTAATTATGTAGTCGTAGAATTATTCTGAGTAAATATTGTTGGGGAAAGTATTGCTAATTATATAGTCGTAAAATTATTTTGAGTAAATATTGTTGGGGAAAGTATTGCTAATTATATAAATAGTTGTAAGATTATTTTAAATAAATATTGTTGGGAAAAGTATTGTTAGTTATGTAAATAATTGTAAGTTTATTTTAGGTAAATATTATTAAGAAAAGTATTGCTAGTTATATAAATAATCGTAAGGTTATTTTAGGTAAATATTATTAAGAAAAGTATTGCTAGTTATATAAATAATCGTAAGACTATTTTAAATAAATATTGCAAGGGAAAGTATTACACATAATTAAAGAAAGTATTATACATAAGTTGTCACAAAGTTAATTTAAATAAATATTTGCAGGGAAAGTATCGTTGGTTGTATCAATAGTCACAAGGTTAAATAAATATTGTCAGGGGAAGAATTATTAACGATAGAGTTGGACTGAATAAGTATTGTTGGGAAAAGAATTATTAATTACTTATGGCAGACGTTTTATCAACTTGAATAAGTTCTTAACCGTTTTGTCTACCCTGAAAGCTCGCCGTAATTAGTCGGGAATTTTATAAAAATGGAGGGCTTAGTTCTCGAGCAGGTTATTAATTAGTTAGGCAGAGTCCCAGCGGTAAAAGTTTAGTTAACACTGAAATGACCGTACGTTTCATTACTTTCCTTTTTACTACTTCACAATGAGGATCAAAGTGGGTCAACAGTTCACATTGAACAATGCCTTTTTGTAACATTCTTTTAAAAATCCTACAATTACACGGAATGAAATTTTACCAGCCAATTTGCACAAAATATTAAATTACATCTACCTTTGTTCGTAATAAATTTTTTTATTAATACAGGGATTGGAGAAAAAGATTTTAAAAAAAGAAAATAATAAAACTATGTTAATTGGAAATTAAATATAAGTTTGTCTGGTATATATCCGTTACAAATAATGAATTTAATTATTCGATAAGAAAAGCAATATATTTTTGAAAATCTTTATCATTAAAGCTTTGAACTGTTCCAATGTTAATGCAATCGAATCAAATTTTATACTCAATTTACAACGATCAATGTTTTCTTTCGTTAACCGAAAATGTTATTTTTGAAATTATTACAGTATTGCCATTGCAAATTATTGCAGTGTTGTTTCTCGCTGCGCAACAATTCAAATAATAGCGACTCCAACGATAAATATTGACGTTGCGCTTATTTTCTCCTTCCCTCCCTGGAATACCGATATCTTAAAGATTGTAGAAAAGAAACAACACTGGACAACCGATATCTCGATCATTTCCCCCGGTCGAGTATCAATTTGCATAGCAAACAGAAAATAGTTTCACGGTACGGTAACGATGCAAGTCGTTCGTTCTGTTGTTTACCTCATCGTCGACTAATTGCAGAGATCTCGCGAGGTTTGGCAATTGACATGCAAATAAATTCAGTAAGCATCCCGAAACTCTCGTGGTATCCGTCACATAATTTTCCCCGTATAAAGCAACAAAAGACACGAATCATTATCGTCTATTCCCCGGTTGAAAAAGTCTGGAATCGATGAATCGAAGAAAGGAATATTCACCTCTGGTACGATGAATTGAAAGGAAGCGCGAGGAGCGAAGGATCGCATTGAAATCGGAAACGAATGTCCAGGATACACGTTGGTGTGCTTAAAAAAAAAAAGAGAGAGGGAGAGAGAGAGAGAAAAAAAACAACTCTCTTCGTGTTCGCGAGAGGCCCTCTCTTTATTTCGAGTTTTATTTTCACCGTGGCGGAACTTCAATTCGAAAGAAAGGAAACTCGGTCACCGAAAGGAGAAGGACGAAACGTTCGAGAAAGGAACGAGCTGAAAAGCAAGGACCGGGGAGCACCGATGGGAACGAATCGAGGCTCTTCAACCAACCAGATGAGAACGAGGAAGATTAAAAGGAACCGAAATGAATTCGTTCGCCGATCGAAAAAGAACGAAAACGAATCGGCGGTGGCTCGAGAGGCGGACTCGAAAGTAGGTCTCTTTTTGGACGATATCGCGTTTCGTTAATTTGCCTTTGAAAATAAGGTTTTAACACATTGGAAATACGTTTCGTAGGCAGCTGCACAGTGTCTCACGGGGTTACCACCAGCGAACTATTAAAAGGAACCAATTGGGAATTCAAGTCTCGAGAGGCGAATTTCAAAGTAGATCCTTGCGAACGATATACCGACGGGTTATTAATTTGTTTTTGAAAATAAAATTACTGGGAGAACTGGTGCCGTTCACATATTGGAATATGCGACGTGCGGCCAGCTGCGATGAGTGTTTCAAAAGAGTACCACGAGTAGACGATTTAAACGAACCAAAGGGAATTAAGCCACCGAAAAGAACCGAAAGGAACGATTCGAATCTCGAGAGACGTTTAACTGCAAAACCAACATGGCCGTCCTGGTGATTTAGTCCTCGAAAGCTTCTAATCCGGATTTTAATTCTGTGGATACGTGCCAAGGAAGAAATTACACGTTTCTTTCTTAGTATAGTTTCTTGAGAATTTAGATATAAAATAAAAAAGAAGTGGTTTACTCGTACTATAGTGCATACGATGACATCCATGTAGATATTTGGTTCACTGTAATACGAATGAACCATCCAGCAATGCACAGTGTGTTTTATATTTTTCACAATGTTAATATAAAATACACCGTACCCTACTAAATGGCCTACTTGCACCGTGTATAATACACGTGAAAATCACTGTGTGTGCACTATAATATAATTAGATCAATCGATAGAATAGTATGTTTTTTTCTCTTCGTACATTTTTATTCTGCTATCAATACGAGTAACCATTTACAAAGATGCAGTGCATTGTATATTTCTCTGGATCTAGGAATCAAAATTTTCCGTTCTACGGTTCGTAGCAAATGTCGATAAAAAAGTGTCTACGATATTTACCGTACTGAACACAATATCAGCGAGAACGTCATCGATCCGGCCAATTACAGGCTAAATTACCAGACAGCTAATTAAACAAGCTCTTATCGATCGTTCCTTCGTCCGTTTACGACTGTGCGGAGCAATTCTCGAATCATTTCAGCTTGGTACACGGTTCGATTCGATGTTAATAAAAAAAAAAAAAAAAAAACACACACCACCCCGACGCTCGTATCGAGAGCAAAAAAAAAAAAGAAAAAATAGAACGCACTTTCATCATCAGGGCGACGAAACACAGCCAGCGATTTTTGTTCAACCTCGACGAGGTCCGCCGTCACTCGGCTGTCTCGTTTCGCAGTAAGGTTCAGCAAATTGCGATCTCTCCCTTTTTTTCCTAGATTCCCTTATTTGTTCTCTCTTTGCACGTGTCCCCTCTCCCCCGCCAGCCCGAGCCACCCTCCTGGAAACTCCTGCTTTTCAACGCCAAACCCTCCCTCTCTTCTCTGTCACGTACACGTGTCGGCGACGTGTCCTTTTCAGGACGTCTTGACGCACAAGCGACACACGTAAGTACTTGCCCGCGTGTATCTACGTCTGAGTACTGACGCGGACGAGAAAGAAGCAACGAGAACGAAACGCTCCCGCGGCTCTGATTCGAACGAAGATTGACGCTTTCCACTAGGAATTTCATTTCTACGATTCTAGGGACTGACCTATATAAGAGCGTTACCGAGCACCAGACGCGCCCCCATCGCTTTGCATACAACTCGAGCAAACGAAATTTTTACCCGGATTAAACTTTCGAATAACTGATCATCTCGTTTGATACTGGAATTATCAAAAGATCGATCTGAACTGTTTCAAAATTATTTCTAAACTTATTTAATTAGTGGTGTGTTTATCTACAATTACTACAACTTATGATTTCCTCATTTAACTTTGAAGATACTTATATGGTCTGATACAAATAGGAGTATGTTTACTATTGGTATAGTAGTGTTGAGTTTGGTACTGTATAGATTCTTTGGGTGAAGAATTGTTTAGCTTTGTAATTAGAAGGGCAAGTATAGGAGTATTCAGTCATTATAATGGCTTTAATTGTAGAAAATTAGTGGTATACGATGCACGATTTGTACGAGTAGCAATGGAAGGAAATTTAACACTAGAACTACCAAAGGGGCCAATTTGACCTGTTTCAAACTTATTTCTAAACTTACTTAATTAATTGTGTGTTTGTCTACAATACTCGTGGACAATTACTGAAACTGCAACTAATGATTTCCTCATCTAACTTTGAAGACACCTATGTGGTTTGATACAAATAGTAGTACGTTTACCATTGGTAGTTCTAATGTTGAGTTTAGTAGTTTAGATTCTTTGGGTGAAGAGTTGTTTAGCTTTGTAATTAGAAGGGCAAGTACAGGAGCATTCAGTCATTATAATAGCTTTAATTGTATAAAAGTAATATATTAATGGTATACGATGCACGGTTTGTACAAGTAATAATGGAAGGACATGGTGAATTGAATGAAAAGATTTAGGACAATGTTTATCGAGAGATAAAATTAGTAATGACGATAGAAACAAGCATATTAAATATTTGATACGTTTTAATATTAATTTTAAGCCTTCTTCGGTGCGTAATATTAATCCAAGTTTTACGTCTTAGGTGAATTAAATTAATTTAATTAATGGTATAACGCGTCTTGTACGTTTATATTTCCCTTGTAAATTCGCTAAAAAGTACCGTATTATAGATCATAATTTTCTGTCATGGAAGTTCCCGGAAATAACACAATTTGAAAACGTTGACTAACAAGACTCGCAAGGACTGTTAGAGCAGAGATGGAATTTAATTTAATTGTTCGCGAAAGCGAGGAGATTGGATCAAATTGACGTTTAATGCGTCACCGTCTGAACAATAAGCGCAAAACATGGTTGGTAACAAAACTATTCTCGAAGGACGTAACAAAACAACGACGACGACGACGACGACGACGAAGAAGAAGAAGAAAAAGGCGAAGAAAAAGTTTGGAATAATTCAATAATATGAAACAAAATTATACGGTGTTTCTCTGAATAATAAATAGCGAATAGCATTACAACGGCGAGCAGAGCCCCGAAGGCGAAGGAGATATTTGTATTTCTGGGGTGAGATCGAGGAGGCGACGTAAAAAGGAACAAGAAAGCACAACAGCCAGAACCAAGAGAAATAAACCTTGGCGCCAGTTTTCATTTCTTCTCGTTCGCCGATTCAAGCGGAAGCATCTCTTTCCCAGCGAGAAGAGAAACCTTGGAACGCGATCGGGAACGCGAAACAACCTGAATCTTGAAAAAATACACGAGAAATTAAACCGTTATTAAATACCTCGCAATCCTCTGCCCCGAACAAACGAAGTGAACAGACATTGATACGAAACTGAGAAGAATCATCGAAGATTCTCAAAAGCTTGGAAAAAGAAACGATTGTACCTCGAGGTCTGAATTCGATAATACAAAGTCGCGAATAAAAATATACATTAACAACCGCTGACCGATATCTCCAAATATTGTAATAATAAAAAAAGACAGAATGGAACAATTGGAGATAAATTTGAAAGAAAATTTCTTCCGATTAGAATCTCCAGCATGGAATTATCGACCTCGTTTCCTCGGGTCTATCTGGACCCAACGTAATACACATCCTCGTTCTACAATCGAAGCTACTATAATTTCCATAGATATCCCCAGTTCTCTCAATTGCGTTGGAAAATTAGAAAAGTTTCCATAAATTCGAAATTTGTAATGAAAACCAAACGAAAGAACACATTAACGCGAAACACCATAGTGAGCGACGCTCCAAACTCATTCAAACGTTCCTCAAACATCTTCAAACCGAGAAACCCCAATAGTGTAAACTTTTGAATAATTTTTGAATAACGTTGCAATCGTTATTAATCCTACGAAATAAGTACACCGAATCATCGAATCTTCTTACTAATTTACTATACCACGGTTCGAACCGGTATAAATACGGTAAAGCGACGCGTTAAGATTAAACAATCGTCGCTAATGATCACCTGGTTGCAGTTGATACGACTCTCCTACTCGAACGTAAAAAACATCTCAACGAACAAAAGCATTCGGAAGATCAACGATCCTGGTGCAGGGATACGCAAGGACGGGACCAAAACAAAGAACAAAAGGATGCCAGGTCGGTGGAGGGGGGGGTAGCGAGGGTGAAATTCGCGCGGAACGAAGATAAACCGACAAACGATCGAAATAAATGGGAGTATCGTGGTCGTTGGACGGGTGGAAATAAAGGACACCACTCGAACATGCCCTACCTTCGATCTCCGGGCGATGACAAGCGCAGCTTTCCTCGTGGCTCTTCTCGCGGATAAATCTTACGCAGAACATGTCACCCTTCCTTCTCGCGCGACCATAAACGACCGTGGGCGACGAACGACTGCGAGGAATTCGATAATGGAAATGCGGCACGACGGCGTCGTTGGCTCCTGGTATAACCAGTAAAACCGTAGACGCTCGAGAGGTACCAGAAGAGCACCAGCGGAAAAAAGCAAGAAGGAGAGAAAGAGAGAGAGAGAGAGTGAAAGAGAGGCGAAAGAGCCAGAGGGACACGGAAGAAGCGAGAGAAAGAGCGCCAGAGAAAATACAGAGAGAGGGTTCAAAGAGTTCTGGCCCTCGCCCTGCAGTATTTTCTCTATGTGTCTACCTTTTCATCTGCTGCGTCGTGGCTCGCCCACGCTGGGGCCAGTTTTCTGTACGTGTGTCTCTATGCACGCGTGCATCACCACGCGGCGGCTTTGTGTACCTCGTATCGGTAAACGTTACGGGTTACGAAGTGTTAATGGCGTAACAAATTTTTAGACTATTGTCGGACCACCGAAACCGTTGGAACGGATGCAACCATCGCGTTCGGGTGTACGAGACACGTAGTCGGCCAATGGCTGACGTTCGTTTTTAAGGTCATTGTATCGGTGTCGGAGGGTCGTCTGTCGCAGGATCAAAGGTTTGGTTACTTTTTCCTTTTGGCTGTTTCCGATCAGCTTCGAACTGAGTGTTCTTGTACTTAGAAAGGTTACGAGTTACGAGTAACAAATTTTTAGATTTTTGTTGGATTACTGAAATTGTTGGAACGAATGCAGTGAAGATGTTCAGGGGTATCAGAAAGTCTCGCAGCAGTCTCGAAAGTGGTAGATCGTCGAACATCAACAGCCAAGGATTCTCCCGCCAATGATAAAAGTTCAAACTGTGCGTTTACGGCCACTATTTCCCACGTTCGAACAAATTTTTTTTTTTTGACGGAGGATTCGTGCGTGCGTTTTTTTTTTATGGAAGATAATTACAGATTTATCGCGTCGAGGATTGTACGGAAAAAGAAATTAAAGAGAGAGACGAGGATAAGTGGGACGAAACAACTACCCTCGATACAAGAACACTGGTCCGTGAGTGTCGTGATATCGAGGGACGGTAGAGACTTTATTTCGAGTATTGACCTTTTTTGTCTCCGTTCGTGACTTGAGCGTCTCCATTGTGCAGCAGAAATTTTTTATGATACTTTTTTTATGATATCTCCAGATGAAAATAAATCCAACGATCTGGTTTGAATTCAATTTTACTCTGTCTTACTTTTTTTAACTCGTGACTATGGGGGAATAATAATAATCTAAATTGCAATCGTGTTTGGGAAAACCTCAGAAAATCTACTGTTGCAGAGACGAAATACGAAGGACCTCGATTCTCAATTACTTGTACTATAATTAAAGATTTATTCGAAATAGTATCAAAAACGGTACGAAGAAGTAACCTTTAATTAATTAACCACCGATGACTAAAGTTTAATTACCTTCGTAGCGAGTATCCACCGCTGCAAATGCAACGAATTTCGTCTGTATGGACACTGATACTACCTAACGTTGAAGTTGAAGGGACACGTGTACGGAATCGCGAATAGTTTATAGAAACATCATTGCATAGAGTCGCGAAAGTGAAACAATTCTATTCACGCCCGTAAAATCGAGTTTGTTATCCGATAAAAGGGGACGTGTATCCCAGAACACGACACCTTCTCCCCTATTGGCTTTCCCAAAGAGGCACTGATTTTTATTTCCGACATTTCGCTCGATATCATATTGCAACCAACAATATGCGACTCGAGTGTTATTGTGCAAAAAAACCTACAATGTGTCTCGTCGATTGCAATAAATAAACGTTCTCGCTTGTTGCTACGATCTCGTGATACGTATCTTTCCATTCGATAAAAGTGGATTGAGAAGTATAAAATATAAAATTTGATAAATATACAATAGAAACTCTAGAAGTTCTATAACCTCGGTTTCGAGAAAATATTGAAAAAAGCAAAAATAATCCCCCGAGGCCAGGAATAAAACAGAATTTTAATTTTGCGCGCGTAATCTACTTAGTATAATATATTGGTAAACGAAAATCAATTCCGTTTATTTTTAATTAAAAAACAATTTCTTCGTACTTGGTAGAGATAAATACATTTCAGGGGATTTATTATCGAATGAAAGACAATTTCGGTGGATGAAGAAAAAATATGAAAAATACCAAAAGTAAACTCGATATGAAAACGTAATAAGTTCCATCGTATACCAAATAAACTCTTAATTATTATTCGAAAAATGCCGAAACTATACCCATGGACTCGTAAGTATTTTTAAACCGAAATTGGTTTAGGAATTGATTTAAACAATTTGTGACCATTTACAATACTCCCCAGATGTATGCACTAGCATCTGTATCATTGTGACCAAATTATTGAAATAGGAAAATATTTGAAACATCGAAAAGGTTAATAATACTATAAAACGGCAACTTAATTTAAAACTTCATTTAAAGTTTAAAAATAAGCTTCTGTAAATTCGTAATCGAAAAGCTTATTATCCTTGGCAAACAGTAGTATCTAGGAAATTGTACGATTAATTAATGAAACAAATGTTTATTCTCGAAAAAATGTAACTAATTCTATTCAGAAGTATTTTTCGTTCGATTTGATGGTTCACAAATCGATTGTTTTCGTAAAGAGAAAATTTATCCATCGAATAGCAAGGACGCCTCATTGTACGTATCTGTTCCGTGAACACGAAAAAAAAAAAAAAAAAAAAAAAACCAAACACGCGAGCACGTAAACAATTCATTCGTCGTCCTCGAATGTTGCCAGTGCTTCACGTATTCATTCAACAAATTCTGGTCGAAATAAAAGGATTGAAGCTATAGGTACGGGGGTGTGGTGGGACAAGGGGGTGGAACCAGACAGAGGGTAGTTCTTCGTGTAAAAATAAGTCCACAATGCACGATAAAATTTGTTGTACAAAGGGTCGTTTTCGAGCGAAACAAATTTGAAAATTCATCGAATGACTCTCTGCACTTAACCAATCGATATAATAGTATTCTATGTCGATTGATGCAGCATGTTTATTATTACGTGTAAAAGGTAGCATAATGCAAATAATAAAAGATGAATCTTCGTATCGTACATACGTGCTATACGATAAATAATTAAATAACATTTATATAATTTATTCAAATTTATTAAATAATTAATAAATTTTCAAATACCCATTTTCCCAACAAAGCTTCGCAGACAAAAATTGTATTACATTGGTTTGAACGAAAAGTTTTTTCATATTTTTCGTTAAGATTCGAATTGGTACCAAATGATCTTAAATACAACTATTTCTGTTTAAAGGGAGCATTACGTGTCAAATATTAGGTTATTGTAATTTTTGAAATATTCTCTCGATACAAAATACTATTGTTGAACACTGAAAAGTCTCGATTGTAAATAAAAATAAGAAAAAAATATTATACGAAGTTTGATAGTAAATACATTGTTACAGTTATAAATAGATATTGTACGCATGAAATATCTGTAATAAGTTGTTTACTGTGTCATCAGCAACATATTTTCCATCACGGCACACAGAAGGTCGACTGTGTTTATCCGGTATGCGTAGTTACACGCTGTTGTATCATCTAGTAACGATTCCGTGTCGTTAATAATATCCTAACAAATAATTATTTAATATTCACATATCGGTGTATTCGTTGGAAAATATTTTCGGAATTTTTACACGTTGTTAATTTACTCGATAGTTAAGGGCTATTGGTAAGAGTGTTAGAATAAATAACGATACTAAAGTACAACAACGAACGTGTAACTACGTTGAGTAGACAAACACAGTCAACCTTCTGTGTGCTCTGCTACAGAAATTGCGTTCTTAGTAACGTAAACAACGTATTACACATTTCATGCGTACAATATTCATTTATAACTCCGTAACAAAGCATATATTACCAAACTTTCTGCAACATTATTTTCCTACTTTTGCTTGTACATTAAATTCTCAAAAAATCGAGTTCTCAATTTCACCAAATTTTACACCTAATATTTATTTATAATTCCATAACAAAGCATCTATTACCAAACTTTCTGCAACATTATTTTCCTACTTTTGCTAGTACATTAAATTCTCAAAAAATCCAGTTCTCAGTTTCACCGAATTTTACACCTAATATTTATTTATAATTCCATAACAAAGCATCTATTACCAAACTTCCTGCAACATTATTTTCCTACTTTTGCTTGCAGATTGAATTCTCAAAACACTCGGTTCTTTCACCAAATTTTACACCTAATATTTATTTATAATTCCATAACAAAGCATCTATTACCAAACTATCTGCAACATTATTTTCCTACTTTTGCTTGCAGATTGAATTCTCAAAACACTCGGTTCTTTCATCAAATTTTACACCTAATATTTATTTATAATTCCATAACAAAGCATCTATTACCAAACTTTCTACATCATTTCCCTACTTTTACTAGTACATTAAATTCTCAAAAAAACACCAGTTCTCAATTTCATCGAATCTTACACAATCATCCCCTCTCCAGCTGCCTAATACTCCCCCCACCCCAAAATTATGTACAATTTCTACTTCCTGACACATCCAGTAGTAAAAGAGTACGTACCAACGTTTCATCGTTGTTGCAACCGGCTTGCTCGAAGTCACGAGGAGAAACACTGACACCGACATGGCCAAAATAACGTTCCGTGCTCACCTCTCCCTCCTCACCGTGTCCTTTCGCGTTGAACCACCATCGAGGACCACGAAGGACGCAGCTACCTGTCTCGTATTAATTTCTCGATATTCGGTATTCACCGTCCGCGGCGAATAAGAAACGTCCGTTTATCGTCGAATCGGGTATCGCAGCTCGCGCCGACGTCGAACTGATTTTCACATCCGTCGTTTCATTTGCCTTCGAACCCCCCCGTGACGTTTCTGAATCGGAACCTCTGATTCGCGGCGCGTCTTTGTACGGACGCAATAAATGCACGCGGTGCTGCGCACTGCCTCGAAGGGTGACGGAGTTTCGCGGGCGAGTTACACAAACGCGTAAAACGCGAGCATTCCGTGCAGGTGTAAAATCCTGGTACAAATGTATCGGGACACGGCTGGATGCGCGTCGCGTGTCATCGTTGAAAGGAAAACAGCTGCGTGGAAATTCGTCCCCTCCCCATCCATCCCTCTTCTCGGCGCTGCATCGCGCGCGCTGAAAAGTCTACGCGTCGCGAACGCGTAATTGCTGCCATTTCTATCAACGCGTAAATACGTTTTCGTTCTTCTCCGCGGGGATAATTAGTTCACGGAGATTCGATCGTCGGTGGTGAATTTTTTTTTACAGGACAATGGAGAAAGAATTTGGAGTGATCGTAAAACGAAACTTTGGGTACGTGAAAGTATTTTGGGATTGTATTTCTTGCTTTTTTTAGTGAATCGTCAACTCGTACTATAACTGTTTTCATTTGTAATTCACGTATGGAATAGATTTTTTTTAAATTCAATGCAAGGGAATTGGGTTTTTTCGAGATTTGGAATTGTAATTTTGTACTTCGTGACGTTAAGTGTGCGTGAATTGTTGGAACGTATTGTACTTTTAGTTTAAGCGTTGGTATTATTTTGTTCGACGAGTAGGTTTCATTGTCAAATCGAATAAATAAAACTAACGCATACTCACGCTTCCGATCAAAATGATACTCATTGAAATGCGCGTGCACACACGCGAGGACGTACTGACCATATACAAGGCGAACTTAAAATAAGGCGTCAAACTTGAGAAGTATATTCTATTTATAGCACTGATAGAAGTGTCATGTAATAACGCATTGTTATAAGCCAGACGAGTGGCCAACCATTTTAATAGATTAAGTCTCGACCAAGTATTATATTGTTGTAAATTTGAATAAATTTATAACAGTATCAAAGACCTCGTTTCATTCCTCATTTCGATTGATTCAATTTCCCTAATATTTACGCCAATTCGTATTTATTTCCTAAAATTATTTATCCTTACACAGTATTTACCTTTCATTTGTAAAACGAATGAAACATCGAACGACTGACCGAAACTTCAAAGCGATATCGCGTACACGTCAATAATTACAAAAGTAAAATTTTGTATATTTTTCATTATATCTTTACGAACTTGTTATCGATGAATTGACGAGATTTTCCCGATGAAAATGAATCCACACACGACCTTGCTCCAAGACACGCGTACTTGGAAAATTCAGAAATGTTCTATTTTACGCATAATTAAAAATAATCCGAATAGGGTCGTGTTTGGATTCATTTTCATCGGAAGAACGTCACCGGTTCGTTGACAACACCGTCGTATAATAAAAACGTAAAAAAATATTAAGTTTCGTTAAAAGAGGAAAATAACTAAACTTGGGGTTGAACAAATTGGATCTTACCGCTCGTTTCTACTCACGAGCAATCGCTGAATCAGAGCTATGGGACCAACTGACGTCGGTGCGAGGTGATGGATAGGGGGCAAGCGTAGTAGTGGTACGTTCGAGCGTCGAACACGGAATGAGAAGTGGGGAGAAAGTTGGGACTCCGCGCTGATCATACCTGCCAGATTACGCATGCGCATTTGGATCGTCGCTCTCGTTCGGTCTGACGATCAAGGTTGGGTTCGGAGCAGGTAGGCCTCGCTTTACCTTTGTCTCGGACGTAAACATAATTTTCCTTTCCTCGCTCGATGGTGTATTATTTCTTTCTCTTTTCGATACAATCCTGGTTAAAGACGTATTATTATTTCCTTCTCCACACTGCTGTGAATCCATCAACTATACACAAGGAGCTTTTTCTCCAAGTCGTACGCTTGGCCTTCACTGCTGTAGAATTTTTCTAATTATTATCACTGTTCGTTATTATTATTAATACACTTGCAAAGCAACTCGAGTCGACGGATCTCTCGCTAAAGAAACACAAACAATACTGTGGATGACACTGTATCTCGAATCCGAGACTCCACTGTTTTAGAATTTTTCTGATTATTATCACCGTTCATTATTATTATTAATACACATATGAAACAACTGTAAAATAAAATACATAAACAATACTGTAGACGACACCGTGTCTCGAATTCGAGACTCCACTGTTGTAGAATTCTTCAGATCATTATCACCGTTCATTAATATTATTAACACACTTGCGAAACAACTCTCGCTAAAAAAAACATATACAACACTGTAGACTACACCGTGTCTCGAATCCGAGACTCCACTGTTGTACTTATTTTCTGTTCATTATTATTATTATTAATACACATACGAAACAACAATAACATAAAAAAGAACCTAAACAATACCGTAGACGACCCCGTGTCTCGAATCGGAGAATAAAATTCCGAGTGACTTGAAACCGAGTATTACGCGCGACGATAGTACGTATCTGAACGCATCTGAACTTCATATGCAATCTTCTCGCGCGCGTACAGTAGCGTACGGCTCCCGGCTCGTGGCCCCTCGGTTTATGAGCACCCTGTACGAGGAAGTTTATGCAAACACGGGCGCGTATTTCCACGAGAGGAGCGAGTGCACTGCCAATACGGTTTGTGCCTTTCGAGAGACGCTCGTATTCCCGCCTGGTGATATTCTAAGTTCGGCCACACACCTGAGCACCAGCGTCGCGATACGTATTCAGAAGCGGGCGGTTAGTGGGTGGTTGCAAAAGGTTAAGGGCCGCGAAACCAGGGGGGTTCGAAATTGCCGAGGGTGGAAACCGCGGCGAATCTCGAGCATGGAAGACACGGAGGCTTTCCTGCGAGCTTTCCATCGTAACAAAGAGACGCGTCGAGGCGGGAACAGATTTCATACACTCGTCGATCCTTGTCTTTCGTTTCTTTGACGCAGTCAGCTTTCTCGCGTTGACGCTCGCGGTTATTTGTTAAATTCTGCCGAGACTCGTTCCGCGCGCGACTCCGTTAAAGATGGCTACCTCTAAAAGTTTAATTTACCAACCGGAACAAACGCTGCTTCAATACGTCTTCCGTGCAGCGGAATATTCATCTTGTTCGAACAGTAACGAGTCACGTTAAGTCGAGTTGAGTTTAATTCGAGAGACCGGGGTCGATGAGGTCGGGTAATATTGGGTTGTTCGGAAAGTCATTTCGTTTTCCAAAATGGAGAATATATGATTGAATAAAATGTTTATACACTGGAAAAAAATCGTGTTTCATTTTCACCAAAAAAAATGAAATGACTTTCCGAACAATTGATTAGAATTATATAGAAAAGCAGAGTCTATTTGAAAATGTTTTATCTTAAGAAAACCATTAGTCTTGGAACAATTTTTGTCCATTGGTATATAATTACTCTTTCGAATGGTTTAATTTATTAGTCTCTTCATAGATTTGTAACCAACGAAGATATTGAGAGTGATTTCGTTTTTGCGAATACTCGTGTAGAATCCAAAGTATCAAAAATGTATAGAATTAAAAATAATTGTGAAATAAATACAGTAACTGTATTCTACCACCGTATCGCAATTCATTTGTTCGTAATTCATTCGCACGTTGTTTCACTTTCGATATCTGAATATTTAAAAGTGAAGAATTTTTCTTTTACGATATTTTCCATCATTGGGATTAATGTAACGCGACGAAAAAATGTTCCCAAACGGTTTAAGAACATCCTGCGCGAACGATAACCGACGAATGGGGCTTGTAGAGCGAAAGCTCGTCAAGATTTCACTTTCATAAAAAATGGAAGGGTCTGTTTGCATAACAAACGACACGTGGGAGGCCAGCGTGCCGATTATTGCAAAGGGCTTTCGACAAAGAGAGCGAAATCCGCGTCAGCAGAGATTCACGCATGCGTTGCCAACGGGGAAGCTCTCATGCTTATTCAAACAAAAATGCTAAATGCGAAAATACAAAAACACCCCCGAAAACTTCAGTCGAGTTCACACTTTCACCACGAATTTCAACTAACAAGGGAACATCCATAAACGTGGAACGCCGTTTTTTATGAGACTGCACAAATATTCATTGGTCATTTTTTTAACTTCAAGGGAGAAACCAGCCCTTACACGTGATTCGTAAATTACAAAATATATTGAAAAATATATTAATCTTCATGACTTGTAAATTACAATAAAATCTCGAATATTTACACGAAATTTTTAATACACCCTAGTAGTACAATATTGTATAAGTTTGGCTTTAAAAAACATTTCTAGCTACCCCTTTCACGAATCTATGTATTGTAGATTTACTTTATTTTTATATACGTATGTATATATATATATTTATAATAGATATATGTATTTTTTTCTCACATGCGTGTAATGAACATGTGACAATAATAAAAATAGCAATCAATTTTACTAATTTTATTTGGTTCCTTTCGAAACATTTTATTTCTAATTCGACAACGCAACGATGCCAACTTTTAAGCAATATTTGGGCAGTGTTGATATTGCACCGCAGCTAGCATGGTGTACCATATTCTATTGTAGAAAGGATGAAACGAGACGATAGGAGCAAACAAGTTCAGAACAAAGAGGGGTTACTTTCTGAGCGAAGAAAGGATGAAGGAAGATCGAAGACCTGAGGAAACTGTGCTAATAATAAGCGCAAACTTTTCCACGGTTTAGCGCCCGTTATTTATACGTTTTGAATCATCTCGTGAAACTAGGGATAGTCCACGATCTTGTTCTTTACCCTAGGTTCGTTGATCGTTCAAATTTCTCTCAAACATCGTAACTTCCACTAGACGAACCGTAACGTATTTCAAATTTGTGAATTCGTTGAATTCATTGAAATCCCTGAACTCGAGTACAGAAAGCATTTGGTATGGAATGAAATCAAATTAATTTTTTCTCTCGCGAAAAATTACAGTGAAAAATATTCCTACAGAATTAAAAGTTAACCAGTCGATTATAACTGATGTTATTTAACGTTTGTTCGATATCGATCGATATCGAGGGCTTATTGAACATTTTTATGTGAACAATCTCTCGCAAGCTGTTACACAAAGAATGTTTCGTACAGCCAGTTGTACGAGTAATTAAATCTTTCCAGTTCATTAGAAAAACTTGACCTCGAACCTGACACCATTTCAACCCTTTCGACCACGGGATCATCGAGGGACAATTCTCAAACTGCGCGAAGAACCGGTATAGGAACGAGTAAGTATAGTATTTTTAACTCGAACGGACACGAAAGCGGGGGACATGGAAACGAGAAAGAGAGAGATTTAAGGGTCTTAGAAGAGTATCCAGTCAGTGGTTCTCTGTTTAAAGAACCTTAACACGGTCGAGGTGAGCTCTATGGCAAGTTTGTTATTAACTTTTCTGCGAGCACACAACGCGCTTATAATAAATGTTCACAATTAAGCTCGCAAACGGAAATGTAAACAGAGAACGAAAAGAGAAATACGTGTGGGGGAAAAAAAGAACTCGAGTGAAACGTTGCTCCAACTGCGGCACGTTGTTTAACGAGGAAAAGTGCAACTCCTCGTTGGTACCGTAAAAATATTCAAAAACAAAGTAAACCTAATGACGCTACTTTCCGTGTGGCAAGATTTGTTCGCAGAAAAGATTAAATTAATATCGAGTTCGGGCCACTGAAACGTATTTTTAATTCAAATTTTCTTCGGTTAATTAAACTTCACACAGCACATTGTCCTGTAGAGTGTAGACGCTTTGATTGAAGTTTTAAATAATAATAAAGAAGGTTTCGTTCGATGTGATGTATTATTATTCTAGTTACCGAGAATCACGAGTAACCCTCGGTTATAGGCGATCATACGAATTGTACATAAATCGTATGATCGTCTCGAATCATTTTTATCTCGTGTTGAAGTCGTGCCACTCGTCGAGGACAGCGAATAAGATTCAACGAGAGCGAGAGAGACAGAGTAACAACGAACGAGCCTCGGATTACATGCACTCGATGGATGAGAAACTTCAAAGCGACATTGCACGCATATGGTGTGTCGAACTACTAACGCGAAACAATCATTTTTATATTTTTCATTATATCTTTGTGAAAACATTACCAATAAATTAACGATATTTTCTCAGTGGAAACACGATCTAATTCGGATAATTTTTAATTGTAAATATTTAAAAGTTGCTTAGAAGCGATTCAATTAGCAGAACAAGGTTGAGTCTGAACTCATTTTCATTGGGAAAATTTTACCAACATACAGACTCTTACGAAGATTTTTAAAATTTTTAAATTTTAATTGTCATCAGAATTTATTAACACAGGATGGTTACGTTTCCATTAAAATGATCCTGGAAGTGTCAGTTGCACGAGTCGATACAACAATAGGGATAATTTCGGTTCAGTTATCCGAGGAGAAATCGTTTCAGTTACAAATCGTTGAGATTACAGTACTTTTCGTTAATATTTCCACGTTTGAGTTAATTTTCGTTTCCAAATGCGTTCTCCCCGAATTTAATAATACGAAAAGACTTTGCAGTAAGTATCGACTTTTGGTGTTACAAACGAGATCAAGATTGCACCGCTGCACCTGTCGTTTCCGAGGTGTCCAACATCAACGTAGGCCGAAGTATAAAGTGGCACGAAATTTGATCGCCCGAGGAGACGAGTCCATCGAATCCACCGCAAAAAAGATTAAATCCAGAGAGTGAGAGAAGACAGTGGCAAGTGCATCGAAATATTTCATTTGCGATAAATCGTCTACTCTTATATTCGACGAACTATTTATCTTTGAATGTCTCTACTGTAAACCACAAGCTCGAGATAGTAACAGAGAACTGACGAACAGTACAAAGAGTGAATTAATGTTCCTTGTAACTCAACTGACAAAAAAAAATCAAAAGAATTGGAACTATCATCGAACCGAAAACGAATTACCCCATTAAATAACCAGAAGTTGGTATACTCGACAATTGAACACGAATCGAAAGTGATTCGAGCTCAATGGGTCGCCAAGAGGTTTTGGCAGAGCGTTAGACGACCTAGTTACCAAGCAAGGAAACGAGAACTTCTACGAAAGCTGGATCTACACCAGAATTTCGGATTCGAGATAACAAGTTGGGTAAAAAAAAGTGTCAACATCCCCGGATCAACGTAACACAATGATCACAGGGACATACTGAGCTACTTTCACAGAAATTCTAGCGATTACAAGAAGTAGGTGAGAGAGCTCAGAGTTTTTTTAGAAGAACGTACCAATTAGAAGGTGAGTGTGTCACGGTGTTAATTGGAATACAAGAACAAGAGCGTAAAAATGGCTAGATTCTAAACCGGAGCACATCGAGTCGGCGAGACAGAGGTACCACGATTTGCCAATTCGCCAAGTATCGGTGTTGTTCGAGGGAAAGAGGACTTCGAACCGACCATACCCTCTGACGTTGAATTTTCCGTAAAAATGAAACCGCTTCCACGAGCAGGTCCCGGTGTAGGTTATTCCGGGGGTGTCGCGTGTCAGTTGTCGTGGATGAGATTTCTCGAGTACCTCATCGAGGGAATTCTTGATTATATCGAGGAACCAGGACCCGTATCGTCCGTTTTACAGCTAAACCGTCCTTCCTGCAGGCTTTCGAGGAGATGACGCTATGAAAGAGAACGCCAACGGACACTTCCCGGAGAAAGGGGAACCGGAGAGGAGAGCGTGGCGTCCAGAGAGGAGCTGCAGAAGGCAGGTAACCGAGTGCATGGGGAAAAAAAGAAGGAAAAAAAAAGAAAAAGGAAAAAAAAGGAGGAATCATTGGGGAACGAAGGGCGATTCTGTTTCAGCTGCGGAATACGTGACCATGTAGCGACGGAATGTTCGACGAAAAAGGTAGGTCCCAAGTACTTGGAGTGCTGCCCACGAGGAACTGTGGGACGCCATTTTATTTGGACAACGAATAACTTTTTATTCATCGAGACCGAGTACGTTCCTACCGAAATGAAAAATTTATTCGAACGAATTTAAATAGACGAACTGTTGCGAGCTGAACCTTTTGTACCATTAGGGAACGAGGGAGTAAGTACTTTTGATCGATTGTGTTTTATTTTTACGTATTTATTCCATTGATTCGGTAAATATTGAACGATTTGAAAATTTGTATTGGTTGAACGGTGTTTCGAATGAATGGTTGATACGGTGATTGCAACAATAAACGTCCACGTGTGTATGTAAATTGGCACAGTGCGAGGTATCGATGTAAATGCAGTTGAGGATAAATTATTTTTTTACGATACTCTCGTCCTTGACCGTTCGTAGCGCTTTGTGTTCCAGGAATCGATATTTTTATTATACTGTACAAGGAGAGTGCGCAGATTACAGCAAGAGCGGATGAGATGGATAAAATATGAACGAGCCTCGACCTACCTAGTCCGCAGCCAAGAACGTTTCTTATCGCGTGTGGGATGTATCGTTCGTATATGGAAATTTTAATTTTCATATTTTACATCGTCTGTTGGTATATCGTCGTTAGAACATTACCAATGAATTACCGAGACTCTCCCGATAAAAACGAGTACAAACACGACCTAGTTCGGATCGACTCGAGTACCTCGAGTGACAGGATGGAGAGCACGGTGCACCAAACACGAACGATACAAAATTATCCGAACGTTGTCGTGTTGGTACTCATTCTCATCGGCAAAATCTCGCCAATCGATCGATAATACTAACGCAAGTCTAATCAAAGATTTAGAGAATACATTTACCGGTATCCGTTGCTTATCGGCTTACGAATAATTTTGCTTATACTCTAACTAATTTAAACCAGTCAAACTCTGCGACGAATTGAATATTTTACCGAACGACTTAGACATTTCACCCTTCACCTCTCAACCATAAATAATATCTGGGTAAAATTCAAACAGGAAATCAATATCCGTTGTAAAATACTCTTATCCCGAGACATTGAAGAAAAAAGAAGATTTGTGTCTATGCAAACTGATACGAAGTTTCTTAACTATGATCAGTAAAATTTCGTACCAGTTCACGCGTATGTGAAATTCCCTATACTTTCAATTTATGGTAATTCACTTTGTATTCGAAACACAAAGTTCTGGATGTGTACGTACGAAATGAAATCGTTCTAAAGATCATGGAAGTTAGATATAACCCTGTACTCGAAGAACAGCTCGCATTGATGAATTTCGCGGCGAATATATTAAAATATTATCGAAGATGGTGAGAACCACTGGTCCCTTGGATGCTTCGGGGTTAAAGACCGGGTGCAGGTCTTACGTGTGCTGTGCGACTTCAATTTTCTCTTGTTGTCTTTCTTGGCGCTCCTCTCCTGTTTCTCTTCTCTACCTTCTTTTGCCGACCTTCCTGCCATCTTTGTCCGCCTTTAACACTCCCTACGTCCCTTCGTCTTTTACTTTCTCTCTTTCCAACGCACCGCGGACGAAAGAGACAGTTTATATCGGCGCTGACGAATACAAGGGACTTTTTTCTTCCTCTCTTGCGCTTCAAGGTGTCTCTCAGGGAGATTCCTGCAGGATTACAAAGCTTATGGTACGCTTAAACCCAGCCAGGGAGTCATTCGTTGGTAAAAACGGTTTATCCGGAAACGGTTTATCCTACATAAATCCTTCGTAATGAAATAAATATACGGATATATTTCCACCATATTTGTCTTGAATTGAATCCATCTCCTCCGTACACGAGCACGTGTTCGAGATATATTTTCTATTTTATTCGTTCGTTATTTTTCTTCCTTTTTGCAATAAAAAAAATTCTTTTCACGGAAATCCATATTACAATCACATCGAACAATTTTTTTTTTTTCAAACGTACACACGTGCGTCTGTTAAAACGTAACTATATTTAAGTTTCATACTCTCGTTTCAAGGCTCGATTAAATTTTCGACAAAATCGATTCGTGATTTATAGTGGTTGTTCGGTCCTCTCTCTTTCTCTCTGACAGACACACACATACAACGCATATATCTTTTCCTGTGCGCGTTTTAAATAAATCTTGAATAGAATTTACATTCACGTAAAAAAGTCACAGAAATTTCCATCGTCCTCGATAAAAGAACCAGTTCATTGAAATCGGTATTCATCGTATACCCGAGCCACATTTTGTAACGCGTATCAGCGAGTCCGTATTGTCGAAGAGTCTCCCCTTTAAAAATGCTCAGTTACTTCCCATTTGTAGCGACGGTCCTTAATTATTGCTTGATAAATTAGGAGAGAAGTTATACGCGCACTCCACCCGTTGACGCGTGCGGTCGTTTCCCTTTCCTTCCTTTTTTAGCCGAGTTCTAATGAGATTCCTGAGGGATTACCAGTCACGGGATGAGATCACACCGTGGTGGAAGATCGTACAACAACCGATCTTTCTTCTAACCCGTGACTCGTCTCCCAACTTCGTGTTGCAATATTAAATACACACGTTCAAAGTACTATCCGAGGTGTCGATCAAAAATAAGATTAAAATTTTAAGAAAAAATATACCTCTAAAGAACCATCGCGCAATGATTATTCTCTGAACGTTTTTAGACCCTCTAGGGGTCGAAGATTAATAATCATCGAAAGGTATTCTTCGATTAATAATCGAAGGGGTTAACGAAGATTAATAATTATTAACCTCCTTCGAGAAAATTCGATGCACTTTATTTCAACGAAGGAACATTTTTCTTCTACGTCTCGAGAGATCTATCAATGAGATGGTCTTTAAGGATTAAGGAGATTTAAGGTAAGCCTGGAGGCGAGGTTAATAAGAACCTCTGCGCGGTAACATTTCATTTGAAGGCTCGCAATAATCCAGCATAACACCCTTAGTAATTGAAGCAAACATTGCGCGCACCGCACTGTACACGTATCTGATACGTACACTCGAATGCAAGTAATACTGTAATGAATACCCTCGCGCATGTGTGGACTCGTAAGCTCGTGTATGATGTAGGGTTTTGCCTATACAGATCTGGTGGCAGCAGGATCATACGCAAAGGACACATTTTAGGTATTAACGAGAGTATTTGGATAGATACGGTACTGCCTCGCGTAATGTTCCAGACCGCCAATAATTATCAATACGCGAGGCACGGGTAGAGAATTCTTTTGGGAATTGGTCCAACTCGAGCAGATAATTCAAAGATGGACGAAATTTTATTCCAATGAAAAATAAAGCACTGAGAAACGTCTCAACGAATAAGTAACGACTTATTCATTCCTCGAGGTGTAATACAATTCCAGTTTTAATTTTTATTCAATTAGTAACAGATAGTAAATAAAATACGATGAAAATGTAGATACGAATCGAGTTAATTCGAACTATGTTAATGGACGAGAACCGCTGATCTACACGTAAATTTGGCCAAAAGTTTCGATGACAATTTTATCAGAACGAAGTACGTTCGAACGTAGTAATAATAAACATATTCTGCGTTATGTCGCTACTGCACGAAACTATCGAGAATAATACACCTAAAAGTCGTAATCAGATAAAAGTGGATACAAGAACTATTTTAATAGTCCTCTCAATAGTAAAAATGAAATGTAATAGCAAATCTTTCAGACGAATTACTACACCGAGGGAAGTTCTTTCTCCATAACGTTTAAATGTTGCGTTAAGTTTCTTGGCGACAGGGAGATCCTTACGATGGCTTGCAATATTCAGAAGGAATCTTCGCTCGTAAAAGGTATCGATTTTCTTTGCACAATGGGGCGAAGTTTAATACAGTTTCTCGGGTCGAGGAAACAGGAACAACGATAAGGGTGATTCCTGATCGCGAATTTTATCAATATCCGAGATATCCGGTTCTTCGATTGTAGTCTCACCGATACGGCCAAGAACGAACGAGTTGCAATTCGAATTATTCTACCGAGCGAACGTCTCGAGACTGAGAGACGATAAGGTGTCTCGCGCGTAGCGGAGAGAATTAAGGGAACTTTTTGTACGAAAGGGAGTAGCAGCAGCAGCTGCAACTTTTCTACCCTAGGAAAGACGGAAGAGGGTTAGAGGAGAGGTTGGTGGGGTTCCGGTACTCGGATACAGAGCAGCCATAAAATTTATCGAGCTTACAGGGTGGCGGAAGTTAAGCTGTCACTGCATGCGCCTGTGCCAGCCACCGTAGCCCGCTTTATGAAAACGATGATTTCCAGGGAAAGATTTCCCGGAGGGGCCGTACCGAATAATTCGCTCCTAATTCAAAGGGACCGGTCACACCACCGAATCGATTCGCAATCGCGCCAACTGCTAACCAAAAGTAAACGCTCCTTTACATTTGCGTACGTTTAAACGACCACGGCGTTGATTAACGCGACTATTTAAGTGGATGTCCCGAACCAAGCGAAAGAGAATAAATCTTCGAACAACGTTACGGTTCGAGGAATTGAACGCAACGCGAAGAATACCTATTACGTGGAATTGGAGATTATTATTGGTGAAGAAGTGAAAATATGCGGGTTTAAATTGCGTTTAAGATCATTGTATTAGTTGTACAAAAATCATATAACTTGGAAAGGAAATATAATTAAAAAAAGAAACGAGAAACGATATTTGGATGTAGAGTGTAAAGAATCAAATCGAAACCAAGTATTTTCTTAGGAATTAATTGAAAATTTGACAACGGACAATCGTATATTCTTTCTATTTTTATTACGATCTTCACCAATTAGTGTTCAAAGTTTGTGCGTTTGTTTCATTTCTTTTTTCTTTTATTTCAATGAATATGGTACAGTTGCACTTTAGGGTTTAGAAAAACCACCGAGAAAACGCAATGGTACACTTGCACTTTGATTTAGAAAAGCAAAAATTATTTCTTCGGATCAATTTTTATTTATAATGTTGCAACTTGGTCGAATTGACCCAAAAAGTGTGCTATTTGAGTGTTCTCTGAACTCTTGGAAACACAAATAGGTTGAAGAAACGAACTCTGAGAAATTTGAGAATTCGTTACTCGCTAATGGGTGAATACGTTCGTTCGGAGTTCTCCAGGAGACGATGCGTTCCTCATTCGTGACGAAGGTTTCTTATCTACGGGGGTCGAGACATCGACGAGCTAGAGCAATATAAATCAGGACCATGACCTAGACGCGCAGGGCCTGTCGTTTAGATCGTGCCACGCCGTGCGAGACGAACGACGAAAAGGGAAAAATAAAGAAGGACGAAGGGCTCCTAAAATAATATCGTAAACCACGAAGCGACGGTGCGTCTTGTCTACGCGTGCACGCACGCTTATGCGTGCCCGTACATATATTATGAACACGTTATAGGACGTGGAAGTCTATTTCGAACCGAAACACATTCTGTATCCAGCCGCTCGCAACACGCGGGCTTTGATACAGCCACGATATATATGAGAGAACTGCATCCCCCTGAAACTCACCAGTGGTTCTCACTCGTGTAAACAAGTAGGCTGGGTAAACTTGTAACCGCGTGAAAAACGATTGAGAAAATTTCTCTACCACCTGCGATACGAATCTTCGCGAGGACACGCATTACGGATTCATTTTCCCATCGAACTCGAATTTGTTTTTTTTTTTAAAGAGTAATTCCATCTGTGTACAAATTTCGAGCAAGGAATGAAAAATGGAAGAGTTATGTTCGTTAAGAATTAGAATTTTGATTGTACAATCGAATTTAAAGGTTTCGGTCAATGTAACAGTGTGCATAGTGCACAACTGCATAACTGCACGTTGTGCATCGAGTGCATATTTAATTTTGGTTCGATGCATTAATTTTTCTTTTTGATTTCTTCCTCTCTTTCGTTCCTCGTTCAATATTGTTGCAATAACCGTTGCAAGTGAATAGTTCGATGGAATTCTTATTTGTCGTCTATCGATAGAATTAAATTTTACCTCGTTTCTAGTTTGCATTATTGAATACTCGTAACGTGACCGTACTTGGGAGAAGTTACGGGAGAAAACGTCGAGTTTGTTTATGTAAAACAATTATCCATGATTTAGCAACGATTCTAAAATACACCAGGCTCGTCGAGGGACAGTTATTTTCAGATAAAGTACGTTTTAATTCGTCCCCCTGTACTCCAAGGTAATTATGAATTTTCGTATCGCGCGATCAATCATTCCGTAAGAGAATCTCAAACGACATCGAGGAGATTAATACCGTCCCTTGGAAGACACTTATTTCTAGCCGGGGATCTTGCAACGAAAATATTTACAGGCGTGTAGATAGATGACTACTAAACGCTTCACGCTGTCGTTCCGATCTCACTCGAGGCAGAAGTTAAATTTACTATCGACGGCTTTCTAAACGCTTCGCATCAACGAAACTCGTTTCCCCTTATATTCGGTCCGAGATTCTCACGAAACAAATTCAGGAAAAAATGGAGCTCAATTGTTTCGATTAATATTTTTAAATACGCAGAATCGATAACATTTAAACAATATTATCACGACAGAGCGTTTCGCAACGTTAACGAGCAGAATTCAGTAGCAGATGTAAAAACAATGAAAAAAGTTCAAACAAATATTAAAAGATTCCTCTGCTCGATCTTGTTTCCGAATTATATATATTTTTTTTTTTACCAACGGAGCACACGTTTTATAAATTCTTTTCTTTATTATTATATCCCTTGTCAATCATTAAACGAGGTACCATGTGTTACGAAACACTACTACAATATATTCCTTTCGATTGTTTGCATACACTGCAATTGCACAATATCGCCCCTAAATTGTACAATACGGAATATCGTCAATAACATTGACCACGCGTGGGCAGCTTGACTTTCGAAGAAGAAAAAAACAAATTGGCAATTTACAACAGCGAATATGTATTCCTTTCGCTGTAAGAATGCATTTTAGTCGCAGTTCGCGTGTCGTTTAAAAGGCGCGCGATTGGAAAAATGAAAGACAGCCGAGTTTTAGCCGCAGGTATATTTCGTAACAGGACACGAACGAACCGGTCCTCTTTCACTTTCGTTCGTCTACGGTCATTGTTCGCGAGCAGGTTGAGCACCACTGTAAATCGGCGTGCACATCTGGAGGTGGCCGCCCTGGAAACGTGGGAGTTGAGAGTAAAGTATAAACTATGGGGTGCCACCCCATCTCGTAGCGGACTACCTACCCCCTCTCGTGGATGTAGGTAATATCATCGTCTCTGTGTGTGTGCGTGTGTGCGCTCGAGCGCGCTATCAGGCGTGCTCGTCGGCTAACCTAACAGAGTTTCGCGACGTGTACGTACACCCCCGACCATAAGTATTCGGACATTTATCGAACGTGAAATAAACTTTGAAAAAGTTACAAGATATTCCACGGAACATCCTCGTTCGATTTTTTCTTTCTTTTTTTTTTTTTTTTTGTTTGCGTGCATCGTAAAGAAGATATATGTAACAGCAGATCGCAAGAGAACCTCGTCACAGGGGTGGAATAAAAATTAGATCTTTTCATGGAGATGGCTGGCGTGCGTCTCGACGACGATTTTGGCTTAATTTAATTTCTCGAACATTTTTCTACTACTTTTTGGCGATACTTGGGATAATTTTTGGTAGAACAGTCACGGTGAGAGAAGTTTTGATCACTTGTTCGAGGTGTTGGCTTTTGTACTATTTCTGATACTACTTGGAATAATTGTAGTTACGTGAGATATTGTGACAGAAATTTGGGCCACTTTGGGACGTTAGCTTTTGTACTATTTCTGATAATACTTGGAATAATTTTTGGTACAACAGTCACGGTGAGAGAAATTTTGATCACTTCTTTGAGGTGTTGGTTTTTGTACTATTTCTGATAATACTTGGAATCATTTTTCATGCACCAGTCACAGTGAGAGAAATTTTGATCGCTTCTTTGAGGTGTTGGCTTTTGTACTATTTCTGATAATACTTGGAATCATTTTTCGTTTACAAGATACAGTGAAATTTGAGTCACTTCTTTGGGATGTCAACTTTTGTACTATTTCTGATACTAGGAATACTTGTAGGTACATGAGATATAGTGACAGAAATTTGGGCCACTTTGGGACGTTAGCTTTTGTACTATTTCTGATAATACTTAAAAAAAATACACACGAAATTCGTAACAAAATTTCAATGCACTCTTTTAAGATATAATATCTGTGCTATTCCTGATAACACTCGGAATAATTTTTATTAAACGAAATTCATAAAATTAAAAAATTTAAAGCACTTTTTTGCCACGTATCGAGCCCCCGCTGTGTATCTTCGAGATTGTACAATGTTTGTTCGATACGTCTAGAAATTTCTAGCGAATATTTGCTCCCATTGATTGGATTCGAATTTTGGCCAGGTCTCCCCTATTTTTTTTTTTTATCGAACGTATATCAGGGGATTACGAGAGCCAACGCACCATTTTAATCTTGTTAGTTTCTTCCAACTGTTGCAAATCCTTCCTACAGACCTCGCTTATGTGTGTGTGTGTATTTAACGTCGTCATCCTGGATAAATAAAAGATTTTCGCCAATCGATCTCCAACTCGGTCCGCTCCCTCGGGACGTTTCGATACTCTTTTGTTTTAAGAACTCACTTAACTTTTATGGAATAGTCGCTCGTATCGGCGGCAATGCAACCTCATAGTATCCTCCATGGTGTACTGGTGGCGCTATGCACTCGAGATTCATTTTTTCCCGAGCCACTCTATCGCGCACCCAGAAACCCATTTACAACCAAATGCTTCAAATTGTCCCTATCGCTCTGTTCCAATCCACGACCAAATAAGTTTCGCGTCTTTTGCTACAATCTAGCGTTTTCGATTTATTTTTTAGCAATCGTACTAAATTGGCAATGTCTGCTCCAAACTGTACCAGTATCTCGTATTTACGCGAAAAAAACAAGCAACGAGATTGAACTCCGCCAAAAATTGTATTTTCGACATCGTTAAAAACAACGAATGACAAATTGATTGTCAAATTGATTGTCAAATTAACGTCGTTCGTTTGTTACGAATTATTTAACGAAACTCTCAGTTGTCAAAGTAGTCGTGCAATCCTACCATGGTACAAAATCTACTTTTAACGATAACGACCATTGTGGACCGAAACAAAGATTTTTCAGAGCGTTAAATTACTTAGAAACGTTACTTTGTACGACAAGATCGAAATATACAAAATTAGGGGATCGTATGATTTTTTCACGGTATGAAAATCATCTTACATAGATAACAACCATTGTGAGCCACAGTCGGAGTTCTCGAGGGAAGAAATTCGCAAAATCGAAGTGGTTGTGTAATTTTCGTTCCACGGTGCACGTTTAGTGTACATTTCTAAGGAACGAGGCCAGTGAAATACGAATATCGGTTTAATCGTTCACGTGGCGTATCGTTGAACCTGAACCGATGTTAATACGACACGTGAAAAGCGTTGCAAAATATATAATCTCTGGCGATCGCGTCGTTTTCTTTCGAGATACCAGGTGTCCTGGTATTTATGGTCGAGGGTGTACAACGAAGTATACTTTTCGAGACACGAGAGTATACAATGGAGGTTCATGTACGCACACGTATGCAAAGATATGGACAAATGAGCCTCTTAGTTGACAATTCCAAAATTACGAAAAATGGATTTTTTTTGACAGAAATAATATAGCAAGTATTAAGAATTCTTATCTCATTTAGAACATTAACTTGTGTATAATTCGTTGTTAAGAAGAACCGTTGACAAAAAAATGTTAATGAAAAGAAAAGAGTCAAATTTACATCGTAAATGAAGTAACTGTGAAAATACCTTGAACAGTGATCCAATTTCTTGGACCTTCTCCATTATTCCACGAAACATTGGACTTACTCCTTCGACTGAAAGAAAACTGATAATTGTATACACGATAATTGAGAATCGTTTACATTCACTTCTGGAACTATTCGGTATCTTATTAGCTTCCGTATAAGTGACATTGCGTTGTATTATATTCGACGAATAACGTTAAAGTAAATCTTAGAAGTAAACAAAGAAATTAAAAAATAGCGATGGTTGGGCTAAGAATGTTGCAAAAAGAATT
The DNA here is from genome assembly GCF_051014685.1 of Ptiloglossa arizonensis. Lineage (NCBI taxonomy): Eukaryota > Metazoa > Arthropoda > Insecta > Hymenoptera > Colletidae > Ptiloglossa > Ptiloglossa arizonensis. The sequence continues at coordinate 17,227,764 of NC_135049.1, forward strand.
TGTAATTCGTGTGCAGAATATATAAACCGTATTTAATACTTAAATACTTTTGCCTTGAGAAAAGGTCGAAAAAGAGTAAGAGATAGATTGGGCTAAGAATGTTGCGAAAAGAATTTGTAATTCAGTGTTGAATATATAAACCGTATTTAATATCGACTCGCGTATGGATTAAACGCACTTTCGTCGAACATTGTCGCGTGTACATATAGGAAATAGGATGCCGATACGTGTATGGGTGTCGAGGCTGGGAGGGTATAATAATGTACGAGTACAGAGGGATAGAAAGGACGAGGGGGTGGAAAAGAGAGAACAAGGTCGACGCACGGACAAGAGAGCCCATATATTTAAAAGGGACACGGGGTCGCGTACCCCCATGGAAGCCGGTTTCCATGGTGGTGGTCCAGGTTCCTCGCGGCAGCCAGAAATGCGCAAAGGGTTGTTAAAAGCCATTCACGGCGCTAATGGCTAATGGGGCGTTCTTAACGCGGTACCGAATCTACTGTGCCGCTTGACACCCTCGTCGAATCTTTCTGTCTTAAAGAGTAAGTCCCCGCGTTGCTCGGGGTGTTAAGAAATTCACCGAACTGGGGAACGTCTAAAGCACTCCCCTCCCTCTATGCATTCGGTATTTCGAGGAGCGTTCGTCTTTTTGAAAATTACTTGGCAAACGAGTCGAGGGATATACTCGGTTCTCTGGGAACTGTTCGTCGAATGTTTACCTATTTGTGCATTGTTTGTTGAATATTTGGATCTTTGTACATTGTTTGTGGAATGTTTGGATCTTTGTACATTGTTTGTAGAATATTTGGATCTTTGTACATTGTTTGTAGAGTGTTTGCATCTTTGAAAATTCTTCGTCGAATGTTTCTCTATTTGTGTATTGTTTGTGGAATATTTGCATCTTTGTATATTATTTGTAGAATACTTGCATCTATGAAAATTATTCGTCGAATGTTTCACTATTTATGTATTGTTTATAGAATATTTGCATCTTTGAAAATTCTTCGTCGAATGTTTCTCTATTTGTGTATTGTTTGTGGAATATTTGCATCTTTGTATATTGTTTGTAGAATATTTGCATCTTTGAAAATTGTTCGTCGAATGTTTCTCTATTTGTGTATTGTTTGTGGAATATTTGGATCTTTGTACATTGTTTGTAGAATATTTGCATCTATTAAAATTATTCGTCGAATGTTTCACTATTTGTGTATTGTTTATAGAATATTTGCATCTTTGAAAATTCTTCGTCGAATGTTTCTCTATTTGTGTATTGTTTGTGGAATATTTGCATCTTTGTATATTGTTTGTAGGATATTTGCATCTATGAAAATTGTTCGTCGAATATTTGCCTCTTTGTAAGTTATTCGTCAACGAATGCTTGCCTTTTTGAAAACCGCCGAATATTTGCTTCTTTGTAATTTGTCAAACTGACGACTATTTGCCTCGTTGCAAATTATTGGCCAAATTAACGAATATTTACCTTTTCCTAAATTATTTGTCAAACTCACGAATGTTTGTCTTTTTGGAAAGTGACGACTATTTGCCTTGTTGCAAATTATTTGTCAAACTAACGAATGTTTGCCTTTTCGTAAATTATTCGTCGAATATTTGCCTAATGCCAAGCATATACGCATCTACGTTCGTGTGTCTATTTTTTGAACCTGATTGTCGAAAATTTAACGCGATAGTGATACAAAATAAATTAACTATCAAGCACAACGACTATCAACGTTTTCAACTGCCACATTATCCGACACTAAAGATACGATTTAAATTTAAGAAAGTATAATATATTACAATGAAACAATTTAGCATGGCTACTACATTTAAAATGTATTGGATAAACTGCATTTTGAGAAGTGATGCATTTTCTATGACTGCAATAATAATTCTTCAGAATTTTAGAAGTAGCAGAGAGGAAGTTAAGAGGTTCGGTAAGTTTCATAGAAGGCATAATAATTGGAAGAGGCAAGTTCACGGAACATAGATGACATAACGTTTAAAAAAATGAACGATGCAAGTGCATAGCGACTGAAAAGTCACGCACAGATTAGGATACATGACACGTAAAACCGCGAATGCCGAAGTGACTAATACTTGAAATCCTTGAATTACTGCAGCTGCATTTACGAGTGCATAAACGTAAAAAAAAGAAAAAATGATGATAGATATAACGCTAACGCGTTTAATTACTAAATAAATATGTCAATGGGCCGGTGACATCGTTAATGGAAAAATTCTCGATTAACGTAGAAGTTGAAACGCGACGAAATTTTTTAATTAATTCTGCACACCGGAACGTTGAACTCGGTGGAAACAAGCGATCAAGGTTTGTGGAAAATTAATAAACCCGTTCCCGGAATAAAATTGCGAAAGCAACGTGTGAAGCATCACGAAGGGGGAAGAACTGAGCTTCACACGAGAAAATGAAGGCAACTGCCAGAAGCAGATACCGCACGCATTAAAAGATTATGTCTGGATATTATTTCGTGGTAGTTGCCCGGGGTACCCGGTAGCTAATGGAAATGACTTTCCATTAAAACCAAGTTGCCCAAAGAAAACAAAGAGAAGTTAGGAAACAATAATGCAGTTTCCTCCAACGGACCTTTCCCTTGGCTTATCGCTGCCCTTTTCCACGAGTTTCTCCTTTTCTCCTTCCATCTCGGAGAATCCTCCGCGATAATTGTATTTTAAATTTTTACTCGAGAGTTTACGTCTTTCTCTTAGTTACCAATGGACATTTCTTCCCCTTATTTACCATTCGTCGACTTTTCCCTATTTGGGTAATCGTAATTTTGTAATAAATGGAACAAATAATACCAATGGTACCGTTAGAATAATAATAATGCTTATATAATAATTATCTCGGTGCGATGTCAGGTCTAGATTAATAAGAACTCTAAAGGAAGCAGATGATGTCAGGACCAAATAGTCGTTTTTCTGACAAATCTCCGCACTAGGATACTCTTCGTTTAAAATCCTTATACATCTATTTATTTACACTACGTTTGTAATAATAATTTCACTCGATATACGTATCGAATGAAAATATATGCTTCTCAGATTTATTCTCTGAAGCTAGAACAAATGAATTCACCAAGATATTGTAAATATTAATATACTCAACACAGGGCAGGAGGTTTTCTTAGTAATAATAAGCGAGTATTATTTGGATCTTTTCTTAGTAATAAATGAGTACTATTTGGAATTTTCCTTAAGAACAAGAAATGAATATTATTCAAAATATTCTTAATTCTTGCAAATACTGAAAATTTCCAAACATTTTCATACAATAGGATAGCTCGGTAAGTTTTGTCGTTCAATAAGAAACGAAACAGTTAGGTTCGTTTCATTTTTCCAAAATTACACTACTGTTCCATGAACATATATAAAGTTTCCTACAGATCTGTCGATTTGTTCGTATATTTACAATCGTTCGAAGTTGAACCATCGTAATATTTTTACAATGAAAAAAGCGACAAAACTTATCCAACAAGCTAGTACTCCCTAGGTAAATCGAGCGATCTTTGTCGATTGCAATACGCAACGAGATATTTTTCCCCCAAGAGAAGCACGGCGTAACAATTGGAAAATCACGTAAACACGTCGATCGGTTTTTGCGCGAGTGCTGCTGATCGATAACTTTCTAAAGTTTCTCTCGAAGGGGAAAACGAAACTTACCAAGTTGTGATTGATGTGTCGGTGTCGGTGCCGGTCTAACTTTATCGGGGGGACACCTTCTGGTGGCAGCTACGGTGGCAGGTAAGGGTATACTGGTTCCACCGCCGGGACCGCCACCTGCCCCACCGACGGCCGACTGCTTATTGTACGGAGACGGCAATCTAGAACAAAGAGATCAATTTAGAAAACAACGTCCCGATAGAGTCGTTACTGTCATTCAGACTGGAATCGTTCCCCTTCGAACGATACTCGGAACCGATTCCGTGGCTACTCGAGAAGGGAGTCTGTATTCCTTTTTTGAGAATTGCATTTCTAATATTCGTACAACAGAATTGTAGAAAATTAAACATCAAGGAGATTAACCCTTTGGTTTGGGAGCAGACTCTCGGTCGTCATCTAACCGAGTGTAGTTTTTCCAATGGGAGAACAATTTCGTGGAAGTTTGGAATTCAAACTGAAATTGAAATATTACGCTCTTGTAGGATGGGAACATGTGTATGCAAGGTATTGAAAGAGAAATGTTTCGTTTAAGATTAAGTTTATAATTTAAAGGATTTTATTAAGGCACCAGTTTCTATGAGCAAAAAGCTTCCATTGTAAAGGGTTGATAATCGTTGATTCGAGTAATCATTCGATTTTAAATATATTCATCAAAAATGTTATCGACCTTCGTCTTTTGTACGATAAGAGAGTAAATTGTCTCTATAAGCAAAGAAGCTTCGAGTGTAAAGGGTTGACAATTGTTGATTCGAGTAATCTTTCGATTTTAAATATATTCATCAAAAATGTTATCGACCTTCGTCTTTTGTACGATAAGAAAGAGAGTAAATTGTCTGGGGTAGTTAAAAATCATTAAGAATCGTTAATAATTAATAATTAATATTTTAATCGATTAAGTAGGTAATACTCGACACGAGAAAGAAATAATTCGTTAGAATTGTGTATACTGTTTCGAATAGACGAATTTTGCATCGTCACCGATTCTGTCGCAATTGTAAGCGTTATTGTTCACCTTAGAGAACCGATACGAACGTAAACGTGGTTCGTCACTGACGATGGACGACTGTTGAAAGGCGAGGTGAGTTTTCGGTCACGGCCATTGGCCGCGTGTTGTTATTCCACGATCTGGTCGAAACACTCTTTCCAAGAACTGTTTGTTTTGGAACGACGACCTCGCTATACTTCTTCGCCGCGCAGCACATCAAACCGAACGCTACACACGCGTACAAATTTTCATCCTTCGATATAAAAGAACACATTGTATATCCAGATTGTAAATATATTTAACAAGTTTCTTTTTTCCCGCCAATTAAATGCGAAACGATTCGAGATACAAAACCACGAAATACGTACATCCAATAATATATTAATTATATTAACTTTTAACCCTTTGGACTCGAAGGGAGACCCTCGGTTGCAACCTAATTCAGTATACTATTTCCGACCCGGGAAAATTTCGTGGTTTGGAATTCAAATTGAAATTGAAATATTAAGGTTTTCGTAGAGTATAAACGTATATATACAAAGTATAAAAAAATATTCCGTTCTAGATTAATTTTACGACTCAAAGGATTTTTTACAGGCGTCGTTTTCCTGTATCGAAGAAGCATCGAGTGCAATGGGTTAACAATCGAATAATTTTCAAAAGAAATTTGAAACGAGTCAAAATTTACTTCTTTGGTAGTTCCAGTGTCTAGCGTTAATTAGTTTCTTTGTTTCCGCGTATTAAAGCCGATTCGGTGGTATCCTATTAGCAGGACGTCAAAATTCCACGGTGGAAATTCCATTGCGTAGTGTTCGCAAGCATGCGACCGGATCGCGTGCCAAAAACGCGTACTTTCGCTCGAAAACGAGAGTGAAAAGGGTGGAGGCACGAGGGCAACAAGACAGAAAAGACCGCGGGCTGGAAAAAGAAGAAAACTTCACGAGGGCGTTAACGTTGCCCAAAGAAAACGTTGGTAAACGAGAACGCACTGGGGGAGAGAGACTCGTTGGTGGTCGTTTCGTGCTCGTGTCGCACACCGTTCCCTTCGACGGATTTCTCTGTTTTTTTTTTCTCTCTTTCTTTCTTTCTTTTTTTTTTCCTTTGCCAACCGTCGTCGTACTCTCCTTTCCGTCGTGACGAAGGGAGCTCGTGAATTCGGCTTGCGCAGGATTCTCTTTGAATCAGCCAGTCGGAGATAGAAGGGTGATAAAAACTTCGGTAACTAAGACCCCGTAGTAATACGGAAAAAGTAATTTTAATGTTCAACACTTTTTGGTCGTTTCTCGTCCGCGTAACCGTGTGACACTTTATGCGGGCCGAACCAATTTTCACGGTACGGGGGGGCCGTAAAAAAATTATTCTCAACGAGGACGGGGAGAATTCTTGGATACGAATTCCCAGCAACGGGTAACCAATTGTTACTTTGGTGTACGAAGATTGGAATTGTGGAGACTGTATTTTTATTCGACTTCGAGTCGAGTGTTCAAGTACTGTAAAGTGTTATTAACGATAACAATTAATGTATCGTATAAATTATAGATTCTAAATGTTTTCGTCGAGAGTGTAAGTGTTATTTAACATTGCAATTTCACCGTTATACGAACGTGCAAAAATTGTTACTCGAACAATAAGTTTCCCTCTTTTCTTACCAAATCTTAGTTACCCTCTGAATGTTTTCTTTCATCCTCCGAATATCTATTTTTACAATTGTTGACTAGGTACATAGGTATCTATTTTTATATTTTTATTCTACTTGGTATTTTATTTTTCTTCCGCGATACGTTTATATATACAATATATATATAATTATATATTATTATTATACATACATAATTAAATAATTATATATATATATATATATACATAATTACATATTATTATTAAATATATATTATATATTATTATTATATATATTTTTTTTTCATCTCGAAGAAGGTTGAAGGAATACCAAATAAATAATTTTTCATCGAAGATAAGCCAGCCGTCGCGTTTCCCATTTCGTGAACCGCTGATGGTTCGATTCGTTTCGACGATCCGTGACTGCTGATCGATCGGTGAAACGTCGAAGGAAAGTTTCCCCGGGAAACTCGTAGCCTTTAACGAAGAAAAGATCTTCCCACGGGAGAGGAGAACGGAACGAAAACAGTAAAGAAAACAAGAACGAAGACGCGAAGGGTAAAACCCATGAGACTCCTTTACGTCTCTGATGTATCGTTCGAGAAACGACGTCGCACCGTGTAACGCGTGGAAACGTCAAACGCGCGATTGCTCGTTGCCGAGTTAACAGCGCCATCTATGTCGCGGTCACGTCACGGTAAATATTTGGCCTAAATGGTAACGTTGCGCGCTGGTACTCACAGAAGTCCCCCCTTTTTTCTCCCCCTCTCTCTCTCTCACTCGATTCTCCTACACGCGTCATTATTTAACCAGGTCTCGCATCCCTTTGTTGACGAATCGGCCGATGCGAGCGTCGCGTTTCGAGGAAACGTCGTGCTTCGTGGAAGCCGGAGCTAGGAGAACTCGGATGTTCTTGTTTTGGAATATTTTTATGGAACGTCACCCGATACCTGGAAACTGGCTTTGTTGGCATTCGGGGAACGCACGGTGGTCTTACAGTTTTAGGTCGTTAATGCAACATTCTGGAAGGATACTTTTGTGAATGCGTGTTTCGTGATTCCTGTTCGTAATTTTTAACATTATTTTCCTTTTAGAGAATCGCAACGATCTCGACGCAGGGGATATTCTCATTGTCACAGGTTCAAACAGGAGATATATTCTTGTAACAAATTTTCCAATTATTTTTGTAAACCAGCGAGAAGAATACAAATGGAAAATGTAGAAATTGTCAATTTGTACAATTTCTTACGGTAGAACTTTTCCAAGTGTACGAATCATTTTTGTTGTTGTCTGTTCGCAATAATGTACCGAATTTCTCTTTGATTATTTTTAATAGATTTCTGTACGATATCTTTTTTATTTTTCAATCCGAATGGCGATACGTAGTATCAGCTTGGGAATGCTGACTAGGAATGCACTTAGAGGATCGATGTCCACGAATCTTGACCCACTGCAAAACATGCAAATTTACACTATTGTCATTTTTTTTGTTTATTCCACTCGCGATAAATACAGTACAATAGTTCGACAAGCTAGACCATCTTAACGAATGGCAAATTAAAATATCTTCTGCACACCTTAAGAATGCATTAATAGTACAGTACCGATCAACAATACCTGAAATTGTATCTCGATCAAAGACAATCACACTAACGATCTATAAATTGTCACATATCTCGAAAAAGACGAGTCGAATGAAATTTTATTATTCTTCGTATTCGTCCAATTTCTCGTCACGGGATCTCACTGACCCCGTTATTGTTACCATAAACTTCGGTCCACGGTGTGTAAACAATCACGGGATGAATTTCATTCCACGAAAGCTGGTATAAAATTCAGGCAACAGCGGGTGAAAACTTTGTACGAGCGCAAACCCACCAGAAAGGTTATATTCTCGGCGAGTATTCTTTCTCTATTAATACGATAGGGAGGTTCGTGAGCGGAACAGGCGCTGCGAGACTCCGCGTAAGATTTTTAATGAAACGAACTTTCGCGGTCTAAGTATTCTCGCGCCACTTTTACGGACACTTATGTGCGTGGCATACACTGGCGCGCGTTCTTGAATATCCATTTCATTTGATGAAAGTCCGGATTACTTCCAAGCCTAAGGGTAAAATGTTACGGAGAGGCGCGTTAATGGCGGAGCTCCTTTTACGAGTTAAATAAAAATTTTGAACGCCGAGGTTACACGCGTATTATAACGCATAAAGGACGGTGAGACGTTTACCGCGAGTGTACTTGTACCGATAAGGGGGATATGTCCTAAGGGGTCCCCTTAAGATATGCGAGGATACAAGAGCCGTGTCGACTGAACGATATTGCTCGTAAGGATCGATACGGGACCGGTTATTCCCTTTAAAAAGGAAAGATCTACCTACGCGCTGGGAACGGTGGATGTGTACCGGAGAGAAACACGAACACCGTGAATTCCTCGTTTCACTTTTAACTCTAAATTGGGTGGTTTTGTTTCGTTAACCAAGTGAATATATTATAACGAGTTGAACGCGGGGGATAAACCAAGCGAATGGGGGCTTTTATAATGACCTTCTCCTAGTGTATATATCGAGTTACTTTATTATACTTGGAAAATGGAGAATTGCATTAGGAATTTTTAAGTATGTATTATTGTTGAGAAAACGATGTCGGTTGAAATTTGTTTATTTTTCATTGTATCTTTACGATTACGTTATCGATGCTTTTTTAGTGAAAATGAATCCAAACGTGGTGTTCTTTGCACTATTTTTAACGTGCTTGGAAACTTTTTAACAACGATTCGAATAATGTATTGTGAAAAAGAGATTGAATATAATCGTACTTGGACTCATTTTCATGGAGAAAGACCTCGCCAATTTGTCGATAATACTGCAACGAAGATGGAAAATGTTTCCATTCAATGGAAAATGTAACAAATTTTTTATTGGCTCTAAATGAATATAATCATTCTCCTAGTGTATATATTGGGTTACTTTATTATATTTCGAAAATGGAGAATTGCATTACGAATTTTAAAGTATGTATTATTTTTATCGAGAAAACGATGTCGGTTGAAATTTGTTTATTTTTCATTTTATCTTTACGATTACGTTATCGATGCTTTTTTGGTGAAAATGAATCCAAACGTGGTCTTCTTCGCACTATTTTTAACGTGCTTGGAAATTTTTTAACAACGATTCGAATAATGTGTTACGACAAAGAGAATTTGTCGATAATACTGCCACGAAGATGGAAAATGTTTCCATTCAATGGAAAATGTAACAAATTTTTTATTGGCTCTAGATATACATAATCACCGGAGAGAGTATCGTTACTCGAATCCGGGGTAAAAATTGCCACTTAAAAGCGACCATTCCTGCGTATCAAGCTCAAAGACAATTCAAAGCACAATCTTTCGAGAATTAACAACTGCTACTTTCGTCACAATTATCGATACTTAATCTCAAAATATTCAAGTCCGAGAAGATTTCAATTTTCTCCAAAAATTCAAGTTAACCTTATGCATCGCCACGATATCGTAACTATATTCGATAACGTAAATTAAAACTCTTCGAAACGTTCGATCTTATTTTTCATCGGTGTCGATCAATTGCGTAAAAATTCCTCTGCCAGAAATATTTCGTCTCCCTATTATTTCCGATAATTTTCGTTCCAGCGTAATAGCCACTCGAGATTTATCGCGCACCTCTTCCATGCATCATCAGGGAAGATACGTGGCCATGATACATCGAAATCGTTCGACGAAAAAATTGAAACCCCGTTTACGAGTCGGGTGTCGCGTCGACGTCGAATGTATAAAAAAAAAAAAAAAAAGGAAAAAAAAAAGATGTTTCAATCTCGCGAGGAGAACCGACGTAACGGTGGCGTTCCGCGAATATTTACGAGGGTAATATCGAAAATTAATGTTCTCGGTTTGTACTGCGTGGTAGCAACACGTCGGCAGCCTCGACGTTTTGCAATTTCTGTTGGCCTCCCTGCAACCGGCTGACGTATTAATACGGCGAGATATAACGTGCTCCGGCTGTAAACAACGTCTTTACCGCGTCTTTGTTTCTCGTTTGTAAGCGAAAAGCGTTTCTCCGGGTGACCGTACCCCATCAACGATATTATTAACGGTGCAAAGCTTGCACTTGAAATTGTACACTCCCCCCTCCCCTTCCTGCGGATCTCCTTTCGCTGTAGCTGGTTGTAAACACAACGAGATATAAATACTGCTTCGACGAAACCTTTAAATGCATCGAAGTCGAGTTTTATATATATATATATATATAATCGAATTGAATAGAGGCTGATTGAAATTTATTACGATAATAATGCGCAATCTCTGAACGTTCGTGCTCGATATGCATACGTAATTGTGCGGGGATCTATGGAATATTTATAACAAATTTATCACTCCGTTCAATCGGGGGGAATACGACTCTTAGACGCTACGTGAAACTTCAGCGCGCAGTAGTTGTTTATAATAGATTAACGAAACTTGCGTTTCTACTTTCTTTTTATTTTGGAGAAAAAAAAAACATACGTGAATATTACAAGAGTTTCTCTTTCATTTTCAGTATTTGCGACGTCCAATAAACCGAGTCGGTTTATTGGAAACATCCCGGGACACCCGGTATATTTAATCTATATTACCCATAGTATCTCTTCGTACGTAAACGAGAGATATTAATCGTAGAACTTGTTACCATCTTTTCCTCGGACAAGTGGCGTTAATGTTACAATAATTGACATTAGAAAGAATTATAATCGTTCACGTTACGTAAACGAATCCTTTTTGTACGTCTACTTTATTTTTACTTATTTTCGATTCAACTCGATTCTCACATTGCTCCAAGAGTTTCTCGAATAGTTTCTCATTATTTATAACACACTGACACAGTTCGTTGAAAAAAAAAAAACAAATCCACGAGCATTCTGCGTATGCAAACGAAGAACGCGAGTTACCACTCGTTAGTATCTTTTCCTCGGTACGAGACACTTTTTGTTCGAACGAGTGGTATTCGCGCGAATGATCGACCAAGTATCGAGAATTTCGCATGCAGCACACGTGTGTCAACTATACACGTAACACGTTGATTGTATAGCGAGCACTCGTGCGATATGGACACGCTGCGGAGACAATTAACGCAGGTACATGCGCGTATATACGTTCAGGGTACGGTACGGTTGCGGTAAAGGGGGAGGAGGGAAGGAGGTACTGTTAATTACTCAAGCTTCTGGCCTCAACGTCCAATGAGAGGAGCCCTGGGGATCAATATCCGATTTCTCGTTCCTGCTATTTCAAGTATCCACGGTGCACCTCCGCGCCGTGCACGCTCTTCGAAAATGTTCGAGGATTCTTGAAAACTGCGCCCCGTTTCTAAAAAGTTCGCGAATCAACGTTCTTTGCAACGTACTATAGCGGGCCCTCGAGTTCCACGGATTCGTAGCCGCTCGATTCTGCTCCCGCGTATATATATATACGCTCAACTGTGAGCAGTTTCCACGGATACGTGCGAATTACTTCCGCCATTGCTTATACTTCTTCGATACGAACGACTCTTCGAGAGACGAACGACTATTCGAGAGACGAACGACTCTTGGAGAGACGAACGATCTGTGAAAAAAATACGCCCGAATCGAATTTTATTCGCGGTTGAAAATTTAAATTTGTTTATTCGACATTGTATCTTCGTGAAAATGTTATCGACGAATTGGCGAGCTTTTCCCGAGGAGAATGAGTACAAACACGACCTTGTTCGGAGTATTTTTGATTGTGTGTTTTTATCTGGGAGGGGGGCATGGTGTTTGAGACACTATAGCTCGAAAAAGTGGAGTTAATCCGAACTAGGTCGTGTTTGGATTCATTTTCATCGGGAAAGTCTTGACAATTCGATGGTAATATTTTAACGACGATATTTTAAAAAATATGAAAATTACAATTTTCATTAAGAACTGTTGTATTCAGAGTCGTCATTGTGACTAGTGCGTTCTGTGTACGATAAATCGTTCGTGAAATGGTACGAGAAGGTATTGGTATAGAGTATTTTTTAGCTTGTAAACTAATGTTTTTACGATTGTAATAACTGTACGTAAGAGCACGTACAACGTAACTTATTTCGAACTTTGTTGTTACTCGTATGAGCTGCACACGGTATAAATGAGAACATCTAATGGCGAGTGACATTTACGATAACAACAAATGAAGCAAACGGAATCAAACACGTTACATTCTGAAGTTTCGCGCTTAAATATTCTTACAAATTGAAATTCAATATTTCGCAAACGATGAGATACCTAAGTCAATATTGTTGAACCATTTTATTCTACATTGATAATAATGTATTGATTTGAGCAAACATTTCTCGAGGAAAATAATATTTTAATTTTCGTACTTCAAAAACTGGACTCATTTTTCGCATTTCTTATTACGAGAAAATATTAGGTTGTTCGAAAAGTCATTTCGTTTTCTAAAATGGAGAATATATAATTTAATAAAATATTTACACACTCTAAAAAAAATCGTGTTTCATTTTCACCAAAAAAAAAATGAAATGACTTTCCGAACAACCCAATAGTACGCACATTCAATGATGAATTACATTTACGACCACATACTATATTTACGCAACAAATGTACAAGTTCTGTTCGAACAAAGTTTTCGATTCCTTTCGATGATAAATCACTCGACAGCGCGTTTTTAAATTTTCGTATCGTTGGTATATTTCAATTTTCTATCGTTTCGCGAGTGGTACTGTCACCTGCTTCCCCTTCAACGAAAGTGTTTTAAACTTCATAAAAACTTTCAACGCGAATAAAATTAGTTATTCCCGTCAGTTTCTCCGGTACATACTTCGAGCAGATTTACGAGCGTGAACAGAAACGTTTGAAACCAACCGCAAAACTACACGTAAGTCTTTACCAAACCGTGTTTTCTTTGGTAACTTTTTATCTGGTTACATCGACTCCGAAGGATACAACGATAAATTAAATCGAGGGCGCATCAAAACAAAAGTAAAATTTAATAACATTGAATAGTAACTACCAGGAATCGGAGATGAAGCGTGACAAATATAAATTAGACTGCGTTAATAGATCGAAGCATAGCTTCTTGTGCAACGTGTCCAATACGTAGATACGTTTAACGACGTGAATAAATTTATACAAGGCACGATAAATAATCAATCATGGAGAAACTTGCAACTAAATTATTTCTTTTTCGTCAGATTTATATATACTCTATCGAGTTATATTCGACACGAGGAAATCAATTTTTTCACTAATAAGAGATTGATTATTTTATGGAACCATTAAATTCCATAAATATCTCATTTTTTTTACAAATAAGAGATTGATTATTTTATGGAACCATTAAATTCCATAAATATCTCATTTTTTTTACAAATAAGAGATTGATTATTTTATGGAACCATTAAATTCCATAAATATCTAATTTTTCGATATATATACATTTAAGACGAATGAAACAAGTTCTATTCGAGTGTCGTTGAATATTTAGAGCACAAAATGGAAGTAGAGAGATTATAGGCAACAGAACGACAATGAACCAACGTATAACGGTATCTTAATGAGAGTAATGATAAGTGTTCAAGAGTTGAATGGCGCCTACAAGTTCCGGTTCTACACAAAATCATAGTTCGTCGCTAACGAGATCGCTTTCAGGAGGCGTAGCCACGAGCAACTAAAGCTCGTGAAATCGTTCTCTAATTTACATTTTGCACACGATACTTTCTCTGCGTGGCGAGATCCAAAGGGTCGTGGCTTTAACAGCGATTCAGATACACCATAAATTTGTATAAATTGAAAACAGGAAATTAGAGGTGACGTGGACGACGTATCGCTAGCCTTGTGATGGTAATTTTAGAAAGTCCCCTTTTTTTACCCTTTTTTACCATCATACCGCGCTATAATATTGCAGCTCAACGTTCACGCGCATTGATGCAATACACGGATAATGGGGATGTAAATAACCAATGCAAGTATTAGAGGCGTTTCTTTGGATAAATTACGAAAGTAACGTATATATTTTATAGTACAGGGTGTCCCAACATAAGTATCACTCGAAGTAACAATTAAATTACTTCGAGAGACAATGGTGGAAGGGAAATTTTCTTCTATTTTTCAACGAAATCAAATTCGAAACAATTTAAAAGGAAATGATATTTTGATTGTTTCTTTTCTTAAATTGACCAAATTGAACGATACAGATACGATGTAATATTGTTTAAAGTCGCACGAAGTTACGAACGAAATTTTTGTATTAAATTTCTTCTTGGTAAGTTTACAAATCTATATTTATCAGATCGTGCATTTTATTGTTAATCACGTGTAAAGTTAAACACTTTCACGTCGCGTATTGTTGCATTTGATCCTTGTTCATCGAACGAAATGGACAAATGAATTTTACAGTGAGAATTGAAAAGAATAGTTTCTCCATTACGGTAGAACCTCGATTATTGCACTTGGGTTAATTGCAGTGTGTTTATAAGTAGAACAGATAGTCACATAGCAATTGGTAAAGATACGATGGGGGAAATTACATAGCCATAAGTGGTGCAGATATGCAAACGTTTAAATGGGACTCGTTGGATAGATTACTTCCGTTGTTGCACAAATTTCCAGCCCCGTTTTTTTTTACAATAATCGTGGTTCTACCGTACACTATAAAATCCGGTAAATTTCAAAGGAGTGCTTGTCTTGAAACAGCCTGTATACGGCAAAGAATTCTACAGAGTGCAACACCTTCCTGATAAATCTAATTTCATGCAACTGGTTCTTGTTGAAAAAATTGCAAGAATCGAACCCGGTAGTTTCGCGGCAAATTAAAAAGAGACGGCATGTTACTGGGTTACGATAGGCATCTAATTTGATACCGATACAAGCTGTAGTTTGTGACGGAAGTCTCGCTGCGTTCGCATGTTTTCCATCACATAGACCAGTGATTCTCAAACCTCTCCTTCATTCGTATCTCCGCGATAATGTCAAACTTCAACCTACCGTCTACCTTAGAATGAAATTCTTACCTTTTGAATACATGTAAAACTAACCATTACAGAAATATATTTACCTTTAAAATTGTACACGGTTCGATTCGTAGAGTTTCGTATTTTTAATTTAAATTTCGTGTACGTTATTTATCGAATCAATACGCGAATATAAATTCAAACAAGTTTTCACGTTCGAACAAGGACTCGGTACTATACAACGATAGAGTAAAATTAGTCGTCGTGTACAAGTATTTTCTACTGTTTCAAATTTGCATGGTCTCTCGTCTGGTGCTTTTATTTTTAACTATCGATGAAATTTTTAACCAATGTTCTATACTCGGTGAAGTAAATCCTCGTTAATGAAATATATTTCAAATTCGCAGAACGTTGTCGAATAGAATCGCAGAACCGGTGATATTGTTCACGATGTATCGTCCCTCTCACGATAAATTATTGTCACGAGGGACTATTATTCCAGGATCTTAGGGTGTGGAAATGGCAGTGAATACTAAATGATGTAACAGTAACATTTTGTAGATATTTTCAAATGGAAAACCCGACCATTGGGCGCATATCCACGTTTCGTAGAATGCGAAGTAGAATGTGTACTCTTGAGTGTATTGAGTATATCGGACGTGTTCTCGTTGGTGTTCGAATAACTCTTCTCGAGTGTGTTGGACGTGACCTTAGGTTAACATTTGTTTATTTTTATCGAGTGTTCCTCACGATGAGAATGAACGTGTTCGTAAACGATTGACAAGCGAACGTAATTGTAGGTGTGTCCGGCGATGTTACGTGGCTTGCATTCAAGAGAAAGATTTATCCTTATTACCATCTATGCATTCTTCGTGATTCTTGCTTCTGATGATTCGGAAGATTCTTGGAAAACCGCGATGCTAATTGTTCAAATAACACGTGTCCAAACGCAGTGTACGTCGAAACGTAAATCATGGGAAAATAACGAAGAAGATCGATATCAATTATTGTTTCAGATATTCGACCAGTATTTGTGCATCTTTCATTATCGTGTCGAACTGCATTCTAACGATGCATTTCGTTCAAAGTAGAACAACGCGGTGAGGAAACATACTATACTAACTTTTAGGGTGTTGTTGCAAAGAGGAGGGTCTGATCTTTAAATTCACGGTACTCTTAAACGCGTGCAAACTTTTTCAAACAATTCGAGGCGGTTTGAAAGTTCCAATTTTTTTGAGAGAAAACTTGAGTTTTTCGATCTTTTCCTAGTACGAGAGGATTTTCTGGAAAATTTAACTCGGAGACACGAAGGTAGAGATTTCGACCTTCAGATTGGTTATTTGTTACAAAGATTAGTTTAAGGATCAAGTATTCAGAATCTTCTAAGCGACAAGTGTGTCTTGCAATTGTAAAATACGGAATACCACGATTAAATTTGTCGTGATGAATTTCTTTCGTTGTGAGAGAATTCGGATCCCAATTTTTAATCAGGTCCTTTGATTCCTTCGTTCAGAACTTCTCTAAATGTAAAACTTGCTCACAATTATAAAATAAAGATACCACAATTAAATTTGCATTCGATTATCGTAAAAAAATTCAGATCTCAATTTTTATTCAAGTCCTTTGATTACTTCGTTCAGAACTTCTCTAAATATAAAACTTGTTGCTCGTAATTATAAAATACGAGATACCACGATTAAATTTGTATTCCTTTATTGTAAAAAAATTCAAATCTTAATTTTTAGTTGGGTCCTTTGATTCTTTCGTTCAGAACTTCTCTAAATGTAAAACTTGTTGCTCGTAATTATAAAATACGAGATACCAGGATAAAATTTGCATTCGTTTATCGTGAAAAAATTCACAACCCAATTTTTAATCGAATCCTTTGATTCCTTCGTTCAGAACTTCTCTAAATGTAAAACTTGTTGCTCGTAATTATAAAATACGAGATACCACGATAAAATTTGTATTCGTTTATCGTGAAAAAATTCACAACCCAATTTTTAATCGAATCCTTTGATTCCTTCGTTCAGAACCTCTCTAAATGTAAAACTTGTTGCTCGTAATTATAAAATACGAGACACCAGGATAAAATTTGTATTCCTTTATCGTAAAAAAATTCATACTCCAATTTTGATTCTAGTCCTCTGATTCCTTCGTTCGGAACTTCCACGGACGTAAGAATTGTTCCTCGTGTTCTCCGTACGGTACGAAAAATCGGCGAGCGTGTAAGGTCGAGGTTGACCCGACGTAAAATGGCGCGGGGGTCAAATCTGTCCGACCTCGAGCGCTAAAAATGCCCCAAGATTGCCGAGCGAACGTTACTTTAAATCCTTCCGCTCGGGAGGACTTTCAGTGTTCGGTACGTGGCTGTTGAAAAGCTTCCATCGAACGATCGTCGATCGTTCCGTGGGGAGGGAAAAAGAAAACAAAAAAGAAGAAGAAAAAAAAAATCGGCATCGCTAACGAGCTAACGGTGATAAATGACAGGCTTCAGCGGCGAAGCAACGCGCAAAATTACGGTTTTACCTTAACGAGAGGAGTGTACCACGTAGTCTCGAGAGGCTCATGGTTGCGGGAGCCTGTGGTTTCGCGAAACAGCGAAAATACGCGCAACCCCGTGATATCGTTCGTTTCTTTGTGGTCAGATTTAATTGTAAAAATTATACGAATCGACCCTCCGCAGGGTGCAATAGATTTTTGAAACAATTAGAAGGAACCTCGCGGAACGCGGTGTGGACGATAGGCGATCTGGAGTTGCATTTACCTGCTCGAATCCAAGCTAACCTCGATGCACTTAGGTAGAAGTGTAAAGAGAATACGCTGGGGGCCGTTACGAACTCTCCCTTGTGCTTAATGGACTATAGTACGGTGCTTACCTGCATAGTTCTCGGCCTCGCATAGATAACCGTAGATAGAGGCCGGTCAAACGATCCCAAAGACAGATTCTGCTAATTGCCGTACTTTCAAGCTTGCTTACTCCTTTGACCCTTTGCGCTCCTTGTCCCGTTCGCCGAGGACGTTATGCGACTGAACCGTGTTCCGGTTTACATTGGGCTGAATATATTGCGCATAGGTTCGAAGAATTGCATATTGCCAAAGAATTCTTCTCCTTGTTAATTTGTACGTCGAGTTGAATATTGGATATACGATTGTTCGTCGAGATGATTACCGAATAATCGTGAAATTCTTTCGGTTGGAAATTATGAAAATTTTACATTGAAGGGAATAGTAGAGTGGACTCGCGATTATTGTAAAGTATTAGAAGAATTCTTCTGCTTGTAAATTGTTAAGAATTGTATTTGCATTGAGTTAAATATTGCACGGAATACATCCACAATGATTGTAAAGTATTAGAAAAATTCTGTTGCTTGTAAATTTTTGAAAGTTGTATTTACTTTGAACCGAATGGTACGTAGAATGGACTCGCGATGACTGTAAAATACTCGAAGAATTCTTTCGCTCGTAAGCTTTAAGAATTTTTAAAAACTGTATTTACATTTACCTAAATTTTGCACAGAGTGCATCCACGATGACTGCTGAACCCTCGAAGAATTCTTTTGCTCCAAAATTATTAAAAATTGTATTTACATTGAGTTAAATTTTGCACAGAATTCCCCTGTAACGATTATTAACTACTCGAAGAATTCTTTAGTCGAAAATTCTTAAAAATTGTATTTACATTCAGTTAAATTTTGCACAGAATTCCCCTATAACGATTATTAACTACTCGAAGAATTCTTTTGCTCGAAAATTCTTAAAAATTGTATTTACATTGAGTTAAATTTTGCACAGAATTCCCCTATAACGATTGTTAACTACTCGAAGAATTCTTTTGCTCGAAAATTCTTAAAAATTGTATTTACATTGAGTTAAATTTTGCACAGAATTCCCCTGTAACGATTGTTAACTACTCGAAGAATCCTTCTGCTCGTGAAGCATTAAAAATTGTACGCTGAGCTGTAAAATTATAAAAGAATCGTGCAATCGTGTAAACATGTGCAACAGTGCACCTAGGAATACCGCTAAATACTCGAGGAATTCTTTCGCTGGATTTTGAACGCTGTTCACATTGATTTCATTGTTTTGTAATTGTTTTATTCGTCGAGCACCGTGCGTGTAGAACCACCTTTAGGTTCACCCGGCACGGTTGATTTGCTGGAATATTTTACGCGAACGAGTTCGGTAATTCATCCGCGGTGCTAGGAGTAATTGCACGCTGAGTCCAGTTCTTTGGAGGACCAGTTTACAACGACAGAGAAACTACCGGAGAGAACCACGGCGCAACTTGCCGTGGTCTTTATACAGAAGATAATTTTTCAACCGGACAGAAACGATAATTCACGTACAGGTACAAATTGTTACAATGCACAGAGAAATTCCTCGAACGAAGAGGAACGACTTCTCCGGCGCATTACTGTAACTCTCCGCGATCGTTAAAAATTCGAAAACAAAGTGGACTAATGGTTTCTGTCGTTTACATATCATCGTGTACACGCAAACCTTTTACTTCTTTCTAGGATTTTTCAAACATTCGTACGTTTCAAACGAATACCTCGCGGTTCGTTGAATTATATTTCGTATTTGTAACCGATCATTGAAAAGTACTTTTCGAAGACCTTGATTGGGAAAATTTTTCTCGAAGAAATAAACACGTTTCTGCTTTCAAAGTAAAAAAATATGCCACTCGACGTTCGAAACGTGGAATATATTTAACGATGATCTTTCGAACGTTTGTACGTTGAATTTACAGTAAAAGGTAATATACGAGGAAAACATTTTATCACGAAAATCTGGTTAATGCGGTAAAAATTCCCGCGAGTGTAAGCGGGTGTGCGCGAAGAGCCATAAGAGTGCTTGCTTTGAACGGAATTAACATAAAAGGGTAAACAAAATAGAGTGTGTATTCTTTGGTTCTTGGTACTCGAGGATAAAAACTTACGTAGAATTTCTTTTCATTCTTCCGATCGTACGAACGAACTGGCTGCATTTTTGCCAACAATTAACTTAACACGATCTTACGATCAGATTAAACGATCCCCTTCGTTCGAGACAATCGCTACATCGCCCTTCGTTGCATCGCAATGAGCACATCGGGCTAATCGTTCGTTTAAAAAATCATCTAGATGCACTCGAGAAACGTTTTAATTTTATTTTAATCTATACCTTTTAATTTTAATACTCTAATCTCGCAGCTCGAAAATTTTTCCAAGTAACGATATTTGTATAATAATGTTGCAAGAATGCGAAACTATTTCGATCGAATGGATTCTAACGAATAATTAAAAAATTTCTACGAAACCCCATTTGATCAATTTATTTCTCCACAAGACACTACGTGAAAAAGGAGAAAAAAAACACTTTTATTTTCCTTGGAAACTGTCGAGTAACTTATAATCGTGTTTGTAGTGATTTGAAGAGATTGGCCCAGAAAATATCGCACATTTCGAAACTTCAAACTTCGTCGAGTAACAGCTACAACGAAAAACAATTTCAAGGATCGAGATACGGTAGAACCTCGACTGTTGCAGGAAAACGGGGCTGAAAATTTCTACAATGAACGAGGTTCGTGCAACAATCAAAGCAACCAATCCAATATGAGGGAGCCCCACTTACACACTAGAGCTTGGCTGTGTATGGTCACCACTACCAGTTACTCCTCCCCCTGCTCCACTCGTTGCTAAGTGACCATCCCTTCCACTTGTCGATACAATGCAACGAACGAGGCTCTAATGCAATAATCGAGGCTCCACCGTACAGTCCGTTATGATTTATAGTCTTCTGATATCGTTCTACAAGCAATTGCATTCCCCTGCAACACCATGCTAGTCTTTTGCTATTTCTTTCTCGTTTTTTTTTCGCCATTGTACAGTCCCGCACGAAAAGTGCACCATTGCTCGAGAACGATAATAATCGAAACACGCAGCAGACTATGGACGCTGTAACTGCAACTATAGAATTACTGTTTCGTTTTTAATACGCACAATCGCGCAAACATTTAAACTTGTTTGCAATTCGATTCGACAAATGCACGAACAAACAAATGAAAATATTGTAATCGGTACGAAAGAACATTTCGAACAATGTGTTAATATGGAAAATTTATTTCCATGGAACGTTCAATGATAATAGAATACAATGCGTGTTAAAAATTGCGTAATATTTTTTCAATCACGGCTAATATTTCGATTGAAAGTTTATTGATCGTTTCGCACCAAATGGATCGCTTTCTACGCTCGAATATATGTTATAATTCGAGGAAATTGAAATTCGATACAGTTCGTGTAGAATTAAAGGGAGACGTTAAGTCGTGTTTTTTTCGAATTTATTTAAAAAGTACGGTGTTCCACTTTTGTACGATTCGTGAGAAAAGGAGCTGTAGAAACGAATTTTCACCTCAAATAGTATCAACCCTCCCGAGTTTCTATTTTTTTTTTTGTCAAAATAAAAATTATACATAAATTCCTAACCTGCAATTTCTGATTGAAAATTTTTAAAAATTCAAGAAAGATACGACCGTGTTCTTACATTCCTTGTATCGCATTTAGAATACACTTACACGTGTTGTAAAATGGATAATTATTCGATTGTTAATTGAATTGATTAATTCTCAATTAAACGAATATACAGAGGGAAGAGAGTGACGCCATGGTGCAAATTCGAGCCGACGGGTAATGTATTTAAGAAAATTATCACATAACGGACGAGTTACTCGAATACTTCGCATGAATGGCTAATTCATTCGTGGTATTAGACGATATTGTGTGTCACCCGTGGATGCGAGCCAATTCTAGAGCTGTCCAGTGACGCGCAGAAGGCATAAATCTCGCGTAGAGAATTATGTGTTATTTCGGTCGGGAAGGATGGCTGAAAGTACCTTCAAAATTGTCCGGTTGTTTCTCACAGCGTTATTCGTGCTTGGATCGCCGAAATTGGACAACTACTGATTTTAGTTCCGATTCAACGCAAATTCGGTACAACGGAAACTTTCGTTTTCACTTTTTTCGATGTTTCTTTTCGCGGTATTATTTTCTCTTTATCATCACCGAAAGAAAATTCAAAGCCTGATAAAATCTACTACATTGATAATGTAACGTGCACAAATCGAATTAATTGCAATTATTTAATACACGCGAATCAATAGAAAATACAAAATTGTTATTTTCATTATTTCATTCTGTTGCTTCTCTTCGATTGAGAAAAATAAGTATAAAATATTGAGGGATACGAAATTCTCTTTGCAAAAGAAAAAGATACTCTGTACACTTAAAGTATATACATATATTTGCAATTTACTGATAAAAATTCTACGCAAATTTCTAAATCGACCGATGAGAACCGGAAACGAAACGACAGCGATGAAGCGGATTTCACGAATAATAGAAAAGTACAGTACGCGTGGGAGGAGATTGCATCTGGCATTTGTAGCGGGTTCTATTCGTTCGGGGGCAGTCTGAACATGTTTCGTAACACGATAACTTCTGTCGAGTTAAAGAAACGGTAAATCGTCAACGACGTGAATTTATGGACGAACGCGATAAAAAGAAGAAGAAAAAAAAAAGAAAGAAAAACACACAGACACACAACCAACATTGAATGACGCGTAAATAGAAATTAACTCGGACCAACGTCGGGGAATAGTTTCTAGAAACCATTTACCCCTGGAAAAGATACATGCACGCCTCTCGATAATTTATGCGAAAAGGGTCGATAATTAATCCGAGGTACTGCAATTACTCTTCGCGCGGAGGCTGGAAGATCGATTCCCGAGCGGTTGAAAGAGGCACGAGGAGAAAGCACGTACCAGAAGGAGCGGTTGCACGTTGTTCCAGAGCACCGGGATAAATTTAGATAATCTTGAGAAAAAGGACGCTCTTCTACCAGGAAGACCAGCGGAAACTATTCCACGCGGGCGATATTATTATCACGACCGTGCAGACCATCGATTAGTGTATAACCGCGCGTAGAAATGCAAGGACGCGGGACAAGAGCGTTTATTAGGCGCGGGTGTATTAAACGCTCGGGTGACTAACTGTTTCGTACAAGTACCATTGCATTTGGTAAAAGAAACTACGCGGTCGAAATGGATCCCTTTACTTTAATTTTTTTTTTTTTTGCAAATCTCGATACTTGCACCTAAACTACGAATTGCTTTCCAACTGTTTCAGGGACAATGAACAGTTCGTATAGAATTCGAGACAAGAACGACAACAGCCTCTGTGTAATTTTTATAATTTTTTTTAACGGTTTGGGGATACTTTTATACGGAGCTTTGTATAGGTTTGTATTTGGTCTCGTTAATTTCTACAGATTTCTTGTTAACCCTTTGAGTGAGTGTATACAGTTCAAATGAGAAAGATACTTTGTGTAATTTTTCCAATTTTTGTGAATGATAAATATGTTTATGTAAAGCATAATTAGTTCTTATTAGATTGTAAAATAAACATAAATGTGTTTTCGTGGTAATTTCCTCTGCGTTTGTTCGTTTCTGGAAATTCTCTTTTTAACCATTTGGGAACGATGACCTCGTATGCAGTTGAGGAGAGAAGTATGATAGGTCAGTGTACACTTTTTCCAATTTTTCTGAACGATCGATAGATATGTACTTTTACGTAAACAATTCTCAAGGAAAGCTAGCGAAGTCGTACCAAAAAGATTTCAAGGTAAATGTATGGTACGCGCGCGAGAAGATTGCATCTGGTGTTATGGCAGATTCTATTTATTCGGAGGCTATCTGCTCGAGCGTGTACATGTACACATATCCCTTTTCCCGCCTAACGAGATTCTCCCTGAACAAATAGAACCTGCCATAACGCCAGATGCAATCTCCTCGCGTGCGTACTGTACATTTGGGTTACTCGTGTCTAGCGTAAAATAATTATTGCGGGTTACCGAGCGAAATGGTACGGTTTGAAAACAAGATGATCCTTAACGGTATAATTGCAGCGATTGTTAAGGAACATTGTTATTAATTTCGGTCGATTAATTTGTAACAAAACTGCTTTTTAACAAAATGATCCACGGAGAAAATTAACGAACCGTACGACCTAAATCGTGTTACAATTTTCGAAGGAAAATTATTCACTTTCACGAATGGGATTAATTGTTAACAAAAATCGTAAAATTATCGCGAATACGATAAAACGTGCAAAAATGTATGAGAAACGAAAGTGCCTAAGATCTTCTCCAATGATAATTATCCAATTTTGGAAATGACTGAAAAAAGATATCATCGACACAATCAAAGTGGAAGGAAATATTAAAAACGATCCAAAAATTGAAATTAAATATTTATACAAGAGCATCGTCATTGGTGACACTACTGTCTTCGTAAATTCTATCCAAGGGACAATCGTACTTTCGATAATAAATTGTACAACTTTCGTAAGCCTGGAAAGAATATTGTGTAATTCATTCGATAGATGACTGTGCTCCGAGAGTTCTCTAATAGAATTTCCGGTATTATGGTCGTGTCACCGGTACCGATGCTCTTGCATAACTTTTCCTTTTAATGTTCGATTACGGTGTCCAATGGTACATTGTTCTTAGCGAATAATCAATTATCGTAGAAATGACTGCTCCGTCGGCAAAGGGTTAAATACAGGAGGATGTCGGTTATCGAAACGTCGATTTTAGGAAAGCCTATTATCGGAAGGGACGAGTTAAGTCTTTCCGGTCTATTCTTAACCCTTTGTGGTCGTGAACGCGTTGAACGATGGCCACCCTCGTACCGATCTGTTGTCAGTATTACTCGAAACGCTTAGTCGTTGTACACACCTTTTGATCGGAATTAATCTACCAGCAGAATCGTTAATAAGACTACTACGTTCATCCTATTACGTTGCAATCGTTTTATTTCGTCTTATTTCGACGTCTCGATTCTTTTTCAATGTTCTCTCTGAGAAAGTATGGCCAATAATGAGTTCTGAAGCACCTTGGTACTTCTATTGTCACACCTTTCGTTGAAAAAAATTAACATAAATTCTAATGTACAATTACATACTCTTAAAAAAAAAATGTATGATATTTATACTTCTGAAAGGGGATACTGATATACAGATTGTCCCAATCATCACCTGTCGGTTTACTTTTTCCCCCGAATCGTTAACGTTAAATATTGCGATCTTTCGTGACACGATTGAATAATGTACACACGTTCCTTCACCGTGTACTTTTCCACGATTAATTTCCCATTACTCCAGACGACGAATGCTAAGTTTCGGGATGATCGGTTTGACGTTTTAAAAATAGCGCGAAATTCAAATCGACCGGTGATGATTGGGACACCCCGTGGAAAGACGAAATAAAATCGAGTCTATTACATTTAATAGAGCAAACAAAAAAATAATAGAAAGAACAATGTTTAAGAAAATTAGTATTTTACAGATTATTGTATCTGTTAGAAATTATTTCTAGCGATTTAATTAATTAAATTCCTTTAATTAAAGAAACTTTTCGATAACGCAACCGTAGCTTTCGTCGTTGCGATTCAGGGATCGATTAGAATTTCGAGAAAGATCTCGACGAGTCGTAGTGGACGAAAGTGTACAATAAATTATAAGAGGCTGTGTGCACAAGTGGCCACTACAGAGGAGAAGTCTTGGTGTTCCAATACCAAGCTCTTACCGGCCCTTCGTTTATATTTCTGTCCTCGTCGATCGATCGTACGAAAACTCGTTTATCGGAAACGTTTTGTCTTTCGGTTATTATCGACCATCGACGTTCCACGGTAGGTATTTTCCATTTTCAATTCATTCGCGCCCATTTTCACGTAAACGTCGACGATACGTGTCAATAAAGCTGGAAGAATAGCTTCGCGTATCGAACGCGTAACTGGGCACCATCCGAGCTTCGATTTAACGAATAAAGAGCAACCAGCAACCAGCAACCGAACCAAACTCGTGGATAGAAAGGCTCGAACAGGCGCACGTTCTCGAGGCACGACCGGATCTTCGTCTCGAAACGATTAAACGTTGCCCTTTGTTCGCCAACGGGCAAACATCGAAAGGTTACGCTCAATTATACGACATTCGATCGAAGACGAGTTCCAAGCGCGCCAAATCATTTTCAAACGATCGAAAACCATTCGATTTTCTTTATCGTTCGACGTTTCGTAGATGCATTACGTGACAAACGTTACACCTGGCCGATGTACACTGCCAAAACTCGTCACCTGTACACGATACATTGGTATTCATTTTTCCGGATATGACTTTTTATAGTCATCCATACGATGGGTAACGGTTTACGAACATTCTAAAGCTTCGTCTCGTTTTATGGTCACTTTAAGAATCTTTTATCGCAACACCAGAACTACCAACCGGTGAACTTACTTTTATTTGTTTCTAATCGTACAAGTGTCTACGTAGTTAGATGAGGAAAAGGTAAATTAATTTACGAGGATCGTTGTGTATTTTGATAACTGGACAGGAATAAGGTAGGCAAAGATAGCGTTAATAAATAAGTAATTTTATAAAGAAGTTTGAAACAGGTCAAATTGAGCCCTTTGGTAGTTTCGGTGTTAATTAATTAGAATACTTAGTCTCTGGTTTATTGAAAGTACCAAGTGTTTGACTCCGGAAGAAGTTGGAAAGATTCGAGCTTTTAAAGAAAATTATTCCGAAAGGAACAGATCCTGAAAATTATGGACAAGCATTTTATTAAACGTTTTGTAAAGTTCTCGACAGGTAAAACGACTAATCGAGTGTCTCCCGGATAACTGATCGATTTTTCTCTCGATAACTGATCCATAGTTATTCTCAGCGCAGAAAAAAAACGAACTGTTCGTGCCATTATTGAGAATTTGCAAAAATAGTTCATTCTTTTGAAATACGTCGATATTACTGTGTTACTAGCAGGCTAGAGAATGCTTCGAAAACATACTTCTTTCATACATTTCCATACACAAAAAATACAAACTTTGTGCACCAAAAGGTCCACGTATAATAAGAACCTATAGAAAAGGTTCTGTTATTGTTTTCACTCCAAATTGTGTGTACTCTAATAGTGTACATTTAGTAAAATGCTTCTAAATACAAAACTACGAACTAACCCAGACACGAAGAACAGTAGAATTTCATTTCTGATCTTTCACATACTAAAAAAGTATAATAGAGAAAGTTCTACTTTAAATACCTATAAAAAAGGTTCTGTAATTGTTTTGGCTCCTAATTGTGTGTACTCAAATAATATACATTTGGTAAAATGCTTCTAAATACAAAACTACGAACTATCCCAGACACGAAGAACAGTAGAATTTCATTTCTGATCTTCCACATAGTAAAAAAGTATAATAGAGAAAGTTCTACTTTAAATACCTATAGAAAAGATTCTGAAACTACTTTGACTCCCAATTATGTGTACTCAAATAGTGCACATTTAGTAAAACGCTTCTAAATACAAAACTACGAGCTAACACAGA
Organism: Ptiloglossa arizonensis; assembly: GCF_051014685.1. Taxonomy (NCBI): domain Eukaryota; kingdom Metazoa; phylum Arthropoda; class Insecta; order Hymenoptera; family Colletidae; genus Ptiloglossa; species Ptiloglossa arizonensis. Next base: position 17,255,429 of record NC_135049.1, read on the forward strand.
CACGAATAACAATACAATTTCATTTCTGATCTTCCACATAATAAAAAAGTAAAAGAGAAAGTTCTACTTTAAATACCTATAAAAAAGGTTCTGTAATTGTTTTGACTCCCAATTATGTGTACTCAAATAATATACATATAGTAAAATGCTTCTAAATACAAAACTACGAACTAACCCAGACACGAATAACAATACAATTTCATTTCTGATCTTCCACATAGTAAAAAAAGTAGGTAACAGTGTTTTTATAGAAATAACCTGATCAAAATTCATCCCGTGGAAATTTTCGAATTGCTCCCCGGAATCCATCTTCTTCGCTGCCCCCTGCCCTCCAGAGAGTATCGTTCCAATTGTTCCAGATGCGAGAACAATGCGTTTCGATTACAATCGGTCAATGTCGTTGCGCTCGTAATAGTTGGAAAGCCAGTGTTGCGTCAATAGAAACGGAACCGCGGTATTTGCATCGTCGGAACAAACGGTGACCACCGAAAAGCACCCGATAACGCCCGATTATCACGTGATGCGCGTAATCATCGTGGAACGATCGTTCTTTAAACGCCGCGGCGCGGCCAGGCAATTATAATCGCGAACAGGAGCGCGAGTGCGTGCTCGAGGATCTATTTCTGCGACCATTCACATCGAAAACATTGACTCACACTCGTCTCTCGGGGATGTCTTTGAACTCGTTCGCTAAATAAAGAGAGTTTCGGTGAGCAACCGTAGGGAAAGGGAACCAAAGAAACGAACCAAGGGAACGAACGGTGGCCCGCGTGAAATAATCGCGCGAGTCGCGGATAATAAATCAAACAGCGTCGACTCACGGAGTGGGTGAAGAGAGAAAGAAAGAAAGAGAGAAAGAGAGAAAGAAAGAGAGAGAGAGAGAGAGAGAGAGGGGCGGAAAAAGGAAGGGCACAAGGAAGGAAGAGAAAGTATCTCTTCAGAGTCACAGCTCGTGTTGCTGCGACACGCTTCGCGAATACTCGACCCTGGAAACTTTTCTTCTTCCCTTTATCGATCCTCGATATTTCGACTTTGAACACCATAGACCCGATCGAAACGTTCGTTGTTCGGAAACGATTGTACCTTGGAGAGAAAACGTCGAGTTTCGAGTAAACGACCACATTTGAGATTTTTTGTATTTGGGAATTTCTTATATTTTTTCTTGGCCGTACGAAATATTTAATATCAATGTTTAGTATCTACGGTGGGAATATATACTCCGAATTGTGTGTTAGTTAATTTTCGTGGGAAAATATTCACGTACGTGGAAGATATTCTTCGACGAGTAAACTTCTTTTATTCTTAAGGTTGCAGGTATCTGTGTTGCGTGCAGCACTGGCGGATGCACAGTGCAGCTACCTATGTCGTGTAAAGTATAAGTAGATTTATTTCGTTGCAACGGTTCGAGATTAATGGAATTCGAATTCGGTGGGGATTCGTTACTTGTCTACGGTTCGAAATTGTCCGCGGAAGTGGGAATGAATTATTAAATGCAGTTGGAGTAAAGAGGTACGGCGTAACGTGTAATTAGAAGGATTTGTAGGGTAATTGTGCCTGAACAGTGGTACTTAGGGATATTTAACTGTAACTGTATAATTGAAGTATAGTCACAAATTTTCGAGGTAGAACTAATCGAAAGGAAGGAGGAACATTTTTAAAAATATTTAGTTTCTCGATTCGTGCACCGACAAATCTTTGTACCAAACGTTCTGCAGATAACGAACATTTTCCAGAAAAAAATGCTCAAATATAAAATTCTCTCGATAAATTTTAACTATTCTTACATAATAAAATTCTAAAATCGAACATCTCCAAATGTATCATATCTCCTTTCTTTCCAGCGAGTTCTATCGATGCTGAAAGCATCCACCTACGGTTCCTTTACTCCGTATAATAATGAATAATGACTGTACGATCGTGTACACTAAAAAGTGCGCAATTCCAATTGTGTGCAAATAAAATGCAATAAAATTCCTTTGTACTTACATCAGCGATCGTCGTTAAGATTTCCCTCGATTTCTCTCGATGCTTCTGACCTCGTCTCCGTTACATTTTCCAATCTCGATAATTGGAAAATTTACAAAAAAAATCGTTCGATGAACCGTGTACTTTAAAAAAAAAAAAAAAAAATTGTTACCCCGCGGCCAATAATCGTACTCGTCGGGGTAAAATTTTATTTGTAAAAATGTTCGCGTTTCGTTCCACGTTGCGGCATTGAAATCACCTCGCTCTCACTGTAACAACATCGCGCACATTTTTCGTCGTACTTCGATCCGATTGTTTCGTCGTCGTGCATTACACAATCACTGTCTCGTGGCAACTATTCGTTCGATGCTTTATTTACGTACGTATTTAAATCGCACGGATCGTCGTACGAGACATACTTCCTTCCGAAAATAATACACACCCGAAGCAACGTACAAGATACAACAGCGATGAGAAACGATCGGAACGTCGTGTCGGCGTTAAAAACGAAAATACTGAACTTCGTGGGAGACACGTTCAATTTCCACGGTTACGTATCGTTGCTATTATCGCGTGCCGCGTCTGGCGATAACAACAGTCGCGTTACGAAAAAGCAACACTCCGTCGTTTCCAGCCAGAACGCGTGAACCAGAAACAAAGGCAACCATTTAATAGGAACTTGATGTATTCGAATTGTGCAGAAATGGAGCCAATCTACGTCCAGCGAAGTTTATTCGAAAGGCGTCGCGTCGAGGGACCGGTTCTCCCACGGAATAGACAGGACTCCGTTTACGACAGAATTTCGCAAAACAATTTTTTTAGCTTCATTGTGATACACCGCGAAACCGTTCGACTCTGTGGTCTTGTCACGTTCGGTGAAAATAATACGAAATCTAACATCGACTCGTCCGTGTCCCGAGGACTTTAAAAGGAAACTTCTGTTAACGTGAATCGAACGCCAGGTGCGTAGAAATCGAGGGTCGTGAGGGATCAGTGGACCCTAAAAATTATTAGAGGGATACCACGGGTTCGCCCCTCCTAATACCTTCTAAGCTCTGTCCGCGTTGAATTCGGCTCGCGTTTTAGACTGCTTCTCGCTGGAAATTCTTATCTGGATCAAACTGTCGAATATCGAAAAGAAGATCAACTTTTTACGCGGTGATCGGTGAATAAATGTTTGAATTTTGAATCGTAGAATTGGAACGTTTCGTAAGGAAGAAAGAAATAACATTTTTGGGAAGGTACGGTAGAGTAAACGAATATTTACAGTGGAGAATATTGCGATTAAGAGTTACAAACGTTGGTTTCTTTCGTTGTTGTATTATTCGAATCAAATTTCGTCCATTTTCCGGTTGGATAAACATATTCTGAAATACGAAAGAGTGGAGAACTTTGGAAAGACTATAATCTTTACTCGAAACCTTTTTTAATATCTTTTGTAATTTAAGCGTCGCGCGAGTATAGGTAAAATGGACTCTGCTGGAAGGGGTTGGTTTTCCCTTATACTCGAAAAGTAACAGTAACAAAATACGACATCTTAAAACCTCTTCTAAGTGAAAATTACTCGACGTTCTCCGTACTCGTAGCACCATGCTCTCAACTTGAAACTAATCTTTCCTTCTCCCCGACAGTGGATCTATAGAAACCCAATGAAGTCAATCTGGATAACTGGAATTGTCTCAAATTTGCAACCACATCGGTAATAAAATTCCAGAACATTTCTCCAAGTCTCTATTTCCATATAAAAATAACTAAACCCAATTTTCTCATATTTTCTCCATATTCGAATCTCTACGAACATTAATATCCACGACTTGAGAAACGAACACAGCAAACCAAAAGAAAAAAGAAATAAATTAAAAAATTCTCTCACAGAAGGCATATACACCTTCCACTTCCCTTTTACTCCATCGAAGTGAATCTTTTCGACTATATCGAACTCCCTATGTAAGAACTCGTTGAATCGAAACGCAATGTCCAGTTAAAATAGGTTGCGAGTACCTTCCCTATCAATTTATTCGAATAGTTCTGTTCTCGGCCAATGGTCGTTAAACCAGACCCAAGACAGTTTTTACACCCGTTGGTCGACACGGTCGATCAACAGTTCGGATGATACACGAGTGGATGTTCATCGACCAAATCGCATGTTCGCGTCGGAGGTTCGAGGTGCAGAAGGTGTCGAGATGCGACCTGCAGTCAACGTCTAACCGGTCTTCGGGGCCCCGTGGCGATGGCCAGTCGGGGCACGAAGCGAGGGATCTGGTTTTGAATTTTTTCTTTCTCAATATAGATCGTGACCGAGCACGTCTTATTCGTCTGCGCGGTGTAATTATACACGCTGCATGATTCCCACTTTTACGGTTCGTCGTCTCCCCTTGAATTTCTTTAACGAAATCACCGCGAGATTCCACCGCAGCGATTCCCGACGCGATTTTCCTACGAATCTCCCTAATTCCACGCTTCGGTATCGCGAGAGAGAAACAGAGTACCATTCCGCTTCCTTTTCACAATCACGAGATAATTCGAGCCGCGTATTCACGAAATGTGAAATAATTATTAAGCAACGAAAAGTCTTCTGGAATTCCATCGCTTCGTGCGCCACGAAGAGAAGTGCCATTTTTTTTTCTCTCGAGCTACCAGTGTTCTTTAATTATTTCAAGCAGCGTACTCGCGAAATGTAAAATAATTATTAAGCAACGAAAAGTCTTCTGGAATTCCATCGCTTCGCGCGCCACGAAGAGAAGTGCCATTTTTTTCTCTCGAGCTACCAGTGTTCTTTAATTATTTCAAGCAGCGTATTCAAGAAATGTAAAATAATTATTAAGCAACGAAAGATCTTTTAGAATTCCCTAACTTTGTGCTTCCAAAAGAGAAGTGCCATTTTCTAGAATCTAACAGTGTCCTTTAATTGTTTCGAAAATGGTACATACGAAATGTAAAATAATTTTAAATTACAAAAAGTCTTCTCCCAGAATTCTCTAATTTTATGCCTCACCAAGAGAACCAAGAGTACCATTTTCTTCGACCTGTCGGTGTTCTTTAATTATTTCAAGCAACGTGCTCACAAAATGTGAAATAATTTGAAATGATAAAAAGTCTTCTTTTAATACCGACTTCTTAATTGTGTGCTTTCACGAGAGACGCTATTTCCTTTCCCATTACGATTACGAAATTATTCGAGCGTTTTTACGATTATTGCGAGGGACGTGTTTAAGAAATGTAAGATAATTTTTAAGTAACGAAAGACCCCCGTACAATATCGCGGAACGTGCAGGTTCCAATTTTCTGTTGCAATAAATTTCTACTATTTATAATTCACGCAAATAGTTTTTACGGATCAGTGAATGGCCAAAGATAGCGGGCAATCGAATGCTCGAATCGTGGAACATGTTCGTTTTCCGCAATACGTGGATCGTAAAATCCGGGACCACCGAGGGAACACAGAACACGCTTTACCTCGCAAGGCAGGTCACCGTAAAAGTTCAATCCGCAAAGACGGAGCCGATGTGTTTGTGCGTTCAACAGAGTATGTACATACTGTGGTGAATCAAACGGAACCAACGAACGAGTATGTTATACAGTGGCTCGCACTCAATATCGTCCACAACCCCGCCTTTCCATTGTTGTTCATAAACTGTAATATATCGGTGGGACACTTTGGCGATAAATGTTGAAATACGTCTCGCTGTTGCTCGATCGATTGTAAAGAAATGGCGTAAAACTTTGAAGGATCGATATTCATAAAGTTACACGTATATATTGAAAATAATAATCTGTTTCTATAATTTTGAAATCTTGACGATCACGTAGAACAAAACTATCGCATCGAAGGCATAAATAATGAAAGAAAATGTTCTACTAATAGAAAGGAAATTCTACGGTACATGAAATTTATATTTCTACCTAACCTATTTTAAGATTAATTTTAAATATTGGTAAATATCATTTGGTTCGATTCTAAATATCAGTATCTATTTTAGTGTGTTCATAAATTTGGGAAATCGGCCATGTCCGATATGAACTTTGCTTAAGTTTATTTTTAACTAAAAACGACTTTTTTAATTAAAGACCACTTTAACGATTTGAGAAAGTCTGAATGTACAAAAGTTATGAGTGCCCTACGATTTGAACAGGTAAGATTATATTTATGTATACTTACTTCGTAGTCAGATTTTTATCTAGATAACGAATAACGAACAATATCTATTGAAAATCAACGCAAAGAATACCTCTCTTAACCAGCGGCTCTTTTGATTTTACTAATAAACTTTTCCTCGTATAAATCTTCGATCTATCGAACATAACCTACTATCGGTATCTCGCGAATGAGGTTTTACTTCGAAAAATGTTGCCTCGTGACAATTGAACATTACGAGTAACGAAAAATGATTGTTCGTAATAACGTATCCGAATAAAAGAGATTCGTATAGATAATTATCTAAATACATTTATATTTAAAGTTATTCGAATAACGTCCGACGCTCTGCCTCGTAGAAATGTCGTCGGCAATGCTCGAACGTTCACGAAAGATTCAAACTCGTTCGAGAAAACTCGAAAGAAAATGCGCACGGGATCTTTAATCGCAATAACCGGTTTCTGTTTTGTTCAAGAATCGCTCGATATCGCGATCGATTCTGAAATTGTATCGCGAGTAAAGTTACCTGTGCGCTTCCGGTGAATTTGGCAAGCTCCGTGCCTTTCTGCTAGCCCCGCTGCTGCTTCCGTTGTTTCCCATTTTGTAGCAATGTCGTAGCTTGCTTCCTGTTTCCCCGCGCGTACCGGAATAGCACCACTTCTTGCGTGCACTGACACTTCTGACGGTCAAAAGTGTCCCGATGAATCAACCGGTCGGCGCGAAGCGCTCGCCGGTGTAAATAAACAAATAGGGCAAACAGGGTCTCCACCAGCGTTTTGACCTCGTCAAAAGGCAAACGCTCGACTTCTTGTTGCTCTTCTCGTGCGACAGAATTCTGTCGCGTATCTCGATCGGCGGGCACGTAAAAAAAGCTAATCGCTCTCTCGAGAGAGTGTGTGATTCATTCGTTTTGACACTCGAAGCTATTCGTGATATGTGATCTGAACCGCGATGATCCTCGTATAGGTTGTAAAAATAATTTATATACACACAAACTTCCGTTGACGTTCGGATTTCAAACCGACGACGCTACGTGATATGTTTCCTCTCCCTTGCGCTTCGAGAATCGTGATATCGAAGTCGAACGGAACTCGCGACAATATTCAATCGGCAACCAATCACAGTGCTTCTTACGGATAAATCTCGTTGAAATCGAAATCGCCCGGAATTTGACCATTTCCCGTTCTTCGTTCCAACCGTTCCTCGATTCAACGGGAAGCAACCGTTAATTGTCGATACTGCTTCCTCGATACATCGCGACGGTTATGTTTCTCGATGGGATTCGCTTGCGACAGAACGAAGAAACATCCCGGGGGAAGCGTCGCCGTACGGTGCGAACGGACGTCAGTTTCGAATTTCTCGAAACAGGATCTTTCTATTTTTATCACTTCCTACGGATCGACCATCGAGTTGCTGGTTTCATTGTTTCGATCCGACCACGGGAATCGCGACGGTATCTTAGCGCGTATCGATGCGGGATCCTCGTAACGGATCGCCTCGCGAATCGGTTTCAAAGAAAGCATATTTTCCAGCGATCTCGGTCTTTTGTTTTCGGTGACCAGTTCTCGATTCGCATGCTCCGCGATCAAACAGACTACGAAAAAGAGAAAAACGGGGACTCCGGTGGTCGTTAAAAGCGAAACCTTTTCACAACACTACACGTCCACCGACGCGACGATGCCTTATGGCGAGCAATTCCACGGTCATTGTGTGGCCATGGTGTGTAGGCATCGCTGATGGCCCGTTTCGAACTGAGGCCTGCCGAGAGAGATCCATTCCCGTTCCCATAGCACGTGGCTTCTCTCTTTCGCTCTCTCCCTCCCTTCCTCGCCCTCGCCCCCACCATACGCTCACCAAACTCTCCCCATGCCTCTCGCTCTCGCTCCCTGCCGTCCGGTGCTCTCTCGCTCCCTCTTTCTCCCTTTCTCTCCTGGATACCCATGCAGATGCAGTACCTTCCCTTTAGCAGGGTCGCTCGCTCGTACATTTCATCTCTCCTTCGCAAATTCGTGTCTATCGGTCCTTTTCGTCCTCCATCTTCGTTCCATCCACTGCTCATCTCGCGCTCGCTTCAATCCCGTCTCTCTCCGTCCTCCGTTCTCCTTTCTCTGTTCGCCTCGCCGTCGAAACACCCGATTCATCCCTCCTCGTCCTGTTCACGTTCACCCCTATGGACTCCTCTTCGTTTACGTTCTCGAATCTCCCAATCACGTTGACTCGCGTTCGTCCTTTCTCCTTTCAACCCTGTACCCGGTCCCCCTGCCGTCTATCTTCTCCCCACCCAACCTGTTTAACCGTCTTTCTCTCGGTTTCTCTTTCCTTCTCGCTCGCGTCCGTGGCCGCACAGCCTCCGTGTGCTTCTCCCGCTGCACCGTTCGACCAATGACATTCACGGCTTTCCGTAGAAACCGGCCAATCCCAAGCGAGTACTTACCAATCTGGATTTTTAAATCATTTTTATGGTAATGCGTGCATTCCTCGTGCACGTGCACGCGAGAGGTATTGTACCGAGATGCAACAATACACGCTGTGCGCCCATGTACGAGTTTCGTATGTGAAGTAACCGGCGTGTGTCTATCTGTTTGTACGTAAACTTGTGTATAAATTGTACAAACGGTCCGCGTGCAGCTTTCTACAAGGTGGCACGGAAATACTCGCTTGTCCAATGAAGTGTTTTGTACAATATTACGAATACGTAGAATACGAATAAAATTCTTTCAGAAGAATAATTCATTCGGGGAATAATTTGTCGTTACGTGCAATTAATTATTCCGTTTACGGTAATCCAAAGATTATTTTCGATGTCTATTCGAAAGATAAATTATTCTTCGAATAACTAACTTGTCGATTCAACTTAAAGATAAAGTACGGGTAAACAAAACCACGTGACTATGACAGGACTGTATTATCCGGGTGTTATTTCGCAAATAGATACAGATACGATAAAATTTACAAAAATTACCATTTGTATGAACTGCTTGGAAAATGCAAATTAAGACACGCATACAATTTTCTATAACAATCCCATAACTGCTTTGTTCCATTTACCAATTATAAGTTATCGTTTTACCGTAAAGTTTACAATGAAAATTCCATCGCTGGAAGATTGGAGTTAAATGATTCCAGAAATATTATAATCAGAATATTGACTTACTCGGTTCAGTACGCTTGAATTTGCGTTCAAGAAATTTTATTTACACAAGGTAGAGCATTTTTATGAAATTTCAAAGAAGAAAGTATACGCGTAACGGATACCTAGTTAGTTTTGTAATCTCACGCATTTTCGAATAAACAAAACGGATACACGGAGGAACGTAATTTTTACTTAAAGATCAATATACAAACCCTGCGACTACGCCGGTAGAAATACTGGTGAGGACTTTTCAAACACCCGGTATATTTTCGTTATGAGAGTCAAAGCCATAATACACCCACGCTGATTTGTTTGTGTTGCGGGCGGCCGTACGGTGTATGAGTGTGGTTATATTGTGTGGCGAGCGTAACACCACGACCACGGTCTACGCTCGGTCGTGGGCATAATGGAGCATTGTTAATATGTTAATGTCGAGCGTTCCTGAGGGTTCCGACGGTTTACGTTTCTCCGTCCCGACGAAGACTCTCTTTACACGTTTCATTAGATGGCGAACCTTGAATTTCACTCGCCACGCGTATCTCCCCCGCGAGAACCGTTACTGTTTCGTTCGATTGTTACCATTCGCTCGTTAAATTCGTTCCGATTTGTCACGCGGCGCTGGCTTCGACGAAATCGTACGAAAGAAAACAAAGAAGGTGAAAGGGTCCCGCGTCGTCTCGAACTATCGATTTCGAGACAACGATCCCGTTGACAACGGTCCCCTCGAGGCTGTTCGTTTCTTTCGGAATCCGAGCCAGTTCCGCGAAAAGTCATCGCGCGAATAACGAAGATTAATATTCGTCTGTTTCGTTTCGCGAGTCGCGTGCAGAGACCCCGGCGAAATCCCTCTCTCGCCCGTGTTACCACGCGTGGGTTTAAAAATAACGACCTTGACAGTCGTCGTTCCTCGAGGGATGCGAATTAAGAAAAACACCAAGTCAGTGGGACTACGCGTGGCTCGCGAGAGCAATTAACCGCGGATCGTGTGGGAGTAATTAAAATGTTTGAAGCTCCAACCCGTTGCGTTGCGTTACTGTAACGAAATACGTGTACGCGCACAGAGGAACCGCGTGACTAGCGGCGCGTGCGCGTGCGCGTACGCGCGTGCGTGCACGTATATATACGTACAGTGGCGCTCGTATACTTACACATCGATATTATTACATTGAGGTTAAGTTAGAAACAGCACTTCAACCGTACCGCGCGTCCCTTGCATAATTGCAAGCATACTTTAGGCATATATTTTGTATGTACACGTTTACGTAAATAAATATTTCTGATTTTAATACGTGTAATATTATGTCAAAAGTAAATATATAATAATATTCGAAAAGTTTATTTTCCCATCATCGGTGTACGCGATACTTTTGGATCACCTAAACTAAATATGCATGTATCGAAAAACATACATAATTTCGTTGGAAGAAAAATTGATATCTTGAAATCTCCTTTACCCTTTTATGTACAAAAAATACAATAGTCCCCTAAGATACTTCAACTTTGCGTAATAACACTTTTTGATACAATTAATACGTTTGAAAATAATCATTTTACCATTTCGTGCAACTTTATTCTGTGCACTTGTGACTTTCGAAAAGTATACTAAAAAATTATTGCCAAACAATTTTAACGCAGTAATACAGATTATAATGGTACAGTTGTTCGTGCGTTCGCGAGTATACGTCCGTCACTATACGTGCATCGCAATGTACTCACGAACGTTCGGTGGTACGGGCTCGCGTACAGCTTGATTAACGCGAACGTTAATGAGCACGCCGCCAGGTCGTTCGTCTGACGGGACGTCGGTATCGATTCGTGCACACGATGAATGAAAGTATTACGCCGAGACGTCTAAGTGCTCGAAAATTTTGCAAAACCGAGTCGAGGGAGTAGCGCAGACATTTACCCGCGGTGATACATACGTATCGATCAACGTCAATGAAACCAGAAAGAAATTTAAGGATCGCGATAGGTCGCGCTTGAACGAGTGTCGTCCCTCGAGGCAAACCGTTGTCGAATTAAATGAAGTTTTCTGGAAGATTTTCAACCGCGACAGCTCTCCTTTATTACATTAATATTGATCGTATAAATGTCTCAATATCTGAATTCGAGTAACTATTAGCTTTAAAACGATCGATTAGTACAGGAATTTTATTCTTACGTATATCAAATGAGTTTTCAATATTTTTACAAGACACCCGAATTTGTATCGTATAAATCATAATTTTCTCCAAGAATAAATAAGAATAAATTGAAAATAATGGTACGTGTACTGTAAAATACTTTCTTTGAAACAAAAGAAAATATATTAATTGTTTACAATTCATTTATATTACTCTGTACTCTCTATTACAAGTACAGGTATGTGTTCCTTGATCGATAACGTACCGTGTGTTATTTCTAACTTAACTTCGGTCGATCAAACACGACGATACCAACCGTTGGCAAAGAAATCTGACTTACCCGCAGAGAAATCTTATCGACGCGGATACTGTTTACTTTACCCACTGTCGGCAAGAAGGAAACTACGTTACGACTTACCTAGGCATATCTTGAAGCTGTTTTGCTCTCTGCTTGTATCGTGAGAGGGCGAAAAGAAGGGCGAGGACCGGCCACAGGGTTGATCCCGTTGCCAATTCGCTGGGATTCACCGAGGCCACGTCCGCCCCGAGAGCCCGGAGCGCTCCTACGCACAGGCTCACGTTCTCGACCTGCGCAACACAGAGGCAAAACATCGATCATCCCGTAAACTGGTGCGTCTGTTTAGTGCACGCTTAGCGCGAATCGATCAAAAATTTCCTCTCCCGATTTCTACCGGTTTTCCATCGATTTCCAAGCTCTCGTTCGAATCGAGACCAGTCGCTTGCACATTGAAAGCGCGTTGCGTAACGCGCGCTTTCAAATTACACTTATCGTATCTCATAACCAGATCGGTGCGCAAAGAAAGTGAAACACGACGAGGTAGAATTTGATCGCACAGATGTTTAAAATTGCATCTAAAGTTACCATCTCGCGCTCCGTCCGCGCGTAATTAAATTTCAAATTATTACAGACAATTTTCAACGAGATCGAAGGAAAAATTCGAGGATCGAGCTCGAGTTTAAAAGCAAAGTAAAATCTGTATCTCCCGTGAAAGTTTCGAACGAGAAAAACTCGTTGAATAAAAATTGTAATTACGAAATTAAATATTTCAATGAATATTTCGACATCGAATGCACAACTCTCTTCTAATTCGATTAACTTTCCTCGCAACGAATTGTCCAGAATTCCAGACACGGTGGACGTATCGAGGTGACTGTTACATATCGGTGTACATAGTACCGAGGGTAGAACAACGCGAAAGAAGGTACAGAGCGCGGTATAGGTGGTACATAAAGGACGCAGCGAGGGTATACATACACGACACAACATTCTGCGAAACGTGACCGCCGTGACCATGGCTACCTTGTGCTAGCACGCGTGCCGGCGTGCCACTTTTGTTTCCATTGTTCTTAAGAGCCACAGCGGCTCCGGCTTTTACCCAGAAAACAAACCGTGCTGTGCCTGCACACGTTGCACACGGGGTGGTGAGAGGTACACAAGGAACGGAAGAGAGAGATGACTCACCCGACAATACCCCGGGTGCCCACGCGTAGGTAACAGCTAGATGGCTCGTGTGTTCGTTTCGAGGTAAATACACACGCGCGACTCCAATGGGGCGGTGGACGCCCGACGAACGAACCAACCAACGAACGAACGAACGAACGGAATCGTGGAAACGCGAGAAATGGATCCAATGTTGCTCGTTCCCGCTTTCATACAGAGTAGACACCCGTGTAACGTGTCGAAAAATCGCGACAACCCTCGTGTTACGCGACGGGGAAACACATACTGTAGTACACCATTAGACGTTATTACGGAAGGCTCTATTGTCGGAAGGTTCTATCAGCGAAAAGTTTTCCAAGTTTTCTCGATCGTGGATCAATTACGTCGACTGTATGGCTTTTTAGAGATTTTGCTTAGTATTTAGCTTTTTATTAGTTTTTTTTTATTTAGTAAGATGGATGAAATAATAATTGAAATAAATAGTAAGGTATAATTACCGATCGAATACAGACGAAAGGAAATATAGTGTACATATATGATTAGTTGAAAATTGAAGCTGTTGAGCGAAGGCACGAGGGAGATGATTTTTTAAGAAACAATAGAAATTATACTACATGATTGAGTAATTTGTATCATCGAGTAGCGTAAATGGATTGCTGAAATTCTCGCGATGAAAATGAGTCCAAACACGACCGTATTCGGACTACTTTCTCTCACGCGCTATAGTGATCATTTTTGAAAATGTTTTTATTACGTACGATTGAAAGTTGTCCGAATGAGGTCGTGTTTGGACTCATTTTCATCGGGAGAACCTCGCCGATCCATTGATAATAGTTTCGCGAAGATAGAACGAGAAACCTAAGAATGTTAAGTTTGCAAATTCAAATTTACCGCTCGAGCCGAAGAATCTGAACAGTAACGAATCTAATACACTTCATCGAACCGGAGAAGCGACGTTTCAACGAGGGAGTTACCAAATTGCAAAAATAACCATGAAGCAAGATAACGCGTTACTTGAAATGGTACTTTGGCTGCATTTCAGATCCGTCAGTGATCGATTGTTACACTTTCGTGTGCACGGAAATATCCGGGTTAGCGTACTTCGCTTCGCTTCTGTGCTCTTGTTTGCATCGAGAAAGAACGTGTCGAGATTATTTTTCACTTTGCTCGTCCGATCTCGTTCGCGATACCGGGCCGAATGAATCGAAGGGCCGGTTAGGTACTCGACAGCGGCCATTGGTAGGAGGCCTTGTTTCATAAGTGAGGCGCACTTTCAAAAATCGACCCTTATCCGTCGAGGTTGAATACATCGAAATAACATCTTCGTTGGGAAAAGTCTCGACGATAAAACGAGGCGAGCGAAGCTTTTGTCGACGCCAGGGGCCCTTTGCGGCGACTCGACGTCCGCGAGATGCATCGCGACGCATCGGGGCGAGCACTCACGAGTTATCCGCGCGAGATGACAGCCATAAATGGCGCTGGCGCTTTTTAATGCATTCTTCTGTCTACCCTGTCGAGCGTCCCCGTCGTACGTGTACCAACGTGTATCACCGAGCGCGAAAAAGAAGACCTTGGACTTAAGGGAGACATTGCGCTTCCTAATAAAGGGTCGAAGGTACATCCAACAGGTTGTTCTATTCGCGATGTTGGTCGGTCAGCTTTTTACTCAGATTCTTTTACTCGATTTCGTACTCGAGCTTTTTACGTAATCCCTACGTGGATTTTTCAAGGGGATCGAAAGAGCTCCGGGAATTTTTAGTAAATTCGGTCGTGGATTTTACTTTTCATTTGAAATAATTCTCGGGGTTTCTTCGCTCGGGAACAATTTGAGAAAATTCAGAGTCAGTTTAGAATTTTTATTAATAAACGTTTCGTAAGATAAATAAAACTACTGCTACATATTTCTTGTATATAGGTACTATTGGGAAAGTCATTTCATTTTTTTTTTTTTGGGGTGAAAATGAAACACGATTTTTTTAGAGCGTATAAACAGTTTATTAAATTATATATTCTCCATTTTGGAAAACGAAATTACTTTCCGAACAACTCAATAATTTTACTGGATAATATACTCTCGTATTAGACAGAGTATAGAATATTATCGATGCAATTTGTTTTTGTAACTCAGTAGGGACATCATAAATATTTCTCAAAGAAGTAATATTTATCAAAGAATATTTATATCATAAATATTTATCAAATTTTTCTTTCAAGCTCAATAGGAATGAAATAAACAAAAATTTTATATCATAAATATTTCTCAAAGAATATTTATCTGTTTGTAATTGTTTCTTTTTTTTTCATACGATTCAAACAGTTAGGAAATGGGAACCGTTCGTTACAACGGTGAAACAAGTGTTACAATTATTTTCAAGATCGTTTTGGTAAAAATAACGTTGCTTGTACGTCAATCGTATTTCAATTACGATGCAACTACTGTTCCGTGGTACGTTGCATCATGGTGTGATCACACGCGACGCTTTAAAAGTCATTTCTCCAGTTTGAAACCGATGTTGCAACGGTCATTATTCGGTGAAAATTTGCAGGATACGAGCTCGCTCGATCGTCGTCGTAGTTACACAATTTTTCACGGCATTCCACTTTCGTGATTTTAATTCTCTTTAACCTTTTCGACTTTCGCAACGCGTTGAGGAAACAGCACAAAAGTAGCTTCCTACAAGCCACGGTCACTTCAACTGATAATTACTCCGATGATTTTGCAACTCATGCCGGTAATTGAGAATGAGAAACGATAAGTCGGTGAAATGGTTTGAAATCTCGAATGTCTCGAATGCTTCAACTTGTACATGTTTATCTCGCTCGAAGAATGTGACTTAAAACAGAGATACAATTTTTCAAAGAAATTTCGTTATTCGATTTTCTTGCTTGTCTAATTTACCCATCTGAAATGATTAGTTTATTGATAATTTTACAGCGAAATGCTGGTTAAAAATTCCAATAACAATGATAGAATTAATCGTATACGCGCAATGTTTAAATTGTCTATTTAAATTTAAAAAAATATACCTCTGATTCAAAATTTGAAACTCTTCGTCAAATACTTTTGTTCGATCGTGAATTTCACGAGCACTGTAATTTTGTCACAATACGCCTTTTTTATTCTTGTAAATATTCTTCTTTCGACCTTGTTCACACGATGAACACGTGTAAATAAATTTCTAAAGCGATATTTGAAGTAAAAAGAATATTGTAAAGTTGGAATGAAATTATTCGAGAAATACCGAAAAAAATTCATCGACAAGGAAATATCATTGAAACGATATTTGAACAGTTATATCGATAGTGTCCCAGGCCTGGAAGGAAATACGTTCAACGATCTATAGTTGTCTCGGAATGTGAGTTAACAGTCATGGCTATGTACAAAAATGCGTAATATACACTCCTGATCCATAAGTCACCGGACACTTACTCGTTGCAGAATAAGAACGAATCGACGTTACGAAATGATGTATGAAACGGAACACTGGTGAATTCTTTACATTGTAGAGGGAATACAAGGCTGCGCGTCGAGGATTCTACTCATTTTACGCGTTATAAAAATTAGAAACTAACGAAGAAATAAATAAATCAGAATTGAAAAAAAATTCCATCACTCGTTATAAAAAATACATAACGACGAAGAAATGAAAATATTGTCGACAAAGATGCAACAGTAGGCAAGTAACAAGTCGTACCTAATAACATCTACAGGGTGGGCCAACTTGAACCGACTGATATAAAATGCATACAAATATTAACACGTTCTTGCAGTGAATATGTAACTGTTATAAATTTTCATAAAATTCTTTGCAATCCGTACAAAAGAATAGTAATTAAACTCTAGAAAAATAAATATTCTATATAATTCTACAAATGTTGTATATAAACGAAAAATAAATATTCTGTGTGCGTTTAAAAGTCAATCGAAAGTGTCAAGTTTTGCAAAAAAAAGATATGGTTAACTTTCTTCCTGGACCCTATATACACCTGGGATCGATTAAAAAGCAACGGTAATCGCAAGGATAACGAAATGAAAATTCTCGTCGCGTTACGGGCGTGCAATTAACCGGGCCCCATTTGTAGATGCGATCAACAGATCCAAGGGTACCTGTCCCTCGAACCCTGCGCGTGTACGTTGGCCCAGGTTTCAGAGATACAGCGACCGAGGAAGGAGAACGGCTGAGAGCCAAAGATGCCAAGAGATGTCCTCTTATGGTAGCGTCCTCGCTCCTCTGCTGCATAACGAGGAAACGAAAAAGAAGAAGCGTAAGAAGCTTCTCTGAGCCTCTATGGCCGTCTCTCTTCAACCATCGATTCCATGAGCGCGCACGCGTGTATCGAACAAGCGACAAACTGAATTCGAGCCATCGTAATTTTTAACAGGACTCCTTTTAGCGATTTTTATAACCTTTCGAAAAATTTGGAAATATTTCAATCGTTGTTAAATTATAGAATAGATATATTTTATAACGAGATTGTCGTTAGATTGATCCAGAAAAGTCCACTCCTTCTTTTGAGTAATTATTAGTACTATTTAGTTCGATTAACGATGAATAGAATTCGAGCCATCGTAATTTTTAACACGACTCCTTTTATCGATCTTCGTGACCTTTCGAAAAATTTGGAAATATTTCGATCGTTATTAAATTATACAATAGATACATTTTATAATAAGATTGTCTATCCAGAAAGGTCTATGACACCTTTTGAGTAATTAGTAATAACATTTGCTCCAATTGAGTAATTTTATTACACCGTAATTTTAATCGAATTTAGGTCAGTTTGTACAACAAACGTATTTTGTAACAACATCGATCCATTGATCCAGAAATGTTCGCGTCTCCCATCGAGTAATTAATAATACTCTAATTGGTTAACATCGTAATTTCAATTTCCTGGTGTTAATTCGAAAACCTCCTTTAGTCTATACTATCACAAAATAAAGTAACTATTTCTCTATTCCAATTACGTGCACGCGGAATTCATTTAAAAATAAATAAAAAACGAGTGTACCCAAACCCATAGTGCGTATAACTTTTCCAAACCGGAACGATCTATTAAATATCCCCTTGAAGTTAATTCTACCCCATGAGGTAATTTCAATTTCCATCAGTAATATCTTACGTATACATATTACGTACGTATAACGTATAATTACGTATAATAATTTTCGTTCGACGAATAACGAACGATTAACCTTTTTATCTTTTATTCTTCATTGGAAACTCTCGTCCGGATATAAATTTCCCCATTTCCGGACCATTTTTCCGAAACGTTAATCACGGAATACGAACGCGGTGTTCGCGGTACCCTGCACTCGACACCGTGAAAATGGCAACCGATCCTGTAACTCGGATAATCGGGAGGATATTATCGTGCAAATAACCGATCGATTCGTTGGACGTTGTAACTCGTTTCTTCGGTTTTCCAGGAGATCGTTACGCGCGTCAAATATGGGCTCACCGGTGCATCACGGTGCGTTAGTGGAGCGCATGGTCGTTACGTGTGCCGCGAGTGCAAGTATTCGACACAAAAGTCGCACGGAGGAGACGATTGCACAATAACAAGAAGAGAAGGATCCTGTATCTGACGTGGAACCGGTATCCTCGCTCGCACCGGGCATCGGAGCTTTAGAAAACGAAACTCCTGGAGCGGCAATTTCGTTTCCCCGTTTTCTTTCTTCCCTGGAACGTGTCTCGCGGAAATATCAGTGGAACGGCTGTGCCCGTTGCAATGGACAAGCGATAGCTGAACTCCAGAGAACGGAGAAATTACGTTCGAACAATGAATGGGGAGGGGGGATTCGTTCGCTACGTTTTTAGCGAGTTTGTTAAACACGA
The DNA here is from genome assembly GCF_051014685.1 of Ptiloglossa arizonensis. Classification (NCBI taxonomy): domain Eukaryota; kingdom Metazoa; phylum Arthropoda; class Insecta; order Hymenoptera; family Colletidae; genus Ptiloglossa; species Ptiloglossa arizonensis. The sequence goes on from NC_135049.1 coordinate 17,274,087, forward strand.
GGTGTAATTTAACTTCGTAATTAGAATTGTAATTTTTATCGAACAAACAAACGATTTTTCGCTGTGGAACTATTCGTGAAATGGACAGCGAATTGAAGCATTGTGTGAAGATTCATTTGTAAAGATTGCAAGCTTCTGTTGCTTCGATTGTGAGATATAATTTAATTTCGAATAAACAACTGATTGATTTCAAAATGTAAACATTCGAATATTACCATATACAACCAAATATCATAGTCTTTTCTACTAAGTTTGTTAAATGTGAAATAGAATTTAACTTTGTAATTAGAATTGGAATTTTTATCGAACAAACAAACGATTTTTCGCTATGGAACAATTCGAGAAATGGACAGCGAATTGAAACATCGTGTGAAGATTCATTTGTAAAGCTTGCAAGATCGTGAAGTATAATTTAATTTCGAATAAACAACTGATTGATTTCAAAATGTAAACATTCGAATATCACTATATACAATCAAATATCACAGTCTTTTCTACTAAGTTTGTTAAATGTGAAATAGAATTTAACTTTGTAATTAGAATTGGAATTTTTATCGAACAAACAAACGATTTTTCGCTGTGGAACTATTCGAGAAATGGACAGCGAATTGAAACATCGTGTGAAGATTCATTTGTAAAGATTGCAAGATCGTGAAGTATAATTTAATTTCGAATAAACAACTGATTGATTTCAAAATGTAAACATTCGAATATCACTATATACAATCAAATATCACAGTCTTTTCTACTAAGTTTGTTAAATGTGAAATACAATTTAACTTTGTAATTAGAATTGTAATTTTTATCGAATAAACGAACAATCGACTTCACTATGGAAAAATTCGAACAATAGACAACGAATAAAAACATTGTGATTCGTTCGTAAAATTTGCAAGCTTCTGCTGCTCCGATTACAAAGTATAATTTAATTTCGAATGAACATCAGATCGATTTCAAAATGTAAACTTTCTAATATCACTGTACGTAACGTAGAATGTAAGTAGGCAATTATATTCTAACCGATTAGTTTACGAAAGTTTGGTAATAGCTTCTAACTCGAAGTGACGTTAAATAAATTAAAAAACAAAGGAAAGTTATTTTATTCGTTACTTACCGACTTACAGAGGTGATCGAACAACAAGACAGATATTGAACGCCTGTGCATCGATTGAAAATTAATATACCACAATTGTAACGAATTGGATGAATTTCAAAAAATACGTACAATTTTTAACCAACCGAATATCAAAGATGAATGAAATTATATTTCGAAATTGTATACAGATACAAAAGTATCGAGTATCAAACGAAAACGGTAAACAACGAATAAAAAATGAAAATTTGAATGACAAAACACATCGAATACAAATAATCGAGTATTCTGCGCACGTGACCAAGAAAAGACACAGAAGACACCTATCAGGAATGCGATCGAAGAAATTTCAATGATCCGTGGCTCTTTGTTGCTCGTCGCTCGCTCGCTCGCTCGTGTTTATTCGGTTGTCCGTTTCATCGGTCTCAATTAAGAAATCTTTTCTCATTTTCTTCCAGATTAAGCACATCCTTTCGTCGCTGACACAACGCATTACCTCGTTACTGCGCTTGACTCACGACCAAGTGAAACATAACACTCGGCCTCGGTTTTTGCGCAGAGAAGTCCAAGTCGCGCGCTCTTTTCCCGAAAGCGACGAGCAACAGAACCGTACCGAGCTGGATATTTGAAAAAAGCCGTGAGATGCGCGGAGAATCGATCAAAAAGTATGTTCCAACGCCCATGCGAACCAGTCGGCCGAAGGAAGACAGCGAACGTCAAGATTAACCATACCACTCATTTTTTGCGCTACGCGAAGAATGTGCGAATGGCTTGCGATGAATCCTGAGAAGAATAACCACAGGGAGCTACTTCGCGGAATACTTACACGAGTCAGAATTCCTGATCGTCTAACGATCACGTGTAATTTAATATTACCTCGATTTATTAATTGTAACGATCCGCGGAGCTCGACTCGTTCTTACGTTCTTAACAAGTGTCATCTTGGAGTATTAGTGTTCTTTGCGGTGAATTCAAATGTACAATATTTCTTTTTTTTTTGTACTTTTCATTGGAAGATTTTCGAGTTTAATTTTCGCGCGTGAAAAGCGACGAACGGGTGTTTAATTTTCAATAATTCGTACAATTTCATATGTTGGAAAGAACGGTCGTCTAACGATCACGTGTAATTTAATATTTCCTCGATTTATTAATTATAACGATCCGCGGAGCTCGACTCGTTCTTACGTTCTTAACAAGTGTCATCTTGGAGTATTAGTGTTCTTTACGGTGAATTCAAATGTGCATTTTTTTTTTATTTTTTATTTTTTTTTTGTACTTTTCATTGGGAGATTTTCGAGTTTAATTTTCGCGCGTAAAAAGCGACGAACGGGTATTTAATTTTCAATAAATCGTACAATTCCATATGTTGGAAAGAAGCGAAACATTAGGGTAACTATGGCACCTTTTGAGTAACTAGTAATAATGTTTGCTCCAATTGAGTAATTTTATTACATCGTAATTCTAATCGAGTTTAGGTCACTTTGTACAACAAACTGACAAACATATTTTTATGTTTAGTATCTTTCACGTTCAACGTGCAATTTTTTTCTCTTCCATCGTGGAAGATTTTTAAGTGGCACGCGGTTTAATAACTTCGTGTTTCGTTCTTTGAGTTCTTGTTTCAACTTCAACTTGAAATATTCAATTTCATTTGTTTCTTTTTATTTCATTCACTCGTTCGTATTTATACACCGAGGAGGATTTATACGAAACATCTGCGACGAAATGTTTATACGTTTTTATACGAATATCTATGTATAAGATATTTCTACGGATTATTTGTTTATTTTTATTTGAATAATAAGAGTCGAAAGTCGTAAATCGATAGAAAACTTCTATTATTTGAATAATAAGAATCAAAAGTCACAAAACAAAGAAAACTTTCTTTTTGATTGTTATTATTTGAATAATAAGAACCAAAAGTCACGAAACGAAGAAAACTTCCTATTTGCTTGTTATTATTTGAATAATAAGAACTAAAAGTCACGAAGAGAAGAAAACTTCCTATTTCGTTGTTATTATTTGAATAATAAGAGTCAAAAGTCACGAAACGAAGAAAACTTCCTATTTGATTGTTATTATTTGAATAATAAGAACCAAAAGTCACGAAACGAAGAAGACTTCCTATTTGGTTGTTATTATTTGAATAATAAGAACCAAAAGTCACGAAACGAAGAAAACTTCCTATTTGGTTGTTATTATTTGAATAATAAGAACCAAAAGTCACAAAACGAAGAAAACTTTCTATTTCATTGTTATTATTTGAATAATAAGAATCAAAAGTCACGAAGAGAAGAAAACTTCCTATTTGGTTGTTATTGTTTGAATAATAAGTGTCAAAAGTCGCGAAACGAAGAAAACTTCTGGATGCGTTGGTATAAAGTCTGGCACGTGAGATGTTAGCTTTTCAACTCGTTTAATTCTCGGGGTCAATTACAGAGCGAAAAGATGTCCCCGCTCGTGCGTTTTGCTCTGTGCAAAACAGTCTGTTAGTAGTTAAATGCTCCTTGGGTTTTCTTAATTGAGTACACAGTCAAAGGTTCTCGTGTCTCGGGAACGTAGAGAACTTTCGACACCGCTTGAGATTTGCTTTCGTTCGAGCAATAAAACTTCCAGCAGATACAATGTAACGAGCTCTCGATTAAGTGCAGAGAGCACTCGTAACTTATCCTTCTCGGTGTCGCACAAAGTTTCAAAGGGATACGAATAAACTGGAGATCCAGAGAGATCTAGATCAGTTTAGTTACGAAGAGCACGAAGGTGAAACAAAAATTTCAAAAATTCGGAATGTAGCGTTTCGATCGGAAATTTGAGTTTTGAGATCTTTTCTCCTTTTCTTAGGACCAGAGTCCTTGAAAGATCGAGATTAGTTTAGTTGTGGAGAACACCATCGTGAAACGAAAATTACTAAAATTAAGAATATAGTGTTTCAATTTTAAAACCTTCTTTTTTTTCTTAAACTGGAGACTTAGAGAAATCTAGATTAGTTTATCTATGAGGAATACCATTGTGAAGCGAGAACCATCAAAATTAGGAACATGATATTTCAGTTTTGAAACCTGTTTTCTTTCTTTTAAGACTGGAGTCTTCGAGAGATCTAAATTAGTTTATCTATAGAGCGAACCACTGTGAAGTAAAAATTTCCAAAATTAGCTTTGGTAGGAAATATTCGGTTTCAAGACTTTCCTTTTTTTCTTTAAGTATGGCATATTTTTTGGGTCTTTTTCGACCTATCGTATCCTCGCAGTCCACTGTTCCTCTGTAATTAAAACTAATATGACAGATACGACTATTTTCTTAAATTCTATTGTATTGTAAAGTTAAAAACATAAGTTGCAAACATTCAGAATCTTTCCTGACCCAAAAACTTCGAACGTACAATCGATATGGTCCATCTATCCCGAACGGTGTGAATCTTACATAACGCGTTATTAAAGTGTGGTTTATCGCAAACAAAAAATTCCTGTCTACATCAGAAATTAAAATATTGACCTTTATCGATATTTTGTACAGTCAAGGTGTAAAAAAATTCACCTTGAAATAAAATATTGAATATAATAGAAATTAAGATATTGATTTTCATCGATATTTTGCATAGTCAAATTGTACAAAATTTCACAAGCACAGATGCATTAGTAGTTTTGCAAATCCTTGACTGGTTCGTCTCTCCTTTAATTATTCTACGTAACGAGAGAGAAAAAAAATTATAAAAATACAAAGAATACTTGACGATCCCGATAGGGATTGTAAACTCTTTTGGTTCATACTTTTCGAAATGCTTGATCAGTCCATCTCTCCCTAAAATATTCTACGTGACGAGAGAAAAAAATATTATAAAAATACAAAGAACACTTGACGATCCCAATAGGGATTGTAAATTCTTTTGGTTTATACTTTTCGAAATGCTTGATCAGTCCATCTCTCCCTAAATTATACTACGTAACGAAAAAACAATTTTTTTAAATACAAAGAACACTTGACGATTCCAATAGAGATTCTAAACTCTTGTGGTTCATACTTTTCGAAATGCTTGATCAGTTCATCTCTCCCAAAATTATTCTACGTAACGAGAGAAAAAAAATTGGTAAAAATACGTGAGATGACGTGACGGCTTGGATAACGATTGTAATATTTTTGGTTTATTCGGTCGGTAAACGGGACGCGAAGTTCAGCGGCGTCTAGGGACCACCTCTAATCTCGGTTACTCGTGGCACAAAAAGCCGATAGACCGATTAATTTTAGAGATGGCTCGTGCCTACGGGGCTTTCCTCGGTGTTAAACAGTCATCGCATTTATCTGTCGGATATAGACCGGCTTTTCTTGTCACGGGCCATGTGCTTCTTCAACTCGCTGTTGCATCCAGGCCTTGCTTCGTAATTATCGTGAGAGTACGGAAGTGAAAAGGGGAGGAGGAAACGTGAGAAGAACAGAGTGATCGCAGTTACTTTTTCTTTTTCTAAAAATAAGAAACCCCGAAGAGCTCCGAACCAACGATCCTCTTCTTTTCGGATTAAAGCGCCAAAATCTTTCAAAACGTTTCAAACGTTACACTACGAGCCCTAGTGAGTTCCTTGGATTTTTCTTCCGCTTCGAACCTTATACTGTATTATGTTTCTATAATTAAAACAGTTGCAAAAAATCCTGTGCTTCCTCGGTCCTCTCGATGCGTTGTAAAATTAAAAGAAATTCCCATAGATTCGATTCGTATTCGAGCCAAAGATTTCGAACGTGTGCGTTCAACAGGTAAGAGTGTTCTAATTTGAAACAGAAAGCTTGAAAGAACGTGCGAATCAACGATAGAGATATTTTTTGTTGTTCAAGTAATAAGACAATTACGTTGCGTGGAATTTTTCTAATCATGGAGAGTATTTTATCGATCGAGAGAAACGGTAAATAAAGATATGGAAATCGAGGATTTTATCGGGAAAGGCGAGGAGAAGGTAATTAAGTTTCATCTAATGGCTTCTGGGTTCCTAGTGAGTTGGAATTCAGGCTAAGTTTCCTCGAAGCCTCTGCCAGACGATTGCACGTGAGTTGCATCTACAAACGACAAGGAGATTCCTGACAAACGTAACCTGATTTTTTAAGACGACTTCTGAGTTTAATTCCTCTCACCGGCGCGAATAAGAGCGTTGGTCGATCTTCTTGCAATTCGTTGATCAATTGCAACGAATATTTACACTCTAATAAAACGGAGCGATCGAGGATCTCAATCGTTTCGATTTACCAGTTTCATGGCTGCAGTGAGGAGTCGTAACTTTCCATGTCTCTGTTACGCTAATTCGTGGCGTAGCATGGTCGTAGAAATTGGACGTGTTTGTTAATGAAAGCTTCGCGAATGTTATTTTAACGTGTTACGTCGAACAATCGTGTACTTTCGTTGTGGGGAATAATCGTGCGAATTATCGACGCGTTGACTAATTGATTCGATGCACTTGCAATTATTCCTTAATAGGTTTACAGTCGCTCCCTGAAAATTTATAATAAAATAAATGTATCGAAAATGTATCGAAAATGTATCGAAAATGTATCGAAAATGTATCGAAAATGTATCGAAAATGTATCGAAAATGTATTGAAAATGTATCGAAAATGTATAAAAAATATATGGTAAATGTATCGAAAATGTAACATAAATGCATCGTAAATGCAACATAAATGCATTGTAAATGCATTCTATATGTATTTTAAATGTATAATACATGTATATATTATAATTGTATTGTAAATGTATTGTATATGTATTTTAAATGTATAACAAAAGTATGTATTATAATTGTATTGTAAATGCAGTGTAAATGTATTGTAAATGTATTGTAAACATATTGCAAACGTATTATAAATCTATCCATAATAAAGTAAAATATTTCGAGTAGACATGATGTCAATTTAGAAGTACTATTAGCACGATTAGTTCCACAGTGATTCTTTTTTTTCTACTTTGTCGATACTCGTCAAAAATATTGATACAGTATTTTCAATTTGTAGTTCTACCGTGTAGTTCTACCGTGCAGTTCTATCGTATTTGTTTTTTCATGCTTTTTTACACGAACGGACTCGTGCAATACTCGACTTGCGAAACTCGTATCTTGCATTAAATTACTTCTCGTCGATTTTTCTGTTATGATAACCGCGAGTATTACGGTAATAAGTTACAAGGTTTACCACTCCGTTCGTTCGATCACAGTAAATGGAATCAATGAAAGTGTTCCGAATAAGCTGAATTGTTACAGTAGCCTGACCGGATACGCGTTAACGACAGGTCTGCGTTCCCTCTTCAACGACTGATCGATATAAATTAAAGGAGCGAAGTATCGTTCGCTAACGAGGAAAATTGAATTCATTTATGCGTGTCGAACTATTTAAAAATCAAATTCTTCGACGTTAATTACAATGAACCTTAATGGATCGGTGACATAGTCGACGGATCGATATTTATCAAGAAAAATGACACGAATATTTATAACAAAAATTAAAAATATATCCACGAATAAATATACGAATAATCTGGATACGTATAAATGACAAGTGGAAAGAAATAATTTGATCATTGACGCGGTAAATATCGTTTCGTTATTAACCCGAACGGTTCGGTAGTATTTAATTTGGCCAGAGTGTACTTTCGAGAAACGAAAGAAGTGATGTATGTATAACGGAATACGGAAAAAAGAAATTATTCCTCGATCCATTAACGCCCACTTATTCGTACGTATGCGAATACATATGCAATCCACTACGAAGAGTATTGCGAAGGATTATTGTGTCAACATTAGCATGTAAGAATGACAATCGCGTTTTACGATTTATACGAGCTATTGTGTCTCCGATATAATAAGAGCTTCGTTAGAGGTACAACTATAGCGTTTGACAGTTATGCGTCCCATGCTAATGGATCAAAAATTAACGACCAAGTTAAATAACAACGGGTCACCGTTCGTATAACGGCTAACGAGTCAACAATGGAAACATAATATTTCTTTGTTCTCGAAATGTGTATTACAAGGACCATATTCGTGCAATTCAATCTCCTTGAACGCAATGACGTTATACTTGTATCACTGCGAACAGTATATTCTAAATTCTCGCGTAACGAGTCTTGCGTCAATTGTACGCGAAAATTGTATCACCAACATCGTTGCAAAACGAACCGAACGAGTCACTACACTTGTGTTGAAATAAAACGACTAAACGTGTCATCGAATCGATTAATATTCCATCCTTTTCGTAAAGAATTCTTTTTATTATTAAATTAAACATTATCCGTGCAACCAAAATATTCGTATCAATTTCCTGACATTCCGGAATGAAAACATAGATCAGCTTTACCCGCCAACTTACCAACAAACACGAAAAGTACATTTTTTGTAAATATATCTGTAATTAAATAAATACAAAGCTCTAAAATACTTAATATATCTGTAAATATTTATACCCATTCGTAACCGTGCTCGATCGACCGATAAAATATTAATTTCAACGTTGAGATCACCAGAATTGAATACTTCCTTTCCTTAACAATTTAAAAAAAAAAAGAAAAACTACCGATAATTTATTCACAGCTACGACATTTTCGAAAGTTTCGCGATGAAAAAGAATCGATCGAAAATTTCGGTAAAAATCTTCCCATGTACCCTTTTTCACGAGTTGTTTTCATCCGGGGTAGCTTTTTTTTCGGTTGTGCCACAAATCACGCCTTGTTCTCGGTACCGATGAATAAAGGAAGTATTGCGTGTTCGAGGCATTTCTATAGTTCGTTTCCGAGTATGCATCAGCAAGCTTTACCTTCCTGGTACGACCTGCCCAGCGAGTACAAAAGCCAGGGAATCAATCTACGAGATGGAAGCGAAGGGAAGGCGTCTTTAATGGTCCCAACGACCTCGGGGAATTTACGGAATGTGCATAACGGTGATGGCGTAATCTGCGTGAAAAAATTGGCGGTGCGACCGCGAGAGAAAAGAAGAAGAAGAAGAAGAAGAAGAAAAAAAAGAAAATAGGGAAAAAAAGTATATCGAGCGGCTAATAATCGCCTCGGGCTCTCGTTCGGGCCCACCTCGAGCGACCGATGTCCCTCGATCGGGTTTTTCTGGAACGATCGACGAGCTCGAAACCGTGCAGCGTTCGATTCTCCTTGAATCGATGAACACCATCGGGGAAACGAGATTACAGCTGCAACCTTGTGGATTACGAAGCGTTGAAATTTATAAAAGAACCGGCCCAGTCATCGCGATTCAGGTATCTAATGTTCCGAAGCATTGTGCAGGTCACGTTGGAAAATGGAAATTGAGATGCAGTTGCAATTGCAGTAAATGCAACGCGACTATACACCGATTTCTTTTGCATTTATTTATCTTTCATTGCGTATACGAGGTTAAGTGTACGTTTGTTTCATCCTTTAAGGATCATGATCTTGGTATCGACAGTTCTAGTAAAATAAAACGATTATTTTAGCGTAGAATTTACAACTAGTGTATTATTAAAATTGATTCGAGTATCGTGTGATGTTTATCGATAGATGGTAAATATTGCGAGGAAGTAGTTTGATGGTGAATGGTTTAACGTTTCGATAACGGAAGTATTTTCTATACCGAGTATAGAGGAATATGTTATTGTAGGATTATTTATTGTTAGAAACGCTTTCTAAAACTGTCGAACTTTATATGCCGTTCCACTTAAAACGTTATGGTGTGCACACCCCCCGGAGCCTCGTAAGCCGTACCCCATATATCACATAAAAGGCCCCAACAAATCGTAAAGCACTAAAAAAGATTTTATTGTTATCTCGAACAGTTGCAGAGAAAATATCTTGTAGCGTTTTATGTGGCCCACCGTGTTGGTATTTCGGTACTTCGATATACAGGTTGAGTCACGTAACCTGTTCAAATCAGTACTCGGACACCAGGAAGATATCACAAAAATTCTTAATGGTAAAAAAAGTTCACTGGTAAGAATAAAGAACGCACGGTTCGAGTACACGGAACTCTTTTTCAATATTCGTTGCAACGAACAAGTCACGAAAGATAAATTAATCTTCCAGGTCAAATATATATATATATCAAGGTCGTTCAAAAAATATACTTTTCGATTCGTCTTAATTTCTACCGTATAATTTTCCAAAAGGAAATTCGTTGTTCGATAAAAAGAAAATCCAGGTACGTTTCGAAGTTCTTGTAATATCTTTCCAGGTTATAAAAATATCGACTCGTGGCTACCCACGTTACTCGTTACGAGTGACGGCGTTCGTTTAATTGTTGTTGTTGTTGTTGCATAAGTTTGCACAGATGTACTTATCTCACGGATTTATATAACTGTTTGCAAAAGAAACAAATGTCACTTGTTCGACTGTGAGACGTGTATTTCAAAGCTATGTATTATATATAAGATTCGTATCAATTATCAATTAAATATTTCGATTTGTACTATTGGTTTTCTCTCGAACATCGAGATTGCTCATTTGTTTGCTAGAACGCGTTTAAAATAAGACAAAACGCGCAGTTATGATTTAAAAAAAGTATTTCAAAGCTTTGAATATAAGATTCGTAACAATCGCCAATTAAATATTTAAATTTATACTGTTGATTTTCACTCGAACATCAGGATTGCTCATTTGTTTGCTAGAACGCGTTTGAAATAAGACAAAACGCGCAGTTATGATTTAAAAAAAGTATTTCAAAGCTTTGAATATAAGATTCGTAACAATCACCAATTAAATATTTAAATTTATACTGTTGATTTTTACTCGAACATCAGGATTGCTCATTTGTTTGCTAGAACGCGTTTAAAATAATACAAAACGCGCAGTTATGATTTAAAAAAAGTATTTCAAAGCTTTGAACATAAGATTCGTATCAATCACCAATTAAATATTTCGATTTGTACTGTTGGTTTTCATTCGAACATCAGGATTGCTCATTTGTTTGCTAGAACGTATTTGAAATAAGACAAAACGCGCAGTCATGGTTAAACAAAAGCAAGTTCCTGTTTTTTCACGAATAACGAACAGAGAACAATGAAATCTCGATCCGGACGAAAATTAGTGTGACTCATTTGATTGTTCGGCATCGAGGTTCAAATATATCAGCCGACCCTGTTAACGTTGCTGCGGTTATGTGCACAGAGGCTGGAAACCGCTTGATTCGCGCGAGATATGCACACGTATTACCAGCGTTACGATTGTTCGTACACCGAAATTACGTAACCAGTCGTTGAATCATATCGAACGTGTTTCGAACCGATTAAACTTTCACATTTCCATCAAGGAAAAATAAAAAATTCTTTAAACGGAACACGACACCTTTTTAAACCGAATTGGCTGGATTCGGTGCTGTTCGTGACACGATCAACGTTTTCAAATAAATAATAAGTTATTCTTGTTGCAAAATGAACGGTATTATCGAAAATTATAATTGTTATCGAATATTGTAAACGAAGATGGTCCAAAGTTAAAACACGATAATATTAACGACGAGATGAATAATAATACATAGATATTTAGGGATAATTTTTTTTTAATTATCATTTGCGTAGAGCGTTCAGTTTCCTAAATTTACTCCTTGCGATGAATTCTGTTTTAATTCAATGTCGAGAAAGAGATCTTAATAATTACCTATCTGGTGAGAAATATTTTAAGCGATAAAGAGCGGAGTTACCGTACAAATATAGATATTGAATGAACGTTCTATTTAAAAGCCAGCCCAATAATATTGCTCCGCGCGAGCAAAATATATTACTTAATTATTTCTCCACGCGAATAACGAGGGAAACTTAAAACGTGTCTTTAACGACACAGTGACGTAATTACCCGTTTTAAGTGATTTCGGTATAATCATGTTCCTCCGTGTAGCGCAACACCGCATAAAATATGTAATCACGCTTGCGCATTATAATAATTTTCGTACCGACCAGTCAATGAATTTTATATACCCAAATGTCGAAACTTTCACTTAGTCCATAATTATGTACGTGTTAAAACATCCTTTTATTAAGTCATTGAGTTACAGTGTACTATTTAAAAGATGCTCGAAAAAATGTCGTATATCGTGTGACTTTCAAGGTATAAGATTAAGATCCGATATATTAAATGTATTACAGTGTACAAAGTCCGACATATTAAATATATATTTAATATTTTTACTTTGTAATATACAAAGTACACTGTAATATATTTTTAGCTTATTTTCTAATCGTATTACGTGTAGATAATCGACGTCAATTTAGGAGAAAGTAATAATTTAATACTCGATGGATTAACGTGTTTTTTTTTTTTTTACTTCAAAAGGTTGATACCTGTATCGTGTGTTCGTCGACTTCTTGCACAAACTTCTACGCAACGTCCAATGAAATTGCAAGGAGAGATACGACGAAGAAGGGCGAAAGATGGATAAAGAAAAGAAGAGTGTAACGGGACCGAAAATGGAGATGCATATGCAATGCAGCGAACGATTACGCGGAACCTCGATTGATCGACTCGATCGTTAAGCGCTTCGCGATCAAAACGGGACTAAATGAGATCCTGGAATGAAATGGACACACGTGTTGCGCGAATATACAACGTGAAACGCACAAATTGTCCACCCCTATTATTTACGATGATTAATGAAATGCATCAGTATTTTTTTATCGCGTACGACATTATTAACCGTGAAAACCCTTCAAGAGATACAATTTTTTGTCAATAATTTCGAATATACGAAGTGAAACACAAATTATCTACCCCTATTATTTACGAAGATTAATGAAATACATCGATATTTTTTACCGTGTATGACATTATTAACCGTGAAAACCCTTCAAGAGATACAATTTTTTGTCAATAATTTCGAAAATACAAAATAAAACGCACAAATTATCTACACCTATTATTTACGAAGATTAATGAAATGCATCGATATTTTTTATCGCGTACGACATTATTAATCATGAAAAACCTCAAAGAGATGCAATTTTTGTTCAATAACTTCGCATCGAATAAATTTTATTAACGGTCGTGCATTGTCAAATACATATGTACATAAACTATGTATTAGGCGTTCGGTGAAATTTGAACGAAAAACCATTTAGATAAACGAACTCGTCGAATAAATAGACAAACAACGTGTCCGATTTCGGGTTCAATTTGTCCGGATAAATATTTACACGTAGCAATTAACTTACCAAATAAATATGTAAACAACGGTACTAGGCATTCGGTGAAATTTTTTTGCAAATATTCGGAGTTTAAATTATACACTCATCTGCATTGCAAAACAGGTAATTTAAAGGTCCCGTTCTCGGGTAATGGTTCTTTTATATCTGACTTCTGTTATTCGCGTAACACCACCGAAGAATCGTCTTTTATATTCGTCACTATTGTAACAATATTTCGTCGTTCGTACCACGGAACAATGTTACACACTTTGCAATCGAGACTCCCTTTTTGTTTTCTTTTTTTTTTTCCCCTCCCAGTTCTCATTGACGCTTAAAATACTTTATGTATTCCGCGACGAGTGCACGGCAGAAGCGAAATGTGTTTGCGCCTCTTCGAGTTCCTTTTTCCGCCGTATTTCCCGCCAGGGATTTCCACGGCTCTCGTTTCCCATTCGTCGACCACGTACCCGCGTTTTTCCCGCGATTCTTTCACGTACGACACACGATACGCGCGAAAAACACGCGCGGGTACTGTAACCTCGCGACACCAGATTTTTCAACGATATTTTCTGACGAATGCGCGACGACGACGACGACGACGACGTCCTTCCATTCGCTTCCTAGGAATGTTTACACTATGTGTTTCCAGCATTTAACAAGGCACTAAAATTGTGCCTCGTTTGCGCGCCGATAAGTGCTAATAAATTGTCCCCGCCCGTAACTCGCCACGGTCGTTTAAGTAACCGCAACATCCATCTTTTCTTCAAAAATATACACAATGAGTACTCGACAGGAGACCGTATTCACGATTACTTTTACGACGCAAACATTGTCGAATCTCCGATGTATTCGAATTTCGGAGCTCGTCGATGAATCGGAGTCAGATCGTTGAAATATTTTCTCTTTTATTCTTCGACCTCCTGTTGCGAGTTGACCTTGGTACGTTTTATTACACACGACTATTTGTTCCTTTTTATATCGATACATCGAATGATAGACACGTGTGTAAGTTATTACACGAATTACAGTATTCTTGCATTGTAATGCGAGACTCGCTCCCTGTTGCTCTGTCTCTCTCGCTCTCTTCGATAAACTCCACCCATTAACGATCGCAAAGTACACGCATCGAGGCACACAGAACCTCGCGGTTCGAATAGGTGAATTATCGTAAAATTTTCACTTTTCAGTTTTCCGTGTCTTTTAATTATTATTCTCCCGTACACTTTGATCTTTTTGTTCCAATAACCGCACCACTGTACTCGTACAGGTGCGCAATCCCCAAAGGGTGATAATTAATCAATTATTCGTGACCCGGTTGCGACAATCGCTATCAATTTTCAACTAATTCGTTGAAAAAGAGACGCGGCACCCGACGCACCGAATATTCGATTATTTACGTTTTCCGCGTCCCTCTATTTGCATTCATTAACCGGCATTATTTCAACGTCGAGCACTCGTTGTTCTTCCAAAACAGCTGTATTAAAACGATATTTCACCTCGGCAACCGTAATCTCGTACGGTGTATATTCTTTATTTGTCTTTTTTCTCTCTCTCTCTCTCTCTTCTTTTTTTTCCCCCCCCGTTTCGCGTTTCAGGACAAACGTTACAACTGTCAACGATATATCAGCTGCAACTGCGCAACGGTGCAAACACGATGCACTGTGTTAACGAGATACTAATTCGGCCGTAACGCAACGAGTGAGATCTCGTTGAAAACACCGGTGCCCAGAGAAAGAGGGACGGATTCAACGATCACGCGCCGTTGCACGCGGCTGCGGTAATTCCGCGTACACGCGCGTGTAAAATACCGCGAGTCGATGAGCCACGGTCTGACTAATTACACACGAGGCACTCGTGTGCGCCTCTGCCCGATTCCGTGGGGTGGGGGGAGGGTCCCGACGAAAAATTCCCGACGAATTTCAATGAAATTGCAGCACCGCAACGCGTAAATACAAACCCTTCCCCCCGTCCCGAGTACCTGCACGTTTTCACGTCTCTGGCCTCCATGAAAACGTCAAAGTTCCGCGGTGAATAACGTTTAATCGCACCTTCGTCGTCAATCTTCCCCTTTTAATATCTGGCTCGATCTCTGCTCGAGAAACAAAAATTAGTGCACGCAAGATGGAAGTGGCTGGGGATAAACTTTTTTTTTTTTTTGTAATTAGGAGACACGGTGTACGACTGACAAGGTCAGGTAGAAAATATTATTAGATGATATTTGTGTATACTTCTCTGTGGGAGAAAAATTTTTTTAATTATTAACCTAATACTAGAGTATTTTTTGTACCTTTTGTACTTTTTGTACGTTTTGTACGTTTTGTACGTTTTGTACGTTTTGTACTTTTTGCACTTTTTGTACTATTTCGGGTAAAAATCGCCAAGAGGGGATTCTCAAAGATAGAATATTTAACGGTTTTTATTTTCCTACGGTTCAATATTTTCAAGAATGTATCAAATTCGTGAAAATCTCGCAAAATCTTAAAATCACGATCCTTTTTCCGAGAATTACCAATAGAGGTATTTTGAGAGACAAATATTTAACTTTTTTTTCTTTTTCTACGCTTCGACTCAACGTATTTAAGATCAATCACCATTTATCGAAGCATCAGCCGGACGATTAATGGAATAAATAAACAAACTAACGCCCGTTGGAGAGTTAATGGTAAATAGGAAGGAAAATGTAAATAGTTTTTACGATTCACGGAACTTGAAAGGCTCCATTTTGTTCATCGCTCTAAAGGCATCTGGTTAAATAAGTTTGCGCGTAGTTCGCGCGGCGGTATACGCGAAAAATCGGTACCAGACGTACGCTCGCGTATAGTCGGGGTTGGTCGCGAATTCATTCCAGGAATCTACCTTTTTTATCTCGACCTGAGAGTCAGCCACGCGTGGATCGTTAGACGGGGACAGTGAAAGAGATATACCGGGAGCGAGTGCGACAACGAGGTAGTTTTGTATTACTGGCTCTCGGGCGGTGAACTTCAAAGCGATACCGCACGCGTATCGGTGCGACAGCTGCTAATGCGAGCTAAAACGTCTTGCGTTTCGTTTTATCTTCGCGCGAGTATAGTCGATGGATCGGTGAGACCCTCCCGATGAAAATGAGTTCAAACACGACCGTGTTCCGAACATTTTTTGTTTACGCGTTCTACGAGTTCATTTTTTTTTCATTTTCTCGGTTTTAATTACGTAACCGAGAAGTGGTCCGAGTAGGGTCGTGTTTGGACTCATTTTCATCGGGACATTCTCACCGATCCATTGATAGTGTTCTCGTTAAGATGCAACGTCTAATAGATAGATTTAAATTTTTCATTAATCGAACGAACTGTACTGGACATTGGATATTGCATAAGGTGTTGCATTCTGATATGTAATATTGATTGATTATGTAAGTACACAATATCGTACAGATATACTTCCATTTGATGCAACGAAGCTGTGTATCCACGATAAAATAAATATACAGAGTGTTGGAGAGTTAGATGGTCAGATTTTAGAAGCAGATTCTATTCGACGCAAGGATGGGAAATGTCACGTGAACACGGGTCCGGAAACGCTTCTTCTTCGAGATATAAACACTTTCTATTTAGGGTTGGGTTTGGTAAGAACACTTCCTTAAAGGGTTGCTTAAAGTTTCAGATGGACAAACATCGATACGTTTGTTTGTATTTTCTTAAGCTGCACAGCTTTAAAAGTGCAACTTTAAATTGGTAAGTAAAAATTCAAAGAATAAAACACCTGACGTATCGATTATCTATTTTCAAACGTCAGTGCGCCAATTTAAACTTTTCGCTTCTTCAAAATTTGTCCACGTATAATTAATTATTTCTAAATGTTATCGTTCCTGCAGATTTTCCTATTAAAGATCTTACGTACAAAAAATGACACACCGAGTTGTCGAAAACGTTACGATAAAACAGAGACGTTCGAATCGATGTGCACACCAGAAGATTTATTTATAAAATGGTCCGACACCGTCGAGAAAATCCGGCGTCCATAAAATTCGGCCGTTCGCATCTCTGTGTGTATAAAAAATTTTTTTTTAACCGCGTGCGCGTAGGGTGTGAGAATATTCAGAAATGTGAGAACAATGTGTACAAATACGGTTGCCGCAGAAGACCCAATAAAGGCTGACGCGGATGACCTTTCAAGGAGCTCGAAACCGCTCGCTTCGTTTCCCGCCCAAGAACACCGGAAACGCTGGAATTCGTTCCAGCGGCGACCGGGATTTCGAAGGCCATTTCTTTTCCGTAACGCTGAGAACAGAGTCTAACTATCTACCAGCGTAGAAATTCACGCTTGATTCGCTTACACACACTTCTGCGTTCCTTTTTCTATCGATTAGGCTCCAATTACACCGATACACTTATGAATTAATTGTAACTGTTACTCGAGAAAATAGAGAAAAAAAAATAGAGAAAGAGAAATAGAGGAAGAGAAATAGAGAAAGAGAAATAGAGAAAGAGAAATAGAGAAAGAAAAATAGAGGAAGAGAAATAGAGGAAGAGAAATAGAGGAAGAGAAATAGAGGAAGAGAAATAGAGGAAGAGAAATAGAGGAAGAGAAATAGAGAAAGAGAAATAGAGGAAGAGAAATAGAGAAAGAGAAATAGAGAAAGAGAAATAGAGAAAGAGAAATAGAGAAAGAGAAATAGAGAAAGAGAAATAGAGAAAGAGAGATAGAGAAAGAGAGATAGAGAAAGAGAGATAGAGAAAGAGAGATAGAGAAAGAGAAATAGAGAAAGAGAAATAGAGAAAGAGAAATAGAGAAAGAGAAAGTTCGTTTAAATTTTTCCACCAGAATTTACTTCCTTTTGAGATTTATTTGAAACATTTTTACAAAGAACGAAACTAAAAGGACCACAAGATTACTCATGGATTAAAATTACACTAAATAAGAAGAAATTGTATTTTTTTTTTTTTTATAGACAAAACGTGACGAGTATGATTTTTCGTGAGAATAGGTTTCCAAAATTTCCAAGAGTAAAATCATGAAATTTGTAATACGAAAAAATTGTAAAATGATCGGAAAAGATTGTCAAAACCGTTCGATTCGTTCGTAGGTATAATATTCCCTCGATTCCAGACGAATCTCGCACGGTGTGAGATCCTTGGAACGACGGAAGTGCAATCATTATGTAAGGTCGTACAAGTGCGACAGGTATGCAAGTCCTCGGACAAGAAACACGAACACGTTAGATTAACCTGCGTGCAAAGCTATCTGCGCGACACCCGGTGCACCATGACTGACATGTGTGTACGTATTGCGAGCCAAGCGGTTATGCAACTCATTTTACGTTCATCTTAAGAGACAATAACGTTGATAGAAGATAGCGATCGTGCATTCCGACAACAGACACCAATGTCAAATTACATGGTTTTAGAATACTCCAGCGGAACTACCAACGGTAATAATTATTGGTAAATTTAACAAATTGATAGACACGAAAACATTTAAAGCGTACATTCATCTATAGAAGTAAACAAGTTTTAGTAAATAATAGATACTTGCGCAAGATATTTTGTGCTATTTTTATCGACCTTGCCTTGAATACAGATTTTCATTCTTCGTTGTAAATTGATTTTTTAATTTAATAAGTCACCGGTTGTGTCTCAATACGCGAAACTCTGAAAGGATCGATATTTGTAATTTCTCGAAAATCAAACGATTGTATTTTCTTTAAAGATATATTTGTTCGAGACAAATAAATGTTTGAATGGTCGGGAATACGTCACAACGCGCGTTGTTCTCACTGAAATCAGTCAATTAATTTTGTCGCAGCTACGAAGGAATTCTGGGCCCACTTAGGCTTACGCTGAAGAAACATAAACACTGGTACGATTTCATTTCACTTGGTTGGGGAGAAATTATTTTATCCAACTGGAGAGCATTGTACTTCAATTCTTGTATCACCTTATACAAGATATAAAAAAAAAAACTTGGGAAAGATTATTAATATAAATAAACATTATCCAAGATTTCACGAATAGGTGAGCAACAAAGTTAGAAGGGCTGCGTAAAAACGCACAAACGAATTAAAAACGAACTAATTACGAGCTGATTAACGCAAAAATTCCATATTACGCAATTTGTAAATTGTATCGTAACAAGGGGGGAGTAAAAAATAAGATCTCTACTTTCAGTTTGGAAAGAAATTATTTTTCTCGTTCCTGTTTCTCGGCTCTTTCGTAAACCGAGGATTTCTTGGCCGCGTGAGTCGTCTCAGCGTGCAACACAGAGATTTAAATTGAAATTACAGTCTTGACGACGCTAATTATTTCTATCACGAGTGGAATTAAAATTGTACCAGCGGCTCAATGACGCAGAGCATGCACTTTCTTAACTGTCGACTGTTGCACATGTGATCGTGTCAGATCTGCCTAAGGTCGAACCAGTAGCAGTGTACTTCGTTAAGAGTTACCCTCGCATGTTGCCATCGTTCTCGCAGACCAACGTTTCATTCGGCACGGTGTTATTGCTTGCGATATCGTTCAATTTTTCCAAGATTGAGACATCTCTGTTCATCGCGTACGGTACCGTGTCACGAAAGACCGTTGAAACTTTTTTATCCCTGAAATGTGTAACTGGTAAGAAAATCTCCCGTGCTGGAACGAATTGGAAAACTACAATCCTTGCACCTCGTTTGTGCATCTAAACGTTGATGATCAACGCACAGAGTTAATTCGACAAAAACGCGTATAATAAGTAACTCTATACACATTATAGTGAAATTAAAGTACTTGTGTAGAAAGTACGCATTAACGTTAAAATTAAACTTCAATATCTTAACTAACGGTCGTACACGTTTGATAAACCAGTAAGAGTTTATTACTTTTAAAAAATTGATACTATACTATACGTAATTTAATCGTACGGAGAAAACAATATCTTCTTCTTTCGATGAATAAAAATTTATCATTTCGAAAACCGGTACGGTTGGAAATTATGCTCAAACGATCGATCTTTTCTTTCCTAGTTAAAATCAAGAAAAAAATTACCTCCCACAGTGGAAACGATTCCTCGTCACGTTCGACTCGTCGGTCGACTTTTCGAAAACTGCTCCAATTCCGCGTCGCGACAAGGACGGTACATCGCGGAGATCAAAGTTTATTTCGATCTACCGGTTCCACAGAAACGGTTCTTGAATCACCGCCGTATAATTGGCGAATGACAAGAGCCCGGTGAATATTTACGCACCCACTGTGTCGAAACAATTGCACCGTATCGGCCGTGGTGCGGTTATTCGGTTCCCGAGAGCTAAAAATTACGTTCGGCTGGTCAACGTGCTTCGAAAAATCGTCGCGCGCGCGGTTTCCTCGATTATCGAGACGATCGCGCGGGAATCTCGTTAAAGAGTAGCCACGAAGGGCATTTGTCGTCGTCTTGGTCGTGACCGATTCATTGTCGCTTCACCGAGAGAGCGAAAATATCGCTTCGACTGGCCATGCCTATTTATAAACCTTCTTAAGGAGATTCTCGGACGTTTTGCTTCCTCCTTTCTTTCTCTTTTATAGCAATAACGTCCCCCACCCCCGCCCCCTCCCTCCCTCTTTGTTCTGGGACACCGAGACCGTGGACACTTAAAAGAGAGTTCCCTGGAGTTCGACTCGGGAGAACGAGTAAGGTGGCGAGCCACAGGACTCGAACGACCTCACGACAAACGGGACGATCGAGTGTCGTATCGTTTTCAAAGTATCCTTTACACGACACGAAGGTCCTACCGAATCTCACGAAGCCTCAAGGGGGTATTCTTGTCTAGAATTTTTTTAAAATTAATTGTTTTTTTTTGGTGTTCTCGCGCAAAGTACAGTCGAAAATACATCTGCGGTAGGATCTGATTTCGTGATGTTTACAGATTTACGTTTAAAGAGTAGAACGTTTTATGGGGATATTCTTGTCTAGAATTTTTTAAAAATTAATTGTTTTTTTTTTTGGTGTTCTCGCGCAAAGTACAGTCGAAAATACATGTGCGGTAGGATCTGATTTCGTGATGTTTACAAATTTACGATTAAAGAGTAGAATGTTTTAAGGGGATATTCTTGTCTAGAATCTTTTAAAAATCGATTTTTTTTTTTTTTGTTACTTTCATGGAAAGTACAGTCGAAAATACATGTTCAGTAGGATCTGACTTCGTGATGTTTACAGATTTACGTTTAAAGAGTAGAACGTTTTAAGAGGATATTCTTGTTTAGAATTTTTTAAAAATCGATTTTTTTTTTGTTACTTTCACGCAAAGTACAATCGAAAATACATCTGCAGTAGGATCTGACTTCGTGATATTTACAGATTTACGTTTAAAGAATAGAATGTTTTAAGGGGATATTCTTGTCTAGAATTTTTTAAAAATCGACTTTTTTTTATCGCTTAAAGTATACTCGAAAATGTGTCTGCAGTAGGATTTGTTTGCCTTCGTAATATTTACGAAGTTACAGACATTTAAAGAGCACAACTGACAGTCGCAACGAATGGATAAGCGAAACTTTACCCGCGTTTGTCACAAAACTTAATTTCTCGAACTGGTGTACAAGTAATTACTTCAAGTAATTTTTATTATTTTCGGTTTAAGAAAATAATTTCGTATAGTTTGAATATTAGTCAATGCGTGTGTCACAACCCGTACACAAAAGAGTGTATATTTTTTTTTTTATTTTAATTTTGAAAAAGATCGAATTATTACATTCTAGACAAGAATATTCTCTTAAGGTGCTACGCACGTTCATGGCTCAAGATTATTGCCCAGTATCGAACATTGAACTCTATGGACAATTTTGTGGACCAATGGGGTATATCGAATGTCGAAGAGTATTTAAAACATCATCGAAGCTCTGTTATAAAGTGTTTATCTACAAGTGAGCACCGTCTTTCGGACGGTGATTCCACGAGCTAAAATAAGACGAAAATCAAGAACGACGAGATTGCGTTCGAGACTTGGCCTCCGTGTTGTTAAATTTCGGGGAAAATACACGACAAAACGATGTTTCATTTTTTTCTTTGTCAGAGTCAAAAAAAACGTTCGACTTTATTACGTAATATTTAATTCTCCGTAAGATTTGCTCGAAACGGTCGAGAAGATACATATAACGTAATTATATTGGAAAAATAAAAAAAAATAAATAAAAGAAGTAATTATCAAGGACCGATTTTGTTCGAAATCGAATCAAGTCTTTAAAATTTAACAAAGAATATAAAATTTCGAACGTTTAAACACAGTTCTGTTAACAGGTATATATACGTCTGTACGTACATACGAACAATCGATAAATACTTGTTTTTTAATATCCAAAGCATACTCGTGAAGTCTTAAAACGTGTTTCTCCTTGAACAAAATTTTCTCTAAATTTTTCTCCTTTACACTTTCCTACCAGAGAATAAACAACCCCTGATGTATCAGATGGTCAATAAAAATTACAATTAAATTATATTTTACGTTGATCGAACAACTTATCTGAATAACCGTAATCTATTATTCAAATCAAATTCTGGCCGTCTTTCTCTACGATACCCTTGTAGGTCGGAAAGTAAAGAAATTTCGAATTCATCGTTCTTGATGTTCATGTATAGAATCACCCCCTATAAAGATGGGTCACCTGTTGAGAAACACCTTATTTTAGAAATCAAATGTTCGATATTACACACCCTTTGAATATATCGAGCTGCGTTTAGGCAATATTACGCAATGTATCAAGAATACATCGTGTGTACCATGTGAAGAGAGATCTCGAAAACATTGATAAATAAATATTGATTTCGATATTCGATATTAATTGCTCTGTAACGTCACCTGTGAATCGTATTTTCCTTCCAGATTTTCATCTTGGTTGGCTCCGATAAATTCCGCAATCTTGGACCAGCAACCAATCACCAATTTCGATACACCTTTATCGAATCTGATCTCCACGTATACACGATAACTACCACATTTTCACTCACCTCGAAGAACAACACGATTGTTCGATTCTTACACTCTTCTCGTGAACACGTGACACGATGATTCGCGAGGACGAACCGGAAACGAGATCATCGTTATCGTTGCTTCGAGCTAACAACAAAAGTTTCTCATTGGTCTTCCTCTATTCGTCAACAATTTTTAAGTCCAACCGGTACGCCATTTTCAAGCCGTAGAATCATTTCTAGGAATCATTGTTTTTCATTCCACGCGCGTTCGACATTGCAAAAGTTCGTTTATCTTCGGTACGAAAAACTGCAGTTCAAACGCATGATTAAGTGCATCGTACGATTATCACAAATTCTAGCTTCTTTTTTTTATTTTTTTTTTATGAAAAATAGAAATTTTTCACCATCGATGGAGAGTTCGGTGCAAATTGTACAGGGTTTTGTTGAACTTTGCTATAATCGATCGTTGCCCCGGTATTATTCGAGCGTTCAATTTTTAGAACGGCAAGAGTTTGTTCAGTTGCGTTTAATCCTCGAGCATTTGTTTAATCCTGAGCATTTGTTTAATCCTGAGCCAGCAGGACATCTGTATCACGTGTTTATCGTCACCAGCGCGAAAATATAACACGGGAAACTGTTGCCGCATCCGTAGTAACAGACCACCATTCGTACACTAACCGATGATAGATAGAAACCACTCACACTACGTGGAAACTGAACTTCTTAGCTTTTTTTATTATTTTTCATTCATCAAATTCCGATCCTATTACGACGAACGGAACAGTAACTCGAACATTGCCAGTCTATAGTTCACAGATTTGTTGCTTTTTGCAAATTAGGCCTTTTAAACGTGTCGTTAAACATATAGTAATACAACTTCGCGAGAGCAGGAATTAATAACGAAATAAAATATTTTTCTTTGCAGATCGAATAAAAGTTTTCATCAAGGTGGTAAATTCGGTCAGATATGAGCAATCTTTCGACTCCAAAGCTTCGAGTCTTCTTTGGTAAACATATATGTGCAAAAATCGAATACGAAAAATATGAACAAGATAATACATACTTGAAAAAATTAAGTAAAAATTGATAAGTGTAAAGAAACAGATTTTTTTTAATACAGTTTATTGTCACATAGACATTAAGTTTATCAGCGATTTATTAGTTTGTTGTTTCGTTCGTAGCTTGTCAAATTTATATTCTCGAGTTTATAAACTTTTACTTTGTCTTCTCTTTTACTGTATATACAATTTTCATATTCGATTCTAAAAGATACATGCTAGAACGATTAAAATTGACCATTGCTCGTATCTAGCTAGTTTCTCACCTTGATTAAAATTTCTCAATGACCATTTCACCGATAAATAATTAAATTCGTATTTGAAAAACCAATCTAACGGTACACGACAACTTTGAATCAACGTCCAAAACGTAAGTTTTCGATCGTAAATTCCGCCGATTAAAAAATTTCAAAGTACTGGACCAACGGGAACAACAACGAACGAACGAATAATTCTTTCGAAAACAATAATTCGGCACGAATTCGCAGAATCGTCGTAAAAAATCGAGCTTTCGAACGATAAACGTCAACGCGGCTTCGATATCGAGAGAATACAGTTTCACCGATAACGCTAGGTTTACGGGACGACACCATTTTGGTTGGTACCAATTTAACGAGACAAATATCGAAATTCATTTTCTTCGAAGCTATCTAATTTTATAATTCTCTATAACCATCTCTTCCCGACACGGTTAATTTAGACGCATTTCGATCGACGAGGAAAATTACTAAAATTTTCTTCCACTTGTACCGATTTTTATCCATTTAACGAGTAACATTAAACGTTTCAGTTCTAAGTAAGTTTCAGTTTTCTATACTTAAAGATGTCCCCGATATTTGTTCGAACCCTAACGTAAAAAGTAGAAATATTCGATAATTTGTCGATGTACTTGTTATTCTATAGTATTACCAATCAGAGTAATGCTACTTGAAAGTTTACAAGCATTAGAGCTCGTGTCTTGTGAGCACTTTAGAAAATCGTTGTAACATTGAAGACAAATATACATATCGAACTTCATTTTCTTCGAAGCTTTCTAATTTTATAATTCTCTATACTCAACTCTCCTCAATACGCGTCATTTACACGTATTTCGATCGACGAAGAAAAATGATAAAGACTCTTTATATTTTCACCTGTACCGACTTCCATCCACGTAAAGAGACAAGTATATATGCAATTTCATTTTCTTCCAAGTTTTCTAATTTTCTAATTTTCTCCACGCGGTAAACCTATCGTCTCGTACACGCGTCAATTCGACGCAAGAAATTCGACGTAAACCTAACGTTAACGATGTTATCCATTCGCGAGCACCTGAGCGAAAATCAACGTTCGCGATCCACTCAACGAGACAAATATACATCGAATTTCAATTCTTCCAAGTTTTCCAATTTTCAAATTTTCTCCACTCGGTAAACCTATCGTCCCGTACACGCGTCAATTCGACGTAAACCTAACGTTAACGATGTTATCCATTCGCGAGCACTTGAGCGAAAATCAACGTTCGTCGTCCACTCAACGAGACAAATATACATCGAATTTAATTTTCTTCCAAGTTTTCTAATATTTTAATTTTCTAATTTTCTGATTTTCTCTACGCGGTAAACCTATCGTCCCGTACACGTGTCAATTCGACGTAAAGCTAACGTTAACGATGTTATCCATTCGCGAGCACCTGAGCGAAAATCAACGTTCGTCGTCCACTCAACGAGACAAATATACATCGAATTTAATTTTCTTCCAAGTTTTCTAATATTTTAATTTTCTAATTTTCTGATTTTCTCTACGCGGTAAACCTATCGTCCCGTACACCGGTCAATTCGACGTAAAGCTAACGTTAACGATGTTATCCGTTCGCGAGCACCTGAGCGAAAATCAACGTTCGCTATCCACTCAACGGGACAAATATACATCGAATTTCAATTCTTCCAAGTTTTCTAATTTTCAAATTTTCTCCACGCGGTAAACCTATCGTCCCGTACACCGGTCAATTCGACGTAAAGCTAACGTTAACGATCCTATCCGTTCGCGAGCACCTGAACGAAAGAAATCAACGTACGCCGATCATCGATCGAAACTTCATCCCGCGTTCCCGCGGAATCTCTCCGTGGTCGATGCGCGTCACACGACTCATGGCACGACGCGAAGTAACCAGCGCGCGATCGGCGCAGCATCCACACTACCGGATCACTCGTGAGACACTAACCGACGTGAGACAGAGAACGCAGACACGAGGTAGAGGTAAGCTACACCGCAATTGGTCGGCCGGGGAGGTGGTGGAGAGTGTGTTAGCAGTGTGCCGGGAAAGAAAGAGACGGTGGATAAAAGTGGACGGGGTGGGAAGTAGGAACCGTGCAGGTAGTGGGAGTCGAGTAGTAGCCGGTTGCGTAGATACGAGCCTTAAAAGCAGGTATCCACGTGGCCTGCGCGCCCGTACCGCGGGCTCAGTTCGTATCGGTGTACGATGAAGCAGTTCCCATAAAAATAATTACCGAAAGCTCCGTGTTCCTGTTCCTGTTCCGCCTCTTTTTCCACGAGCGTTTCGCTCCATTTACAATCCACCGACGGCGGTGCACTACGGCTCCCGTTTAATTAGAACTCGATGGCTCGCGGAGGAGGGCTTTTTAAAAATTCACCACCACCGGACACGGTCTCGATAAACGAAGGGAAACTCGGTAATTATTCGCGATACAACGACCTGATCGATTTCGATGGGTCCGTACGATGCACCGGGAAAGGTCGTCGAGCGTCCTCGTCCTATCATTGGGGCTTGTTGCCACTTTTCAAGTTGCAAACGGCGCAGGACAATGGTTAATTAGAATTTATTTCGGATGTCGGAACTGGACTTTACGCGCGGATCTAACAAGCATTTACGTATCTACCTCCATTAACGTATTTTATAGTCACGGAAATTGGACGGGTCGTTATTGCGATAGTGAGGGGATAATGTTGCACCTAACGTTATTTATAGGTACACGGGATAAATAATATTTAGTTGGGTAACGATGTTACACTTCTTCTTCTTGATATATTTCTTCTGGTTTTTCGAACGTATTTCTCAATCCAGTTGGTGGAAATTTAAACAAATTTCAATTACCTTTAGGGAATTTAGGTAGGCATTAAATTGAAAGTTTTAATTTTAATTTAGTTTCTTTCTTTCGTTTCGACGCTACCTTTTTTTTTTGTAATTGTTCTCATGGTCGAAATGTCGTTGGTAAAAAATTCAAGTATCGAGCGTTATTTTTAAACAAAGTTTACGAGTGTTCCAGAGCGAGAAGTCTGAATGGAATTAAGTTTAAGTTATCATTGATAAAAGTAATTGTCATTATTGCCAACAATTTTTTTTATTTTCATTACCGAATAATATTCCATCGGTAATTGCAGAAAATTACAAAATTGTTCGCAATATTATTCGATAACGAGACCACGGCTCTCGATAAATCATAAGACTAATTAAGATGGGGGAAGACATTCTAAAAGCACTCGCATAATTCGTTCCGGGTTTGAAACATCAAATGAAGTAGGTTACAAAAATAAATTAACGTGTGGTCCAAGTTCTGCTTGGGGTTACACCGACCGAGGAAACTCTATCTCGAACGCGACTAGATTATTATTGTTAAACAAGGTTTATTAATATTCCAGAGCTGTTCCACCAGTAGTCTGAGTAACTAGATCTCGGAAAAGCTTCAAAGACACAAGTGACTCGAATCTGTAATAATTACACTTTAAACCCTGCAAAATTACCATTATATCGAATTGTTCGAAAAGTCACTTCGTTTTCCAAAATGGAGAATATACAATTTAATAAAGTATTCGTACACTCTAAAAAAATCGTGTTTCGTTTCCACAAAAAAAAAAAAAAAAAATGAAATAACTTTCCTTACAACCCAATACTTTAAGCAACTGGAATCAATGATTGTATTTTTAAACGATGTAAATCATTAATCATTGTATCTTTAATATCGAAGAATAACTATCACTTTCAGCTCTGAAACACTTGTGAACCATTTCCCTTTAACGTGCCTCGAAATAATTGAAATCGTCGAGGACGTTTGTACGGTGAACAATTATCGAATACGTGTTCCAATTTAACAAACTGTAACGCTCGATTTTACCAGTGTCCTCGTTTCGGTCGAACGTTTTGCAGTTATTCGACAAATGCCCTCGGGTTCTTTGGACTATCGGAGACCTTGAACGCTCTCGAAAATTACCATAAATTCAGACAAGAGGTTTCCGTTTACCCGCTCGAATTCAAGTATAATGCACGGACGATTTGGAAAGGTAATGAGGTTTCCTTTTCTGGTCGATACGCAACTACATTGTCGAACGAGCTCTCCTTTCTGAAAGATTCGCTAATTCGATGTCGTATTTCACGAAGTAAAGAAAAAAAGGTGAACGTAGAGAAGAAAGGCGCCACCCCTCTCGCAGGGTCCTGCAAGGAGTAACTTTCAAGATACACAATGACCGAGTAAATTGGATGGAAATTCACGAGCCAGGAACGGTCAACGCATTTTTCCCACACCACGTGCATTTTATACGGACAGAGGGAAACTACGTAGTACCGATCCGTTCCAGATTATTTCATTTAGAACTTCGAATTAACCGGAATAAATAATAAACAAAGGCGAGAATGGATTCGTGCTCCTGGTCATTGAGAATTTATCTTTCAGCGTTGTACAACCTTTTCTCGGACGATGCAATTTCTGAAATTTAGAAAATTGAAGAACACAAACGTACAACGACGATTAATATATTTTTAAATCAACTTAGATTTGGTCTAACCCCGACTGTTACCTTTTTCTTCGAAATAGTAGTAAAGTTTGTTTCGTAATGAAAATAATCTAATTCTGTAACAACGATGTCTCGATCACGATGTTGTGTTATTCTTTTTAGGTGTAATACAACTTTGTAAACAATTATGGGAGAAACTTAGTATCGAAGGAAGAACATTAGAAAATTTTAGTGTTATTGAGGAAATTATGTTAAAGTTAAAACTTCCTGAAATTATTGAAACTTAACTTCGGTCTACTTTTCTTTTTAAAAAATTTTTCTCTTTTTTCCTATATTTTTTCATCGTTTTCGTCGTTTGTTATATTCTCCTGTATGTTTCTTTTCTTTAAAATTTTTCAAAATATCGCGTATCGCGCACACTTATCTTATCGTCGAATGTTTTATCAACAGGTGAGACGGTCTTTCTTGCCAAAAATTGGCAAATCGTGTCCTCATTTTTATTTGCTTCGACAATAATACCAGAAACGTACATTAAGCTTTTTAAAATTGCTTAATTACTAACAGTGTGTTTACCTACAATATTCGTGGACAATTATCGAAATAGACAACTAATGGTACTCGTACATTAATTTGCTCTTTCCCTATTTAATTTCGAAGACACTTATCTGATTTGGGACAAATAGGAATACGTTTACTGTCGATAGTTCTATTATTAATGAAAGCCCACTTGTCGAGAAAAAATATTCTCAAAAAAATAAAAACGAAGCTTGAAAATTCATCTCTTCTTTTCTCTAATACAATTTTCTTGGAGTATTTAAAAACCGAACATTTTTACAGTGCCACTTTCTCTCTGATTATATGATTCAAGACAAATCGATAGTTCTATTATTAACAAAAGCACACTTGTCGAGAAAAAATGTTCTCAAAGAAATAAAATCAAAGCTTGAAATTTCATCTCTTCGTTTCTCGAATACAATTTTCTTGGAGTATTTAAAAACTGAACATTTTTATACTGCCACTTTCTCTCTGATTATACGAGACAAATAGGAGTACGTAAACCGTGAATAGTTGTAGCGTTAAACGTACAAAGAGCAAAGACTTGAAATCGTACAAAATTATGACGAATTTCAATTTCTGCGGAGGTGATGGAGATTTATGAACGTCAGCGCAGCGGCCAATGAGAGTGCCGCGAGCCGAACACCGTCTGCAAATGGGAATCTCCTTCTACTGGACACTAATTAAGGAAAGAACGAGGGATAGAATTATTACCGAGGAAGAAGACGAGGCGACCGTTTGGAAATTGCGCATTGTGTGGGCGAATCGTCTCCTTTTTCTCCGCATTCTTCTTATTCCCATGTTTCTCTTAACGATTAGCCAGCTGCCTATCGTTAATACTCTGCGGCGTACCCCGAGATCCGGTTACCGCGGTAATTAACCACAAGTAATAATCGAGGTAATGAAGAATGTGATCTACCATACCAGGAAAAAATTATTACATATATACTAAACTCCAATGAACCGCTTCATTCGACACACGACAGTTAAACCGTGACATGTGTTGTCATTCGACTTATCGACACTAGCAAACGTTCCTTAGAGATTACTCTGGTCAAGAGAATCTTAAAAATTGAATTTTCTCGATACATAGAATTTTAAAAATGTACGATCAAGGTACAAAGAGTATTTCTCGTTCAACATAAGAAATTACTTTAACGACATTTTCTCGAAGTTTGATCTCTTGAAATTGGATTCCTAAAAAGAAAACAGGGTAATCGATTTATTCACGATAATTTAATTAATAACAATTATCGTATCGTAAATTAACAGATAGGTAATTGTAATTATTTAGTAATCAGGAATTATTGTACTGTAAGTTAATTTTTAATTTATTTATTCGAAACGATTTAATTACTTTCGATCGATTAATCGTCTTATTGGTAATTGAATTGTTGCTCGAGATACAATAACGGAAAGTTCGGTCATTTTTCATTTATGTTCGATCTATTTTGAACGCGATTTTCATGTGCAAGAATTTTGTTTTTCCAGGGCCAAGA
This sequence comes from Ptiloglossa arizonensis, assembly GCF_051014685.1. Lineage (NCBI taxonomy): Eukaryota > Metazoa > Arthropoda > Insecta > Hymenoptera > Colletidae > Ptiloglossa > Ptiloglossa arizonensis. The sequence goes on from NC_135049.1 coordinate 17,305,036, forward strand.
ATAGAGTACTTTTCACGAAGGTAGATTACTGGGAAACCACACCCAGGTTTCCCGCCAGATCTTTTGGATCCCTCTTTCAACCTGCTGCGTAAATATTCCACCTATATTTAGGACACCTGTAGCGAACATTTTCGTCAACCCAGCGACTCATGGGTGATCGAATGTTTGCGCTTGCTCGTAATCTTCAACGACACTGTGTTCTCGCTATGACGAACAAACAATTGCGTTATCGATTTCCTTTGTTCAATGTAAGAGGATTTTTGAGGACCTCGATTAATCTCGATTAATCTCGATTAATCTCGTGCATCTCTGCATCATTTTGCGACTCATTTTTCTTTTTTTAATCATCAACTTCTGCTTCGTTCAATTATAACTATCTTATCGATATATATACAGTTTGTTTTTACAAAAGCAGGAAAATTCCATATGTTATCGAAATAAAAATCTTTAAGAACAATAATTAAATTTTTTTATCCTTGTAAATTTTTAATAAATTCCCTTTTGTGAAATAATGGAAAAATTGTTGTCACATGTTTACAAACTCAATTGGTCTTTTCTCGAGAAAAAGTATTTTTCAAGCAAACTTGTCGTGCTTTTTTAAAGAATAGTTACGACAAGATTACAATTTTGTGTATGCTAACATTTGGATGCTGTGTAAATGTCTTTTTAATATGTTCGAATAAAATTTTTAATCAGACGAGTGCACATACGCAACAAATCTTTCCTTCTGTAAAGAACAAAGGGTGTTCCAAACTTATAAACAATTTTACATATCATTTTTATCGATTCGCATGGTTCATTCTGTATATCAGTTTTCCAAAATGCAATTTTTATTGCAAAAAAATATGAATAATTTAAACATCTTTTTCTATTAATGCAATGACCTATTTAAATATACCACACTGATTTAATAAATCTTCATTTGTTTTTCAATTTTAATTTAAAAAAACCGTGACGAATACCATTACTAAAAATTGTTTCAACGACAAAGTCCCGCGAGCATTCGATTTTCCCCAATACCCACCGTAAACGATTACCTCGTATTCAACGTCACGATCGAAGTGCAATAAATAAATAAAACCACCTCGATCTCGAGCAAAATTAAAATCGAAACACCACACGAATAATTCGTCCACAAACCTCGAACGTAGAAATCCTGTCCGCCTTTAACAAAAGATGTTCGAAAAAGTTCGAAAACCGCACCACCGTACACCGAAGAATCGATCGAAACATCAAATTTATGAACTCGAGCTGCATTCGTTGCAGATTGCACTATATTCCGAAGCAAGTTCCCGTTCCATCGAGCGATAAGTAAAACCAACCTGTAGGATGTTATTAAATGAAACATTATGTTACAAAAGCAACGAAACGAATATTAAAACTAGACAATTTCCTGCATCGTTCCTAATTAACAGTTATTTCAATTAACGAGTGCAACATCTTCGGTGCAAGGATTTTTTGCGCGTTGATGCACAGCCGCGCGTCTCTCCCAATTTCCCCGGTTGCAACAGGTACACAACACCGTGACTATACGTTTCCTCGCAGGGCTTTGCTTTTATTTAGAATTGATTACCGTGAACTCGTTAGAAGCCGGTCGGTTGACTAATAACGTATACACCGTATGAGTCACTCCCACGGGAGTGGACTCTCCGTGAAATAGAAATAGATCGCGATGGACCGACTCGGACGGTCAGAGATGCGACGCCGGCGACCAGTTCCGGTTTGGTCGATGACTCTTTTAAAAACAATACACCTGATTCGAGCGACGTCACGGATGAGAAAGAATAAAAAAAAAAATATATATATGTGTGTGTGTGTGTATACTCCAGCGTACAGTCGGTAGAATTTTCCTGCTCGTGAATACTTATTTCGAGCCGCTCGGCTGTGTCTCCTCGCGTGTATTCACGCTTTGTTCCGATCGGAGACTGGCAAAGTTTATATCCGGATGACAGCTTCGAACGTTGAATAAAGGATAAACGATTTTTCGAGGGGGAGAAATTAGAGCTCGAATTATGGGGCAAAGTGTATCGGACGATTTAATATTGGAATTCGAATCAGAGAGCGAAATATGTTCCAACGAGTGAATGGAAATTGAAGTTTGAGTTATGAAGTGAGATACATTGCGACGAATAAGAATTTGAATTTAAATTGTAGAGCGAAACATATTGATTCGTACGATTTAATATTGGAATTTGTATGGTAGAGAGGAATATACTGAAACGAATAAATAAGAATTAGAGTTCGATTAAAGATTAGAGATACATTGCAACGAGGCAATTAAAAATTGGAAATTAAATTCTGGAGTTAATTAACAAAAATTTAATTTCTTCGATCGAACATACCTCGCGAATTGATAGTTATAAATGGGTTTTGTTCCTGATCTTTCGTTCGAATAAAATTTCATTCGTCTCCGGTTTCAACGAGATATCCACTTTGGTTAACATTAACGCGTCCACAGTCTGCGCTCATAAGCGCGTATACCACTCGAATGCGCGGAAAGTTTTATCGATTTGCGTAGCAATAAATATTCTATTTCCTTTTCTGAACAATACGCATTGTTTCACCTGTTATCTGCGCTTCGCGATTTTAGAAAAGTACAATTTCATTGAAAGCGTCACCTTTCCTGGATTGAATCTCGTTCGATTTATTACAAAATTCGCTAAATTATAAATTTCACGGTCGAGAGGCGAATCACAAAATTTAAGCGCATCGTTTTCTATACTCTCTCCATTTTACGTGACTCAACCACAAAGTGTTTTCGACTTAAGATTCGACTTAAAAAAAAAATAAAATACATAAATTACTTATATATAATTTTAAAACGAGTTTCCAAAACGTTTTTTGAAAATTTTCGAAGATAGGTGGTGAAATTTTTTCCAATTAAAAACAACAGCTTTCGTTCTATTTCTTTCCCCTCCTGTAAGTTCAGTTCGTAAATTACGAAGTTTATAGAGTAAATTAGGTAATAATTTACAGAGTTGGTATCGACACGGTATTGATTCGGTATCACTCCCATCGCTAGGAGAAACTACAAACCGGGGTGTACGGTCGCGTGTTGCGCGTGCGAGCTTTGACGGAAAACACGTGATTCGGGTTTCGCGCTTTACCGTACACGTTGGTGTATGAGTGCATTTGGCCACGGTTCCGCGCCTGAATGTACACTCGATCATCATCGTGCACAAACGCAACCACGTTGCTTTAATTATAGACCCGGAGCCCTTCTCCTTGCCTTCGTCTACCCTCGGCACCGCGAAATTGGAAAGCCAACGTCTACGATGGACCACGTTCGTTTCTCGTGGCCGAGGGTAGAAACTGTTATTTGTAAAACGAAGATGGACGAAATTCTTATCCGAATAAAAGTTTCGAACGACGTAATAATTGTAAATAAAAAATAAATGTATGCGAATAGAAGGTAAATAATTGAGTTGAAACTACTATTTATAAAACAGAGATGAACGAAATTCTTATCCGAATAAAAGTCTCGAACGACGTAATAATTGTAAATAAAAATTAAATGTATGCGAATAGAAGATATATAATTGAGTAGAAATTGCTATTTGTAAAACAGGGATGAACGAAATTCTTATCCGAATAAAAGTTTCGAACGACGTAATAATTGTAAATAAAAATTAAATGTATACGAATAGAAGAGATATAATTGAGTAGAACTGCTATTCGTAAAACAGAGATGAACAAAATTCTTATCCGAATAAAAGTTTCGAACGACGTAATAATTGTAAATAAAAATTAAATGTATGCGAATAGAAGATAAATAATTGAGTAGAAACTGTTTTTTGTAAAATAGAGATAGACAAAATTCTTATCCGAATAAATTATTACGTTTCGAACGACGTAATAATTGTAAATAAAAAATTAATATTTGCAAATAAAAGATAAATAATTGGACGAGAGAATAAATAAATCGTGATTTTTATTCTTTGTCCTATTATTCGAATAAGACTTTACTCGTAAATATTGGGTACTTGATAAAAATTAAATTAACACACTCTTTTAAACGAGAAAATACTAAAAAAAAAAAAAAAAAAAAAAACACTTTAAAGAAATTTCGTTTCATCGGTATCAAAAATCGATCGTGTACTTTCTTAGTAACAAGAGCCTGGAATTATTACTCACAATTTTCTAATCAGTTCCACCATGTTTCTATCGAACAAGTATCGCGTGCCAATATATTTCTCGACCAAGTTGCAAACTTCGTAAACTTTCAACGATACTTTTGACAAGTGAATAAAAACGAGCTCGCGAGAATTCTTCGTTATAACTTGCACACTTCGAAACAATCGTAGCATATATTACGCCCGAGTTACGGTCGGAGTCTCACGGCCGGATTATATTTTTCTCCGTCCTTCCTTTCTCTCGTGTTGATAAAAGTTTCGCAATTTTCCGGAAATTTCCCACGCAGTCGGAACAATTTCGCGGAACGACTTTTATCTCGGTTAATTCCACTGTACTATTTAATTTTAAAACAAACACCTTTTAGGGAAACGGTTATCTAGAAGTACTTCCGGTAGACTTGGCGTCATCGTGAATATTGGAAAAGTTTTAGCGAGACCACTCGAAGCAGACTTCATTCCAGACTATTTAAACGAACTTTTCGATAACTTTACTAGGTCGTCCAAGAGTTAAATAATACACCTGACATCCGACATCTCCGCCAATCTTTATTCCCGATAACTTTTAATACTCTTCGGAGAAACACTTTAGGCGAAGCGAACTTCGTCCTCGAAACTTTTACCTCTTTGAATAATTCTTAACGAATAATCGATGAATCTTTTCTCTTCGTTGTCGAAAATACGTAAGATTCAACAGTATTAATTGGTATTTTCACGAACAATTAACTGGATACTTCCTAGAATGTACAAATACACTATATCTCCAAGAAATCTCTCTCCCTGTCTTTGGGTTTATTAAAAAAAATTTTAACGATAATTAAAATACAAATTTATTATTTTACAGAGTTTCATTTCCACCTGATCAATTTTACTAAATTTTCTCTACGGTCATTGATCATGAATCTATACGTTCTGTAACATCTATATTTAATTACTTTTAGTTCAGAATATAGTGACGTCAAATTTTAATTTCTAGTGTATATTTTTGATCGCACAAAAATGTCGACTATTTAAATACAATCTACGTAATTACGCGTTAAAATTGTTCTCCATTACGATGAAAAGTAAATAGTTCCCATTCATCGTTGTAACTCGCTTTTGACAAAACGACGAAATCTTTCGATTAAAAATACACAACGAATACGAACCAACTACGATGTTGGACAGACGAGAAATCTGGACAATAATTGACCATGAATATTTCGGTTCGAGAAATCACTTTTCAAGTACGAACGACTCGATTGAATAAACGTCGCGAATAAATCGTTACACGTTGCTTTTATCCGCAGTCTTTGAACGAGGAACTACGAGATAATAAAGACAAATTTCTTCTGTGCACGCTTTACTCGTGGAATTCGAAGTTACACGCGAAAATCCGATTAGAAATAACCTTTCAGGATACATAGTTCCTACTTTACATTATAAATGCTATCTACGGTCATCTTCGATCCGCGCCGCGTTCGCTCGGGATTATGCAAATTGAGAACACGAAGAGGCGTTATCCTGCAAAGTGTAATTCGACATTGTCGATCTATCCGGATATGACGCAGCTCGTTTTCACCGAGATGCAGTTGGAATCCATAAAATATTTGTTAGCACCTCCTTTTCCTCTTCCTCCAACGTCTCCTTTCCTTTTTCTTTTTTTTTTTTCTTAGTCTTGCAGTCGCGACTTTGAGATTAGTATCGAAAAGCGGTAAGATCGAGAATGAAACGAGGATCCATGGATCCAGCCTGTCTGAAAGGATCACGCCTACGATTCTAATGGGGTTTCCTTATATAGCTCGAGCACGTATCGCGCGTATTTTACGGGAAAAGTAACAAATCAATTTTCAAAGTTTGTTTTGTAAATTTGCATAGACGTTCTCGCTACGTTTGTTTCAATTATCGTATAATGTTGTTTCATTTCTTTGTGTTATCAATTCGATATTAATGTTCGATAATGATACTGATGTAACTTTCATTTTATCGAAGAATAGACGAATAAATAACCATTTGTTATATCGGAATTCTTTGTTTAGTTATGTTTTATGTTGCTTAATGTTCGTAGTGTCCGATAAATATGTACAGTCTAAAAAATTAACATTCGATACAGGTTGTGGGAAATATGCCAAGAAAAAGAAAATTCTTCGATGTTATTCAATATTCCGAAATTGTTCGGTTACAGATACTTTGGACAATTGTTTGTAACTTCGATAAGTTCGTTTTAAGAATCGTCGCGAGATTAAAAAGACTCGGTGCAATTGGATCTTCAAGGTTTTGAAATAGAAGGGTTACGTGCATAATTAATAATTACACAAAAGGCGTGCGAAATTTACATAAATGAAAGAAAGGATTAAAGATACTTTGTAATCAAAGAATTGAACACTTAAACAAGTCCACTTGCAATTATGGACAAAACTATAGTCTACATTGAAGGACCAATTTTTTAATCAATTTCTAATTAATAAATAATTATTTGCAATATTTCTGGTATCAACGTCTCCTCGATATCAGAACTCTTTCCGAGAATGCTGAACGAATTTATCCGAGACCAAAATGTTTACGTTTCTCAGATCGTGTAAAATATTAATAAGATAGCAACGACGAAAAAGAAAATAGAACAGCTACGATTTAGAAAGGAAAAGAATTGAATTGTCCGTGTTGAAATTAAAACTAAATTCAACCAAATATACGTAGCACGTACTCGTATGTATCACAGCTATTGTCTTTATTAGGTACAATTGCGAGCAAAAGTGAATCGATGATCTATGGTGGTTCTACACGATGCAGCTGCACAGAGGAGTGCCGCGGTCGTTCAGATTTTATCTACGTATCCCAAATGCAGTTATAGGCTTTCTATTTTTAAAAGACAACTCGTAAACCGTCTGCAAGCCACGGTGATCGACTCTCGTCACCGTAAGCTGGGGGTTCTTAAATTTCTTCCGTATGTACTCATGAATCTCACGTGGACAATTACGGTCCGACGTTCCTCCGTAATTAATTAGTCGTCGATTCATTTTTAAAATCCTCACCGATTCACGTCGTTGCTTACTTTCCGTATTATGAATTGGCTGACGACGAAGGTTCGAGTCGTTTACAGCCTATTCCTTAAGACTTACATGGCAAATTTTCCACCCTTTTTTTGTCAGAATTGCGTCACGTGTTTATATCGGAGTAATAACACTACTGTTCAACCCTAAACCTTCAACATTAAATTCCAGAATTCTAAACCCTTAACGTTTCCAGATTGTTTGGAAAATGTCTCTTTTCGAAAAGAGAGAATTTTTCTGCGATTAAAATGTGTGACAAAGAACTTTTGTTATATTAGAATTTAATTCATTTAAAATGAACGTTTTAACTAAAGCTTCTGGCAAAATTAAATGCTTGAAAATAACTTCGTTTTGATCAATAATTTACTAGACTAAAGATTTGCATATGTGTAATTTCGTACAAATTGTTGTGTAATATTGTAACGAATCAGAGCACTGTTAGATGATCAATCGTTATCATTTCTCGTGTTTCTCGAGTTTAATTTTCTAATCATTTTCGTTGCATCGTTTTTCAACGATCATTGTATACCTCTTTGTTCTAATCAATAAACAGTATTATTGAAAGAAAAACTCACCATTTGTGGGGCGTTCCTCGGCTTTCGATTAACGTCAATCACCTTCTGATTGGCTGCAACGAGGAATGCGCGATAATTAATACAAAGTTGCCCTTTAGATGGCTAACGGGTAAATCGTGAATTTATCAATGCTCATCGCATATGGCGTACGCATACGACACGTGACCACGTTACCCCATGCACTTAACGACTTTACTGTCAATTTAGGTGTTATGGGTAACTGTCCAATCCCATAAACGGTTCGACCATTCAGTACTGTTATTTGCCACTCGATTATTGACACCTCTTTCATTGACTTTGAAATGCATAACCGTTAATACAATAAGCGTAGAAATTTTCTACGAATTCAATTTAACGCTTTTAATTTACCGCGAGAAAAATGACTTTTGAAACGAATTGAATACACTACCGTTCGAAAGTAATTGAACGACCAAAATTTTAGTTTATTTACTAAAAGAATATCGTCGCGTTCAAGTTACCTTCTCTTTAATTACCTTTACCAAATGTAGAGGAAAAAATCAAAAATTTATTTTGAAAAAATCTATTAACTATCTTGTTACGAAAATAAACGTCTAAATTATCAATTTACTTATTACATATATGATTTTCATATTTATTTTGCTATTTATTTTGAAAAAAAATCTATTAACTATCCTGTTACGAAAATAGACGTGCAAATGATCAATTTACTTACTATATATATGATTTTTATATTTATTTTGCTTTTTACTTTGAAAAATCTATTAACTATCTTATTACGAAAATAGAGGTGCAAATTATCAATTTACTTATTACATATATGATTTTCATATTTATTTTGCTTTTTATTGTGAAACATAATCTATTAACTATCTTGTTACGAAAATAGTCGTGTAAATTATCTATTTACTTACTATATATATGATTTTCATATTTATTTTGCTTTTTATTTTCTAGATTCTATTAGCTATCTTGTTTCGAAAATAGACGTGCAAATTATCAATTTACTTACTACATATACGATTTTCATATTTATTTTGCTTTTTATTTTCTAGATTCAATTAGCTATCTTGTTACGAAATTACACGTGTAAATGATCAATTTACTTACTGACTGCCTCGACCAGGTCAGCGAGAAGAACTCCGTCGCACAGATCGGTTTGAAGATCCGTCACTCTTCTTTTGCAACCACCTCTTTCCAGGTAATAATTCGCCCAATCCGTGTAGATCTGCGCAGAAAAGATACATCCATCTTTACCAAAACATTCAAAGGTCGCGTTCAATTAAAAAAGAGAAGTCAAGTTACCGTTCCTATTCGTCTGTAAAACTAACAATTAAAAACGACATTGCCATTCATGGTGGATATTAATGCGTAACAGAGATCCGATCGGTTCGTGGATAACGATAAGAAACAATTCACTAGTGCGTAATAAATTAAGCGGTACCAAGCGAGTCACCGCACGAAGAGAAAACTGTAATGTTCGATGGACCGATTATTTTCAAGGGGCGTCGATTATTATTTCTCGGTTGCGTGTTCTCTGGAAATGAACGGTTCATTTGTCTACACCAGAGTTAGAAAGATCTATCGATCGATCGAGAAACAAGTGAACCGTGTGGGTTGTTCGTCAACTGAAATTCGCGATCCGTGAGTAGAAGGTGAATCGAAAGTAACGAAGTTCGCGAATCGTACGAACGTGATAAAAAAAATTGCTCGAGACAAACCGAGACGAGACTAATTAAAAATTTGGAACGTTCCTCTCTTACCGAAAATCGATATTTTCGAATAAAATTGAACGATATTCTTTAAACGATAGAAATATAAATTACAGCGAATCTCGAAGAGGCAAAATGTTCTTCGAATAAAAAATTTCTCTTTCGTTTTCTCGTATCGTGCAAACAAAAATCTGTACGATTTCGGTTTGTTCGTTAGAGAAATATTTCAGAAACGGTCTCACGCACTGCACAACCATCGATTCGTTCCGATACACTTGAAATTCAATTTGCAACGCAGTGTCAGGTGTCCGACACTTAAATGGGATGTTTGTACGCAAGACGTCCATATTATTCTGTCATTATCATTCACAAAAAGAGCGTCATGTTTTCGTTCGCATTTTCATCACGTGTCCGTTAGTCGAAGCTAGAAACGATGTAGGCACATTTACGTTTGTTAACTGGACTGCATGCAAAATCTACGTCCCGTCTACAGGCTGTGCATTTTTCTCTCGTTCTACTTGCCGAACGATGCTTCATAGAACCATCGAAAACTTAGCTACCACTGTAACACGAAACCTCGTAGAATAGAAATGCTTCGATGTGTCTGTGAAACACACGGCGATGAAATCGTACGGTGTTTAACGAGGATTTATTCTCGACTGGATTTCGCGAATTTATCGAATTTCACGAATTTATTGTATTTCACGATTATCAATAAAAGTTGCACGATTGGCTTGCGAAAGAAAAAGAAATTAGTACAATAAATAAGCTTCATTGATATTTCAGCCATCGTCCCTCGTACATGCGTATTTATAACCTCAAACACGTAATGTGGTAATGAATTATGTGAATCGTGCATATATAGAATGTCCAACAGGTTCGCATACGAACCATGCAATCGTATTATATGTATATAAATATAAGTGAAGCGTTTCGTTATAAATATTTATGTAAGCGTTATATAAGCAAAGGACGTTTCGAATCTGAAACGTTATTTCGGATAATTGTTTCTTATTTTCATTGCGATTAAAATTTTCCCAGGTTCACCGACCAAGTAATTTACAGGTGTCCGTGAAGGGCAATCGACAATAATAAATTCACTCGTAGAGAATACGCCTATACGTTTTGACCTGCTCCGAAATTTTCACCGAACGACAAAGGTCGCGAAGATAAATATTACCAAGGAGATCCATTCTCCGTCGCATACGCCAATGCGCGTAACACACCGTACATCCGAAACGTGTACAATGAAACGCACAATCGCTCGATAGAGTGCCGCGCCTCCGGCAGCGGCGCGGTTCTATTTTCACTTTTTCAATTATACCCGTCTATTATCCCAGCCACCTTAACGAAGGGCACGCGCCCGAGAAAACGTCGGGAGCAGTCAATTAAGACTTTCTTCGGGTCGACCCGCTCCCAAGAAGTCCTCCCAACCACCTCGAGCGACCGGAAGACGCCACGGCACGCTCGTTTCTCCGCCCAGCGAGACACGGGGCTCCACCGCGGCCGTTTATAAAGAGAAACTCTCGGTCCCGAGTCGCGACGGAGGCCCCCCACTCCCACCCCTTCTTCTTTCCACGCGCAAAAAGAAAAGCCCGAGTCGCGAAAAGGCGTCGGGCTCGTTGTCGCGGGGAACGAATCCGCGCCGCGAGTTTATTGTTTTGGGCGAGTGCCAATATATTTCGCGCGTCGGATCCCCGAGTGGGCTCGAAAAGGTACAACAGCGTCGATTCGCGCGAGAAGAGACGACGATGGGAGCGAAGAAACCGAAGCCACGGAAGAATAGAACGACCAGACGACGCGAGCAGCTCGAGCCGAGGACGAGGGCTCGATAGAGGAAAGGACTTAGTCACCGTGCGTACCGAATCGCGCGATGTGCTCACGCACACTCGTTCCCCCACTCCCAGGTCGGCGTAAATGAACGTGCGCGCGCACATCACACCGCGCCGTGTTCCTCTATTTGCGCCTACGAGTACGCGATGCCCGTGTGCGCTTCGCATTCGTATTCCACGGAGGCGCACGCGTATATTTACATAGGCGATTCATCTGCCCGCTCGACACCGCGTACGCGTACCGTCTCCGAAGCGAACGAACGAACGACGAACGAACGAACGAACGAACGAACGAACGTACGAACGAATCCGTGCAAGCGCGTGACCACGTGTGTGAACGTGCACGCGGGAAAACGCACACGTCTACCGGTTGCGACACAGTCGAGACACCCGTACTATTTTTGAGTGCGGCAAAGAGAGAAGCAGGATGAACTTCCTTCATAATTTCGGGTCATCACGCGGATTATAAGTTTCATTACTGCGCGACCGCCACCGGGCAATTTTCTCGCGTCTCCTACAACAGAGGTTTATTTCTTTTCTTTTCTACGTACTTAGATTTTTTATTCGCTCGACGATTTCATTTAGGTTTTCGTTGCTCGCGCGTTTGGTATTGATCCGTGATGTACAATATTTAGCACGGTGTGTATCACGACCAATGTGTTAAATTAATTTCGTAATTTATTCTTTTTGTAATTACACCTATAGATAGGAGTAGACGTTGAAGAATGAAACGAAAGAATCCTACGAGATCGTTCAAAGAATTAACAAGTACGTTCAACTGGTCTTTTTTTTTAAAGAAAGCATTCGAAACGATATTGTTACAGTCGGAACGTTAACATTGCCCGAATCTTAAATTCGCGAATTTCATCCCCCTCTACTGTCCTCCATTTCCTTCTCATTCTCCTCTTTTCACCCAATGCTTTCCCCCCTACTTGCCACCTCTTCAACCCCCCCAGCAACTTATCCGTCCCTCCTTTCTGGTTCTTCAGGTCTTCACATTTCCACGCTAAGTGCTCCGAAGCAATGTTTCGCACTCTTTTTCGCATAAATCCCTTCGTTCCGCTCTCTTTGATACCTGTTACCTTTGTCTTCACCGCCACGTACCAACCTTGTCATTACTCCTATCTTTTACCCTTTGTACGAAATCATTCATCGATACAATCTTAGCACGTTATGTTCAGTTGCCACACTTTCGGCATTCTTCTTTTCGATATCACAGATTCTCGAAAATTTGCAAAAAATCACCCACGAAAGCAACCTATACAGCGTTTATTTATTCCATTGGATCATTTTTCTTTCTTCGTTGTAGTATATATATAAATTTACGATACAAATTCTATTTTTTATTCAGTAACGGTTAAAAAGTTGTTCATCTTTCAATGTTTCGTTGCTCGAAATTTAGTTAGACTTCTATTTTTTATTCAGTAACGGTTAAAAAGTTGTTCATCTTTCAATGTTTCGTTACTCGAAACTTAGTTAGACTTCTATTTTTTATTCGGTAACGGTTAAAAAGTTGTTCATCTTTCAATGTTTCGTTGCTCGAAACTTAGTTAGACTTCTATTTTTTATTCAGTAACCCTTAAAAACTTGTCCATCTTTCAATGTTTCGTTGCTCGAAACTTAATTAAAGAAGAATGTTGCTGCTCGAAACATCTCGGTGGGTAATCCCCGTGTCCTTGTACCTTGACCCTCAAATCCTGTCCATCCTTTTCTGTTTCTGTATCTACGTGTCTCCTTTTGCTTCTGGTACCTTCTTCGTGTTTCCACACCTTTCTGTCCTACTCTGTTTCGTACCTCTATTCCCGCATCACCCGCCACGTTTCCCATCGTGATTCTCGTTTTGCTCTCAGCCGAGGAGTAGTATTCTCTGTAGTTTCGTGCGGCGATTTCGATACGCGGAAATCGGGACCGTGTTCCCGGAATATTCGCCAGTCCCTTGGGAAGAAGAAGCAGATTGGCGACACGCGCGACGCGCGTGTTTCGAATCGGTGTGACGCGTAGGTTTCGAATAGACCTTCGAACGAGCATTTCCACGCGCGCATTAATTTTGTTGGAATGGAAAAGGCGTAACGGAGCCTGTTTTAATCTTTGGCACTGTTTCACAGTCCCGAGACGTTCGAATTGTTACTCGATATTATTTCATCGAGGGTCGACGCGTACAACGTTGCGAGGAATTTGCGATCGCAAATTATTGTTAGTTATTTTATATTCGTAAGACATAGCGATACGTTTGCTAGATTTTCTTCGTATTACTTCGTCTTTTTTCAAAGAATACTTAGAATTTCTATTGGGTTGTTCGGAAAGTGATTTTGTTTTCCAAAATGGAGAATATATAATTTGATAAAATATTTATACACTCTAAAAAAATCGTGTTTCGTTTTCACCAAAAAAAAAAGAAATGACTTTCCGAACAATCCGATATTATAACTTTCGTACGTTATCGTATTTAACAATTTTACAAACTCGATACCATTATTTTGGTTTTCGTAGAAATTTGGGGAGGATCGAATCGAAGCTTTTAAGCTTCCTCGGGGAATAAGGAAAACAAGACGATAATATTCAACGATTTAGATGTGTTACTTTTATAAACGAAAAATGTTCTCTTTCGAGTACCATCGAGTGAGAACCACTGACGAGCATTTAAAAACAGTTCGAATAAGGTCGTGTTTGGACTCGTATTAATCGAGAGATCTTCGTCAATTCGTTGGTACCGTGTGCGATTATAAAAATATAAAAATTGTAATCTTCGTCGGTCGATGAACTTCGACCGATATCTTATCTCTCTCTCTCTCTCTCTCTCTTTCTCTCTCGAGTCTAGAAGGTGACTGGCGATCGAACGAACGCGAACAACGACGAAAACGACTTTGGAACTTTTATCGCGGCGAGAGGGCGAACTTTTAACGAGGAACTCGCATACCCGACGATCGGTACGATAGATCGGCGCGTACTCGGCGAATTTATACACGAATGAATCATTTGTATGCCGAGACAGAGGCTCTCGTCCGTACCTGTATGACATTGCGGGTTGAATCAGCCTTGATATCGTCGCTGGAGTCGCAGACGGACCTTGGTGCCCTGATGCACGCCATGACGTCCACGCTACCGGCCGTTAACATCATCCAAATCGCATCAATTCACGCACAACACTGGTAGCCACGCAGCAGAATCACTAATTATCATTTCCAATTGAGCCGCGGCTACAATTGCAGCCTAACCTCGCGGCACCACTGGCGTAATTACGCTCGACATTCGTCGTCCACGATTCGTGTCGGGTCGAAAATTTCAGCTCACCGTTTCTCCGCGTGGTGAATATTCTCAGCGACGATCCAACCGTGAGAAAAGATTCGAATAATGCAAAAAAATATCCACGCTGGTTAAACGTCTCCTCGTTCGTTCCACGATTATCCTTAACGTTCGCCCTTTTTCCATCCGCGGTGGTCTCGAACCGTGCGAGGTTCGATCGAACGAGATCGATCTCCTTCGATGTCTACGCGTGAACCGTGCTCGCATTTATGCAACCATTGTGGCGAACGATCGTCGACCGCGATGTAAATCTCGTCAACGGTGTTATCCGTACACCAACCGAGGAAAAAGGATATTTGTACGGAGCGTGTATCCGAGGATCTGTTCGTTGGACGTTTATCGTCGCTCGAAAGGCGAAATGCAACCCGTTGCGGACCGATCGCCTCGATCACGATCTCTGAACGATCGATCGAACGCGGCCGCGTTCCACGCTTTATTACCGGAACGATCTTGTTATCCGCGACGCACGTGCTCCCTCACGGGGCGTGTCATCACGTTCCTTTTAACTCGGTGTACTCGGAAGCGCATCAGCGGTGCATCAGACGTGCATCGAGCAACGTGCAACAACCGTGCGAACGACGAGAGGAAAAAATATAAAAAGAAAGAGGTTCGTCGCGGCGTCGACGTTCGTGGAAACGCTCTCGATACGTTCTCGCATTCTTCTTTCATCGCGAAAGCAAAAGGAGGCACGATCGAAGGGCTTCGGGACAGGGTGAAATTACGAGCGATCGCACCCTTTCAACGCTAATTACGGACACACGACTCGTTCGTTCGCTTGTTTGAATTTCAAATTCACGGAACCTCGTAGAAACGGTCGCGAATACGCGACAACCAGGATCCTCGAGAATTTCCTTTTTCACGGTGAAATTGAAACTTTCGAACCAGAATCAAACTTCACGGGTTCTGCGGCTAAGAGAGGTTGATCTCTTGGAGTAAGGTCGATCTCTTGAAGTAAGGTCGATCTCTTGAAGTAAGGTCGATCTCTTGAAGTAAGGTCGATCTCTTGAAGTAAGGTCGATCTCTCGAAGCAAGGTTGATCTCTAGAAGTAAGGTCGATCTCTGTTTACGTTCCTTCGCGCTTGAATCCTTCTTGGAAAGTTTTCCAATGTTCGAGAAAGTAAACACGTGCGGTTATAAATTTGTAGATTTTTCTTTTTTTTTGTTATTCCTCGATACGGACTTCAACTCTCGGTTTTTCTCGATTCGGGTGAAAGTCGAAGGAAGAATCGGCGACGAAGAACGAGATCGATGGAAGAACGTCGATGGATATTATCCCGGTTCGACTTTTTCCTCGTCCAATTAACGGAAGTGGACTCGACGAACGTTTCCGTAATACCATCGAGAGGTATCAGAAGAAAGAGATCGATGCTCCGAAGAGACCGTGGCAACCAAATTGCCGCACTAATTTAAGAAGAGTAGATAGAGAGAGAGAGAGAGAGGGGCACCCAGAATCTCTCACTATTATCCAATTATTCAATTTTGCAGTCAAACAGCCGTCACCCCGTGTAAACACAAACAGCACTCCACTTGCGTCTTTTTCTCTGCTATATTATTATCCAATCGCTATAGACACCGACGGAGGGAGACAATGTTCATCGAAAGCTCGTCCGATACGAGAGATCGTCATTTTCACTTTTTGTCAGAATGTGTTTTCCATGAGAAAAATGTTGAAAGCTTCGTTAACACCTCGTGTTCGAATCGATCGTGTATCGTCACTTGCACTCGTCGCTCGACGTTTTTTGCGAACGAAAGATAACAATTCACAACCGGTTATCGATGTTTGTTTCGTAAGGCTTTCGCGATAGGTTGTCGATCGCGCGAAGATTTTCAAATTATTTTATAAACGATAATAATTCACAACAGGTCCTCGATCGCTCGGAGATTGAAAAGTTGTTGTTCACAATGGGTTATCGATCTTCGTTCGCGTGGATTCGGAAATTATTTTACAAACGAACGATAACGATTCACAACAGGTCGTCAATGGCCCAGAGATTTAAAAGTTGCTGTATAAACGAACGATAACAATTTACAAGTGGCTGTGGATCTTCGTTCGCGTGGATTCTGAAGTTATTCGATAATCGAAAGATTACAATTCGCAACAGGTCGTCGATTGTCCAAACGTGTAAAAGTTGTATAAACGAACGACAACAATTTACAAATGGCTATCGCTCTTCGTTCAGGTGGATTCTGAAATTATTTTGTAAACGAACGATAACGATTCACAACAGATCGTCCAGAGATTTAAAAGTTATTGTTCGTAAAGGGTTATCGATCTTCGTTCGTATGGATAGTAGAGTTATTCGATGAACAAACGATAATAATTCACAACAGGTCGTCGATCGAGCTTGGTTTAGATGGAGATTTTCAAAGTTATTTGATAAACAAACGATAACAATTCACAATGTGTTTATCACGCGGAGATTTCCAAAGTTACTTGATAAACGATAACAATTCACAATGGATTGTCAATGACGCGAAGATTTCCAAAGTTATTTGATAAACGAACGATAACAATTCACAATGTGTTGATCACATGGAGATTTTCAAAGTTATTTGATAAACGAACGATAACAATTCACAATGTGTTGATCACGCGAAGATTTCCAAAGTTACTTGATAAACAAACGATAACAATTCACAATGTCTTCTTAATCGCGCGGAGATTTCCAAAGTTACTTGATAAACGATAACAATACACAATGTGTTATCGATCACACGGAGATTTCCAAGGTTACTTGATAAACGATAACAATTCACAATGTGTTATCGATCACAGGGAGATTTCCAAGGTTACTTGATAAACGATAACGATTCACAATGGATTGTCAATGACACGGAGATTTTCAAAGTTACTTGATAAACGATAACAATTCACAATGTGTTATCGATCACACAGAGATTTGCAAAGTTACTCGATAAACGAACGACAACGATTCACAACAGGTCGTCGATCGCGCTCGGTTCGCGCGGCGGTTCTCTTAAACTTATTTGACAAACGAACGATAACGATTCGCAATGTGTTGTCGATTACACGGAGATTTGCAAAGTTACTTGACGAACGAGCGATAACGATTCACAACGGGTCGTCGATCGCGTTTCGTTCGCGCAGATTGCGAGGGTGCCCATTCGGTAGATCGAGGACGCACGTGGAGGCGCATCGCGAAGCGCACGCTGACAAAACTTGTTGCCGAAACGCAGCGTCTCGACGGCGCGACGCACCGGACGTAACTGAATACGCGCGTCGCGCACACTTCTCTATGCGTGCGTTCTCTCGCTCTCTCTCTCCTACCCATCGTCCTCTTTCGCACCCTTTTTACGTCTCTTCGCCGTTTCTTTTCCTCAATAATAGCTCGTTGCGCTCTTCGAGTTTCCATCGAACGTTACGTTTCGTTTCGTTTCGTTTCGTTTCGTTTCGTTTCGTTCGGAGACCGACTGTTCCCCACAATATTTACAGAGACGCGAAACCATCGTAACGAGTGTCTGAAAAATCGTCCATAGATGGAAAGAAATCATCGATCGTACCGTTGTTTACTTTTCGTTTCGCAGCTTTCGACTATTATGCTTTCATCTCGTACCGAATCGCATCCAAGAGAAAAACTAAGGTGGTTATTGAAATTTTCATTCCATTTGGTACTGTTCAGTAATAATTTGGTAATTATTGAATCGCACCAAAGAAGGTCGATATAAGATGAGTACTACCGAATTGCATACAAATTTGAGAGCCAAAAATTATGAGGCAAATAAAGAGACACCGATATTGAATGCTTGGTAATGATAAACATTGAGAATTGTAATTTTTCGAGGCATTATAAACTGATGGTAGAAAAGAAAACAAGTAGTTACAAAAGCAAGTATAAAATAGTTTCTGTTCTGCAAGTTCTAAAATACATATCAAAATTAGTCCAAATTGAAAATTTGTCCATTCCACTTACCAAACTGAAAAGAAACATTCCATCGAATTGGTATTGTAAAGTAGCAATATGTCGAATTGTGTCTCAGCGAAATTCTTTTACTTTAGAAATTTCATAATTTCCTTCGGTCGGTTTCTCGCTATATAATGTTTCAAATAAATTATTTTACGTTAAGAAGTTAAGACTGGTCGCAATTCTGTGTTACTTAATGTTACAATTAAGTATAAAAGATACGAGTAAAGTGTTCACCGTAACTGTCGAAACGAAAATTGATCGTTAGTTTGTCCAGAAAATGGAAAACCGATGTTACGAGAAATGTTAACGAATCGGAAGAATCGGTCGATTCCACGAAATGAAATGTTTACGACAACGGAGGAGAACAGGAGGACGTAATAAAAATTGCTGCGGGTCCCATCGTCTTCTAAGAAGATAGCATCTACTTCTCTTTGGGCGAAAATAACGCGACGTGGCCGAGGGATGAAAATAGGAACGAAAGTAGCTAGAGAGAAAAAGGGAGAGAAGAAGATCTTGAGACGAGAGCTCGATTATAAGTCGTTTTAATTCAGCTTAACTGGAAACGGAGCACGAGTGAACGTTGATGCGCGCGCATTGTTCGTTAAATTAACTGAATCGAGGAAAGGCTATAAATTCGTCGATAAACGATTTTAGATTGTCAATTAGTTCGGCCAGGCCGCGAAGTTATTAAACGCAGCTTTATTTTCCGACGCTTCTGTAATAATACCGTTCGTTTCAACTTTGTATATGTGTCTCGTCTCGCTTTACGGCCAGATTTGTATACATCGATCTTTGAGCTTTCAACGAGACAGATCACTTTCTCTTGCTCTTGCAATCGAGTTTCCTTTAAATAGTAACTTTACTCGATAATCAAATTGTTATCGACCTTCCGTCTAGAAACTTGTTCCATAATTTATACATTGCGCAGCCAGTACTGTATTATACACGAAAAAATATAATAAAGATCGATTAACAACCAGAGCCTTTTCTTCTCGAAATTCCCAATTTCGTATACTTTGTTTCATATTTATATTTCGTATACTGAACTATGATCAGAGACTCGCAACCTAAGGTTAGTAATAATAATAATAATTTGATACTCGTCTTTCGTTGTACATAACACACAATTCAGTTAGTTCTTTACTCTTAAATTTGATTACATATAATATGAATACACTCTTTGGAATGATCAAAAAAGAAAATTGAATAAATTAAATTTCTCGAACGATTATTCTTAACGGTTTGATAAAACTCGTAACTTGCATACGTATCGATATTTCGATGAATAATGTCCCGGTGTCGTTTCGAAGTCTCTCTCGCTGTTCGTTCGGTGTCTAATTTTAATTTCAGGACCAGTGAAACCCATTAAATGCAAATGAGTCGTCGGTGATCTTTTCGGTGGAGGACCATCGGACGTCAACTCGTGGAAGAGAATTCCACGCGTGGACAACGACAGACACGGGGTTGACCATGAGCATTCTTGACAGGTGCTGTACTATCAATTGCTATTCCAAACGATTCACATAGGAGCACCATGATTAATTGTAATGCCAGCTATCGAGTCGCCTTTTAACGCACCTGTACGCGCCTACCCGTAGCAACCTGCACGATAATCGACGCCAAGTCGAATATCGATCAGACCTTCGTGTGTATGTACATTTCCCAGGCTCGCTCGGTAATCGCTCGTACGTACCTGCTTTCAAAGATTCCTTAACGAACGAAAAATTTCACCCTGCCCAACGACGAACGTTCACGGCCATTTTTACGCAACTGAATCTCACGATCTGGTTTTACGTTTCATTGTCTACGATAAATATTGTCACCATGTAATAGTAATTCATTTGTAATTATTTACGAATTATCGAAACATGAAATGTTTAGGATTTGAGTGATATTTTTAATTAATATTGTTACAATCTAATGGTAACTCATTTCTGCGTAATTATTCACGAATAATCGAAACATGAAATGTTTAGGGTTCAAGTGGTATTTTTAATAAATATTGTCACCATGTAATAGTAATTCATTTGTAATTATTTACGAATTATCGAAACATGAAATGTTTAGGATTTGAGTGATATTTTTAATTAATATTGTCACAATCTAATGGTAACTCATTTCTGCGTAATTATTCACGAATAATCGAAACATGAAATGTTTAGGGTACAAGTGGTATTTTTAATAAATATTGTCACCATGTAATAGTAATTCATTTGTAATTATTTACGAATTATCGAAACATGAAATGTTTAGGATTTGAGTGATATTTTTAATTAATATTGTTACAATCTAATCGTAACTCATTTCTGCGTAATTATTCACGAATAATCGAAATATGAAATGTTTAGGGTACGAGTGGTATTTTTAATAAATATTGTCACAATCTAATGGTAACTCATTTCTAATTATCTACGAGTAATTAAAGCCTAAGTGGGGGGGGGGGGGGGGCTTGAGTAATAATATATACGATACATTGTCTACGATAAGTACAATTACAATGTAATGATAATTCATTTGGAATTATTTACGAATAATCGAAACATAAAATGTTTAAGATGTGAGCGGTATTTTTAATAAATAGTGTCACAATTTAATGGTAACTCATTTCTAATTATCTGCAAGTAATTAAAGCCTAAATTTTTTAGAATTCTCCAGCAACATTTTTACGATTCGATAAAAGTCAATATCAGAGAAATTTACTCTTAGAATTATCCAATTGATTACCAACAACAATCTATCCTTAATAATTCGCTGTGAATAATTCCGTATCGACAATTCCGTACTGTATTCTCGCAAATATCGACATTATCCAACAATTTTCCAAAAAAAAAGACTTGCATCGTTTGTAAGCGTTAAACGAACCTTCGACTTAAAAGAGATCGTCGTTCTCTCGTCGATACCCGAGGAAAATTCGCTCGAAAGAGCGCACGAAATTTAATAGGTTTATCGAACTCAAGGTTAAAATGGCAATTTACCTTCCTACGCGAGGATTTCGTTCCCCCGTTGCAACAATTCGAGCGGAATTTCCGCCGAGTTTCCACTCTGAAACGTCAGTCTCGCGATGGAAACAGATTCCGTTGCGTGAAATCGTGAGTCGCGCGAACGATGGGACCGCGTGCGTCTCGTGTCAACAGAAACGTGACGAACGAACGAAGTTGTTGAAAGGCAGCGATTAATTTGCTCGCGACACCCGACATCACGGTGGCGTCAGTTGACCGGTGAATTTGTTTGCGCGGAAGTACGAAGTTTCCTCGAATTTCGAACCGTGGAATTGTTTTTCCATGTTCGGTGAACGAGAAGCTACGAAACGATACGAGCGATGTGCACGTTTCATAGTACGACTTCACGATGTCCGGACAATCGATGAGTGTAAATATTATCGTTTCTCGGATCATTAGTGTGATCCAAGAAACAGTATATCGTGGAGAAAGAACGAGTGTCTTTGAGGCGCATAGTTTCTAAACTATGTGAAACGATACGAAATAACTAGAACTGAAAGATAAATTAATCGGATGTTTAATTACGAGATTACGTTAACAGTTTTACCGTGCAATATGTGGAGTTGTTTTAATTTTTCAAGGTAGGTTGAAAAATATCATATCAAAAGTGTCGGAGTGTTATCAAGGTGAGATGTTTCTTAACCAATTATGACTCGAAGAATTAACAAGCTTGAGAGAGACTTTTCGAGGCAAACGTAGAGAAGATAGGTAGATTTAAATTAAAATGAACAAATCTTGTAAAAAATTCGTCGGTTAACATTTAATTGTATTCGAAATGCAAAGCCTAGAGTAAAGAGAATCGAGAGCAGAGTTTATCGAGAGAATTCTTTCGTTTAAATATAAATATAAATAATACTAGGTTGTTCGATAAGTTTCGTCGTTTTTTCCATTGCAGAAAAATACCACGACGCTTCAACGTTTGAACAACTAAATATACGAACGAGTCGACGGATCTACGTGAAACTTTATACATGTTCATCAGTAGTAACATCTTTAGAAAAATAAAACGACGAACCTAATAGCTTCGTTTCTCATCGAACGACGAAACTTATCGAGCAATCTATCATTTGTTATTTTCTGTCCACTCACTGTTTCATTGATACCAATGAATCAGCTCCGCAAGATGGACAACGCGAGCGACAGAAAGAGAGACAACCGGTGGATGGGGTGAGCGTTTAAAGAGGGAAAGCGAAAGGCGGGAAGAAAGGGGTGATTCTGGCTTTGTCCTCTGATTAAGAAGGGGCTACTCGATGGGCACCAAGAGAATGGAACGATGAAATTAGGTTTGCCTTGGCCACGATATCGAGACGAGCCAGTCGTTCGAAACGAAAAAGATTTGGAAAGAAGGCAGATGGGGAAAGGGTGGAGCAACGATTGATTAGCAAATAATCCCCTTATCGGGATCAAATTAGTCTCTTTTTCCGATAACGCGTCGATCACAGAGGAAATTTTATGCGAGACGACGTTTTCTTCCAGCAAAGATCGCTCGTCGTTTAAAGATAACGATCAGTGGACTACTTAAACGAATATATTAAGTTGTTCGGAAAGTCGTTTCGTTTTTCTTAGTGAAAATGAAACACGATTTTTTTAGAGTGTATAAACATTTTAGTAAATTATATATTCTACATTTTAGAAAACGAAACGATTAAAGAACAACCCAATAGTAACAAATGTAAAATCGTATTGGTACATCTTGTGTATCGTTTAGGATATATTGTTATAGGATCGACGAATATCTTTGTCGAAAAATAAAGCGATTGAGAAAGTATGTTATTTTTCATTTTTATTACGTGGTCGTTTAAACTCGTTATAATATTTTATCGATTATCTGTACTAAGACCAAACTATTTCAAAAATCTTAAATATTTATATCCATTGGACATGTTCTTGGAAGGCCTATGGAATTTAACTTAAATAAGTACATTATCGAGTAATATGGAGTAATGAATTTTCTACTATTGTTCTGTTTGTTTTTAATTATTTTAGAATGACTAGAAAATAGAGTCGAAACATTCACAGTTTAAATTACTATTTAATACAATTCTTGAATTCCTTTCATTAATCACGAGTAGCATTATTATTACAATTGGAAACTTTTCTAAGTAAATTTAAATCGCATTATAAATTTGAGTAATAAGGAGAAAAAAAACGTAAGAAAGTAAGAAGCAGATCTCTCGTAAAATGTGCAACCTGCAGATGACGTAAGTGTACAAAGACTCGACACTGAAAATTCTTACTCAATCGCAAAAAGTCTGTGCGATAAATTCTCTGATATGCGTATTCCTCTCGGATACGTGAAAATTGACGCGTGCAGGAAAGATGCACTTAGGTCGGTTATTCTCTTTGTTTTTCGACGGTCATCGCCCCGAGTTTTTCTTTCTCCCTCGCTCAACTACTCGTTGCAAATGAACCACGTGCTGACCCACCCTCAGTCGGTGAACATTTCTCCCTTTCGACGAATCTTTTATTCCTCCATTTGCCCGTTTCTCCAGTCTGTGGTACGTCATCGGGAATATATCCATATAGAATTCTCACTTTCGTTGCACAACGAGCAGAACCACCGTACAGAGTCCGCAATTCCAATTACTCCTCCTTCTACTCTCGCGTTTCCTCTTCTACGTGAATAAAAGTTTCTCAAGTTTTGTTACTCGACGATTGGAATTATAAAAGTTGAATACTTCAAAATGGAGAAACAATTACCAATTTCGTTTTGGAACGCTGTATGCGCAACACGGAAGAGAATTCGATGAAAGAGCGAAAGAGAAATTAAGAAGAAAAATAGACGTAACCCATAAACGAGCAAAGTTTCGATTTAGAAATAAAAAAACGAAGAACCTTGTATCCAGAGAATTATAAAACAAAGTATCTCACGATGAACGAATAAAAATGGAAGTGAAAATATAAATCGAAAAAGTGGAGCAACATTCCCTTGTACGAAGCTTTCGCGTTCAAGGGAATCGATTTCGAAGGTACCGTGTGGTAAGGGCGCTTCGTCGATACGTCTCAACTTCACGGATCTCTCTAGGCTTGTTTATCGTTTTTACACACGGCTGTGTATGCAAAGTTAACAATAGGAAAACTTTCATTGCGAATTGTTACACGAACATCGTGGACAGATTCGTTAAACCGTATTGTTGGCACGTGCCCCGAACGATTTCAAAACCAATTTTCTGGGAAACGAAACTGCGCATGAAAAATATATTATTGTGCATTTTTTATTTATTTCTTTAACGACCAACCATCCTGTCGATCGTACAGTAGTAAAATATATCATTTGGAAGAAACTTTCTAGAAATGTAAACGCAACCGACGTGATTCATTTGAACGCGATACTTTGTAACTAGACTGCAGATTTTATGCACTCACGGCGTTAAGTTAAAAAAAAAACATATGGTAAAACGTGTACGGAATATTCACAAAGTAGTACGACAATGTTAACATTTCGTTTTACATAAATTTATGTAATCTGTATACGTTTAACGAACGCGAATACGTCGTTCTCGCGTAAAGTTCACGATGCAATTGCAGTTCTTGTAGATGTCAAGGAATCATTAACGCGAGAAGATGGAGATTCGCGAGAAAGAGAGAGGATCGATTTTGTTGCAACGTTTTCTTTTCGATGTTGAAATATAAAACTCGAGTTGAGAACCCCTCTAACCGAGTTATCTTCCCCCAAGAACGAGCGGAGAATGCACCCACTTCCCTCAGGATGAAAAGCGTACGTGTCCTGCAGCGTGGCACAAAACGTATCGTACCCTCTCGAGATTCGAGGAAACTCGTTGTCATGACTACGAAAATCCGGAAGGAACAAGTTATTTTTACGTTACGTGTCCCGTGGAACACGTTTCTAAATCCGTACGCTTTAACCGGTTATTTTCAAAGACACGTTGGACCACCTTGCGAACCATCCTAGGATAATTATACCCCGTTCCATCGAAAATTATACACATACATCGCCAATCGCTTACTTTCCCCTTTCACTTCGCACCGAATACTTCTTCGAGTGCGAAGATTACACGGAATACTTTTCGCACTACAATGTGGTGTAAGATTATTTATTACGATCACGAATTACAAGTGTAATTAAAGTGTTTTTCTTCTTTTTTTTTTCATAATTTTTCTTGAAGAACTTACTTGAAAAACAACCCCTTGGAATATTTGCAAACGTATAGTAACGGTCGATCGAACGGTTCCATTTTTATTCGTTTATCGTGAAATAGTTTGTTTTATAATTCAAGTGTAATTTAGTGTAGTGTGGTTTAGTTTAATTTTACAAGTGTAATTAAAGTGTTTTTCTTCTTTTTTTTCATAATTTTTCTTGAAGAACTTCCTTGAAAAACAACCCCTTAGAATATTTGCAATCCATTTTTATTATCATTGTGAAATACTTTGTTTTATAATTCACTGGGTATAGGGTTCTTCATTTTTTTATTTCTAAATCGAAATTTCGCTCGTTTATGGTTTACCTCTATTTTTCTTCCTAATTTCTCTTTCACCCTTTCATCGAATTCTCTTCCGTGTTGCACATATAGCGTTCCAAAACGAAATTGGCGATTATTTCTCCATTTTGAAGTATTTAACTTTTATAATTCCAATCATCGAGTAACAAAACTTAAGAAACTTTTATTCGGATAAAAATTCTCTCCCTCTCCTGTCCCCTCTACCAATTTCTTTTTCACTCGTGAATGAATCACCGAGTCTATTGTTTCCTTAAACAAAAGCAATATCCGAGACATTGCTGTACTTTGCTGCGTAATCTAATCGTCGATCTTTAAAGCGTGACCATTATCGTACCAAGGGGGAAGAAAGTGCTATCCACCCCAAGAATCGGAAAGACTGTTCCCACGAACAGTTCCATTTTGATTTCCTCATTATTTTCAACATTTCGCTCGTGTAATTCAAATTCTAATCGAGTACCGAATAGAAAGTTCTTCTCAATCCCAATCAATAGAAAGGTTGGTCACAACTCTCACTGTCTTAGCGAAGGCTAAATTTTCTTTTTGTAAATTTTCTTTCTAATATTTTTCAGCAAATATATTTTAACGTACAAGTTTGGACTCAGCTGTGATTCTTGTGTTTGGACCGATTTCCTTACCACGAGTCTCACACGATATTGCAAACGAAGGGATTAATGCAAATCGAAATCTTCCTTTACGTACACTGGTTGTACGGACAGTTCAATTTAGAGTACAGTTTACTACGTACAGTATAATTTACAGTACAGTTTACTACGACAGTACCATTTACAGTACAGTTTATTACGTACAGTACCATTTACAGTACAGTTTACTACGTACAGTACAATTGACAGTACAGTTTACTACGTACAGTACAATTTACAGTATAGTAGTTGTATGAACAGTACAATTTACAATATAGTAGTTGTACGCACAGTACAATTTACAGTATAGTAGTACATACGAGTACA
Source organism: Ptiloglossa arizonensis (assembly GCF_051014685.1). NCBI lineage: Eukaryota > Metazoa > Arthropoda > Insecta > Hymenoptera > Colletidae > Ptiloglossa > Ptiloglossa arizonensis. The sequence goes on from NC_135049.1 coordinate 17,331,949, forward strand.
GTACAATTTACAGTAAAGTTTACTACGTACAACAGTACATAAAATGGTATTAAAATGATATCAGTTGCATATCAACTATTCAAATTATATTCATTGCCCAAAATCTACTAACCTTAGAACTACCGATGGTATTACAACTTGTATCAGACCACATAGTATCCAAAGTTAGACGAGTAAAAGGCAAATTAATTTACGAGTACCATTACTTATCTATTTTGATAATTGTCGACAAAGACACGGTTAATAATCGAGTCACTTCGAAGTTCGAAACAAGTAAAATCGACCTCTTTGACAGTTCCGGTACTAAGAAACTTTCAACCGGATAAAAATTCCCCCATCCTCTGGGGCACGGCCGTCCCCCCGTTGCTGATTTATTTTTTCGCTCGCAGTGGACGAGTCACCGAATCGTCTTCCGTTTCCCTGAACAGAAGCAGAAACCAGACGCTTCTCCCTTTCTCCGTGGCTCGAAGCGCTAGCCACGTGGGTTATGTTTTATGAATGAGTTACACCTACGTGTCATTAGAATGTGTGCAGGCTAAGTATACCTGGATCGCAGGCTGCGATGCAACCGAGCCCTACCCTGCCATTGTACATTGTGCTCGCCGTGTGGGCATCCTGTACGAGAACTAGCCCACACGGGGTCGTCTTAACGATCCTTAAGCTGCTTCACGGTCTACGTGTATGCGTTAACCGCGAAAACGACCGGCCATACTTTCGCTCGTGGGACGACTTCTTGGTTGGTCCAACGCGTCACCGGTAAGATGAGAATGTGTAAACTTTTCGCCGCTTCTGTTGCTAGATCCTGTTCCTATTATTTGTGTCCCGTTGATTCTTCGGAATGATGGGAGTGTTAAGTGCCTAGCGCGCCTTGACAATGGCTCGTGCAAACACGGCGAATAGTAACCGTTGCGTGGGAAAACCATGGAAAACCAGTCGTTACATAAGGGCCTGTAGAATTACGGATGATCCGTAAGATCGACGATTATTGCTCGAACACGGTACCGATACGATGTAGACACGCGTTTTGAAAACGGACGATTTTTCGAATGTTTCGAGTTGTCGGAAATGTGTAATTGTTCGCTCGTTGTTCCGAGCGAGGAATTTATTACAGTGTTTTTAGATTTTTGTAAGTAACGGGGGTCTTTTAGAGCGCGAGAGAGTTATCGATTGTAAATACAACGTTGAGAATAGAAAAGATAAGTAAATGTGTAACAAACTGCTGAGTAACATCTCTGTAAATGTACGCTAAAACAAGTTAGATTTGAATGAAAATATTAGTATTTTTACCAAAGTTGTACGTTAAATGTGCAACGAAATTATAGAATCGAACGATCATGTATTTTTGAAAATTTTTGAAAATTGTACACAAAATTGTAAATTAGAAAGTTAGTGGCAAAAAGGAAAGAAAAGCCGAAATATCAAATACCATTCGAGTGTTATTAATACATATGAAATTTTCTTTCTCCTAGTTTTACAATTTTATCAATATTTCATTTTAAAACATTCACTCGCCCCAATTTCGTATTTTCTACGTACAATCGAAGCAATATATCACCGAAGAGAACCGAAGCGCGTCACGATCGGAACGTTTCGATCGAATAAATTCCGATTGCGTATTATTGTTTCGCCCTTTATAAACCGGACGTACGGTACACACTGGCAAGAAGAGGAGTGAATCGATTCGTAGGATTTCAGTGAAGCTAGAAATTGATATAAATTCCCGTCGAGTGGTCGGGTGATCCCGTATCCGAGGACCTACTATTCCACTGTACGTATCGGACGAGGGGGGGTGAGCGGTGAGGAGTACGGTCGGTGCTGGTCGTTCGTAGAAGAGAACCCCGGTCCGCATTAGAGATTCGACGAGCGTCACGTCGAAATTGCAATAATTCTTTCGTCTCACGTATCGTGTATTCGTATGGAAGACGAAACGGGCACGGTTGCTAACTTACTCCAAAAAGCTTTAACGAGCTTTGACGTTTGTTGAGGGTTGCCCGCGCCGCGAGAACGAGATCCGCTACTCGTGTCTGATTCGACGTAGCCCGGCACCAGGCGTTATCCTCCATCTCTTTGCCTCGGGGACAGATCGGAAGAGGAAGGGTCCGTCCGTTTCTCGACATCGTCGAGCAAACGAACAACTCGTCATTTAGGGAAACGACGGCTCGTTCTTTAATTGTCGATTGCCGAGATGGGGCGCGACGATCGGCAATGTTTTTAACATTCGACGATCGTTAACGCGTCGGTTAATTGTATGTTACGTAGAGTATCCGGTTGCTCGGAAAATGATTTCGTTTTTTCAAATTGGAGAATATGTAATTTAAGAAAATGTTTGTACACTCTTAAAAAATCGTGTTTTATTTTTACTCGTTGCTCGGGAAGTGATTTTGTTTTTCAAAATGGAGAATATATGATTTAATAAAATGTTTGTACACTCTAAAAAAATCGTGTTTTATTTTTACCCGTTGCTTGGGAAGTGATTTCGTTTTTCAAAATGGAGAATATGTAATTTAAGAAAATGTTTGTACAGTCTTAAAAAATCGTGTTTTATTTTTACCCGTTGCTCGGAAAGTAATTTCGTTTTCCAAAATGGAGAATATGTAATTTAGTAAAATGTTTGTACACTCTAAAAAATCGTGTTTTATTTTTACCAAATGAAACGAAATGACTTTACGAACAACCTAATATTATCGCGATGTTAGAAAAACGAATTTCGTCGACAGAGATCGCTCGATTTACCTCTCTGGAGAGTACCAGCTTGTTCGATAAATTTTACGCGATAAGAAGACACGTACTCGAGAATAAAGAGAATCGAGAGCAGAGAGTTTACAGAGAGTATGAAATGCGAATGCTAACCGTCGTTAGCTTTCTTTCGTTTAAATATACTAGGTGGTTCGATACGTTTCGCGCGATAAGAAGACGCGTACTCGAGAGCGAAGAGAATCGAGAGCAGAGAGTTTACAGAGAGTATAAAATGCGAGTGATAATCGTCGTTAGCTTTCTTTCGTTTAAATATACCAGGTTGTTCGATAAGTTTAAAATCACTTTGTTTATTCGAGATATTTTCACGGTACAAACCAAAAGCGTTAAATTTAATTTGTCTATCGATCTTCCGATATCTTGTTCTTTATTTGGGAGTATTTTTACTATTTTTTTTTCTTTTTGGTTACTCCTCCCACGTTGAAATATTCAAAGCGACTTTATCGTGTTCTTCATTCGGGAATATTTTCACCATTTTCTTTATTACTCCCATTTTAAAATATTCAAAGCAACTTGACGGACGAACGTACTCGTATATTTTACCAGCGACCTTGGAGATGTTAACGACAATAGACACTTTCCTGATAATTCGTTCAGAAGCTCGGTCAGAGCTTTCAGCGAGTTTTACGGTTATTATAAAACAAGAAAGACGTCTTCGTGGGGATCCGAGTGTAGTTTTATGTTGTCAAGGTATTTTCCTACCCCAAGGAAAGAGGAAAGGGCCCCCTCTTCTGGGCGGCCACGTAAATGAAGGGCGTACCATGACGCGTAACGAGCGCCGTATTCTCATCACACGACACGTCACGATATTCTTAAAGTACGTGCTTTCGCTTTTCCAGTAACGTACAATGGCATCAAAGGACTACCGCGGAGATACAAAACGACAGAAGTTATAGAAGTAAATGCAACGAAGAAACCCGCAAACTCTCGACACTTTACGTTTGGTTCTAGACTCGAAACGAAACGTCGAAACTTTTCCTCGCGAATGAAACTTACCGAATTCGAATCACTCGGAACACTTTCATTGTACGTGGAAAATTAAATACTCTTAGCGAAAGCTAAGAAGACTGTTATTCGAGGAAGTTCAATTTTTGAAAAATCATTGGAAAGCGTTACAAATCGAAAAAAATATTCCAGCTTGGATCACTCAGTAGATGATAAAAACAATTAAATTTTCTTAAGAAAAGAGAGGAACATATACAAAAAAAATTAAACACATTTAGTATTTCACTTTTCTTGAATTCATTTACTACTTACACGAGTTATTCGAGATGACACAGTGAATCTTCATAGAAGAGAAATAGTATTATTTTAGAAAGTATTATTTATACATTATTTAAAAATTTGTATTTACCAAGGTATAAGAACAAAATTCATGAAATAAATATTCCCCCAAGAGAATTCTTCCAAGAGAAGAATGTATCAATTGCACATAAGGTGTGTATCCTAACGTGTGGGAACTAATTCAGCGATTGGAAACACAAACGTGACGTAAATGTGTATTATGTTCAACTTTGTTTTCGAGTTATAGCCAGGTTTACGCTCGACATAATATTCAAGCAGAACCTGTGCCGGTACAATCGATTCCACTAAGCTGTTTGTACACAATGCTCGATAACTCGTCGATATCTCTCAACCTTGTTGACTATTCCGTTCTATGGGCCTATCTAGCTCTATTGGAATAAGTCCCACTTGACTTTAAGTTTAACATCGTATGTGGTTTATGCATGACGGTGCACCGCCACACCTCGACCGAGTAGCCAAGATAGCACTCGAACGAACGATTTTCTAACAAATGGTTAGGTCTTGCAGGACTTATTGCCTGTCCTGGTCGTTCCCCACATTTATGTAAATCTCTTCAACTTTTATTTCCGGGGCTACTTAAACTTATTTACTACGCACTTATTGTCGGTGTTAAAATGCTTTAGCGATGTATAGAAGAAGACTGCAAACTCTATGTCCGCAGACTCGAGCACTTCCTGTTCGAGTAAGCAATTGCACAGTCTGGGACTGTAAAAACGTTTGACTCGTTTGAATAATTAAATTTTCCTTTCTTCTGCCACTGTATACGATTCGTTACAGACCCTGTATACTTTTAAAGTTCTTTCTTTAAAATTCTTCTTCTATAGAAGGAGACTGCAAATTCTACGTCTGCAGACTCGAGCACTTCCTGTTTGAATAAGCAATTGCACAGTCTGGGACTGTAAAACATTTGACTCGTTTGAATAATTAAATTTTCCTTTCTTCTGCCACTGTATACGATTCGTTACAGACCCTGTATACTTTTAAAGTTCTTTCTTTAAAATTCTTCTTCTATAGAAGAAGACTGCAAACTCTACGTCTACAGACTCGAGCACTTCCTGTTCGAGTAAGCAATTGCACAATCTGGGACTGTAAAAACATTTGACTCGTTTGAATAATTAAATTTTCCTTTTTTCTGTATACGATTCGTTACAGACCCTGTGTACTTTCAAAGTTCTTTCTAGAATACAGACAAATGTCTCGTCTCTAAACAAAAGCTACTCTTATTATTTTTACGTACTTGTATCTCGAGTAGCCCTTGTTAGAACGGAGGAAAATACAACTGCCTTCTCGTATGGTGTAACGTTATCAGCTTAAATATACAAATATTACATCTGAATATACAATCTGTGACACGTTAGCTGTGTAAATAATCGGGACGATATCAAAGGATGTCCCGATGAAATAAATATGTCTCAGTGTATACACGGGTTTCCGAACGATGGATTTCGCATCAATATCGAATATCCCTTTGAGCTATCTAGTTCCGTATCCCGATTTTTCATCGCTCTGTTCTCATTCCTTTCTCCTTCTACTTTGTCGTTACGGGCGACGAAGAACAAAGGGTCGGCTTTCGTCAAATGAAAAAAAAAGAAAAAAAAAACAGCCAACGGGATCGAATTTCCCAACGAAATGGGCTTTAGTCGCAGAATCGACGTCCAATTTTTGAAATTCGACCTTCGTAAACGGGATTATCCGTTAAATCGCAACGACGCTTATTCCGCGTAAAAATCTTCGTGGATTTGAAACTTGAGAAGGGACGATAAAATCGAACGGGTAACTCCAACGAGCATATTTATGTAAAAAAAAAAAGAGTATCGTTTCTTATTATTGTTTCTTCGTAAACAATCCTCTTTAGTACGATAAAAATTCCAAAAATGAAACATGGACTATCAATTTTTTTATAAGTAATAAATTAAGAAAACTAACTAAGGAAAACGAAGTCGTCTTTAAATTCTGATCTAGAATTTAAGTTTTAGTTATTTAACTAGAGAGTCGGTTTTTTGCGAATACGATTGCAAAAGTCTCGATAATAAATGTTTACGTCTCTGGAATGTGTAAAGATAATGCAATGATGCTGGCGATAAGAATAGAACGCAAAAGATTGACGAAAAGTATAAATTGGAAAGAGAGAGTGTATTTATTCTTCGTGTATTTCTTCGTTATCTTTGTTAAACATATTTCTTCGTTAAAAACGTTTTCTTTACTCGATAGGTTGGTCACATTACGCGGTAAAGTTGACTAGTTGGCAGATAATCGATTTTCCCTTAAAGGTTAACACTTACTTGCACGATGAAACTGTTTACAGTTCGGTAAAAAAAAGTTTCGAAAAATGAAAAGGAAAGAACGGGAAAATCTCCGAAAGGGAAAGAAACGTGGAAGGAACGCAGGAAGCAGGAAGAGGGTGGATACCCTGACGATGGAGCAATTTTCCTGGGGCTGCAAATTGGCAATTGGACGATAAATGATTTAGGTCGCGTAAGCGCGTACCTATATGTAACTTTGCAGAACTCGACGGGGGCGAGACTACCCCAAGGCGAGCCGCGTATCTCTGCCTGTCCGACTATCTTACCAACAAAATAGATCTTTAATTCAATCGTTGTTTCCCGGTGACTCATGGCTCCTTGCGCTTGTGGCAATTTTCTAACCGCGTGCAGGGTGAGTCGATAACAACGCGCGAAGCAACGCATCGTTCAACGAAGAAACATTTTTTATACAAATTACTAACCGAATTGGTACGTTCGATATTTGAAAACCTCCCGCCGAAGGTAAAAAAGCGTCGATATCACGGTTACGATCGATCCTATCGAAAATTTGTACATAACGAAAAAGTTTCCAAATTTAATTCCCGACAACTTTCGTCATTTACGTTTCTACTGTAAAATTACGAACAAACGAGATATCCTACACGGTACTCTCTTAGGGCAGATAAAAATTCTCCCTACGTGAATTTTCTTCAAATTACTCACACCTTTGTATTACGAATCGAATGGTTTCCACAATTCGATTACGTTCCGCGAGTGGAAGCTGAATAATTGACAAAACAAGTAACGACTATCAATTTCGTTCGTTGCTATCGTTGGATTATGTACGCAAGGGAAAACATCTTAATTTACGGAACTGTTTTCTCTTCCTACTTTTATCCGACCACTCGATGCACGAATGCGCAGCGTGCACTTTCCAAACGTATATCACACCACGTCGTCGTAAACAGCTGCGGCGATTAAATTGATGCAGAAGTCGGCATATTGTCGGACGTAATCGGCCGGAAGAGGCACGTATACAGACAGTTCTATGCCCTACAAATTCTTCGTTCCCTCTTCTACCCGATGACTTACGTTTCGACGATCTGGCGCACCGCCAACATCGTATGCACACGCTTTTTCTCCATTCGTTTTTTTTTTATTCTACCCCCATCGGTGACGCGTTTTCGAGCGTTCAGAGTGTACGACGAACACCTGTGCACACTGGTGCCTCGTTCAAGCTTCGAAAATCGAAACTGCCAATTATTAACCCTTTGCACTCGAAGCGTTTTTGCTACCTGAAACTGGCGTCTCGATGAAATCTTTTAAATCGCAAAATTAATACGGAATGGAATCTTTTTATTTCGATACTTGACATACATATGTTTACATCTTAGAAGAATGTAATACTTAATTTCCAATTTGAATTTCAAGTCACACAATTTCCCCGAATTGAAGGAAGTACACTAAATCGAGTGGTGATCGAGGGTCTCCTCTCGAGTTCAAAGGATTAATATCTACGGATAAAAAATTTTCTCGTCGAAACTCAAACTGACAATTCGAAGAGATATACTAATTGCAATAATGTTTCGCATTACGTAAAACAAGGACAGATTATCGATACGTGAAGAAACAAATAGAGAATTTTTTATGGAATTAATATTTTCTCGAATATTAATCGAATTCAAATTGGTCAGTAAAGGGAAGTACGAACGAGTGAATTTTTGTATCGTTGATCGTTTAGTGGAAATGAAAAAATTAGAGACTTTGTTTAAAAAATGGAAATTATCTATCGGATTTTTCTGTAAATTAATGAACTGTGATATTATCTGCGCGTTAAATTTGTAATCAATCGTGTATTTGTTTATTTAAAATTTAGTACAGTTTGAAAATCTAATTTCAAACGCAACATATTTTTAGTTACGTTCCTGAGCTTTGCCACGCGTTGTTTGGAGAAGCTTTCGAATAAACGTAATACATCGTTTGTACGACGTATTTCATGTTTAATACAAAATCACCGAACTTGATCGACAAATATTTGCGTTTACATTCAAAATTCATCGTGTTTGGAACCCACTGTCAATAACGTAATTAAATCGGTGTTTGACGATACAGAGTGCTTACGACACGAATTAGAATTAATTCGGTATCATCGTGGAAAATAATTATTTCCCTTTAAGCGAATGAAAAAAAAATCTCCAACGTTTGATCACGATGCGAGCAAAATTTCTCACTTTAAAATTAAAAAATTCCATTATCCAGGCTTGAACAAAATACTTCCGTCGTTCAGATTTCCGTGTATTTCAAACAATATTTTCGTTAAAATTTCTATAATACCCTATGACAATTTACTAATTGTTCGCTCATCTATTTGTTACCGCGTGTATCTAACAACCTTTACAAATTGCAATTTATTCAGAATATCGAAACCCAAGTATTTGTTTAACTACTGTATGTTTCAGAAATCGTAATTTCTTAACCATAAGAAATTTTTCTCTTAGAAAACAATAATTGAATTCTTCATACATTTGCAAAAGTTCATCGAACATAAATTTTTCTCTTAGAAAACGATAACTGAATTCTTCATACATTTGCAAAAATTCATCGAACATAAATTTTTCTCTTAGAAAACGATAACTGAATTTTTCATATATTTTCAAAAATTCATCGAACATAAGAAACTTTTCTCTTAGAAAACGATAACTGAATTTTTCCTATATTTGCAAAAATTCAACGAACATAAGAAAAACTTTTCTCTTAGAAAACAATAACTGAATTTTTCATCGAACATAAGAAACTTTTCTCTTAGAAAACTATAACTGAATTTTTTCCTATATTTGCAAAAATTCAACGAACATAAGAAACTTTTCTCTTAGAAAACAATAACTGAATTTTTCATCGAACACAAGAAACTTTCCTCTTAGAAAACGATAACCGAATTTTTCAAAAATATTTTCAAAAATCCCTCGCATTTCTTTGCTATCAGTGCTCAGTATTTCCACGTGCACACGTATACATACACTACAGCAGGTGTCGCGAAATTTTTGCTTTTATCCCGCATCCCTTTGTCATTGAAATTGCCGCGCGATTTCGCCAATACATTTCACGCATCTTCGACTAATTACTTTAAAGCACGGCAGGGTTGGAAGGGCTAATAAACAAAGTCAATTTCTCCTTTGATCGTGCGAACGATCCCGGTACGAAACTGCTCGGTAATGAAAGCAAGCTCGTCCTCGTTCGTCGAACGTTCGAGGGACAAAGAGGCCAACGGTCCCTTGTAATATGTATAAGGACGAGAAATGCAGTCCTTCCTTCGTACTGGAAGATGCTGGTAGCCGGTGGCATCCCTTAAAGTAAACATCGTGAGAGACCGAATCGGGAGGAGATACGCGACCTCCTTGGGGTTGATCAAAGTACCTTCACACCCCCGGGCCAGCATATTTGATAACCTCGCGAATCTACCCTCTTTCGAAGAATCCTTAAGAGTGCTTTGCCAAGAAAAAAAAGGAAAAGAAATCGTTCGATTTCGGGCGAATGGAACCGACACAAAGGAGAACACATTGAAAATTGATTTCTCGATCGAATTGTCTAATGTTTCGCAACGGTGAATTTTTATGCGATAGAAAAGAACTTTCGGAGACTGTTTTACAGAAGGTTCGATTGTTCAGTGTAGCCTGAAAAAATAAAAACGAATCCTTGAAGCGTTCTTCGATTTACAAAGGTACTTTTATTTTTTCTGAGAATCTTCGTCCCTCGAGGTACAAAGAAGTTTCTTTTTCTTCGTTAGTTGTCAATTGGACGAAAATATTAATTATCACTGGTAATGTTTTGGTACGTGATTTTTGTTCTCTTTGTGAAATTTTCTTTCAAGGTTTTTCTATTTCTTCGAATAAACGTGATTTGGTATAAATTTGGAAGGTTCGATTACACGTTGCGGTTGGACGTTACGCGTTAAGAAATAAATTTAAAAAATTGATATGTCGTCCGATGTTACACAAAATACGGTTTGAAAAGTGTGTATAAAAAATCTACCGTTATCGTCACGGTGAATTTTTCTAAATGGTATCACCCTTGCTGAAAAAGTTTCTACGTATTTTTAACGTAGAAAAACAAACGCTTGTAAATAATCTACCTTTAACCTTTCGAAATCGTGTCAACCTCGATAAAAGTTGCTCTCGTTCGTTCTCCGACGACGAAAAAAATACAGTTCGACGAAATGAAACGTGCGTAAAAAAAAAAATATACCTCGGTGGACCTTTTCGAATCGTGTCACGCGCGATAAAAAAACGTTTCACGCATTCGTTAACGGCAAAACTGTTATAATTCGATACGATTGTTCGGCAAATTGTATCAGCAGTTTGTCCGTTTAATATTCGAGAAACGATGGAAAACACGCAGCGTGAAAAGCGCGATCCGTGTAAAGCGTGGAAATTGAGCGCGCGCGGGTGCGCGCTCCGTCGCTTCATTTTTTTTCCCCTTTTTTTTTTTCAATTTCAACGTACAAAATGACGAGTACAAAGTACCATCGCGCAAACTGCCCGCGGGAACAAGTGAAATGAAGTAAAACTCGATATCGTCGTGCCGCAAATTTGCAGCTCGGTTTCCGAAATTAGCTCGATGAGGGACGCGAAAATCGGCTCTCGCTCGAATCCGCCTCGAGGGTTGAAACGTGGAAAAGGTAGGGGGTAAAAGAGGCCACCGGAGAGAGAGAGAGAGAGAGAGAGAGAGAGAGAGAGAGAGAGAGAGAGAGCTACGTAGAACCAATGAGACAGAGCCAGGAAGAGAAAAGAAGAAAAAAGAAGAGAAAGAGAAAAGCACATGACGCGTGGAAGCAGGATCGAGAAGGAAACACGAAGAAGGACGCGCGCGAATACAGGTAACTAAGTCCGAGAGAGAGCAAGAGAGTGCGTGGAAGAGACACACGCGCATACAGATAGAGAGAGAAAGAGAAATAGAGAAGGAGAGAGAAAGAGAGAAAGAGAGAGAGGAACGCGTTAAATGTGTTCGACCATTCGTACGCGACTGACGGCAAGCTTTAGCGAAATTGCTTCCGTTTTTCAATTAATTCGAAACGCGACCAACAGCAAACGCGATCTCGCCTACCGACCTCCGGCACGTACGTACATACGTGCACACAGGCCCTGGCGAAGAGACAAACGACGACGTGTGTTCCTGACAGCTGATTTCGAATTCGAGCATCCGCGTAACCGCATCAATTCTACGTTTCGACTCTACGAAGAGTTTCGAGAACCGTCGCGTATCGAAATGTACAGGAGGAGCAACGAGAGAGAATGTACTCGCCTAATTCTTCGTCGATGGACTGTAATTTGACACCTAGGTGCACCGAGTCTTTCGAAAGGGAAATATTTCGTTAGATAAATGTCGAGTAAGATTTTCTTCGAGTTGCATTGAGCGTTTGTTCTCTACGAGTACGTAAAGTATCTAGAGTACCTAATAGATTGGGGTTGATCGACGAAACTTATTGAGCAACCTAGTACTGTAGTGTTGAATAAGTTTTATCAAACGACAAAACTTATCGAACAACTTAGTAGAGTACTTAGAGTACCTAGAGTACCTAGAGTACCTAGAGTACCTAATAGGTTGGGGTTGATCGACGAAACTTATTGAGCAACCTAGTACTGTAGTGTTGAATAAGTTTTATCAAACGACAAAACTTATTCAACAACTTAGTAGAGTGTCTAGAGTACCTAGAGTACCTAGAGTACCTAGAGTATCTAGAGTACAGCTGATTTCGAATTCGAGCACACGTGTAATCGCATGAATTCTACGTTTCGACTCAACGAAAAGTTTCGAGAACCTCAATTCACATTCGCAACGAGAGCGAATGTACTCGCCTAACTCTTTGCTGATGCACTGTAATTTGGCACCTAGATGCACCGAGCCTTTTGGAAAGAAAATATTTCGTTAAATAAATATCGAATAAGATTTCCTTCGAGCTGCATTGATCGTTCGTTCTCGAATTACGTATTGTCGCGCGTAGGATGTGCAAAAAGGTGGCTTCGTTGGATGCATTACGAGCTATCCGGTGAATTGAGACGCAAGAGGAAGTTCATTGAGTACGGAAGTCATTCACAAAGACACGTATACTTTATGCGTGTGCAAAGTTTCCAAATTCCTTTCCTCAACTTAGGAAAAATTTGGAAGTTTCAGGGTGCAGCGTTACAGCATGCGAAAAGTTTGATTCGAAGTCTCGTAACTTTCTCAATTTTCGAATTTTAACAATCTATATTTGTCGATACGTATTCCCTACATGTACGTACAAAGCTTTCAACTACAACCTTAAGAAAAAATTACAAGGTTAACGTAACTACGTACAAGTTAAGAATTGTGGACTCGGTGATTCATCAACGAGATGTCTTCAGTTTCCCTGTTATCTAAATTCTAGCAAAGGTATCCTTGTAAATATTAGATTGTTCGGAAAGTAATTTTGTTTTCCAAATGGAGAATGTATAATTTAATAAAACGTTTATACGCTCTAAAGAAATCGTCTTTCATTTTCACCAAAAAAAAAACGACTTTTCGAACAACCCAATAGTTTTCCTCCCAAGATAATTTGAAGTAGCATCCAATTGCGAATATCGTATAAATTTGAGAAAAAGTCAATACCTTCTGGACCTTCCAGCCCCTTAAATAACACTCCTAACGTTACCATTATTCCATCGAAGTGGAAAATCGTGTACTCCTTGATTCTTCATCGAGGTGTCGTAAAACAATTTCATCCGAGTTCCTCGCTTGGAACTAATAAATCGTTTTCATTACAAACAACCTAGACAATTTCCAGTCCAGATTATCGTCCAAACTGAACAAAAACTCCCCATGTACCATTCTACGCCCTGACGTTACCAAGATTAACCTAAAAGACACGTCCTCTATAATCCTCCGGGCTAAACAACTCCCCTGAGTACGACACCTAATCGACGTTACCACATTTCTGCAAAAAGAGGAAAGCACCTCCTCGATTCATCCTCCAAGAAAAAAAATGGAAAAACTCCTCCCGTATCAAAATTCTCACCGTGGAATCCCCACAAATTCTTCCCGTGCCGTCGAACATCCGATCGCGAATATTCCGTAACATTGACAAAGTGTCGATACCTGCTGCGTGGTCTTCCCCCGATGCTGCCACTGATAGAAGTGCTCGACGTTCAGAGACCACCCGGGTGCGAAGCTGAATCCCTCCATCGGGATCTGTGACGATGGAGCCGCGGCTGCGGTTGCCTGCTGGTACAACGGGTCGGGTAATTCCGTGTAAAGACCTCGTCTACCGACCCACCCACCCAGACACTTATCGTCCAGGTGACCCACATCTTGACGCGACTGCATCAACTCCTTCTCCAGCGTGTAGAGGGACTCGAACTCCAGAAAGGACATTTCCGGCTCCTCGCCACCGTTCGTGGTCGACACTCTCAGCCCAAGACCCATCTCGTTCTGGAAATCTTCCTCGAACACCGACACGTATCTTCTCGGTGAACGTTTCGGGGACGCTTTCGGGCTGTGTTGATGCACCTGCTGCAGCCCCTGTTGCCGATTGTCCTCCAACTGATACTTCCTCGGTGATTTTTTGTTCGATGACTCGACGCTCGGGGGTACACGTCGCGGAGAGGTCGAGGAAACCGAGGAATACGACCTGGCCGGGCTCGACGACGGAGAATCCGAGTTCGACTTCTGCGATTTCTTCGAGTTCACCGTCCCCCCGGTGGTTAGCGACGGCTTGGACGAAGTCAGCTTGCAGATCTTGCTCTTTGGCTTCGCACCGTTGCCTGTTCTCGGGAATAGTGCCGATAATTTCGGACTCGAGCCACCGGACATCGTGACCACATTTTTCGGACCGTTCGTTCCGAGTGACCGACGAATTCCGAAAATATTCGCCGTTTTCGAGTATCCTCGGTTTCACCGGTGCTGACCCGCGCGAGCACACCACAGGTACTTCTGACACGAGTATAGTGGACGGTAGATTCAGAGGTAGGGAATCTTTGATACGTGAGAAGCTTCTTGAATGTCGTTCACTGTTTATCCGCCCTTAGATATTTCTGTAGGAGGAAGTGCACGATAGTTTTGGAAATAGGAAGTCTTTGAGTGACCAATTCCGAAAATATTGGCCGTTTTCGAGTATCGTCGGTTTCACCGGTGCTGACCCGCGCGAGCACACCACAGGTACTTCTGACACGAGTATAGTGGACGGTAGATTCAGAGGTAGGGAATCTTTGATACGTGAGAAGCTTCTTGAATGTCGTTCACTGTTTAACCGCCCTTAGATATTCCTGCAGGAGGAAGTGCACAATAGTTCCGGAAATAGGAAGTCTTCGAGTGACCAATTCCGAAGACGTTACCTTCCAGAATATCGTTCACTGTTGTCTATCCACCCCTAGATATTCCTGTAGGAGGAAATGCACAATAGTTCCGGAAGCAAGAAATCTCCGAGTGACCAATCCTGAAGATGTTACCTTCCCGAGTATCGTTCACTGTTGTACATCCACCCTAGATATTCCTGTAGGAGGAAGTGTACAATGGTTCCAGCAGTTGGAAATCTCTAAGCGATCAACTTTCGATGTTGGCTTCTTAAATGTCGTCACCTTCGCGATTCTGTCCTACAAATCGCACGATTTAACGTCACACGCGACAGAGACTACAATATATTCCCAGAAGTATCTCCGATTGACCAGCTACGAAGATGTTAACTGTTTAAAAATATCGTCACCTTTCCTGTTCCCTGTTGCACTTTACGTATCACACGACAAACATCACACGCGAACATCTACGATACATGGTTCCAAAAATATAGAATCTCCGTGATGACCGACTCTCTCGTTGGCCAAATATCGTCACCTTCACCGTTACCTGTCCACCCAGTCGCACGATAGAGATCCCACGCTACGAAATCCACGATCTCTACAATTCCGTACAATCTCCGAGCGAACTCGACGAACGGTTAGCTCTTTCAGCTGGGAACGTCGGGTGTCTCTTATGTGGAAAATTCGTCAACGGCGAAGGAGCCAAAGCGCGAACCGATTTGCAAAATACGCCGTACGATCCCCCGTATGGAGCGAGCACCCTTAGAAGGATCCTCGGCAGGACTGACGGTGTTTCAAAGCGTCCGATGCGCCACAGGACGACGTAGCCCGAGCTGCAATTGTGCGCGGGCGCACATCGGTCTCGTCGAACCTACAACGTTTGCACGTCCACGCGCCACGAAATGAGAGAAGCGGCGCGGAGAGGCCGCAATTATTTCCCTCGCGGCACCGCCGCCTCTAAATTTTCGAGCACTCGAGTTATACCAGCCCGAGCGGTTACTTTAAATCGCGCACCGCGAGTTTTCCACGGGATCTACCAGCCGACGCGCGCCCGACGATGCTCGATTACTCGGGCTACGCGCGAAAATAATTGCCACCGCTAATTGCCAATCGTCGGTGGATCCGCGATGGCGGTATCAGACGCACGATGCTTCCTGAAACTTTCGAGGGGAAACCGCGAACCAGCGAAAACAATACCGATATGTTTGGCAATCTTTACCAAACGTACCAAACGATCTTTGAAAATTGTTCGGATCGTGTATTGGGAAATGTAGCGTTTGGAAAATGTGTCGTTTGGAAAATGTGTCGTTTGGAAAATGTATCGTTTGGAAAATGTGTCGCTTAGAAAATCTATCTACTCGAAATTGTATCGTTTGGAAAATGTGTCGCTTAGAAAATCTATCTATTCGAAAATGTATCGTTTGAAAAATGTATCGTTTGGAAAATGTATCGTTTGGAAAATGTATCGTTTGGAAAATGTACCGTTTGGAAAATGCGTCGTTTGGAAAATGTGTCGCTTGGAAAATGTATCGTTTGGAAAATGTATCGTTTGGAAAATGTATCGTTTGGAAAATGTGTCGTTTGGAAAATGTGTCGTTTGGAAAATGTGTCGTTTGGAAAATGTGTCGTTTGGAAAATGTGTCACTTAGAAAATGTATTGCTTGAAAAATGTATCGTTTGGAAAATGTATCGTTTGAGAAATGTGTCCTTTGGAAAATGTATCGTTTGGAAAATGTATCGTTCAGTCTCTATAACGTTAAAAAAAATGTTAATCTACGAGGGAAATACGAACGAATTTGTGACACGTTCCTGCAATTTTACAGTTTGTAATTTATCACTTTGGACGATATTTCCGTGAAATTTTATCTTAAAAGAATGGTTAATTTATAGAGGAAATATAAGCGATTTTGTAACGCGCTCTTGGAATTCCTCTGTTTGGGATTTATTACTTTGAACGATATTTTTGTGAAATTTTGTAAAAAGGAAAGTCGATTTGACGGGGGAAATACGAATGAACTTGTGGCACGCTCCTAGAATTTCTCAGTTTGGAATTTATTACTTCGGACGATATTTCGGTGAAATTTTATCTCAAAAGAAAGGTTAATTTATAGAGGAAATATGAGCAACCTCGTAGCACGCTTCTGGAATTTCTCAGTTTGGAATTTATTGCCTTGGATGATATTTTCGTGAAATTTTATAAAACAGAAAGTTGATTTATGAGGGAAATATGAGCTTGCAGCACGCTTCTGGAATTTCTTGCTGTTGAGCGATACTTGTTGAAATTTTATTTTTAATAACAGTTAATACTAGTAATTTTGATGCAATGAATAATAATTACCGGGTTTCGTTCCAGATTTCCTAGTTGGACTCATCGGGAGACGTGTTTCGTACACGACGCTATTAATCATTCGAACAATCTGTCCAAACTATCTACCAATAAAGCATCGAGTAATTGGAAACTGTGCAAACGATTAACCCTTCGGTAGTCTGGCTAAAAATTGTAACACGATTGCTCCGGTGGGGTCTGACCCCAATCTTGGGTAAATACAAGCGAAGTGGATTTTTTTTTTTTTTTTTTTTATACGTTGGAATTTTTTCACCAACAATTCTTTATACATCGCTCTAATAAATCTTTCACACTGACAACACGCATTCGTGCACGTGCATTCTCGGAATCATTCTTCGGCAGATTTTATAAATACAAGTAATTCGATCTGCGATCACGTATCTAAGTACTTATCTATCGCTCGGGTTACTCACCGCCAGTCGGTTTACGTTTGCATGCGTCATCAAATAAAACGTGACTTTG
The DNA here is from genome assembly GCF_051014685.1 of Ptiloglossa arizonensis. NCBI lineage: Eukaryota > Metazoa > Arthropoda > Insecta > Hymenoptera > Colletidae > Ptiloglossa > Ptiloglossa arizonensis. The sequence goes on from NC_135049.1 coordinate 17,349,366, forward strand.
TCAGATTCTTGAAATATTCTACTTTTGATTTACGAAGTAATCTACTTTGATCTCTAAATTTGATTTCGAATACTCGATTTTCGAAACCTGTCACCCGATTATCCTTGAACTTGGCGTAATCAATTTTGTAACAGACTACGATTATTTTTGTATCCCCTTTATCACGAATTTTGACTCACCTAATGTATCGTGTATGTACGATAATTGACAACTGAGATAGTAATTATATTCCCAAATTCGATATCTTTCTTACCTCCTTTGGATAATTACACACAGATCTCTCAGAAGATTCCTTTCTGGGACCTAATCGACTATTGGTTCAGGTTCTCCTTCCACAGGATCAACCTAACGTGTCCAATCTAAACTTTTCAAACTACTGAACAGTCCTACTAACGATATTCTCGTCACGAGTGTTGGTCATTTTTCGTTAGAATCCTCCCCTCCATCTTACAATATCCATTCCTTGTTAATTTTAATTTCACCATCGAAGAATCTTACAATATTCATTTTCTATTAATTCTCTCCCCGATTCGAAGCTACAAATAAACTAACAAACTGAACAAATCGTTCGTCGAATCGACATCAAACGTAGATATTTTGGACCGATTTGATATTTAAACAGAATAAATTCTCGATATCTCCAAAATCGTCTTTCTCTCTACCCTGTTGGAAACAACGCGACAGTTCTTCTATTTGTCGTCGAAGTTCCAAATAAACTAACAAACTAAACAAACCGTTCGTCGAATCGACATTAAACGTAGATATTTTGGACCGATTTGATATTTAAACAGAATAAATTCTCGATAACTCGAAAATCGTCTTTCTGTCTACCCTGTTGGAAACAACGCGATAGTTCTCCTATTTGTCGTCGAAGCTCCAAATAAACTAACAAACTAAACAAATCGTTCGCCGAATCGACATTGAACGTAGATATTTTGGATCTATTTGATATTTAAACAGAATAAATTCTCGATATCTCCAAAATCGTCTTTCTCTCTACCCTATCGGAAACAACGCGACAATTCTTTGACTTGTCGTCGAAGCTCGAAATAAACTAACAAACTAAACAAATCGTTCGCCGAATCGACATTGAACGTAGATATTTTGGACCGATTTGATATTTAAACAGAATAAATTCTCGATATCTCCAAAATCGTCTTTCTCTCTACCCTGTCGGAAACAACGCAACAGCTCTCCGACTTGTCGAATCGAAAGGACAGATCGACGAGACACTCGCGAGAAAACCCTATTCGCACGATCCATGGGTGGTCCGCTGGTTGTTTCTTCAGATTTTCGAAAATCAAAGCGTCGATAAGGAAAAGGACGAGAGGACCGGGGCGTTTCTATCGAAAGGAACTCGATCTCCGATTCGCGGAGGCTACTTCGAAGAGGGACTCGAGCAAGGGAAAAATCGGGAACGTGGCGCGTGTACACTCGCGTCGAGAGAGCGGAGAATAAATATAATAAAAGCGAAAAGGGAGAGAAATCTCGCTGGCCTCCTGGCGACGACTGCGGTGGGAAAAAGGTACCCGAAAACGTGTTCCACCCTCGTGACGAAGAAGCCCTCTTAATAAAACGACGCGACGAGTATCGTCGCGGCCCGAGTGCCAGATATCTGCATATTTATAGCGAATGCTCACCGTGCTAGAAGATTTTGGATGCATGCTAAATAAGCCACGAGTAACGCGCCCTAACGAGATTTCGGACCTCCGTAAACAGGGCTAACCGGGTGACGGCGTAACGATTTACAGCCCGGAATAATGTTGTTACAACGCGAATGTAAACAACTGCCGGTGGTAATATGCGCGATGTTCGAAACGGGGACTGGACACCGCTGTTGCATCGATTTCAGATCAGCGGACAGATACGGAGAATTTGGAATAACTGTCACGGAGGAACGAGGATCGTGCAATTTCAAGATTACGGTTCTCTTAATTATAACACCGATAGTTTACCAAATTCTAATATTGGAATGTATTATTAATATATCTATATACGTGTTTTTTGATCTATGAAAAAATTTCATTTTATCGTCTTGCATGTATATTGTATCGATACGGGTTTTATATAGTAAACGAATTCGAAGTAACAAAACTGTGCATTCTTTACGAATTTATGAATTTTACGTTCCTTAGAAATTTATAAACTTCACATTCTGTGGTAAATGGATAAATTTCTTCATAAATGTGTAAATTATACATTTTCTGCAAGTAAATCAATTTCTTTGTAAATTTATCGATCGCGCGTTTTTCTAACGGTGAATAAATGGTAACTTTAACTCTTTGGGTCGGTGACCCTCAATTATTTAACTTTTGGAGACATTTCCATGTTTGGTAATTTGAATTTGATTTTTTATCGTCGTTATTAGCGACGATTCGGTAATATTCATCCGAAAGGTTCAATCGTCACGTTAAAGGAAAGTTATTGTTAAATAGTAGGTAGTGGATCGAAATTCTGAGAGTTTCAGGACTTAACGAAACATTAGGAAGGAAGAACGAATCCATCATTGCGGTAACACGCACATGTCAGTGAAGTCGCACGCTTGACAGGTCAGTTGCTCGTACCGTTCCTATGGGGTTTTAATTTGATCCCAGTCAACAGATAGGCCTTGCTTTTCTACCCGCTCGTTTCAACGTTGACGATTTTGCATAGAAAGTTTTCATATCGACACGTGTGCATTACGGTCCTCCCTCCTTGAAAGGGGAAAAGGAATTATTTTTTTTTTTTTTTCTTTCTTCAATAATGAATTATTCATACACAATATTTTCAAACCACGACACGCGTATTTATGGTAGCGCTCGTTGCGAAACATTACCCCTTCCTGAAACGGAATTCTTTTTCGTACATAAACAGATATCTAAAATGAAATAAAATACTTCGTTACGTTACAAACATAATCATTCTTTCCCTCTTTCTTTCTCTATATTTATTCAGATTCTATATGCGATACAATATTATTTTACTTCCTTGCAATCATTTTTCTCCCCTTAAATCGTGCGTATGGTATAACGATACTGCTTGTAAGCAGTTTTTACAAATACTTTTCAACATCTTTCAAAAAGACCAAAGGTACATCTATAAAGTTTACATTTTAATAACGTTCAAACTTTCGATAAATGAACGACCATTCGATCGACAAACATATTCGTTTAACGTAAAATGAAAAAAAAAGTCCATCGAAGATGGAATTTCGACCAAAGGTAGATCTATAAAGTTTACATTTTAATAATGTTCAAACTTTCGATAAATGAACGAACGACTCGATCGACAAAGACACTCGTTTAACGTAAAATATAAAAAAAAGTCCATCGAAGATGGAATTTCGACCAAAGGTAGATCTATAAATTTTACATTTTAATAATGTTCAAACTTTCGATAAGTGAACGACCACTCGATCGACAAAGACACTCGTTTAACGTAAAATAAAAAAAAAAGTCCATCGAAGATGGAATTTCGACCAAAGGTAGATCTACAAAGTTTACATTTTAATAATATTCAAACTTTCGATAAATGAACGACCACTCGATCGACAAAGACACTCGTTTAACGTAAAATGAAAAAAAAAAGTCCATCGAAGATGGAATTTCGCTGCATCGAAATTCTTCGCGCAAGTGTCCCATTTTATTAACAAACCAGCGGAATCGATACGTTGTTCCACGGCTGAGCACACACACGTGGCGCAGATGGCGAAGGGGTGACTGGATGGTCGTCACAATAATTAATAAAGCCACACCGAGCTTATGCCCGCCGTCTGCTTTCCGATTTCTCGTTTCGGTTTCGTCGGCGTACGCTCTGACGATTTACTTTTCCGTTTCCACGAATTCAATATAATAATGCGGAACGACGACGACCCTGGGGCTTAGCCCTTTGGGTCAGTGACGCCCAATTATTTGAAACGCTAGACAGACGCGTCGGGTGTTCAAGAAACACGGAAATCGCGTAGGAGACGATGACAACCACTTCGGAATTCCTGCCACGCAAAGGGTGGCTTACGAAAAGCAGGGTATTGCCGTGTCGCTGGCTTCGGGATTATTACGAATCATTTTTTCCACATAAAAATGAACCCCTCTGTACACAAAAAAAAACGAAAGCCCCTCGTGCACCATCCACTTTCATATTCGTCGAATCGAAACTTTCGTCGATGAGGGCGCCGATGATTCGAACGATTCCGTTACTCCGAGCAATCGTGCTTGAATCGATCAGCCGCGATAAAAACATTCTTAATTCCGTCGCTCGACGAATTTCTGCAATTTGACGCGTTCTTCGTTCAGTCGCGCTGAGAAAATACATTCGTTGGAACCGACGACGTGAGATTCGATGCAAATAAAAATTCTAAACTCGTCGAATTGGCTGTGAAACGAATTGAGGGAAAATATACTTTAAGAATTGTAACGAAAATAAATTGTCGCGATACTCGAATTGAGAGATATTTTGTAAAAAGTGTATAGGTATACTTTTCACGTAAGTATATGTACGAATTGCTCTCCAGGTGGTACGTCTAAAATTTTACTTTCAATCGTTTCAATAAATATCGGTACGTTTCGTTCGAACCTTACAGTGACTGGTATATATGTAGATTATCGTGAATAAATTTTACTTTTCCTTATTCGAGTTATTTTGATGCCTAATCGTACATTTATATTACCTTTGCTTTTTTTTTTCTTTAATTTATTTTGGTTGGAGACACTCGACTTTAAGCTGTTTATATACAATGATGGCACAACTATGTAATTACGATAAGAATTAACTCTTGTCTACGTCTTGCTAATTAATCTGAATACACTTTGTCCAAAATGTTTCATCTATTCTCGGAATCACGGTAATCGATTACGTACTTCCGAGACCGGTTTGTCTTCCAATTTGTACTATTCGTTAATTAATTCGAACAGGTTTCGTTCAAAATGTTTCGTCTATCGTTCCAATTACGATGATTACGTCCGAGCGGCCCTAATACTTTGAAAACACGCGTTTTCCTCGACAAGAAACGAAGACCATTAAATATGTGGCCACCGATCGTTAATTCAACAAAACTCTCAACGAAGTACAGCGATATTCGTGATCGGGTTGAAAATTCCAAGAGCAAAAAGAAGTATTCCCTTGGACAGGAAGCTCTCGTGACTGGTTGATCTTGCTTCTTTTTACTTCGCAGCACGAAGGTTTCGGTATAATCGGTCCCAGAGTCCCGCAAGTATTGTACAAAGCAGGGGATGAAAGAAGCGGATTCGCCTGTAAGGCTGGGCCATCACTCGAAGGGAAAAGATAGTCGAGAAACATTACAACATTGCGAGTATAACCGCGTTACATCCCCCCACTCTTGGTACCGCGACGAAGGGTGGCGAATCACGTGGAATAAGTGGTCGATGAGCTCGGTTGAACCGAAACGGATATTCGAATTCCTTCCGAGTATGAGAACATTTTTTGAAAGCCACTTCTTTCCTTACTCGGCGAAAAGCAATCTCACGGTAAGAAGCCCCCCATGCGATTTTCGAGATATTCATTTCAACCGAAACCGTAAAAGAATCGAGTCTAATGCTCCTTCAGTCAAGGAAAAAACAATCTTCGAGTTAACGAGTATTTTTCGTATACCTGTATCGTGTTTATCGAATCTTTCATCGGTTCTGAGAGATATTTATGTAGCAAACGCGAGTTTAATTGTTTGGGAATGTTACGTTTTTAAAAAACATATCAGTAGACGTCTTTCGCTTTGATCTTCGATCAAAATTAACAAATATTTTAATAAATTTGTGGCTTTTAAGCCATTATTTGCAGTAGGATATTGTTAATCATTATTTAATCTATGGTCCTAGAATGGTTGTTAATAATTGTGATAAATAAACATCATGATATTGCGAAATTTGCAAAGGCGAACGATTTCTACGAATGTTTGTCCCTCTACGCGATTGTTATTAACATTTACGCATGTTCCCAATATTAATCGAATAATGTGCATCTTATTTATCATTAAAAATGACTGATTCGCCTATAGAAATTAATTTTGATCGAGCTTCAAAGTAAAGAGATCTTTCTTAATGTTCCAAAGCATGGAAAGTAACAATTGTTTATTAGATACATTAATTTAACATTTGTTCAATTCTTATAATGTACGCAATACGAGTGAAAGTTGTATTCTTTACTTAAAAACACCGAAATTCAATTAATCGCTTTTCTAGATAGAAAAATCATCGTGATAAACACCTGTGAATCGATAATCGATACGTGTATCCTTGAGAATGTCAGTTGGATTTCAATGAAAAATTCGATCGCGAACAAAGAATATTCCAACGAAATGATATTTTAAGCCATTAGTTATACTAGGACATTGTTAATAATTGTTGAAACTATGGTCCTGTGACGGTTGTTAATAAATATGATAAATAAACATCAAGATATTGCGAAATCTGCGAAGGCGAACAATTTCGATGAATGTTTGTTCATTTCCGCGATTGTTATTAACATTTACGCATGTTCCGAATATTAATGTTACAATATGCATCTTATTTATGCCTTGTGAACGATTAAATAAACTATAGAAATTAATTTTGTTCGAGTTTCGAAGTAAAAGGTGTTTCCTGACGTATTGTTTAAATACGCTGTATTAGCAGAGTCTTAGAACGTATAAAGTAATGATTGTTTGCTAGAACCATAGTTTAAACAATTATTAACAATGTCCGAGTAAAAATAATGGCTTAAAATATCATTTCGTTGAAATATTCTTTGTTCGCGATGAAATTTTTCGTTGAGGTCAAACCGACATTCTCAAGGCTACACGTATCGATTATCGATTCACAAGTGTCGATCACGATGATTTTTCTATCTAGAAAAGCGATTAATTGAATTTCCCCGCTTTTAAGTAAAAAATGCAACTTCTTCGCGTATTGTGCAAATTATGAGAATTAAACAAATATTAAATTAATGTACCAAATAGGCAATTATTACTTTCCATGCTTTAAAACTTTACGAAACACATTTATACCTCGAAGCTCGATCAAAATTAATTACTGTAGGCGAATCAATCATTTTTAATGCATAAATAAAATGTACATTGTTCGATTAATATTGAGAACATGCATAAATGTTAGTAACAATCGCGGAAATGAACAAACATTCTCCAAAACCGTTCGTCTTCATAGATTTTGCAATATCTTGATGTTTATTTATCATATTTATTAACAACCGTCGTAGGAACGTAGATTAAACAATTATTAACAATGTTCTAGTGTAAATAATGGTTAAAAAGCCATGAATTCTTTGAAATATTCGATTGAATCGAACAAAGACAATCGAAGTAACGGTAGGTCACCTTGCTTGAGGTATATATACCCCCCCTCGGTTGCCCAAAATTTCATTCCAGGAGGGGCCTCCGAGGTGGACGGACCTCTCCATTTTAGGTACCTGGACCCTCCGCGGACAGCCATGGACACTGATCGCCCTCTTGGTGACTGGTACTGACCACCGATGGGCGACCAACTAATTTTTTTTTTTTTTTTCATATTTACTTCTTTCTTTTGTACTGACTCGCTAATTTTAATTTGTACTTGCTTCTCCATGTTTATTTTTTTTCTTACTACTTCCTTTATTTTCTTGTTACTGCATATTTATTACTGCATGGCATGTATTTAACCATTTCCAATTTTCAATTTCTTTCTCTCAGCTAGACATATCAGCGAACGAAGAAAGAAGGAAGAAGATACACTCTCATCGCAGCCGCCTCTTCACCCTTAAGCTTAGACTAAGTTAGTTTTAAGGCCACCATGTACAAATATCTGTGATCTGCCGAGCAATTATCCAATCTTTAGCTTCTTTTTGCTCGCTTGCTCGTTTCTCAGTCCGGCCACCTCTGCTTGTTGCATAAGCAAGTGACCGGCCGTGGAGGTGGACCGAACGGTCGATCGCCGTCTCTTCTGGTGCGTCTGCTTTGAGAGAGAACATGCTGCGAACACAGGGGCAGGTGTTCGCACCGGTCCCTGCGGAAGCCCTTGATCCATCATAAGACCCTCTCTTCGTCATCCTCCGTGAGTCAGGTCCACGCTCTGCGTGGCTCCTGGCTGCGGAGTTGGGAGAAACGGGGCACTCCGCTAGCGGAGTGGACGGCGTCGCGCATTTCCTTGAGAATCTGGCCCACTGAGGGGAAACGGGACCGACCTAGTAGGACCAACTCCACGGTTCGTGTCGCGTATTTCCCAATTTTGCCTCAATTTTCCATAATGTAATTGCTCGGCAGAATTAAACGAGGAGATCGAAGAAACATTGATTCCTTCTATCTCTGCAGTTAGAATAAGTTAGTTTTAAGGGTGTGATCTGCCAAGCAATTATCCAATCTTTAGCTTAATTTTGCTCGCTTCCTCGTTCGTCCGTGTAGGTGGTCCGAACGGTCTATCGCCGTCTCCTCCGGTGTGTCCGCTTCCAGAGGGGGCATGTTGCGAGCACAGGAGTAGGCATTTTTGCCGGTCCCTGCGAAAGCCTCCAAAATAAGACCCTCTCGTCGTAAAGATGGAGAAACGGGGCACTCCTCTAGGGGAGTGGATGGCGTCGTTCGTTTCCTCTCGAATCGGGCCCACCGAGGGGATACGGGATAGACCTAGTAGGACCAACTGCACGGTTCGCGTCGCGTCTTTCCCAATTTTGCCTCATTTTTCCATAATGTAATTGCTCGGCAGAACTAAACCAGGTGATCGAAGGAACTTTGATTCCTTCAATCTCCCCGGTTTGGTAACTTCGTTTGTATCGCGCGTCGAGGGAGATCGATGGAACTTTGATTCCATCTATCTCTCTCCGGGTCTCCGCTCGCAGCAACCTCCACGTGGTGAGACCTGGTAATCGGTATTACTCGCGATGAAAAATTGTTCGTCGCGGATAATACCGAGCTAATCGGCTGCGAACTTAGAATACAGGTTTAAATGTAAGAATAACTATATACCGCTGCAACATATCAAATTTTTCTATCGCATAAGAATGAAGAGAACTTTAAATATTTTAAGAAACTTAAACATGTTTGATGCGTTTCAATAAATTTAATTCTACCATCACGAACAGCTTCCTTTGTTTCCTTTCTTGCTTCGTTCCCTTTCTATAATTCTAATATACGAGACGAAGAAAGAAATATTAATATCTCCGAGTATCGTTGCATCGTTCCCCCTTTACACTAAAATAAATGACTAAAGCAGAGCCTAAAAATAGGCTTTTTCTCATTTTTAGTAATCTATTACAACACCTGTTACTTTTAAAATATTCTTCATTTCGTATTGCTAAAATGTCTACATTCGTAAGAATTACGAAATACAGAGAGACAAATGTCCAAGTTTGCTACTCTTGTCGATTTCGATGGTTCGATAAATATCGTTCACAGAGTCATCGTTTCTGAACGTGGAGTATGTTACAATACCAACATAATTGTTCAGGTTTACGAAGTACGAACCAACGTCTTCGTCCATGCTGGCACCGAACGGAGAAGCATCGGGAACCTTTATAGCGCACCATAAGGTGTCGCCATCCCACGGTGAAAGACGAGAACGAGGATCTTTCAGGTCGTGGTTAGCAAGCTTGAACGGTACATACGATCTCGAAGAAGGTCTTGGGAATAGGAAACTGGGACGCGTGGTCTACGTCGGCCAGGAAGCGCCCTCATGAATGAGAAACACGCGCGCCTGCACGCACATGGCTGTGTCACGCGGTGTGTAGCAACGCGCCGATGAAAGAGGGTGAAGGTAATTCCTTTGCAGCACGTGGTTGCACACCCATCGGCTCGCGTTGGCTCCCCAGAATGTGACTCACAAGATTTATAGCCTTCTCTGTACTGCCTGGGCCTTCCAATCTTCCGTCAACGTAGAATACGACGAGTTTTCATCGATTTTCATTCCGTGGCCGCGATCTCACTTTTTCCTATACTCGATTATACATTCCCCTTTACGAAAACTGTGTCCTCGTATTTGAACACCTAGAGAGCAGCTGTGCTCTACCGTACGAATTTTAACCGAATTCGTCGAGTCTTCCAATCTCGATAAAAGTCTAACTTCCAAGTAATTTACGCGAGTCTACCGATAATAGTAAACAATCTATCGCTATAAATACGTAGAATATTCTTTGGCGAGAGATTTTGATACGAGATATTGTATTTCGCGAAAAGAATCACTCTCGAGGATCGTCTCGTTTCCATTCGTACAACAGATACAGATTATCGAGACGATAACTCTGTACTTCTCACCTAGCGAGTAATCTTTCGATTGAAGTATAGGTAAATGAATTTCGACTCAAATTGTACTAAGAAACAAAGATACACCCATAGTTAGATTAAATGTATAAAAATCCAACGATCGATCCAACGCGATCGTACGTCTCCGATATTGCGATTTTTCAAAAGAAAATAAGATCACTACCTGAGCCTGTCGTTTCTCGCAGGGACAATTCCTCAATTTCTCCAATTGTTCCTCGATCAAATAAAAAGCTGCGTATCGCTGGCTTTCCGGTGACAAGGGCGAGTCCGGTGAACCAAGCCCGGAACTTTTACTACCGCTGTTCCTTATCGAACCATTGGACACATCTTTCGCGTTCGTGGTGTCTCTCTGAGGCGACAAAGGCGACAAAGGTGACCCAATTCCCGAACTTTCCGAACTGGAATTCACTATACCGCGTCCATTGGCGGGTTTCCTCGTTTTTAATTTCGGAATTGAGCTCCTCGTCTTCGCAGAATCCGATCTCTCGTCACAAGATGTCCTCTTGACGCTCGACACCTTCGATTTCCATTCGACAGGTTCTCCGAACAACTTCAAACCGAAATCTCTCCTCTCCTTGACGTTCCGTTTCGATGTTCCCGCGTCTGGACAATCGTTATCGTCGATCGTTATTAATCCCAACGTTGGAACAACGTTATCGAGGATCTCTTCGTTGGTTTTCTTCCGAACTCTATCCACGGTGACATTAATAGATTCAACGTCCCCGGAATCCCTCGAAATGGAACTGCAAGAGTCGCAGGATGATCCCGCGATCGGTTCAGAGATTGAAATTCGTTTCTCGATAGTGGAGCCCGGGCAACGCGACAAATCCTTGAATTTTTCAGCGTCTTCCACGTTGTCGGTGCGCGGCTTCGCTTTACGAGGGGATGCACGGGATCGAGGGTGCTCTAAACCGTTTCCATTATCCTTAATGGCGCCACCTTCCATTCCGTTTTCGCTCGGTTCGTTCGCACGGAACTCCGTAACGGCGTTACGATACCGCCGTGATCGGCCATCGTACGATCTCAAAAGCCTTAACCCGTAACCACCGGTACAGTCCCTTACCTCGTAATACTCCACGTTCTCGAAGCAATTATTCGAAATTGAAAGCGACGCGTTCAGTGAGGCCGGTCTCCTCTTCACTGTACCGGTTGCGTGGCTGGGCGAATCCCAATCCACGTGAAACGTTCTCCTCTTCGAAGACATAATCGATCGACGATCTCGTCTTGATCATAATCGACGGGAATATTTATTTCACGGCCGTGTCGAAACGATGGTTCTCCTGGTCTTTCGACAATCGTATCCTCGAGGGGGAAGTGTAACGATGAAAATTCGATGCTCGCGTCGTCATTGTCGATCCTCCAAGATTATATTCCCAGGGGAGAAGATACCGAAGAGTTTGTCGTTTAGTCACGAATTCGACACTTGCGATTTTTTTTCATTCGTTTTACACTCGCATTGAAACGAAAATTCTACTCGCGCTGGCTCGTACGTTCTTGCCAGCCGGGTGAGTTTTCTTCGATTTTCTTCAACTCGAGAAACAGAAACGATTCCCCGGTGATCCATATACGGACATAATTGCGTTTGAACTGTTTTGACCATACTTGGACAATTGTATCTTTAACTAAAATAAAATTATCTTATCATTTATAACGATCTATCAGCAATTTTCTCTTTATTTTGTATCCCTGTCGAAGCCAGCGTGTACTCGCACTCTTTCCTCGTTAGTAACAGGCACTGTAATCACTGTGAAAGCACAATTGGAGTAACACTTCTTGAAATGAATCAATTAAATGAATCACTTATCAAGTTTCACTTCGAAACACTCCGCAATTCTCACCGACAATTTAACGTGCGCGGATAGAATTTATTTACGGATACTTGAGGAATTTTTGTCCATTTTATCGCAAACAGTACCGTGTACACGAAATACACGAAACACACGAAACACACGAATAATTCGAATCGAACGCGGTGAATAATTCCAATTAAACGCGGTTCTGTGTCGAAGACGGCCAAGGAAATCACGAATTTCGGCTCCGTCGTCAATGAGACCGATAAGCGTATTTTCGGGTCCTTGCACTCAGACAATAGGTGCACTTGCCGAGGGTGCCTCGGGCAAACTGAAACCACCCTCAGGCGCAGAACTACCCTTGGGCGTTAGATCGCACTAGGAGTAAGTGTGTGCATACGGGAAAGTCCACGGGACCCTGGGCGCATAGGCCAGCCCCCTATCATAGCTTTGGGGCTAAAAACTAATTACATTCGGCCACGGGGTTGGTGCATGATCGTGCCATATTGCAACGAGCAACACTTGTTCTTGCCAATGTGGTATTATGAATTCCACAGGACACGTCCAGCCATCGACAAACAAACTGAGAACTCGGAGAACTCTATTGGATTGGGGACCGTTGGAAATATTGTGCATTTCTGAACTTTCATTTTTTTTTTTTTTTTTTTTTTGGGGGGGGGATGTTTCAAGTTGTGCGATAACAACCCAGTTCAGTGTTTTTGTTAATGTTAATGGTGGTTTGATTTAATTGTATTTTTTCGATGCGTTATTGATGAGTTGATGGTTCTGCTGAGAAAATTACGAAAAGGAAATTTGTTTATGAGTCAATAATTGGAATGGAAAGTATATGTAGAAAATTTGTTTGTATAATGCGATACATGCTTAGAAACTTTCGATCGTAGGGGTGATTTGCAATTTGAAAAGTGTAAATTGGAAATGCACCAATGAAAGAATAATACCACCAATTCGTAACATTTTAAGAAACGATGAAACATAGAATAGCGGTATTCAGAGAAATGAAAACTTTTGAAAATAGTAGTGTTGCCAAAAACGAAAGAAGAATATTGTAAAAGAAAGCAAGAAAAGAGATTTACCTTCGAATTGAGAAATAAGAAAAATACATGACGTGAATTGGAACCTTCTCTTATCGCGAATAAATAAAATGTAGTTGCATCGTATATATTGTAAAAGAAAGCAAGAAAAGAGATTTACCTTCGAATTGAGAAATAAGAAAAATACATGACGTGAATTGGAACTTTCTCTTACCATGAATAAATAAAATGTAGTTGGTAACGATTTCATTATCTTTGGGAAAGAAACGAACGAAAAAGTTCGAAAAGCCATCGATCGAACTAATCCGATAATTCATTAATCGATAAGAATAAATATACCGTAACGAAAAAGATTTAGATGTTTTCAAAAGCGTCTCGGTGATAATAGAAATCCTGCTTTATCCGATAGCATCCATGTTGTTGCTCTGGTGGTGGAATGCGCATTGCTCATGAATAGCATTTGGATAAAATCTCATCGGTCTAGCCAGCAGCCCAAACGGGGTCTTGAAACCCCATGCCACGAACCAGTCACCACAGGGCACATCCAACCCCTGCTTTTCGTCTGGACCGTGAAAATGGAAGGGTGGTGCGAGTACACGTCTCGTGTTCTGTGTAGGTGCATTTTCAAACATGTACAAACAACGCGTTTTTGTTTGGAGATATTTTTACGCCGATTTCGCGGGAGATTGCGCGGTGTATAATCATGCTTTCAATTTCTGCTTTTACGTGTCGTTAACGTGGGTAATCTTTCCTTCAAATTGACAGCTAACAATGTCGCGTGTAATTTTTTATTGCGACACGTTACACGTTCCCTTTCAACCGCGAGCTCTTACATTTCGCTATGTAAATTCTTTATCACTTATTATTCTCGTTAGAATAAAATTAATACAAATAAACGAATATTACCAATAGTAAAAGGATATTACCGTGTTAATATCGAACGAATGAATTTACATCGGGCGAATAATTGATTTTCTTTTCAGTCATCAATAATAAGAAATTCGTCCGAACAAATTACTACTTTTTGCGACGCGATAAATAAATCTTTGTTCCTACGATTATTAAAAGTATCAATTCGTTCTCGAAAATCTACATCGATTCCATTGTAAAAAAAATTTGAAAAAATTAGAAGTAAAGAAACAACGATCACGAAATATTCCACGTAATGTAATGTTTAATGAATTGAAAAGGAACAACGAGCGAAGAGAAAGCTTCCATTTCGGTGTGTCGAGGTTTTGACAAGATTTGCAATTTTTTTCATCGTGTCCCCAACCGTGAATAATCATGTACAATTTCGTTTAAACGGTTCTGAAGCCACGATACGTCGTCGTTAAGGGATTCGGTAAATTCGACAGGCGACTATATATGAAAAATATTTGTAATCCGTGTGTATGTCCACGGGCTTTGGGAACGATGGGCTGGAGCTACAGGCTCTGTATTTTGACGGGGATTCGTGGTAGCATAATGGACCCTCAACACCGTCATCGTGGTCTCTTCTATACCATCCAACACCAATTGCCATTCTCCGATGATTCCCGACTGAAAATACCGTAAAACGTAATACTCGAATATCGGGGTCCGGAACGTATCACGAACGGAATCGTGATACGAAAACACGAGACGAAAAGTTCTTCTAGAAATATTATTTCTTATAAATATTATTGCGATTGTTATTGCATCTTAGCGAAAGTTCCATTTCCGTGTTCTGGTGAGATTTCCCCGATGAAAATGAGTCCAAACACGACCCAGTTCGGATAATTTTCAATCATCCCCTGCTGAATATTTTTCAAAAATTTTTGAAATATACTGTGATTCAAAATAGTCCGAACGTGGTCGTGTTTGGATTTATTCTCTTCGTGACGTCTCTAAATGGTTATAAAATGATATACAATGTAATCAGTGTTAAGTTTTATAACGAATCAAAATACTTTTTTTAAAAATTGATATCGTCCAGTTAACAAATTCTTGCTTTCGTCGCGTGCAGTTTCCAAGATATCTTAACTGTATCCCCAAGATACAATGTATTCGGTGTTAAGTTTCATAACGAATTAAAATACTTTTTTTAAAAATTGATATCGTCGAGTTAACGAATTTTTGCTTTCGTCGCGTGTGGTCCCCGAGAGATCTCTTCGGTAAATTATTCGGCGACAAATCTTCGTAGATGGAACAGATTACCTTTTGTACGATTCTGTCTGTACCAATAAAATCCTATTCCTTCAAACTATTCTGTCCATACCAGCACAGATACTCGTAAGGCACGAGATGCGTTCCGACTCTCGATTGGCGGAATCCGCGTCACCAATCTCGGCCCGCCAATAGGGAGCATCGCGCCTTTCTTGCGTTCGTGGTAGTACGGTAGTCGTTTCAACTGATTGTGAGTGTACCGTATCATTAAAAGAGAGTTCGTGAAAGAACTCGTAGAGCGTTCATTCGGCCTCAGAGCCACTTATTCCAGCCATCCTGTCTGGTAGAAGAATAGTCGTGCTACAGTCTCATTGGTGGAGCATTTATGTACGAGATAACGTTGTCCGAATGACTATGTGTATATTTTTGATCACTGTTCGGACAATTTCGTGTGGACAGTCCGCAGAACGTTGTCTTTTATCAATGTAGGGGTTAGTTATTTCCATTAGACTCCTTATTCACTCTCTAGGCAATTTCCAATCGCCAAGCCTATGGAACGTGTACACGTAAGGATCGTGTACGTTTTTAATTTTTTTTATAGAAATATTATCATGATTTTATACTGAGAACATTCTTAAACACTTTAGGACCCTTATGATTGATACACTTTACTCTTGAAAGTAAACTTCGATAATTTTACCAATTTCCTCTTCGATGTTAACCCAGATCTGTGAGGGCAGTAATTCTTTTATAGAATTCCACGAATCTTTGAAAAATGTTCGAACAGTATCGCTTTATAAATTTGAATTCTCGAAGGATTTGTTCGTTTCTATGGTGTCCTCGGCAATAATGTTTAATTGGGAGACATGAGTCATGGTGAGGAGGATAGTCGTACTCCAGGGAAAAACCGAGCTTCCCCTCTGGAATCGACTCATCCCCATTCCCGTGCCTTCGGGAACCAAACGATCCGTGCCGAATAGGTCTTAAGTCATTGCTTTAAAAAAAAAACCCTTCGATATGACGTCGATTCGTTTCTCTTGCCACGGTCCTTTATCAACTATCGTTCACCAGCTAAAACCCAAGTTTGTAAAATGGTTAAAATTTTTAACTAGTTTACTTTACAAAAGCTCTCCGTTCTAAACTGTTACCAAACTTGATAATAAATCGAATAACGAATACAGGGTGGATAAAGTAATTACAATTTTCATTTCTAACTAGTTCACTCGTCTCTACGAAAGCTCTGCATTCTAAACAATTACCAAACTTGATAATAAGTCGAGTAACGAATACAGGGTGGATAAAGTAATTACAATTTTCATTTCTAACTAGTTTACTCGTCTCCACAAAAGCTCTGCATCCTAAACAATTACCAAACTTGATAATAAATCGAGTAACGAACACAACGTGAATAAAATAATTTCAATTGTTACTTCCAACTACTTTACCCGCCATATTTATTTACCAAGGGTTTCGATCGCTCCGAATAGTCATAGTTACTCTTTTGTTTCGAAATATCAAAAATTCGATCGTAATTCGTCGATATCGTCACAGATCGAAGTGACTCCGTGGATTCGAGTGCGTAGAACTCGTGGAAAAAATTGGAATCCACTCGCGTGCCAACCGCAAGCTCGTGTATTAACGAATGGGATTTCTCGGGTTGGAGCTTACAACTTATAATCCCGACACATCCCGTCATAGGTTACCCGCCCAGCTCGTCCGAAGATTAAGCTTGCACCCCCGTGTTGCACACAGGAATAAGCATCCCCGACGGTATCCTGCATCATCCCCTCCCCCGATCCACCCGTCTCCTCCTCTCTCGTCCCCCTTGAATCGGCTTAAACTGTGCGCGCGTGCACGCGTCATTTAGTCCGCGCTTTGCGCGCGTAAACGCGCAGGACATTATGCAATTCCGACTACAATATTGCCGCGATCGGCTTAGTAAATTGAATACGGGAGGCGAATAAGTTTTGACAGAACTCAACTGTCCTTTCTGGGCCGCACCCTCCGCTGCGTGATTGGAATATCTCGTGGCGGGAAATAAACTAATTAGGGTAGAAGTATTCGAAACGAGCTAGAACACGATTCGAGGGGCGAATAGACCGAGACATCGGCCGAGTAGCGACAAACTTTCGTCTGGTGGATTGTCACCGGGTTTTGATCGGGTTGTGACATCGGCTGTTAACCTTCCGAGCATTCTAATCTTCCGATAATCGAAATCTTTAGGGTTCGAAATGTCCCGAACACACGGAACTCGTGTCCGTGACTTTGTGATACGATGAGAGGATTGCGAAAATAGAGAAACGTTCGGTTGAATCTATCGCGGTAGCTTCAACTACGGAGAAACGATATGTCGCAGGGGCGCGTGGGTCGAGGAAGACCCAAGTACGCGCTAAAGTAGAGCAACGGATCGGCAAATTCTCGAATTCGAAGAACGATAAACGAGAGGATCAAAGATGTACGAATGCATTCGATTATGTCCATGGTGGTAATAGTGGAGGAAGGGTATTTTCTAGGATAGCGTGGGTCATCAAAGACCCGAGCACTGCGCCAAAGTCGAGCAACGGATCGACAAATTCTCGAATTCGAAGAAGGATAAAAGAGAGAACCAAAGATGCACGAAAGCATTCGATTGCGTCTACAATGTTAGTAGTGGAGAAAGGGTATATTCTAGGGTAGCGTGGGTCAGCAAAGACCCGAGCACCGCGCCAAAGTCGCGAAACGGATCACGATCGGTAGATTTTCGAATACGGGGAATAAAATTTCCCGTAGGTTGACTTTACCGACGGTCGGTAGACTCTTATCGCGGTAACCACCGGGGATAAACCGTTTTCGCGCGAAAAGAGGGCCGAGTTTCCCGACGTAATTTTCCCGACCGATTCGCGAGATGGAGCTTTCGAAACGCGCACCGCCGACCGAAAGAGAGAGGGGAATCCCGCGCCTGTCGAGGGTAGGCCAAGCCGAGCTTACGCGCGCTGTGCTCTCACTATGGATTTGCCATTAATTCGAAACCACCGGGAAACTTTTGTCCGCACGCGCGCACCCTCCGCGTTCAAACTACCTGCGGCTTTCCGAAAAAAAGGAGGACACCATGGCGGGATACCATCTGGCGAAAGCAATTCCATTTCCAGGACGATGGTGTTTCGTTTACCGATAAAGAAATCCGGATCGAGACTCGCGCGTGACGCGAACCGCGTCCTCGTTCGCTCGTGGACCGTTTCGACGATCACCCGCCGCGCATAACCTCCAATCAACAAAACCGATTCCACGAAGAATCTCCCCAATTCGCGATGTCGATAAAATAGCCCCTTCGAACATTTTCAAACTACCTCAAACGGTGAAATCTTCCAAGAGATTCATCTCCTCCTCTACCGTTTTTTTTTTCGTCCTAACCTTAAAAAATGATTACATTCGAACCGATCTCTCGTTTCCTGAAAAGTGTCGACACAATGGAAACAAACACCTCGAGTCTCGAGCACGGTTTCAACAATGAAAGGAAAAGGAGGAAACGGTCCTGGTTCCGTGATACGGTACGAAACAATGCAAGACCCCCTCTCGTCGCTCCACGGACCCCCCACCCACCCAGCTCACCCCCTCCCCTCCCTCGAGCACTCGTGTTATAACGTTCTCGTGTCGACGAAACGGCACGAAGCGGGAAAGGAGGGGGCGGATTTTCCCACGTGGCCGTTAGATCATGCGCATCCCGAGCCGGGGGAAGTATTGTCCGTGAGCCGCGTTTATTGCGACCGAGTATTACCTTGACTCCTGAAGATAGGGGAATGGAGAACGGTACATCGAGGAGGAGGGCACTACCAACGGGATCCAGCCGCTGGAAAAGCGAAAGTTGACTTTAAAGTTTCAAGGGGATCGCTCGCGTGCTTTCTCCGCTTTTCACTTCTTTCTTTTTTTTTCTTGTTTTCTTTTTCTTCTCCTTTTTTTCTCTCGCCTTCCCCCCTAGCGGTTCGTTTTTCCATGAAACCGTTCCACTTTCGCACGTGGCACAGGAAATAGCATCAAGTCGGTGTCGACGAGTCTCGTCGAGTTTGACGATGTTTAATTCGTTTTCCGACTCGCGAAGCGTAGTCATGGTGTGAACTCGACGATGGGAAGGAAATCGAATGGGACGATATAATGGACTGTTACTAGGAGATCGTTTTTCACTTGAAGAGAAGGTCGTTCAGGTTTCGAGGTGATTCTACGACAGAGGACGTCCTCGGGAACGAACTAATCGTTTTATTAGGTTTGCGCGAGATTCTCAAAGGGAAGTCTCTTCTCGTCGTGTTTTCGCAAAATTGTACCAGAAAGGTGTCTCGTGACCTTTCGCAAGTTTCTGGAGAAGTTATGGCCTGTTCTAACAATTTATTTCCTTTCGTTACATTTTTACCAAAATTCCAAGAGAATAATCAAATTCTATCAAACACGTCTTTCGTTATAGTTCCACAAAATTCTACGAGAAAAGTGATCTATTTAGCATTTCATTTCAACATTTAGAAACGTTGTAATCTGTTCATGCTACATATTGGGTTGTTCGGAAAGTGATTTCGTTTTCCAAAATGGGGAATATATAATTTAATAAAATGTTTATATACTTTAAAAAAATCGTGTTTCATTTTCATCAAAAAAAAACTGAAATGACTTTCCGAACAACCTAATACTTTTCCAATAACCATTTTAACAAACGATTCATGGACCTACTGACACCAAAGCATCTACTGTTCACCCTGCAAGAGTGAACAATTGCAAATTCTTCGACAAATTCTTCCTTGAATATCGGTTTTTATTTTCAGTACTCTGAAAAACAAAGCTAGATAACGACACCCTCCACGGAGATCTTTAATCTAAAAAAATTCTTTTAAAAATCTACCCGCGCGATATCTGACTGATTTGCCAACGAATCTCGTAAGATTTCGTTTGGAACTGAAACGCGCGCGATAAGGAAAGATTTACCATTTCGATGATACTATTGTGCAGCGATCTGTCGTGACGCATAAAATATAACTCGACGAGAAGATTATCAATCTAAACTCGCGTGCACGTTTTCCTCGATGTGTATTGTTAAGTATCCACGTGCTCCAACGACACGGCAAAAAGACTAATTGTTTGTACAAGATTTCACTCACGCACACGTAGTCCACGCACACGCGCTGTCGCCGTCCCGAAAGTAGAATTAATTAATCTTGATTCCTGATTCCATGGCGTGTTTATACGCCCGCTATGATATTCAATTTTTCATTCCGCGTTCTCTCGATAGTCATTAACACGCAAACAAGGGGAAAACGATACGGGTGTATCGGAGACTCGTTATAATACGGAAACGCTGGACAGGAGCATTCTATTTTATAGTCACCACTATCTTTCCTTTCCCTATTTCCCTCAGACCCTGTGTCACATAGCATCACGCATGTTTCCACTAAATTCTCCCTTCGTCCCTTCGCGAGACTTTCGAGAGAACGCGCACGCAGACTGTTTTTTGCTCGTCACTTCCTGTCGTACAAGGCGATTCGATAAACCATACGTATCTATAATTGGAGGTCCTGGCATTCGTGACTTTTGCTTCGGGGCGATCTTTCAATATTTCATCCTCGATTCGAGGAACAAGAATGATATTCCCAAATGATAAATAGAAAGTGGTCGATAAAAGTAAAACAATCGAACGATGTGTATTTTAAATAATATTTTTAGAAACGTTTGGAACCCTAATTTCTAGAAATAGAAATAATTCCAGAACGATAAAAAGAGAGACAATCGAACGATGTGTATTTTAAATAATATTTTTAGAAACGTTTGGAACCCTAATTTCTAGAAATAGAAATAATTCTTAAATGATAAAAAGAAAGACAATCGAACGACGTGCATTTTAAATAATATTTTTAGAAACATTTGGAACCCTAATTTCTAGAAATAGAAATAATTCTTGAACGATAAAAAGGCAGACAATCGAACGACGTGTATTTTAAATAATATTTTTAGAAATGTTTAGAACCCTAATTTCTAGAAATAGAAAACAATGATAATTTAAAGACTAAAAATAGAAGAAAAGAAAAAATACTGTAAAGAGAAAATACTCAGAGAAGTAGAAAAGTAGAAGTTTAATATTCGAATTTATTAACTTTGTAAAATAGGCGATTTTTTTATACGCAAGAAAGATTAGTAATTAGGAATGTAATTGAATTTTTGTTAAATGCTGATCATAAATCATAAGTAAGCTCGACTAAATTGCCAGATCTTGCATATTTCAAAAGTGCAACATTTATCAATAATATATGCGATAAAAATATATGATTGTTTTGTGGAGGGCCAAAATTGAAGTAGAAACATTCAAATGTAATATCGTTGTCTAAACTATACTTGTGTCGACCATTGTCTTTCTATCGACACTGAATATAACGAGCAACTTTTTTACGAATAATTCTGATAATAAAATAATACGACGTTGTTGCAACATTGAACGATATTATTTGCACCATCTTTCATCGACACGGGCAATTAAAAATTTATTCCGTAACAAACGATGAAAGATGGATGTCTGATCGTTGATTTACTTATACTACTTACACCTTGTATTGTATTATTTCTCGATATCAACAGCGATTGAATCGATAGAATAATAATAATTGAAATGTAACGATATCGTTGTTAGTTTATTTCAGTGCATAATAAGTATAATTATATTTATTAAATTTACTAAATTAAACTTTATAGCCCGCTAAAAATGCAAAATAAAATTCAAACCTTCATTATGGACCTTTTTAAGCGAGATCTTTGTAACACCTTTACGTTGTCATACAAATATACCATGCTCTCTCGCAATACATGCTTTCGCCATTACTAAACCTATTACTTTTAATTAAAAATTGCCTACCGTCGGTACAAGCCTGAAGCGTACAATTAGAAAACACGTTACTTTGCGAAACAAATAAAGTTACACATCTACGCATTGTTTTACAATTTACAATTAATACCACATAGATTAAATGTTAATAATAAGTACTATAATTAATTTATAATTGTGCAGTAGATACAACACCACTGAGAACGATATGGTAAACAGTCGTACGGTTTATTATTAAATTGTAATCAATCAGCAATCATTCAACTTCGAAAACAAGTATCTGCATCAAAATTATATCTATTTGCGCATACAATAATGTTTCTGTAAATATAGATTTTACTATGATTTATCCTAATGGAACCCCAGAAAATATGTGACACCACAGCTTGCGAAGCAATGGCACCTGGCACTCTGCAAGCTGTTCGTCGTTCAATGTGACAACGTTTGAAAAAATGTTACGATCAAACTGTTCGTCGACTCAAACACACTATATCGACGAAGTAATATCGAAACTCTCTAACTATAATATATCGTAGTGGAGACAATTTTTTCTAAGCCAACCCAAACCTACGAAAAATATATCGAACCATATAAAAAATACACTGTCACTTAAACATCTGCAAAGTATTAGAAACTATACAAATAGAAAGTATAATTCTTCTGTTCGATTCATTCAAATCGTTCATTTCTAAAATTAACGAGTGAGACAATTATTTTCAATATGCACTTTCTGGAGACTCATCCTGTACAACGTGACACTAACCTAGCGTAATAAAAGCATCTACCCCGTTTTCAAAGTGTCGTACAGTGCAATTAGAATTATCTACTTAGAGTAGTAAATTACCAACGAGCACCCTAAGTCGAAAAAATGCAAAATTTTAGATATACACTTTCTGGAGGTTCATCCTGTACAATGTAACACTAACCTAGCGCAATAAAAGCCTCTACCACGTTTTCAAAGTGTCGCACAGTGCAATCAAAATTATCTACTTAAGGCAGTAAATTACCAACAAGCTTCCTAAGACGAAAAAATATGAAACTGTAGAACTGCACTTTCTGGAGGTTCATCCTGTACAACGTAACACTAACCTAGTGCAATAAAAGCTTCTACCACGTTTTCAAAGTGTCGTACAGTGCAATCAGAATTATCTACTTAGGGCAGTGAATTACTAACGAACGCCCTAGGACGAAAAAATACAAAATTTTAGATATGCACTTTCTGGAGGTTCATACTGTACAACGTAACACTAACCTAGTGCAATGAAAGCCTCTACCACGTTTTCAAAGTGTCGCACAGTGCAATCAGAATTATCTGCTTAGGGCAGTGAATTACTAACAGGCCCCCTAAGAAGAAAAAATGCGAGACTCGCCAAATACATTCTTAAGAAAATGACGGGGGGGGGGCAGGGGTGAGTTTAGAGCCTGCCGTGTGGAATCTTCTTTCTTCGTTGGTAATATTTCCAGGGGTACCCCAAACAAACGGCGCTGGGGCTTAGAATTTGAAACAGCCTGAGCCAGCCAGCCAACCCAGGGGTTGAAACGTTACAGTTGCTGTCACATAAATATCCTGAAACCCCCTGAATTCTAGAGGCACGGATGGTTCCACCACCCCAGAAGTCCTTTGCGTCAAGTTGCAGAAACTCCACCGGTATCGATTCTCAATTCTTACGACAACGAGAGTGAGAACGAGAGAGAAAGAGAGAGGAGGTGGAGGAGGGAGACCGAAAGAGGGTTCGGGAAAACTTTGGAGGTTCCAGTATTTTCGGCCAATTTCCAAATCGACCGAAACTGGCTAAATTGCACCAAGTTTGGATTTAACCAGTTGAACTGCAAGCTGAACGTCTGAAGCTACCACTAGCTCGTCGAATAACTCTCACGAGGGAAATCATGTTGAAATAGATCAAGACAAGGTTAGAATGATAATATTACAACTGCACGTTATCTCTGTATCGAACGTATACTTAATTTTACTTTCTTTCGTTCGCTGGATACTATTTCTTTTCTCTTTTTTTTTAATGTATACTACCTTAATTTTTATTTTATTTTAAACACTTGCAACGTGGAAGTAAAGACTAAAATAATATATAAATGAATACTGACAATTCAATTTCTCAATCACGAGCAATATCGGTTACAATTTTCGTTTATTAGGAAGAAAATAATTCGTCCCTGGAGAGGATCGTTCACGCTGGAGAAACGAGCACAGTATCGGTGATGACTGCGTGGCTCGTATCCGGGGTGAAAATTGTCGCTCGAAAGCGGGTACTATTGCACGAACTGGTACACACCACCGAAAAGTTTCATTTTTTTTTTCTAGTTCGGTCTAATTTCACGTAACGCTTGTAATACGATCACGTTCGCAACGCGATGCTCTCACAGTATCGTTGGAGTTGTAGTTTGTCGCGTGGCAATGCATAATAATGTCTCTTAGACGAGGGGCACGGAACGTAGAAACCTGAATAGGCAAGTTTAGAACTTTCCACCCCTATCGAAGTTGTAAGGGTTAAAGGAACGATCGCATTCGAAAGATTCGAAATTTTACGAGGAAAGTTTCCTCGGTAATTCGATACGCGATAAACTACTCAGCATGATTCGATAACTGTTGAGGTACAATGCATCAATCTTCCTCACGAACGTGAAGGATTATTTTTTTAATTTTTTCTTTACAACGCTTTATGGCTAAAGTTTACGAAAACTGAAGAAGAAAAGAGAAAGATGAAGCTTGAATTTTAGCCATTCATTTCGAAATTCGAAGAATTACGTAAAAGTATCGAGTTGCACCATGGTCGTGCAAGATTCTCGTGCATGATACTTGGCCATAACTTAAGGACTAGATCGATTAGTTCAATTTTCTACTCGTTCATTTTACCTTCGAGAAGGTAATACGATAACGACTGACAGACCGTTAGGAGCACGAAAAGGCTCTAATCGAAACATCGAAGAGTATATAATTTACACACGTATGTATACAAGTGACGATACTGGTCACATCCTTGCAGATACGACTTATAATTATATTTTTATCACTAATTGGAATGATTTACGCGACACTTAAAGAGAGAATAATTAATAGGGTTCCTGGGGTGCATATGTAAACATTTCTCCCTAGTGTTGATACAGCAATTAATACCGACTTTTGATTTACGAGCGTCTTTATTCCCCTAATGCGATACCGGAACTTTCTTATTTATCTTCCGTTCGTACGAATTAAACGAATGAAATATACCAACCGCGAAAACATTAGAACGTCGCCTTTGGACGTTATTCGAGTAAATCTCTATCTGGATAACTAATCGGATAAGACTGTCCACCAAAAAAAAAAAAAAACAATACAATAACACCCGAATCACAAAAAGCTGTTAATTTTTTAAGTCATTTATCAGTCATTTCTTATCTAGACAAAAATATACCCAACACTGTTAGAAACCTTATTTTGAATAAAGTAGTCGACCTGTATACCAACTTAAAAATACGAAACGTATCAAATAAAAATAAATCTTCTGTATTAACCCTCAAATAAGGGGGTTAGTAGCCCTCTACTGGAATACATTATGTACCACTGTATAGTATAAGTTGGTTATTTTCTAATTCGATTAAAAAAGTATCAAATGCATTGTTCACAGGACGAAGTTAACGAAAATTTATTCGTAATTAAAGAGAGAAAGAAATTGAAGCGCGTCCAAGGGTTCAACGACGCACTTGTTTCAATTGAGAAGGTAAACAAATCTTATAGGGAGTACTTAGAATAAACAAAGTTTATTCTAAAGTTGGTTATTTTCTAATTCGATTAAAAAAGTATCAAATACATTGTTCACAGGACGAAGTAAACGAAAATTTATTCACAATTAAAGAGAGAAAGAAATTGAAGCGCGTCCAAGGGTTCAACGACGCACTTGTTTCAATTGAGAAGGTAAACAAATCTTACAGGGAGTACTTAGAATAAACTTTAAGGTATGCAAAAGAGTATGCAAATGGAAATATCTGGAAACAGAAACGTTTGAGGGGGGGGTTAAAAGAAGAAACGGTTGAACATTTACGATGTGCTAAGAGTGCGAGGAAGTGAGGTAACATCTACAGAAGGAAACAGAGACCAAAGTAAAAGGAAAGACGATGAGAAGGAGTTGCCCACGGCACGTGAAGTCCACCCTTAATCGCGATGCGTGACAGGGGGCTCTGCCAAACAACCCCGGTAATATTAATCTTCGATTAAAGGCTTATCGTGCCACGTGCGCATGGACGCGGAAAATTCGGCAATGTGAAAAACTGGGGAGCACCTTATCTCGGCGTTCCTCGACTTCCCTAGTTACCTACAGGGTGATCTGGAAAAAAAACGATCCAAGAATTCAAGGGTGCATTACGTCCGCGAAAACTGTAGAAAAGATACCGAATTAACGTGCAATCGAATCGAATGTTAATATCGAGTCAGATTCTCGTATTAACCGCCCAGAAATCATGCTCCACTCGACTAGCTTCTATTATTTAGTCTCAGATGTTAAAGATATGAATTTTTTGTGGACGGTGATCAATTAGTCAAATAAACATTTTTATTCGGAAATCGCCGAAAACGAACGAACTAATAAAAGAAGGAAATTTTGTACGACAAATAATGCAACGTTTGTAACAAATTGATTATTGATTATGAATTTAAATCGATGAAATTTATAAAATTGATTTTCAATCGGTAGCCCTCTATTTGTCCGTCACGGTTGCATCCAACTTCTGGTCATTTTTTAAACTCAATGAATTCTTATCCGAGCCTGGATTTTCAAATGTAGATACAGCAGAAAAATAAGAAGAAAATAACATAGTAAATAATTTTCTTCTCTTGGAGAGAAAAGTTCAGTTCTTTTCAAAGATTGGAGATTATTTTTCCGTTATTTTACGGAATTCTTGAGAGTTAGTACTTCGATAAAATTTCTAAAGTTTCCAATTATTCTTTTAGAGAAGAATTTGGAGCACTGAGGTCGGATAAAAATTGGTATGGTTCGTCGATTGGTACCCGGCCAGACGAATAAAACCCACCTCTAATCGAAAGGAACAGGTTGGTGTATCGCTGAAACGGGATCACACGACGATATCTCGTAAAGCATTCGCGATATCGATAACACAATGATAACCGCCCCCGTGGTACGCATGTGCTCAATATGTTGCGAGAAACGTATATCGAGGGTGGAGAGAGTCTGAGAGGAGGCATTTACGGAGATACCGAGGCAATTCTGATACAATGGTTAGATCGATCCTCGAATAGCTAATCGATGCCTGACCGCGCAAATACGCACGAAGGGCATTTACACGGGGCGAGGTACACACCCTCGACTCGCTTTTCCACCCTACGCTCCTTTTCCCCGTGTAATAACTTTCACGTTGACACCCGCGAGATCGTACCGAGCGTTGCTCTACTCTTCGCGAACCATTCTTCCGTGATGTGCAACGTTCGTTGCACGATAGATAATCGATTGAATAGCACACGAGAAAATAGTGAATTCTCTCGCGAATATAGCGAAATAAAAAATGTTTCCGCTTGGAACGGAACATTGTTGAAACACGATTTCCGGTCGATTATTAAATATGTTATCGATGGCGTTAGTAATCGTCTTTGAAGAAAATTTTAAAGATGTTTGTAGAGGGAAATAGTGAAAGTAAAATCTTTGCGTTTTGAGCGCAAAATTGTTAAGGCGTGATTTCCAGTAAATTATTAAATAAGTTATCAATAGTGATAGTAATCTTCGTTGAAGAAAATTTCAAAGATATTTGTAAAGGAAAATAGTGAAATAAAAATCTTTACGTTTGGAGCGAAAAATTGTTAAGGCGTGATTTCCAGTGAATTATAAATAAACTATTAATGGCGATAGTAATTGTCTTTGAAGAAGATTCAAAAATGTTTCTTAGTAGAAGATAGTGAAACAAAAATCTTTGCGTTTGGTACGTAAAATTGTTAAGGTGTGATTTGCAGTAAATTATAAATAAGTTATTAATAGTGATAGTAATCGTCTTTGAAGAGATTTCAAAGGTGCTTCTTAGTGGAAAATAGTGAAATAAAAATCTTCGCGTTTGGAGCACAAAATTGTTGAAACATAATTTTCAGTAAATAATAAAACGATCCGTGTAAGAATGTTCGAGCTCGAAGTACAAAATTGAGAAAGCATAATGTCTGATACTAAATAAGAAAAGATAAACATCTTTTAGGAAGATTCCAAAGGTCTTTGATAGAAACAGGTGGTTTCCCAAATAGCGCGTTCCGATCTAGGATGCTGTAGCCTCCTGGGTAAGGCTAGTCCGGCAACCTCTGTCTTAAACGCAATTTATGCCTGCTGCAATTGACTCCCATATGGGGTCATTCCTGTAAGAAACAGGTTTAAGCATTCAGCCACCTAGCTGTATTATCCGGAGACTGTGAAACTGTACGAAACCTGTGAGGACGAAACACAATTTTCGAGAAACCATTTGCTTCTGTCGAAAAACATCTTTCGAGTCTTCTTAAAAGATGACTATTCGTTACTTTTACTGCACCGATTTATCGTTTACTTGAGAAACTTCGATAACAAAAATACCATACTTATTACTCATTTCTGGTAGTAAATATAAGAACGATTTGAATCTTACAAATTCCAAAATACATCGTTACGTTGAATTCACTTCGTTTTTCCATCGATAAATAATTGTTCATCTGACGAAAACCGTGTTACAGTGATCTCCGCTCTCGAGTGACAAAATTAAGATCAAGAGTTCGCTCGAAAACAATCTAGGTACGACAGAGAAATAAATCGAGTACATCCGGAGTGAGAGAGACAGAGCAACAGCGAGCGAGCCTCGCATTACATACGATCGTTAACACGAAATCAATCACGACCAACGCGAAATATTAATCACGATACAAAATCTCTTTACATCCTTTCTTAAACAACGCCCTTAACATCACGACGAATAATCATACTTATATTTTTCATCGTGCGAAACACTCGAATGATTTACTTTCTTTTCGTTGTACAATGTTCACTGCATATCCCATTATCCTGAACAAAAATAAAATTAATTTGAATTTTCCATCCACTTTCACCCTCGACCGACACTTAACCCACCGAAAATATTATTCCATTCTCCGATGTTTACTACAAGATGTTTACATTACTCGGAGGTTGCGTACCACTGCTCCACGCTCTCGATAATGCATTTGCCGCGCAGAGATTTCTAAGTATTCCGCGAACATAATCCCCCGTTTATCGTTTCTACCGTAGCGAAGTATACTCCTCGAGGATCAAACGTTCCGGTAAACACCAGCACTCCCGTGTAGCACGGGATCTCGAGACCGTAGCCGCGTGTGCACTACAGGCTGATAAACTCCACCGAAAGAAGAGACTCGGCCGTAGAAAATTCAACGAGGATTTCGTTGCACGTTCGCGCAAACTTCATCCGTCCCTAACTATCGCGTCAGAAACGTGTTACACAGCACATGGTAAGATTCTGCACGCGTAATCCAATTTGAAGTTTCTCTGGTGCTGCCCTACCGGTAGATTCTACAGCTGAGAATACCCTCCTCGGTGTGCCCACGAAAGGTAGGCGTTGTATCTTTAATTATCTACGCAGCGGAGGGGCGGAGGTGGGCCCGAGGGATTTTGGCAGCTACCAGGAGGGTTGCAAAATGGTATCATCTCGTCCTCATGGCCGGGGCGTGGCTCTCTCGACACCCAACGTCTCTTTATCTTCGTCTATCTAGTTCAACGTCCGAACGAGGAGGGAACGAAACCACTACCGGAAAATCTCGGCCATTTAGCGGCAGCCTCGCCAAAAGATAGCTCAGACGTGTCATCCCGCGACGGAGAATAATCGTAAAATGATCGCAATTAAAATCTATCCTCGTGGATTTCGAAACATGCCCGTTACACCTCTCTGGGGATAGAGATGCTATGGAAATTGATTTGGTTCTTCGTTTGATCTTTGGACACCTGTGTCTCAACACAGAGGAAGGAGTCTGGTAGATTTAGAGATAGTCTTCTGAGCGTGGAACGAATTCGCTACCGACCCCGGTTATATGCTCCGGTCCAGATTTTTCGTGCGTAGAGTCTACGACGAGAGTATGTTCGTGTGTATATTTTATGTCTCCCTCTTGATTTTAGGACTTCTTCGGTAAAGATTGATATTATTTACCGAGAAAGACTTGAATAATAATATTGGGCAGTAACGAAGAAGAATTGAGTAATAATATTGGGCAGTAAGGAAGAAGAACTGGATAATAATCTTTACAGAAGAAGACTTAATAATATTAGCCTTTACCGAAAAAGATCTAAACAATACTACCGTTCACTGAAGAAAAGCTAAATAATATTAGTTTTCGCTAAAGAAGACCTAAACAACATCAGTGTTCACCGAAGAAGACCTAAATATAATAATATTAGCTTTTATCGAAGAAGACCTAAATAACATTAGTGTTCCTTAAAGAAAACCTAAACAATATTAGTCTTCGCTGAAGATCTAAATAATATTAACCTTTACCGTAAAAAACCTAAATAATAATATTAAATATTATTAATCTTCGCCAGCAAAGACTCAAAACTAAAGTCGAAAGGTACAAAATATACACGCAACCAGCGTCGAATCAACAGGACAGGTAAGCTCGGACTATTTTATTTATTTCCCCGTGTTCTCCTACGATAATACTCTTTTTTTTTATCTTTCAGCTAGAGAAGAGGGGTACGCGATAATATTTTCCAGCCAGTACCGTATACGGAGCTCCGTGGACGAATTCTATGGTTGTTGATAATTGTCGATAACGCGTTGGGTAAGCTCGTGCCGTTTTTGGAATTTTGTCATCCCCGCTTGACGGCCACTTCAGAGCCGCGATGGCCCTCGAGGACGCTGACGTCGGAACCAGGAGCCGGGAAAAAGAGCAATGGACGTCCACCACCGTCAGCTTGTCGACGACGAGCGAGAGTGAAGTCCGAGCATTCGCGCGGAAAATTATCCTTGAAACGACGAGGAAGAGGGGCCCCCGATAAGGTCGCATTCATGTACAGACAGGTCGACGCAACCGCGCCTATTCGCGAGATATTAATTAAGACAGTCATTAGGAAAAAGCGACGAGCCGGCAGTGCACTCGCGTGGAAAATTATACCCGATACCTCGACATCGTTGCGGGGAATTCCCTCGTTCAATCCTCCTCCCGCCTGACCCCGTGGAATTTTTTTCATTCGCGGTTGGAAAACGTTAAAAACGATCGTAACATCAAACGAGCGTATAGTGAGAGACCGGGGCTAACATGGACGCTACTTTGGAACGATTATTCGTCGCGAAACCATCAATTTTGCTACATTCGATTTAACGAAAGTACTTGCGCGCGTTACCTTGACACTGAAAGTACCAAAAAGGTTAATTTCAATTGTTTTAAACTTTTTTTTACCTTAAGACTAGAACTACCAAAGGAGTTAATTTCACCTGTTTTAAACTTCCTTTTATCTTGACAGTAGAACTACCAAAGAAGTTAATTTCACCTGTTTTAAACTTCTTTTTACCTTAACACTAGAACTACCAAAAAGGTTAATTTCACCTGTTTTAAACTTCTTTTTATCTTGATACTAGAACTATCAAAAGATTTAATTTCACCTGCTTTAAACTTCTTTTTATCTTAACACTAGAACTACCAAAAGGGTTAAGTTTATCTGTTTTAAACTTCTTTTTACCTTAACACTAGAATTACCAAAGGAGTTAATTTCATCTGTTTTAAACTTCTTTTTAAAACTACTTAATTATTAACCGTGTCCTTTCACGCAATGGAAATGATTGAAATAGACAATTAATACAGTTTCGTTTGTCAGCGTTTATTTCATCGAATTGTTACTGACATAAATTCACGCGATGTAATTTAATTTTTGTAATTCAGATTGTAATCTTCACCGAGGAAATAACGGATTAAAGGTTCTTTATCTTTTATTTGGTTTGCGAAACTTTTATCTACGCAGGAAATTAACAATCGAGGGCATCGATGTTGATTTGTTTGCTCGATTAATTAAATTCGATTGCACGGAAGAAGGCGGTATATGAATTTAAACAAAATTCAATTTAATTAGAAGAAATCGTAGAATGGTTTTATTTATATCGGTTCGAATATCTCTAGTTTCCAAGTTATCGAGTCACTATTTAGTTTAATTTAAAAGTATCCCCTTTGTTCATATTTGTGAGTCTCGATTATAATTTTAAAGGTACGTTAATACTCGGTGAAATACGTGGATGAAACCCGTTAAAAAGTTATAGGTTTCTTATCGAGAATATATAAACAGACTTTTCCTGTATTTTCGTCGAGGATTAAAATGGCCGTGTGGCGATAGACGCCTAAATATCGGATTAACATAAAAGAAGGGGGTGAATTATAGTTAACGACCTGACATTATCGCGGGACAATATCCCTCCGTTAAATACGTTACGGTTCTAGAAAAGCAGAAATGTAATTTCGGTGAGTTCTACTTGCTCGGTGTACATAACAAACACAAGGCGAAACTCTGCAGTTCAAAATGAAATGCAACTAGAATCTAGCAACGAGAATTCGTACAAGGATTGGAATTTTATAATTATTCTCCAACGTACAAATTCCAATACGGTACGTTATTTTCAAAGTAAATCGTTGTTAGAATCGATCGACGTATGTGAAATACAAAAGAATGTCCAACGCTAACTTGATAAAATATTAATAAATACTTCTCTTTGTACCGTAAGTAGGACATTATCGTCTTGATATTAGTTATCATTCTTTACGAAATAAAGAAAATCTATATGTATATTCTTTTTAATTATAAACTGTATATTATAAAATTTATGAATTCGAATTAACGTCTTTTCTCAAATAATATATAGATACGTAACATTCAGAATTAGAGGATAAAGAGAAAAACAACAAAAATGAATTTCTAATATTTAATCTATCGGTTAAAAACTACGTTCGGTGAAGTTTCAATTGTATTGTTCGTGACGTGAATATTTCACTTTAATTAGACATTGGAAAAGAGCGAGAAAAATGAATTGCTGTTATACTATTTTAATTTTCTCTATTACGTGGACATTTCTACTTTGTAACCCTTTTGCGAGTCGACGGTACTTTATTCCAAGCTGCCACCAACAAAATGCGTTACACACCGTAGAATCGCTAAAAATGGACATTCCCTGTTTTTTTCCCCCTCACCCTTCAATTACAAACGTGAATTTGTGTTCTCTTTTCCCCTAATTCTCTCCCAAACCGGAATTCAGAGTACGCAGGAAGTAATACAAGGTCGTGTACACTCGAACACGTATAGGATTAACCCCAATGATGAACGGGATGAGGAGTGAATCGTAGTGAACGTAGTGACGATATCACCGAAGAGAGTGCTCGCGTTAATTACACGTTAAGCTCGCCAAGTAAAACGAATGCAATTGTCAGGCGTGTTGCTTCCAATTTGTGCGAAAGACCCACGACTGTTTCAAGAGCGATCCTGATGTTCGAAATGAATGGTCAACAGAAGACGAAGTAAATTACAACTGTATTGTTACAAGCTTCCTTTTTCTTTTCGTAAAAAATTATTACAGTAGAAATGATTCGTCACTTTTCCCAAATAAAACATATCCTAATTTTCGAAATGGATGATCAACAGAAGATGAAGTAAATTACAATTGTATTGTTACAAGCTTTCTCTTTTTTTTCGTAAAAAATGATTACAGTAGAAATTATTCGTCACTTTTCCCAAATAAAACATATCCTAATTTTCGAAATGGATGATCAACAGAAGATGAAGTAAATTACAATTGTATTGTTACAAGCTTTCTCTTTTTTTTTCGTAAAAAATTATTACAGTAGAAATTATTCGTCACTTTTCCCAAATAAAACATATTCTGATTTTCGAAATGGATGGTCAACAGGAGACGAAGTAAGTTACAACTGTATTGTTACAAGCTTCCTTTTTCTTTTCGTAAAAAATTATTACAGTAGAAATGATTCGTCACTTTTCCTAAATAAAACATATCCTGATGTTCGAAATGGATGATCAACAGAACATGAAGTAAGTTACAACTGTACTCTTACAAGCTTTCTTTTTCTTTTCGTAAAAAATTATAGTAATTATAGTAAATTTCTCCTAAGAAGATTTTTAAAAGATAAAATATATTGCGAAAATCCAAGCTTTAGAAAACAAAAATACAATTTGAGAAAAGATGAAGTCTATTTTAATTTATAGATTAAAATATGTATTTAAAATTTACTCTAGAATTCTAGAACCGTTCAAGGTTGAAGTTCCTTGTAATTTTGTATTAAATTTACCTATTTCGTTGATCATAGTTACATAAAATCGTTAAATAGCACTATTTTCTGTGCAACTTCAACAATGTTACTAAAAATGATCTTTTCCCAATGAAATAACTTACAAATAACTTTTCTCTAGATGCAAACAAATATTACGGACTGTACTCGATAAAGATTCGAAAGAGATGAACTATTATGTAGTCATACTAAAATTTTGTGACTATTTATAGTCACTATAAATATTGTCATCACAATTGATACAAAAATATTTATCGTGCGTATTTGCAAGCACGATATGCGGCATGGAGCACACATAGGTTGGTAATCTATAACCACAAACGTCACAAAATTGATGAAAATATAATTTCTTACCTTGACGGTCTCCTGGGGGGAGTACCTAGCAGGGCGCTGAACTTGAGCCTGGGCCTGCAGGCTCATCGCTGTATCATAACTGCTCCACCAAAAATTCTAAAAATAAACGAAACTCTTGTGAATACTTAACAATACTCGTGTAAAAATTATAGTAATGCAGAAGAGTCGAGTAACTCTCCGTTGCTTAAAAATAAGTCTTACAACTAAAATTCGTAAGAAATGGAGTAGAAATTTATCGAACAATTTAATCGGTCAATTATATGACGATAATTTGGCTAAGTTCTCGGCGATGTTAAAGATCTAGATCGAAGGTGTTGATAATTTTTCTCCATAGTCCGGAGCAACATGAAAAAGCCGCGATTGTTCCACAGGAACCGGATAAAGCTAAGCCTGGAACAAGAGCCGAAGTAGACGAGAGAAGAGTAGAGGGTGCGTGGGTTGGCTGGTTGGCTGCTTGGCCTGTCAATACGAAGAGCTACGTGACCCAGGTACCAAATGACATATTCGATCGAACGGACCAAGTTTCGCGTCCCTTACGAGGACCATCTCGCTTTTTTCCGATCTCTTCTCCAGCAAGAATCTACAAAATTCTACGATGCTTTGCCAAATCAATTGACAATGGGTAAATCCTTTTCTTGAACTAACTATACATTCGTGATAGATTCTTTCTGTCGATACGATACAAAATATAAAATACCTATGGTTATTAAATATGGAAGGAACCATCCGATGAAATTATTAATCTATCGAATCGATTGACAATGGGTAAATCCTTTCCTTAAACTAACTATACATTCGTGATAGATTCGTTCTGTCGATACGATACAAAATATAAAATACCTATGGTTATTAAATATGGAAGGAACCATCCGATGAAATTATTAATCTATCGAATCGATTGACAATGGGTAAATCCTTTCCTTAAACTAACTATACATTCGTGGTAGATTCGTTCTGTCGATACGATACAAAATATAAAATACCTATGGTTATAAAATATGGAAGGAACTATCCGATGAATTTATTAATCTATCGAATTATTGGAGTGAAAAAGACAGTGCAAGTTTGAAGAACTAGAAACTTCTAAATAAATTTCCTACTGATGAATAAACACGACAGATATAAATAGAATTTAAGAATTTTCTAACGAATAAAATTTGTAACTTGTACCAGAGTACATTCTTAAGACTGCTTTAAGAAAATTCCTTAAAAAAAAAGAAGAAGAGAACGGATCAGTTTTTTTTTTGGCAGAAATTACAAGATTATCGCCTTAAACGACAATTCCGAACCCACAGGAATCCGATGAATAACGAAAGCAATCGTTTACAGACGCTCAAAGGGACCCGCACTTGTTAGAATACTTCAAGTCCCGTTCAAGAGGTAAATCGCGTACTCTTTCAACTGAAATAAAACAGAGGTGAAACACGAGTGTGGAGGGTCTGATCATTCGACGACAAAACGAGTGATTCGTCAATTATTCGTTGACAAAGGAGGGAAAGGAAGACCAGGGGGAAGGATGTAGAGCGACGAAAGAAAGAGAGGACAAGGTAACCGTGGTAAGTAGCAACGGGATCAAGTGCAATACGCACTCGCCAATTCGAGTCAATTTCAATAACCGAATTTTGCATCGTAGACTTTGAATGAATACTCCTCGTAAATAATGTTTCGTTCGTTTCCAATTACAAAATTCTCGTTCCACACAAACTGCTTTCGAACACCAGAACAAATAGCCACAGGACTCGAAAATGTATAATACGTAAGTGAGAAAATTGCATCTGTAGGTAATTTTCTCGCTCGTGTACAATACTTTTAAGTAACTCGATGTTAGAACAACTCTCTTAGAAGTGATACTTGAATCATATGCGATTATTCGATTACTTCGACCGTTGTTGGGCAATAGATAACCGCCTATAAATATATCAGTTCGGTAATTTTAATGTTAAAATATTCTCTTTTTCCGTTACAATACTATCTTTCTATAGAGTTTCTATTTTTCGAAATACTTATAAAGAGTTATAATTCGATCCAGTTCGCGAGGTACTCGAACCCATCGCTACTAGTAAGCGGTCGCATTTATTCGACGACGAAAATGACAGAAGGAGCGTTCTAACGATACTGGGAAGCTAATCGAGCGAAAAGTATAATTAATCACAGTGAATTCATCGTAATTATCAACGATCCCATTGTTCCCGGTGACTGCTAATACAAACATTGCTAATAGGTGACAAATAGATTCATTTATACGCAGACTATTCTCGATCACACTCAAACCCGTTACACAATTACTTGTGCGTGTAAACACGATGCTTTCTCTCGTCGACAGTCATTATCACGCGTAACGTTATCCCCGGATACGGGTCGCCCTTTGAAAATTCCTCGTAGAAACATAATATTGTAACGTAGAATTACGATTAACCCACGAACAAACGGTACCCCTCCACTATACTCGGTACTGAAAACAATACACGTGGTATTTTTATTCTTCCGCGCGATAAAAATTACAATTTAGAACATTTATCCATCGAACGTTTAAATAACATTTTCAACCCCCCAGAGTGAAAAAATACATTCTAAAAAATAATCAACGTCTCTACGAGTTACACATTATTCGTCATTTCTTTGCTGTAGTAAGTTTACGATATTGTTACAATTATTCTCTCATTAAAGCTTGTTTAAATAACTGCTTAAAACCTGAACACACTAACTATAGTTTCCACTGTTCTTACAATATACTTCCACGATCGAGTAACTATTTCTGCATAATTACACAACAGTGTATTTTTTCAAGAAAAGAATCACCCTCGAGTTTTCCACCTTAGCTTAAATTTATACCTCAAAGAGGACCACAGAATACGTTCTAAACCTCGTTCAAAGATCTCACGATACCCAGTGAAAATAGTGAAAATTCCCTACGTTATTATTGCCACGTCCGATGCTCTCGTAACCATCGAAACACACGTGCCAACGAAATACGTCAACTTGAAAGAAAAGATACGTCCGGATCCAATATTTCGTCTCTGTCGTGTTCGGTCGCACATTTCGTGGACAAAATCGTGAAACGTATGGCGGACCTCTTCCAACCTGTACGTCTGTCGATCGAATCCCAAGGATCGAGAACATAGGTGCAAAAGAAACGCTGATGGGTTAGGGTAACGTCGTTAGTTTTCGGTTCGCCGTACGCACTTCCATCGAGTCCCAAGCGACGACCCCTCACCACGCATGGGGTCCCATTCTGTCTAATGAGGCTCGACACCCACCTACCCGGAGCTCCCATGATACTCCACACCATAAAGTCCGATGTTCAAATTGTTGAACTCGCATACGCCCAGTCCAGCATCGATGTACACTCGTATTTTAATACCTTCCGTCTCCTTCTCTCTCGATTTCTCTCTGTGGGTGGATCTTCCCTCTTTCTCCTCCACACTGTTACCACATTTCACCCCCCGAATCGTTTCACGGGTCCGGATGCATATTACAACGCCATAAATGGATTAATGGCATGCCGAACGATTAGTTACGGCATGGGTTTTACGGTCCCATGGGACACGAACTAAAAGACGAACAGCCGGTAACAGAGCGATTGTAAGATTATAGTAAGAGAGAGAATCTATGGAATAAAGCATCATTTCACGAATAAACGTCTTTCTAATAATAAAAAAAAATTTTCATCGTTGATTATGTTCTTCTGATACAACGGACTGTATTCCGTACGAGTAATTTTTAAGTGGTGATGAAAGATACAATGCAATGTTATTAAAAATTTTTTTAATTCTTCGACGATGTTTCTATCGTGTTTATTAACGTGGCTCGGTAGAATTAAGTATACCACACAATTTTGTATACTGTAAGACTTAATTTCACTTATTGTGAAATATTTCATTCCACGATACAAATTCTAATTTTTATTCACCCAGTTTTGGTATTGCATCTGATTTTTATTCGCGATGAAAAAAATTGTTCACCTTTCGTTCGTTACGCGAAACTTTTATCGAGACGAAAGAACGCAGATACGTCTAAATAATGGTCTTCAAAATATTTTTGACCGTAGTAAAATAATTGGACATCTGCGATCCGTAACACGATAGCAAAGTACAAATTGATCCTCGAGTCGAAATGTATTTCACACGCCCGTTATAGAGTTTTGAAACTCGTAAAGGCATGTTTTTCCCAT
Source organism: Ptiloglossa arizonensis (assembly GCF_051014685.1). NCBI lineage: Eukaryota > Metazoa > Arthropoda > Insecta > Hymenoptera > Colletidae > Ptiloglossa > Ptiloglossa arizonensis. The sequence continues at coordinate 17,388,173 of NC_135049.1, forward strand.
CGTTAGAACGAAAAGGAAAATTTATGCAATTACATTGAAAGCGATATTGAATGAAAAATTTGCGAATAATTGCACTTTCGGGAGGGTCTCGTTTATTTCGATGCAACCACTTTACAACAACATTATACAAGACGACATCGTTACGCGTAATTCAACGGTGAAATAATAAAACGGCAGAAAATAAAATATTCCGTCTCGAGTACTATTCTCATTAACCAAGGTGATCAAGGTCCCAGTACGTTTAATTGCGCGTACGCCAACGTGCATTGCGACATGTACGCTTCTCCTGTGTTTAAAACGATCGAATTGCGTGTATTTACGTTATTACGTCGAAGCTCGATAACGGAACAATTAACAGGAATCTCTGTGATACGAACAATTCAATATCTTCGATTTGCAAACAGTCGAGTATCGCAAATATTTCTCGTGCGTTCAATTGTCTCGTTGCGAAAATGGTAACATTAAACGAAGCGATACGCGCTCTAAAATTTAATTGCTTTTCTATAGCTAACGCCGTGTAAAATTGAACGCGCGTGCACGCAACGTAAAAATTCTATAAACAAATCAAACAATCAATTATTTCGGTCTGAACCGTTACTCGTTTCGCGTATGAAATTCAATTGTAAAATAATATTGGAAATATAGAGTCGGTCGACGATATTTAAAAATACGTTACTTTCGTTTACTAAAATTCTCATCTTGGATGAGAACATTTTTCACATTAACATTTTTGTCGAAGAGTCGAATCGTTTAGATACGTAATTGCTGAAACGAGTGTTCTCCAAAGTGAAGAACTATTGAGGGAGAACCTGAATTAAAACTTTTGATCTCGAAAAATATAAATACCCCTAATCTATTTCTATCGATACCGATCAAAGTTCAACAACCGTAAGTGTACCATTTCAAACCTATCACTTATCTCGAGCGTAGAAATTCTCGTACCCTCGGAGAGAAGAGGGGCGAAGTTTAAATTATACTTACGTGGATAGTTGTCATTACCCTATCGATACTCGACACGATTGGCAACCGTTGCACGAACAATTCAAACGTAAAACGATCAATCGTGATTCATCGATGCGATAACTCGAAATTAAAATACGCAAATCCAAGTGCAAAGAAATATTTAATTTCTATTTGTCTCCGTTTGGCGGGAGTTAAGGGAGAGCCATGGTAAAGTGTTTCGAGGCGAGCGGGGCGTCTTTACATTTAATTAGGCTGAGAACCAAGAAGGAAGCGCTAAAGTAAAGACAAGACTGTAACTCGCGGAAACCCCCCATAGCAATAGTACATCGGTATGGAGTTTTCTGGTATGGTGTCGAGGGTTCGCCGGCCTGACAGTGATCGAGAACCGCGATGCTATCTTCGCGGCTCGATAACGACCAGCGGAAGTATCGCTTTAATCACTATATCCGAACCCCGTTCCCTTGACACGCCATTGGATACGAGATCGTTTCTCATGTAACCTCGAAGAAAGTCGACGGGATCACCCCATGACTTTTTACTGCCCGGTTATACAATTACCAACAATATCGACGGACTTGCTGAATATTCTCGAAGCTTCTTGCTGTTTGTAACGGTGAACTGACTTTGGGGAAAAGGATCGTGGGCAATAACGTACGATTCGAAGTAACCATTTTATGGAAAATCAATGGTGAATTGAGGTCAATTATAACCGTTACATAATTGATAACTGTTCCATGGGAAATTAATGGTGCAAAGAGTAGAAGTTGCAACCTTTGTAATAATTGACAACTGTTCCTTGGGAGATTTATGGGGAATTGATAACAGTGGCAACCGTTGTAATAATTGATAACTCTTCCATGGGAGATTAATGGCGAATCGATAACAGTGGCAACCTTTGGAATAATTGAGAACTCTTCCATGGGAAATTAATGGTGCAAAGAATAAAAGTAGCAACCTTTGTAATAATTGACAACTGTTCCTTGGGAAATCAATGGCGAATCGATAACAGTGGCAACCGTTGTAATAATTGATAACTCTTCCATGGGAGACTAATGGTGAATCGATAACAGTGACAACCTTTGTAATAATTGATAACTCTTCCATGGGAGATTAATGGTGAATCGATAACAGTGGCAACCTTTGTAATAATTGACAACTCTTCCATGGGAGATTAAAGGTGAATCGATAATAGTGGCCACCTTTGGAATAATTGACAACTGTTCCATGGGAAATCAATGGCGAATCGATAACAGTGGCAACTGTTGGAATAATTGACATATCGAATAGTAATTGGTAATTAGAAACACGATACGAAATAAATATATTTTGCATTTGTAACGTGCACCACTTTTACAATATTTTAATTTTTAATATCATTTCTCATCAGTTATTAATATACAGTCTTAAGATTATAGTGATCAGACTGGAACACTTTATTGTAGCTTCTTTACTTACTCTCTATAAATTATAATAGTAGTGTTTTTCAGAATGGGGGACGCGACCCCTAGTGAGCGTGTCTTAGAATCCATGGGGGGTCGAAAGAGAATTTTTAATCCAGAAGAATGCGAATAACCGAAATTTCTCTTTTTACGAATACTAAAGTTATCATTTTATATATACCAGTTATCTCAGGCCTAGAAATTTCCTCGTCCTTTCAAGGGGACACCATTAAAAATTTTGGAAACCACTGGCACACACTGTAACTTAATTCTTCCTTTTAATACTCACAATTCCTGTTACTTTGGTACGTACCAATCGATACTCGCTTTTATCGTTTTATAATACATATACTTTTATTTTCGTTCTATTTCCAAAGATAAACTGCATTTGAACCAATTCTTATCTCGATAAAAATTTCGAATGACCAATAAAAGATAAATGTACCTTTTATTCGTTACTCGTTCGATAAAAATTAAATTATAAAATGACTCGATACTTCACGCTTCGCTTATAAAAACTTATCCAAATGCCTATTCTTTGTACTCGTTACTTATTATTCGAATAAACTCTATCTCTGCATTTGTTATTAAAACTACGAAAGTTTCTTTTTGTATATACATATGTAAAGTAACTCAACTGTTCCTAGATATTAACTGGTTCCATTCGTTAAAATTTGTTTAATAAATCTCTTTCTACCGATCGCGATACAGTTTTCTATCACTTTCAAGCGTGTTTAATAATTTCCTGACGCTTGGGTCTGGTCCGAAAATTGCCCCCCGTGTGTTTCCCACTTTTGACGCGCAATCAAAATACGGTTCCACTCGACTACGAAAACTATCGGGGCCGAACGTGGGGGATTTGTATTTCGATCCGGTGCGTCTACGTTGAAGTTAAAAAATAAACGCGGTTACGTTACGGGAACGAAATCGAACCGTTGCCCGAAGTTTCCGTAAATAAACGAACCGAGACACGCGCCGATGTGTGAAAATCGGCCGGCATTGGTAATTCGTGTACATTCCGACGTTTTCGTGGAAAAGGGTTAAGCCTCGATGCAAAAAGTAGAATACAAACGCGTGTTAATTTCGTAGAACGGAATAAGGTAGAGGGAGCACGGAAGGGAAGGAGAAATACGAGGCGGAGGAGGCACCATAAGGTCTGGAAGGCCCCTTATGCTATCGATCTGTCCCCACCTCGACGATGCCACGCACCGTGCCACACCATGTACCCCCATGGAACACTATATTGTTCCCACTCGGTCGCTCACTCGCGCGTGATAGTGTAGGTGTACGTGTTTGTCCTCTATATTTAAGCGGCCTGACGCGCTCGCGTGCACGCGTGCACACGTGCACGCGTGTACACACGCCATCGGCCTCTACCGTGGTGATAGTGCCTACGTACGTACGTATCAACGCACTGCATTTATTTCCATAGGTAGAGAGACCATGGACCTTCTCACACCTGCCCTCAACGACACCGTTACGTCGCGAACAATGCAACACCCATGCCACCACAATAACTACCTAGTGGGTGCGTATACCGAACCTTCGGTAAAGGTGCATTTCGCCTTTTTATCGTATTATTTCGCCAGAAATTTATCTTGACCCTCGAAGATAGATAATAGAACAAATTGCCCTCTACCGAACTCGATGTAAACATTAATTTCCCCGGGTTGAATACGTTCGAACGAATACAACGAATATATAAACCTAAAATGAAAAAGGAAATATATTTAAATAGTATAATTGTATTTGTTGGCAAGTTAGTGTGTTTACTTGGCATTGTTGAATACACTTTTTGCACCGGAATAATTCTCGAGAGATACACGCGGGAAGGGGACTCGTAACGCGAAATTATCATTTATCCGAGTTAAATAGAAAACTTTGATTCATCTCCGCTACAAACGAAACGTTAACGTTGTATCGTGCTCTTTTGTAAAAAGTTACTTTTTCATTACATTACCCGTCAACCAACCCCGAAAGGGAGAGACCGTTGCGCGAAGTTAAAATGAAACGGTAAATGAAATTATTCTCTCGTTGCATTTTCATAACTTCGTTTCTAATTGAACATCACGGTTCAAATGGAATATACGAGCGTGTTGTACCGAGGGTGGAAACGTACATCGTATTGTACAGGGTGTTTACGAGAAATGGAAGATCTATTTTCAGGACGAATTCCTCGGGCGAATATAAATAAAAAATTATCGTTATCGAGATACGAGCAGTTAAAGTCTCTACGGGTGTGAACGTCACCGACACGTGTTCTCTCTGTGTGTCTGTGTGTGTGTGCGCTTATATATGACGCGGCACGATCAGCTGACGGGGATATAAATAGCGCGTACCGGGAGTCGCTTCGGTAAACTTTAACTGCTCATACCTCTCGGTAACTTGGGATTGCAAAATGGTAAATGGACTTTTCGATCTCTTTACTCGCGGGGAATTTATCGTGGAAAAAAGGAACCACATTTTCGTAAACACCCAGTACAAGGGAGACTCTTCGTGCAGACACCGAAAGGTCATCGTTGTGTCACAAAATATATAATTAACCAATCAACTCGTACGAAACTATTCTCAAGTTTCCTTAAGATGGTAATTTCGCACCGAATTAAAATTTTGCATCGATATTTCCATCTACTTAGAATAATTGAACGAGTATTTTCAAGTACTGATCATTTTTCCTTCTCGAATTATATATTATACAGAAGGGTACAAAAAGTTTTTTCAAAGATGGGAATTTCATTTATTTTCTCTTTGTGCATCAATATCGAATAAAACAGATTCACCGATTTCAAATTTTGTACCGATATTTCCACCTACCTAGAATAATTGTACAAGTATTTTCAAGCACTGATAATCGTTCCTTCTCGAATTATATATTGTACCGTAGAAGGTTACGAAAATTTTTTTCAAAAATAATTAAAATACCGAAATTGCTACTGTGCCGAGAAACGAAGAATCCAAGAAGCGTTTATTTTGCGATAAGAATAGTAGAAAGTTTATAAAGTGTACTTCGTAAGTGAGTAAAGTATTCCGATCGATCGATCAACCATACCTCGGTAGACGAAAGCCACTTCAAAGCGAAACGTTGAAACGGAAGAATCAATTTCCCAAAAAAGTTACAAATTGGACAACCGGTTCGATAAACCGTGGCACGAAAGTGAACGAATCCGATGTTTATCTCTCGTTGGAAACAGCCGCGAAAACGTATCACGTTTCCCTGTAACCACCTCTTGAATTACCAGCAACACCCGAGGTAGATACACGTGCCACGGTACATCCACAAACTAGACGCAACGTATAGCGAAGCATAGTAAACAAAAGTTATTTCCATGATCGAGAACTTGGAGGGCTGACTTTCAGGAACAAGGTTGCCCGATCCCGTCTGTCGTGTCCTGGCTTCCTCCCCTCTGACGTGGACATATGGTATTCCACTTTTCATAGCGGCGTACTCGTGAGAAATAGAGGGAGACGACCTATGGAAAATCAGGATATCGAAGAAAGGGAGTCGGCCGGGAGAGAGGGGCCCCGTACGCGGATGGAACGAGACGGAAAACGATAAACGAAGCTGGCACGAAAGGATAAGAAGATCGGTCAACGTTGAAGGACGCGAGGCAACGAGATAGCCGTGGAGCGGAGAGAAGAGAGAACTCTACGAGAAAGATTAATATCTCTATCAGAGAAGTTCAACGGAGCAGGCCATTTATCTACCAACGAGGCTACACACCGCCCCGTTCCGAACTCTCCTCTTTCTCCGGTTTCGTTTCTTCCACCGCTTCTTCTCGGCTCCATTCTCGACAAATCTTCCCGTGGAGTTCGCCCTTTCAAGGAGTTTATTTAACCCTCGGCCCTGGCCAGGCGGTAGGAAAGCAAACCTATGCGCGGAGATACGAAAAAGAAGGGAGAATCGGGTGGACACGTCGAGAGATGGTGATTCGCAAACCGGATGTGACCAGGGAAATTCAATTTGATACACCGGCACAGTTTCGAAACACCGGGGAGGCCTTTCCTAATGAATTCCCAGTGATCTCCACTGCCCTCTACCGTACCATTTTCATGGAACGGATTCCGAAAGCGAATCACGGTTCATTGCGTTCGACCGGCGACGACAATTTGTTGGACGAATCGCGACAACTCTGTGCAGTTTAATTATTATTGATCCAGAGTGAAGGGAATATTGGGGTAACACGGTTGGGTTACCTCGTTGGGGTTTTTACTTTAATTATGGGAGGACGTCTGGGGTCTCGACCGACCCGGTGCATTTCTAGCTTGTTTGCGTTTCTTTGCTCGATTTAGTTGTAGGTATTCTACCACGTGTAGGGTTATTGTATTGCGTTAGAAACGAGACAAGAAACGTTACAAATTTTTACGTTAAGATACGTAACGAATTAATATTCGATTTAGTTGTACGTATTCTACCACGTGTAGGGTTATTGTATTGCGTTAGAAATGAGACAAGAAACGTTACAAATTTTTATGTGGATAATATTCTGCAGTGAATAACTACTGGGGGAACGATGCGATTAATTTTAACTTAACGGTACTGTATTTATCAAACTTTTCATTTAATTTAAAGAGTATCGGTTAAGTGAATTGGTCGATTACGTTCATTCGTGAGACGTTTGAAATGATCCTAGAATTGAGACTAGGATTGAGACTATTTTCATTTATCGATTCATTCGATTTTGTTGCACCTTAAAGGAACACAAAGGAAATAAAATATAAAAGAAATGGAACGATATACATTGGTTACGCCACAGTGAAAGAGCAAGGTTCAACAACTGCTGCTTCGCAACCTAACCCTATTTCCGTCATAACGGATGCAACAGTTTATTTGGAAAATTATATGGAACCCTGCATATTGCAACACAACAGATCCGTCGCTGAATATTTCTCGTTACTAAAAAACACGTTTCAAATGTGTTTCGATACACGAAAGCATTACCACTTGCTATTCGTCGAAAAATAAACAAGATATTTTTCGATATTTACTCGATAATCCTCGCTCAATTTCCAAAGTAAAAATTAAAAACGTGAAATTTTTTATTCTTCCTCGTTAGCTTCAAAAATGGTGCACTTGGAACGAACTACAATTACACCCCATCGTTCGAATTCCAATATTAAACGGCACTATCTCGAACGCTTACGATTAATAATTATTAGGAAATCCTATTAAACGTAGTCGGTGCGAGTAAATTAAACTCTATCTCTAGTTTGACTAGCCTTTGTAATCCAAGCGGTTCACGATTATGTCACGACACACGCAACGTCCCGCACTATGATCCCACAAACCATGCTGCACCCCGCTGGGATACTCGGAAATGCAAAACATCGGCAGTAAAACGCATCGTGTGAAATTACATCAATGTTGATTTAATAAACACTCCGTGAAACCGTACCGTAAAATTGTGACGGTCTCGAGAACGCGAGATTTCGGTAGAAATACTTTTCGTTCGCGTACTAAGCGCACGGATAGGTAAGTACCGTGTCAACGGTCCGATACGTTGATTTTGTTATACAATAAACACGTTGATAAACGGTTATTACCGTAATCGGTAATATTTTACAAAATCTCTACGTCCCGTTTAGTAAATAAACGTATATTAATAATCGTTATAACTACGAAAGATCGTTCGTAGAGATCGTTTTAAAGATCATTAATAACTCTGAACGATACTAAGGCCACCAACGAAGAATTCTTCTCCCGTATGATTTAATAGCGAGGTCGAGTAAGCCAAGCTCGTTGACTCCTTGTACACGAAAAATCTCTTTCTCCGACTTCGGCTTACAAATATTTTTCATTCCAACTTTATTTTAACACGTCCAGTATATTCTCAATATTATATTCCCCGTACTTCGAAGCTCTCTTTCCTTTTAGTTAAGATATCCATAAACTTTCGATGCTACGCTTAACCCTCGATTTACACGGTAAATTGGTTCCGTAAAAGTTCAGTGTAAATCGAGACTAAGGTTTCTACGAAAAATGAAGGGCTAACTTCCAGAGTATCATTTTTTTATTACTCGATATAAAATGAATGATTTACTTTTATCGCGCCTCGTGAAACACCCTTTGGGGATTTATTAACGCGTAAACGTACAACGTGACAATTACCGAAACGAAAGCTTGCAAAACAACATCGGTTCGCTGACCTCGTAATCTCACCTTGCTTTCTCGATTATCGTACCAATTTCTCCGTGTATACGACTAAAAGCAAAATTAGACAAAATGAAAGCAAAATTAGACAAAATGAAAGCAAAATTAGACAAATTATAAAAGCAAAAATTCCACGAGAAATGTATTCTTTTCTCGCCCGCTGTGTACACCACCTCGATAAAAGTCACACACTCGAGTCCCCTCGGAAACTTTTAACGAGTTCGACACCGTGAACCAAAAATTCGTTCGTAAAGCTACGAAAAAGCTCGAGGAAATTCTCCGTGACAATTGTTCGCGTATTTTGATTTCCCTTAAACCGTCGCAGTGACAAATTAACAAATACAAGTATCGCGTTACATTCTCGAGACTTACAGTACTCGAGACATTCGTTGCATGCGTGTCACATACAACACGTCGTCGAGTCACGAATTTAACTGTCGACAATTGTTCGACTTTTCGAATCCCGTGCACCCCGTTAACTTCCATCTGGGCCCGTTTACCTCGGGCCAATCAAAAGTGGCGACCGATCTGAAAACGTGGAACGCACTCTCCTCGCGGCGAGAACATTTCTCAGGTGAGATAGTGCGGAAACGCACGGTGTGTTACACGGTATCCGAAGCGTGTACATTTGTACGGATGTCTTTATCGCTTTATGAGCCCCATAAAGTGGCGTTGTCGGTCGTGCTGCCCTTGTATCTCCGCTGTGAAGTGCCGACCGTGAAAAGGGAGCGAGAAAGCAAGACCATTGTTTATGCGCCTTATTATGTATACCGTTGTCGTCGATTCCGAGTCTTAATGCGTGTACGTAGAACGCGAGACGGTGAAAAAGAAACGAGAGGTGATTTACGAAGGTGTGCGCGACGAAAAGGTTCGATAACCAGGCCGATTTAAGTCGATTCGAACACGCCTGCACCTCTCGCGTGCTGCTACCAGGGGGAGAGTATTAACGATAGATCTACTGCGACCGATCCTAATGGTTCTATCGATCAGAATCGACGTGCAACCATCGCCCAAGGAAGACTCGAACCACCCACTCGGGATAGAAATACTGTACGATTCGATTCGAGCTAAGTTAACGTTGTACAGTTACGATTAAACGTCGTTGCAAATTCAACATCGTTGAACCGTGCAACCGTGAGTCGCTAAACCGACCTAACTGACGAATTTCGAATTTATGAAACGTTTTAATATTCAAGAGCAGAGATACGGAACCGCCCAACTCGTAACTGGAACTTGAAATATTTGAATAAATATTCATCATTTATGAATAAAATATTCGAATATTTACTAAACTGCGTGTAGTAAAATAGTTGAGCAACGATGCACGTTCCATGATTTTTTTATTACGATACAGAGCGACCAAGACGCGATGTTCCAACGATCGAACGAAAAAGTTAATGTAATTCAACGTGGAAAGTATCCTAGAATGTTATTAATGTGTTTTTTCTTTGCGTTCTTAGTAACTCTTTGAAACTATTCCGAATCGAAATTCGTACAACTCGAAAACGTTCAAATATTCTCTGCTTGCTATAAATGTTATCACAAGGAACGACAACAAGATTTAAGAAACTTTTCACCGTAATACTGCGATATCGTAAATAGTTAAGAGTCTCGACGTATAATATTAAAAAAAGTGCCTCTTTCAATCTTAGTGTATTCCTCGGGTCTTTCTCGACCCATCATGTACCCCCAATACATTACTTTTCCACGATTAAAGTTATTATAATACTAACTGAAAGTTCCCGCAATAACGACTAATTATAATAATGACTTGCTCTTCTAATTACAAAGCTAAACAATTCTTCGTCCAAGAATTCCATACAAATATTAAACTCAACACTACCAATGGCGAACGTATTCCTATTCTGTCTTGAACCACACAGGTATCCTCGAAGTTGAACGAAGAAAGGGTAAATTAATTCCCAAGCATCATCAGTCGTCCATTTCGATAATTGTCGACGAATGTTGCGAATGGACATCGTTAACGATTGACTAATTTCAAAGAGAAATATTTGAAACAGATCAAATCGACCCCTTCGGTGGTTAAATTTCTTTAATTGTTACTCGTACAGACCGTGCTTCTGAATTTGTATATTTTACACCGTCGTAAACGATACTCGTCCTCGATCGCCCCGAGGAAATTATTTTTGAACTATCCAATACAATCTACCCAAGACTAAATCCCACGTTTGTATAACGAAACCACGGTACGATCAAAGATAGAAAACTCGAATCCAGCGCGGTCTTGAGCATAACTCAGCGCCATTTTACCAGCTCGACTGTTCTAACGATGTTATTGGCCATGTTCTTCCACGTTATCAGCAATATGGATCGTTAGCACGACAGTTTCTGTGCACTCTCCATTATGCTGTTTAGGCGTCCGAGAATCGTAATTTTTTCGGATATTGAATAGATAACCGAGAATATGGCCCGGAACAATGAATACGAACACGGTGGAAAAAAGGAGGGGTGAAAGGGAGGGGTGCTGGTCGCGAAGATCACCGGTTAGATAAATCATCGTAACCTTTAGTCATCTGTATCGCGAATCTTACAAAGTACGAATACCGTTACCATAGTGCTTGTACGGCACTGTGCGGATTACACGCGTGAAACTTCCCCTTGAAATAATGAACTACCTCTATGATCAGCTTTCATTTTTTCTTTTTCTTTTTCTTCTTATCGAACCGCTATCTTCAGCGACCAGAACTTTGGAACGAAAGTCGCGACATTAATACACAGGGAGATGCTAGAAAGTGAGACGGCTACCTTCCGAGCGAAGATAAAGGAAATCGATAGGGGAAATGTTGCACGGTTTTGATAACGAGTATTTTTCTCCTATCGCGAGTAGAAGTTTATTTGCTTCGTCTGTTACACGAATTTAAAAGGAATCTTGGGAAATAAGAGAAAACATTTATTTACATTCGCGTTGAAACGGTTACTCTTCTCGAACAATCGGTACAAATTATTCTAGCGATTATTTATGACATTACTTGCAACGATGTGTACTTTATTATTCGATTAACCAACAGATACGAAAATGCAAGTGTAAGTATAGTTCTCAATTATTTCACGAAACGACCGAATGTAAATTTAACATCTGAAAAAATACCAGACACTATTGGCAAAAATGTTTGCATACGCAACTATGTATACTTTATTATTCGATTAACCAACAGATACGAAAATGCAAGTATAACAAAGTTTCATGGGAAATTGACAATTTCGTTCTCAATTATTTCACGAAACGACCGAATGTAAATTTAACATAAAAAAAAATACCAGACACTATTGGCAAAAATGTTTGCATACGCAACTATGTATACTTTATTACTCGATTAACCAACAGATATAAAAATGCAAGAGTAAATATAACAAAGTTTCACGAATATCGATGAAATTGACAATTTCGTTCTCAATTATTTCACGAAACGACCGAATGTAAATTTAACATCTGAAGAAATAGCAGACACTATTTTGGCAAAAATGTTCAGATAACCAGAGTATGTAAATTAAAAAATATATTACGTATCGTCTACCAATACATCTCTATTAATCTCTATTAATCAATCTCTATTAATTAATCGAAGACTTTTTTCATAGGAAAAAAAATTCGTCTGAAACGTATGAACACGTATGAAAATATTAGGTCGTTCGGGAAGTAATTTTGTTTTCCAAAATGGAGAATATATAATTCAATAAACTACTTACACGCTCTAAAAGAAATCGTGTTTCGTTTTCACCAAAAAAAAAAGGAAACGACTTTCCAAACAACTCAATCAGAGATGTTTTCTCAATAGTTTTCCATTCAAGAAAGTTTGAAGTAGCATCCGATTGCGAATATAGTATAAATTTCAAAAAAAGTCAATACCTTCTCTACCAGAGTAGCCCCTTAAATAAGACCAATATGAGATCGCACTCTGTAAAGAGAAAGAAAAAAAATCGTGATCGGTTCGAAAAAAGATGACTATCGCTTCGAAACGGATTAGATGATGAACGAGAGCCAGACGCTGAACGTAGGACAGTCCTCGTGGAAAAAGCGAAAGCAAGGGCGAAGAGACGTTGCTTTGGCAATTATGCTGCAGACGAATACCGGCGCATTCATCACTTCCAGTATGGTTGATGTATGTACGTTAAATACGCGCGGCAAGCATGCTGCCCGTACCCGACTAACAGTCAAGCCAACAAATTAACGCCGATGTGTTAAATGTCCACACCGAGTGCCAAACCGGAAGATCGTGCAGACTTACCCCCCTCCGGATGGACAACATCGAAGACGGTGCTTTGATTTCTCGATGCACGTTTAGAAAATCGTTCGCGTAGGTAAATTGGTCGTTGAAACGCGATTGAGAACCGGTTTCAACGTGGAGGAAATATTTAAAAAATATGGAAATTAATTAAAGGCACGAGATCGCGACGTTGAGTACCTACGATGAAAAGAGACACGTTAGTGTTCCAGTTGTTTAACAAACTTGACTTTAATCGACCTTGAATGTCCTTGAATGACCAGTATCTGTAATCTAATATTTTCATAGGTGTCGAAAGCGCGAGGAAATTGTTCAGACGAGTTTTTTCCTGTGGAAATAGTCTTTGATTAATTAATAAAGATCCACAGTATTGGTAGACGATACATAATGACCTGACGTTGAATTTATCGTTGTACGAGTTACGAGTTTCTTTAATTCTGAGAAAAAATGAAAGGATGACCTTGAAGTCTCGGATGAACCTCGACATGGAAGAAAACCGTACGAAGATCGGGGATAATCCTCGCCATCTTCCCCGCAACGATAGATTTCATGCGAAACATTTGTTCGAATAACCCAGACTTTGAAACGTTATCGCGTGGAATGATTCAAATGAAACTGTACGTATATAATAATACGTGGGTTGCACCGGGATTGTACACGAATAGAAATAGAAATGGATAAATAAAAATGTGAATAGTATTGGGTAAAAGAGAAAATACGTTCGGATAAAAGTAGGTATAAAGGTGAGATAGAACTGTGTGCTGTTATTAATCCAACTTTGAAAACAATGTGATAAATTTACGAGAAAGTAATATACTATAGAAAAAAGTAGAATAGTAGAAAAATAGTAAGGAGAAAAAAAATATCGGTTGAAAAATTCAGAGGCAAAAGCATCGAGTACAATAGAAGGTAATAAAGAAAAACACAAAAGAAGAATAAAGTTATCGGTAGTGCTTAGCGCTGAGTACGGTTACTAAGGTGAATATCGTTGTTGTATTTCGTGAACATCGAATGAGAGCAGCAGAAGCAAGGTCGACTCGACATCATATTTACGTTCGATGAACGTGCAATAACAAACGTGACCCGCATCCAAGCCCTTATGTACCTGACAAGTGAAAGGCACGCGTGACCATTCTAAGATTTATTTAGTGTTTGCAAGTCACTCTTGAAATATTTGTACACAAAGGGGAATTCGAAGTTCGACAACAAATTCGTAATGTGTTATAGTATTACACGCATCGACAGTACCGTAGAATATTCTGATATTTCGTCGATAACTATAATAGAACGCTTAACAATTTTTGTGCATTTTACGACAGTTTTGAATCAACGTGATTTTATATCGATAGTAAAATTTCAGAAAATTACGGAAAAAATTAATATTATATAAACGTGAAACAGTAACGGATAAAAGATTGTAAAATAAAGTTTAACGAGGGTGTAAAGTGGGAGAGTACGTAAGGATTGTACGTTACATCGTACTATACTGAATTCCAGCGTGCAGATTTACATATGCAATCGCGTTACGACTGGCGCCGATGACGTGAAAATATCGTATATACCGGGCAAGAGAGTCACCAAATTTGGTCAAATTGATCGCCTTCGACGTTTAATAAAGACGAAGATGTCAGACGAAACGATAATATCTCGGTCAGCGAGCGCCACGTAAATACGCATATATATATACATACATATATACCGACTTTCCAACTCGCGTACAAAGAAAACAAAGTTCCGCCCGATTACGGTAATTTCGTAAGCCTACGTGCTATGAAACTTCGAAACAGTTGATTTGACGCGAAACGAGTATCGCGTTGCAGTTCGTGATCGAATACCTTCAATTTTCTCGACAAAATGCACTACTGGATATATGATATATAAATTATTACAGTATCCTATTTTAGCGTTGTTCTCGAAGCTACGAGAACATTTTGAAGAATTCTCACGAAAATAATCCTAACCTGATACAGCTATTCCACATTCCGCAATTCGTTTCTTACTTTTCGATTTATAATAAAGGAAAGCAATATAACCAAGAAAACTTTCAAATAAGTTTTTGAATGAAAATATAGGTTTACGGTTGATCACGATTGAACTATTAAAAAAAATTGTAATATGTATATCTACTTATGTACAGGTATACATGTAGCTGTTAGTATTACGTTTGAAATGTTCAACAAATACTGTCCACGAGAGATAATGATGGTTAAGTTACTTCGACAAATCTTAAAGAGAACTAAATTTTACATAAGAAACTTTAATAACCTTTCTTTCTATCTTCTCTAATAAAAGAAATACAAATTGGAATCTTATGTATCTTTCTAATAAAAAAAAATAATTAAAACTAGAAAACTTTTAGAAATGTATAATTTGTTGTTCTAAACTTAATTATACATACTTTTTATTCGAACTTGTTTTATTTTTAAAAATGTGAATATCGTAAATGTTTCAATATATTTATGAAAATATTATTTTGTGTAAGCATTGTGACATGTTCGTCTTCGTTAATTTTCATTTATTGTTATATAATACAAAGGTCGTACAAAATAGTTATTGCCAAACTTTAATAGCATATTGTACTCACCGAAATAAATAAAAGACGCTCGACAAGCATGGTTTCGAAGATCGTTTGTTTCCGAGTCACGATTCGTTTTCTCTAGTCAAATATTAACCTCTTCTACGTCGCATATTCAATATGTTTGCTAATTACTTCAATATACACTTTAACACACTATAGAATATTGTATTTCTGCGAAAATCCCATATTTTTCTTATTTTCTAAAAATAATGTTCAATGCGCAGTTTCAATTCTTTTTAACATTTTAACCGACGTACTTATACACCATATTCTTTGAATAACCTACTGAACAAAAATCCCGTGTCTTATAATTTGGAAACGAATGATATTTGGACCAATATTTTATATTATTTTTATGAACACTACATACACCTGAGATTTGAGAACTTTCCACAGAATTTAGTATAAATATCATAGTAGAAATATAAAATTTAACAATGGATATGTATAAACGTAGAAACATTCGTAAGCAACACACTTCCTCGCGCGTTATTGCGTGTCTAAACTTGCTTTTTCTTAATCAGACAACTTCACACCCTTTCCGCGAGTTAAATTTCATATTATAACCGCCAATATTAACTATTGATTTACATTATATTAATCGGATCACAATTGTATTTTAACGGTAGAAAGTATTTTTCAAATCCAAGTTCGTTTCAAATGCAAAATTATTTCGCAATTAATGTGGCAAAACGAGCACGTCGAACGAAAAGTTTCAAATCATAACGGCATATTTCGATTCTCGCTAATCGAAATACGATCAAACGCCATTTGATTAAATTCATACACGAGCAATAAAATTCGATTGAAATTCGTTAAGAAATTGAAACGATCGTATAATCTAATAATGAATTTCATCATAAACATCGTTATTAACAAATTTATATAATTATTAATATTTGCATACAAATTCACATAATTATTCAAATTTTATTATGTTTTCACGAAAAAAATTGCATAACCTTATTCCTATGAAACGGATAATTCTCTCATTTCAAATTTTTACATACTGTTTGTTATATCTTCTGTTTCTCGTCACATTTTATCAATTGTTGCACTATATTCAAACAAAAACAACTCTCCAACATAAACTAGTAAAAAGAAAGAAACGTTTAGAATTCTCCTTGATCGATACCGTTAAATTTATCAATTTTTAAAAGTGAATACGTTTGTCTCACCTGATTAAAGCAACAACCATCGAATTTGAATTACACAATGGTCCTTGTATTGTCAGCTATTATTGATATGTGTCAATTTCCCAGCACACACACGTTTACACACACGCACTTATTACGATATGTTTTGTTTTTGATTTAATGAACACTTTATCCGTTGAAAAACGTGATACCAGTGTTAAAAAGGACGGTTTATATAAAAGGAAAAGAGTAAAAACGAGAACGGTGATAAAGGAAGAAAGCACGAAAGTAGGCAAGCTGCAAGGCTGCGTGCCATGCAGCCACCCTCACGGTAGGCGCGCGAGCCTACTACTGAGCTCACGATCTCGCTATCGTGCTCACGACGCGCATTGCCACCGGCACACGACCGTTCCGGCCAATTCGTCTCTTACGTACATCGAATACGACCTACTCACTATTAGTCGAATCAAATCTTTGAAAATTCACAAGTTGATCAATGTTACAACTTATTAACTGTAAATTTTAGATAATATACTTTCTTACCTCACAATCAGGATCGCTTTTTTTTTTAAATACAATTACGTAATTTCGTGTCAAAAAATAACTTTAAAACTAGCGAATTAATTATACGGTAACATCATTCTCAAATTCTAATTAAATTGTTTGAACTCTTTTAAATCTGAGCAAATTTTTCCATTGTCAAACATCGTACAAAAATACTTATGTCATTCGTTATTAAACTAAGATAAATTAAAAATTATTTTTCACACTAAATACACAGAATATTTGAAAAATTATTTTTCAAA
This sequence comes from Ptiloglossa arizonensis, assembly GCF_051014685.1. Lineage (NCBI taxonomy): Eukaryota > Metazoa > Arthropoda > Insecta > Hymenoptera > Colletidae > Ptiloglossa > Ptiloglossa arizonensis. The sequence goes on from NC_135049.1 coordinate 17,405,487, forward strand.
AGGAACTATCTTGACTATTATTTTTTCATCGAAAACATTTGTTTTATTTTACAAAATGTTATCGAACGAGTCAAAAAAGATTACTCTTTCGACAAACATGAAATTCGTAACGAAGAAAATATAACAAGTAAAACACAAAGTAAGAATGTAAAATTAGAATATTTATAATATTACTCTAGAAATCTTCGCACGTAATCAGGAAAATTTTAATAACCATAAAAGAGGCAATGTTACTAATGTCTTTAAATCATTGAGGGATTATACTGCACATTTAATACATATGCAACATTTAACGCGAGATTTTGTGAATAAGTAAATGCACATACATATAAAAGGTAAAATATGAAGCAATTGTAAATAAAATATTAAATTGAGATTTCTTTCATCAAAAAAATAGAAAACATTTTAATTTCTTTAAACAAGTGCAAAATTTATAAACAAACGTTAAAAAAATATTTTTCAGGGCAATTATAAGTCAAGTCAAGACATCACAACGACAATTACCATACTTGTCTTTTAATAAATTTTTTGAAATAAATCAAGTGAGTACAGATAATTTACAGCCAAGTCGAAAGTGTACGCATATATATCAACATGGTTACATCAAATTTAATTAGAAAAGAAACAAAATAAATGTAGACTACGAAAATAGCAACAAATAAAATTGCAAATTTTTCCATGTAATAAATACATACATATACACAGAATAAGATAAATAGTAAATGGATATCATTATTTGGCGTAAATCACTTTTAAATTTCTATAAACTACGATAATGCCGTACACGCAGTAATTGTATTTACGATGAAAACGTACAATCATTGTCTTCGATAAAACGGACCGATTCGAGTACGAAATTTCCGTGACAGATTACACTTTCGCGCACAAATTACAAATTACAAATTACAAAATCCAATAGCAATGGTAATACTTAAACAACTTTTTATGAATCTCTTACTTGTTATATATGTACATCGTTATAGTAAATAGTAAATATTAATAATAGCATTAAAAAATATGGAAATTGTAGCGGGGGTAACCACAAAAGTACATTCAAGCGACAAAGGGAGAAAGGCGCCTATGAAGTATTTATGTACGGTATTGTAATTTCTACAAAAATAATCTCATACGAGAAGCGTTATATGTTGAATCAATTCTTTCCTTTGCCCAATATTCAACGTTACGTTTTCTAAGGTTTCTTGATCTAATTATCACCATTCTGCTTGTATTGCTCTTATAACACCACATACAATATTTTACAAAAATATTTACTCTAACATTAGTCGAATTACTTTTGAGCAAGTATATGTAACAAGCTACGCAAATATTACGTATAAATCGTTCGCACTGTCACCCTCTGTCACTTGCCACAAGGATTTGTGCATTATTAATACAGTTTCTCGACTACAATCATGTTTCACTATTTGCTTACGTCTTGTCGAAAACGAAGCGCTGTTTTCTGCTACCTAGTTTAGTTCGATACTTGTACTACGTACAATAATAGATATCAAATATAGAATAAACTACTTAAATGCATTTGGCATGTCTCGTTTATGTGCGAAGCCCACATGTTCTAATCTGAATAATTGATTTACATCAACATCTTCAAAATCTTAAAACAAATGGCATCACTTCCTTGGTTAAATCGACTTTGCACTTACATTAAAATAATTATTACAACTTTGGACTCTTTTAGCGGATTTGTCCCGCGTCGATAGTTACTTCTCAATGTATAAATATAACTAATTATGATCATTTTGTTCTACTGGTCATTACAGTTGGATTTACAATACTGGACCTGACATGAACACTCTGCTTACTGGATTTATTTCGCGAGGCAACTGTTGTACATTCTACAACTGACCTCCGACTTTTCGTAATGTCCTTTTCATCGAGTTCTGAAACATCGTCTTTCTTTCTGTTTATATCCATTGTTTTTCCATTACTTTGTCGATCACTACGATTTGTTGATATACTTTTGCACGTATTTTTCCCAGCCTTTGTATCACCCTCGTAATATTTTCGCAAGGGTTGTGGAGTATAATATAAACTAAATCTTTTCGATTTTACATTTTGCTTTTGTTTCTCCTCTCGTAATTCATCGGTGGAATTAAACTTTCGACCTATTCTGTTAGTAACAGAAATCAGTTTATCACTAACTAAAACAGATTCGGAAACCTTTTTTGCAGAAGACGGTAAAAAGCAACTAAACCTTTTATTTTTTGTTGTTGTCCTTGAATCTGTATCATGTTTCGTCGCATACTTATCACGTCTAAGTTTCACTACCTCATTTTTTGTACATTTTGATTCATCTGGTGTTTTTATTGAATTTTTCTTGTTATTCAAAAAATTATACGATTTTGAGGATTTTGAAGCATTCACTTTTAACGTTGTTGGTGTTTGTAATATTTTTGTTGCCGACTTTTCCTGGTTTGTTAAAGGAGAATTTTTTGCAAGATTTTGCTGTTGAAAATTATCATTCCTTAATTCTTGATTATAAGGAAAACGGATATTTTCGAAACTATCAGTTGACTCCATACTTTGGGTTGAACTTGACCTTTGATCCTGTGTTAATTGTGCAAATTGAATATTTACGAAACTATCGGATGTTTGAATATCGTTACTAGAACTACCGGTTAAACTATCAGTCGATGACAAAAGCCTGTTACAATTTTTCATGTCGTCACTGCCTAGTTTTGAATTAATCTTTTCAGGCAGGATTAAATTTTCGTAAAAATGTTTTCGCCTATGTCTTTGTTTATTTATGGTTGAATTAGCGGAGTTAGATTTTTCAAAGGCATGCGCATTACTGTTGGTTGATATGTCTGGCGCAATAGAATTAATCTCGCTAGAAGAATTTCTTTTATTGAAAGAAGACATATTTTCTTCAACTTGATTGCTGTCACAATTTACATCAATTTCAAATGGAGTAGTATTTTCATAACTACTTATTAATATTGAATTTTTTGAAATACTGTTCAGAGATGAAGTTTCACTACTCGATGAATTTGAACGATACTTGTGTGTTTGTTTTTCATTTAAATCATTTATAAGATTGTGTATAGATTGACCAAGATCATGAATATCTTGTAAACAATCTGGACTAAGAGACACAGGTTCATCGTCACTAGGATTCCCATTATTAAAAATAGATTCGTCATGAGCCAAGTTTTCTTCATCTCGAAGCATATTATGAAACATCGATATAAAAGCTTCATTCCACTTGCTTCTGACATTTGTCCTGTTGTTTGGTGTACCATCAATTTCGTCTTGTGAACTGTCATAACGTACTTGATTCTTGAAGTCAAACTCGAAAGTTGCTAATCTTATCGGCTTACTCCGCTGATTCCAGTATTGCTCCGACGGGTTGGTGGATGTTGATGCTGTGGTCTGCTCGCCTCCTAGAAAGCTCTGCTGATATACAGAGGCAGGACAAAAGAAAAAATAAAGCACTGCTACAGATACAGCAAACCACTACTGAAGCCTCCCTAGCACTGTGTTCAAATAGCTAAGAATAAAGCTGTATAATAGATAAGCATATTATTCTAAATGGCATAGAACTAAAAGCTAATATGTACTAAAAAATTGTACAAAACTAGTAAGCAAATTATTAAGAAAATATACGTAACCAAAATTTAATACTTACAATGAAATTTAAAAAATAAATTCACCATACCTACTGCAAGGATGATTGTGTGCTACTTTAATTGAAATGATAAGCCATGCAGGAAAACAGAAGTGGGTTTTCTAATACAAAAGTAATATGTATAGATAGTTACCGCTAGCCATGGATGATCAAGCACATCTTCTGCACTGAACCTTAGCTCAGGTTGTGCTTGCAGCATGTTTGAAATCAACTGTTTGGCAGAATCTGATACGTTGTCCCAATATGGAGATGTAAATATGTATTGACCACTTAAAATACGTTCAAACAATTCTTCTTGCTCATTTTCAGGTGAAACAAATGGAGGAAAGCCACAAAGTAAGATGTATAATATTACACCAGCTGCCCATACATCGATCTGAAAAAATTTTAATTCATTCTTCCTCTTATACTTCTAAATTTAGACTAATAAATAAAAAATATCTGTTTAAAAAATCATCATACCTTTAACCCATATCCAGTTTCTGCAAGAATTTCTGGGGCTACGTATGTGGGTGTACCACAAACTGCGTACAAAGGATCTCTTACAACTTGGGCAAGTCCAAAATCACCTAGTTTTAAACATCTAACATGGCTACCATCCATCTCTACTAGAAGATTCTCAGGTTTAACATCACGATGAACAATATGATGTGAGTGTAAATAAGCTAGTGCAGACGTTAAATGTCCAATCATTACACTAGCTTCTGCCTCTGAGAATTTTGTTGCCGCAGCAATTGCATCAAATAAATCTCCACCCTAATTGTATAATGTAAATACACAATATTCTATTATTTAATTTAGAATTCTAGCAGGTAAATTAAAAAGTTTCTAGGTAAACATACCTTTACAAGCTCCATAACTAAAAACAATTGGTCAGCAGTTTCTTGTTCAGCGATCAGACTAATAATATTTGGATGACAAACCTGACGTAAAATAGCAACTTCGCTTGCCAACATTGTTTCTTTGCCTTGACATTTATATTTATTCACAATTTTCATTGCATATTCTGCACCTGTAGATCTAAAAAATACTTCTGTATAGAGTTTCTAATAGTCTGAAAACATTAATATCTAGTTCTTTCAAGTACTCACTTATGAATACAATGCCTAACAGCTGCAAAATTGCCAATTCCAATGACATGACCGACCGTATAGTGTAAACGTAGCGGTTGTGGCAATATTAATGAAGAAGGACTCGGCGTACGCACTTGCGGTGTATTAAGCACCTTTTTTCCAGATTTACGTGGCATTCTAGGCATTGGACCACTTTGTCTTTTCGACGACCATGGACATCTTCGAAAACTTTGAACAATTTTAGATTCTTCAAAATCTAATTCAAAATCTTCTTGATTCGATTTTTCGGGACCATAAGCCAGAAATATATCATCACTTTCAAAAAATTGTTCCAAAGAACTAATTTGCTGTCCCGAGAGTGTAAAAACTTTCCTTACTGCTCCAGAATCTAATTTAACTGCCTCTGTAATTGCTTCCATTGCATGTTCTAAACTTGGAGCATTTCTCTTGTTCAATAAAAGACGTACAACTTTACGTGGTTTTGTACCGTGTCGAATTAAAGTAATTATTCTTGCTTTTACACATAATGGTATTGCACTTATTTGTCTACCAGTACCTGCTGGAGATTGTGGTAAACCAGATAAAGAACTGCCCCTTCTTACTTTGGTAGATGAATATTCCACTTTTTTAAAACTTTCTCCTTGTCCAGAAACCACGTAACATTTACCATCTTCTAAATCATTGATACTTTGAACTTTTCTTCCATCCATAGTATAAATTGCCCTAACACCATTAGGTAAAGTGACACTAGATACCAAAGCTCTTGTTAAATCTGAAGCTAAACTATCGAAACTACGATATCTTTCTGGGGTCACAGCCATTACAACACCGGTATAAAATTTATCTCCATTTCTAAAAAATCTCACTCTCTTAGCTTTTTTAGTTGGTGGTGTTCGAAGAACATTCAAAGAATGTCGTGTATTAATATCCAATATTCTTTCATCCAAACTTATTATAGTAGCTGAATTTATTTCTCCACTTCCAGAAAAATTACTATCACCAGATGGTGAAGCAGCTTGACTCAACAATTCCTCCATCATCCTGAATACAATAGATCTTCAATGCACACACAGTATTTCAAATTATGCTAGTGCAAAATTGTCAGAGTTTTAAATTCAAAACATTAAAACACAGTTGTTTCGTGTATATTACAGTCAAAGTGTGAATTATGAACGAAACTTACTGTCAATTGTTATAGATCAACTAAGAACGTGAAATGTTTCTCAACAAAGCGTTACACTAAAGGTGTTTTTATCATAATATAGTTAAAATTTGTATCTAATCGAAACTTGAGTGAGAAACAACAAAGACAATTCGTGATTATGCTATAAAATTTAACATAGTTTAAAAATGTTCCAGTATATATAGTACATTTAAAACATCGTACGCGCAACAACCCGGCAACAAGAATATTTATTCACCTTCCTAACCTACTTAACCTTTTCTAATTACTCGATATGTATACAAATACAGTGTATAAATAAACGTTCTCAAATGTAGTTATTTATTAATAATTTAAGTTTACCAATCATTAACAAATACGTATACACTCACCTGCCCGTTGAGCAGAACGCGCTACTAAAAAACAGATGAAAAGCCAACTAATGAAGGAATGAATCACCACTGAGCTGACATTTTCATAGCAACCATGACGCGAATGCCAGATAATAAAAGCGAGAAATCTCACTTTCGAATAATATTGAAATAATTTCCCTTTCTATTGTACCTAAATCGTATATAACTGTTACACTGCACGTTTCTATCGCAACACACTGATTTTTGTTTTCTACGCACAGAATAGTTTGACCTGCCAAACTCTATAAATAAAGTAGCTTGTCAAAGAGATACTGGGAGACCGGAACCGGAAATGTAAAGAAATTAGAAGGGTGGAACATGAAAATGAATAACCGAACAAGATACTTGTTATGAATTAAATTGTAATTAATTACTATCTATTGTATTTGTGACTATGTATATGTATGCTATATATCGTTATGAAGTACCATGTTCATCATTATCTGTCGCTTACGCAGATAACAGAATTTAATAGCATTACATATTACAAATTACAACGAAATATCTTAGTAAATTTTATACTTCGATATTTGAAAGGTCCTTAACGAAGAGTTAATATATTACAAACCAATCGTATAACCCAATTTAAAAGATCATAGAATTGAAGAAAAAGAAAGGATTTTATTTAATCAAGCACTAGTTATAACGGGTTTTTAAATCTTGTAAGTGGTAGAATAGAATTATGTAGGATTAATATAAAATTTAAAACCCAGTCGGTAAAGCACAACGACCGTGCACAACAATAGAGGACAGTACGATCGCTACAATCGTTTATTATTTATCGTCTCTTACTTATTAGATTAGGTTATTATAAAACTCCTTGCGTATAATAATATAATATAAGAACATATTAAATAATTAGTGCTACAATATATATAAAAAAGCTTTGAAAAAAATCGTAAAATCTTATCTTTTCCTAAAATATATATAGAAGTATAAATTTCATAACTCCTCTGATAGCCGTGATCGTCTAGTGGTTAGGACCCTACGTTGTGGCCGTAGTAACCCAGGTTCGAATCCTGGTCACGGCAATGTCTTGTCAATGAACGATGACATTGTCATGGCAGAGGCGATTTTTTTTTTTTTTTTAATTCGTGCATTTTCGATGACTTAATAATTGAAATTCATACGTGTCATTAATGTTACAACGAATACCAAATGTTCAATACAACCATAAGTAAAATTATGTAAAGTTATCCTACGTTTTCGTCAAGCGAGAAATAAAATATTAAAATCTCTATTCGGAACGCGTTGCTATCGTACAACTAATATTTATTCAGAAACTCACGTTTCGATTCAATCTCTCGAAATATCCTTTAACGTATCTCAAACGGAGCACGCAATCGCGTGTCGAAACCGTTTTCCGAAAAAATTCCTTCGCAAAAAATCCGTTCTGCGAACACGTCTCGTACCGTTCTGTCCATTAATATTTTCAATCATTATGACGTCGTAACATCGGAAATTTCAAAGTTGAAAACGTTCCGCGTATTTGAAATACAATTGGTGATACCTTGAGCGCGATCTCTTAATCCGCACCTGGCGCTGCGATCGAGAGAAAGATAGGCATAGAAGCGATCCAGCCGGTGTTGGTAACGAGACAGGGCCGTAGCACGGCAACGTTCGGGCAAAGGTGCTTCGTGCCGGTGGAGGGAGACACCACAATAGCGGGCGACGTTCTCCAGAAGAGCCGCCAGTCTCGTTCGGTGTGTGTTTATCGGCGGTTGTAATAGCGCGGGTGGATTTGTCGCGGTGAACGAGCGAAGCGAACGGTGCCGCTCTATAGTGCATGGAAAGCAAAAGCGTGCGTTTTTTCTGGTCGTACGTAAAGTAAAAGAAAACGGGGACAAATGCGGTGACCGAGGATGCCTCGTGAGTGAACGTGCAAGAAGAGACGCCGTGTGTGCGGGTGTCCTCGAGCTCGACTGCAGATCCTTAGACCGGTCGACGAAAATGCGGGCGCGATACGTTGTGGCAGGTGAGTAAGGCCCCGGGCATGTTCGCCATTCGTGCGTCGTTCTCTCGCTTCGTGTTTCTCGCTGCTCGTTGCCGCGGACTCGGCGGGCGCTGCGCGAATCCACGATCCGAAACGCGAACGCGAGTCGCCCCGACCTGTTGGAATTAAACGTTGCCAACGATCGGTATCGAAATATCGATCGGTCCAGCGTGCTTCTCGATCCACGTTAATTCTCCCATCGCTCTCTACGGTGGCGCGTAATCCACATTACGTTGCCGTTCAAATTTATACGCGGATCAACGCGAACGATGTACTCCGTAGCGTCGAATTCGTGACAGGTGGGGAGGCCGTCTTGCCAAACCGTTCCGCACACCTGATCGCCTACCTGAAGTACTGTTATACGTCCGTCTCTGCTAGGATAGTTTAAAATAAACGTCGTTCTGCTTCATGGAAGCACGGTACATTCTTTACGAGACTTTCTGTTAACGTTATCATCATTTTGCCTCGTTTCTTCCATTTTCTAACTGTACGTTCGACTTTTTCTTACGAAGCGTTTCTGTTAGCCGTACGAACAGACGTTCCCCACCGATTCACTCGCTCGGTGCATGCAACGTACCGTCTCACTTTGAAACAAACAAATTCGAAGGTAGTGAATTTTTGCGGATCGCGTCTCCGTGTTTCGCGTTTCGATCCACGGGTTTTCGGATCGTCTTCGGAAATAAAGCAAAACCGTAACGGTGAATTTGCGCGCTCGATTTGTGTATTTTGAATTCCGTTGCGAGAACACGAATATGAAAAATTGCGTGTCGCGTGCATTGAATTCTATCGCGAAGATACGAAATTAAAAATTCGTTTTCCGATTCGTATGTTTCACATTCCGTTACGAAGACGCGTCGAAAATTTTTTGTTTCGCGAATTTTAACCCAAAAATATGAATTTCAAAATTCCCGTTCCGTTTCGTGCACTTGAAATTCTATTACGAAAACAAGAATACGAACATATTCCGTTACGTTCGTGTTTCTCGAATTTCATCGCGAATATGAATTTCAAAATTCGTATTTTCGATTCGTTCATTTTAAATTCGATTACAAGTTTTTCTCGTATTGTTTTTTTTTTTTTAATTTTACTCGCGTTTCGTATAAATTGTATTACAACGATTCGTCGTGTAGGTTCGTAACCTACAAATGGAAAAATAAAATACGGAAGCTCCATCGCAACACGAGACTCGTGTTTAAACGTATTCACAGTGACGCGTAACGTCGTTTCTCGATCTCCGTGCAACTCGTAATCTCCCAGCGTTCGAGTGACCGACAATTCTTAGCCCTCGAACATCGCCGCCGATCTATCTAGCCGCGTAGTGTCACGTTTCACAGGCAAAGGAATTAAACTCGGAATCGCGAAGGTCTGATCGATAATGTTGGTGCAATGACCCGCATAGGCTCTTAAAATCCAAAGTAATCACTAGCAGTTACGTCGTTTCGCGTCCGTCGACGCTAACCAATGGTGTTGATCGAAAAAAGACACAGTTGGTCAAACAAAGTTTACAACCGCGTGAAAAATTCACGCGATAACGCGGAACACGTCGTGCCCCCTGCCTACGTACGTATACACTAATATACCGGCATTCGTAAAGCAGTCTAGTGGTATTATCGATCCTTTTAAATATCTCGCATCTTGCCTTGTTCGACGATGGTATCCCCCCCCTTTATCTATACGCAGAACGCCGCGTATTAAAGTATACACTCCACGGCGTAGGGAAAAAAATGTAGCTTTGTAGTAATTATTCGCGAACATCTCGAGTTACTTTCCATTCGTAGCGTCTCGTCCTCTGTACGCGTAATTTCATTCGTGAAAGCCCCGCGGAGGTATGCGTTCGCTGAGCCGCTGGCCGCGTCCAGACGCTAGAATCGGTTTCTAAACTCCTCGCTCTCGATTAATGTTAATTAACCTGAGTGATTCTCGAGATTAACGAAAGCCGTTAGGAGAGCACTTTTCTTTCGTTGGGAAGCGGTTATACAGATATTACGCGGGTGCCTGGACTCTTGGCGAAAATCTACGCCGAGAAATCGTGCCACCGAGCGCGAAACTGAAAAAAAAAAAATAAAAAAAAAAGAAAGAAAGAAAAAAGAAAAACAACCCGCCGGGCCATACGGATTTCTAGGTAAAGGAAAACCATATTTTCGACTCGTCTAGCGCAGGTGGAAGCCACGTCGGTGCATTAACGTTGATCCCTCGCTTCACGCTCAGGTGCGTGCCTTGAACGACACACGCATATTCCACACGTGTAAACGTTCTACGTCGAACAGGGGCTACCATTCCTGTATACCTGGTCGGACGATGCTAGACGGTTAATCGTTTTCCGTTTCTTCTTATCGTCAGCGAAAAAGGAGTCGACTAGATTTCGTAACAGGTGCTCCATTTTACTCGACGTTCACGAAATTTTACCACCGTGACATTCCTCGTGACAACGCTTCGATAATCCAACTCGAATTTGTGGAAGTAATTTTTTTTTTTTTTTTAATATTCTTCGGTACTGTCGCGCGCGTAAATTTCAAACAAGTTTTGTAATTGGTGCACCATTTTATCCGACGTGCACGAAATTTTGCCGCCATTGCGGTAGGGAGTTTGGGAACTCAGGAATTTGTAGAACTTTATCGTTTCTTCACCTCCTCTCTATCTTCAGGCTTGTTTGTAGGTACATTCTAACGTGCGTGGGTTTTAAAATTATTTTCTTAACACAAAGCTGATCTCCGTTTATATGTTTTTCGTGACGATTGGTGACGTCTGTCAGGAAATATTCAACTTTACAACCGCAATTTTAACAATACTATGGCTAATAATATTTTAAACGATACTCTTACAGAGAAATGTGACAAGATTTCAGACAAATTTTTCCAAGTACGAATAAATCGATATTGCAATTGTTAAAATTTACAGATTGTAATTTCTAAGTTAAAATTACACGATTGGTGACATTTGTCAAGAAATATTAAACTTTACAACAAAAATTTTACATACTATAGCTAATAATATTTCAAACGATACTCTTACCGAGAAATGTGACAAGATCTCAAACAAATTTTTCCAAGTACGAATAAATCGATATTGCAATTATGAAAATTTACAGATTGTAATTTATAAGTTAAAATTACGCTTTGAAGAATTACATTTAGAATCGAAGAGAAAATTCTTTATTAGACAAAGTTCGACGAACTACGAAGCTTGGTAAAAATATATTCTGCGTGGAATAAAGCGTACGAGTGAAATTGTTTATTAATACACGAATGTATGAAGTAATTATAATTGCACGATGGTAGCGAGAGAAAACTCGGCACATATATCTTTTTTCAAAATATTCACTTTCCTTCCTTCCTCGATAAACGACGAATAAAAACATTAATCACTTTTCATTGCTGCGGACGTTTCGGAGAAGATCGAGCCGCCGCGTTCGCGTTGATTTCCAAGCGTCGGTGTCTCGCGATAATGTTAACCAAATGAATCGATTCGGTATGTTCGATGCTTCCTTTAACGTTACGTGCTTTCGACGAATGCGCAACGTCATCATTCCAGAAGATCGCATTTTTTTGGGATCATCGATGCGCGACCAACGAAGAACGAACACACGGCTCTGGTTGTTTTATTTCGTCGATGCATTTATTTCGAGGCTTGGTCACGTCACCGTCGATAACAATTGCTCGTAAATAAAATACGACGAAAACAATGACAAACCCAAGACCGTACTAAAACTGACAGAAAAATATAAATGCTACTTTTCGCTTCAACGAGCGACATAAATTCTCCGCTCCGCTGCAACTGTTTGCGTAAGTTTCATTTGCATCTTTAATTTGTTCATGCACATTGTACCGTTTCTTTCCTCGTCGCTTCCTATTTTCACATTTCTTTGAAATTCCTCGAGAGGAAATTTTTTCCTCGCGATTATTAAATATTTTCTCGTCACTGCTAAAGCCGGAGAATACACCTTTTTGTTTTGTTTTGTTTTTTTTTTTTTTTTTTTTTTTACTATATCGAACTCGCTTTCTTTCTTCGAGTTTATACTTAACGAACGTCTTCGGGGGATTGTGACGATCCTTTTTAATTGTTTCTCGGCGCGGTTGATAATATTTTCGTGTTTACGTTTGGTACGGATAATTGTTTCCGTATTTTTGACACGCTTCGCGGTTTGACAAACAATAGATTACACCTCGGTGGACACTCGGGGTACATTGGCATTAATTGTACCACTGTCTCGACTAATACGGATAACGATATCGATACTATTATCATTACTAGAGAAATGCACAGAATGTTGTAGAACAGTGAAGTTACATTCCTCTAACGGTAGGTTTGATTAACTTTACTATGCTTAACTGTATTAGTCATTACTTCCTGGATTCTCTGGCTTCCTTATACGCTTTGTATGAGGTAAACCGTTTCCTCGTTATTATGCTTCGAACAACTTGTATTATATTTTATTATGAGCGACTCATTCGATAATACAAAAATTGGTACTGGCGAGCAAGTCATCGTTGATCCTTGAACAACGTTGTGTAGTAACCTATGTTTCGTTTCTTCTTAATTTTTAGAGGCTTTATTTTAGTAAGTTGACTCTAATAAGGAAATTTCATCTTAAATTTATTTCTCCTTTTTTTCTTTACATACACATACCTAAAACACCTTTCTTGAATTCTTCGCGTAAAATATTTTATCCAGATATTGTCAAACTGTGACAAAGGCGAAGAGATGTATATATCTCGCTTTTATTATTATTATCTATTATTATAAGTTAATTCTAATAAGGAAATTTCATCTTAAATTTGTTTCTCCATTTTTTCTTTACATACACATACCTATAACACCTTTCTTGAATTGTTAGCGTAAAATATTTTATCCAGATATTGTCAAACTGTGACAAAGGCGAAGAGATGTATACATCTCGCTTTTATTAATATTATTTATTATTATAAGTTAACTCTGATAAGTAAATTTCATCTTAAATTTGTTTCTCCTTTTTTTCTTTACATACACATACCTAAAACACCTTTCTTGAATTGTTCGCGTAAAATATTTTATCCAGACATTGTCCAACTGTGACGAAGGTGAAGAGATGTATAAATCTCGCTATTATTATTCGTTTATTATCCAAATCTCCAGAATGCTTTTCAAGACGATACACGAGGAGAAGATCCATACAACCACTGATGGATATTATTATCTATGGTACCTTACGAGCTCTTAAAAACGACACTTACGATTAGAAACTCGTTTATTAGTGAACCTTGATTGATGCTTTTTACACTCGCTTTTTCGACTTTATGATTCATAAAGCATGGTCGCAGTCATCGATTGGAACGCGCACCTAACACGCGCGACAGAAATATTCTCGAAACGCGTATTTCTTTCACAAATGTTCCTCGTTATTCGACGAAATTTCATCAACGACGTATTCTTCGTAACTCGACGACAATCATGCAATACGATTATTCGTATTAAAGGTTGTTCCTATACCTTTCTTTAAAGATTGTTCAAATTTCAAGAATTGTGAGTTTCCTACAATGATGGAGAGTACAAACAACTTTTCATTCGTTATTGAATAAAAATTAGAACTTAATACAGAGTTCTGGACTGAAATGATAGATTACAGTATTTCACAAGGGACAAATCAGAATTGTAGTCGAGTAAACGTTGTAAACGAATCGCTGTACTTTAGTTTTATTTTACATCTTTCGTTCTAATCAAATTTTACCCATCTCTGGTTTCCAGTCGGTGAGAGGGTCTGGTTATTCTTCGTAACTCGACAATAATCATGCAATACGATTATTCGTATTAAAGGTTGTTCCTATACCTTTCTTTAAAGATTGTTCAAATTTCAAGAATTGTGAGTTTCCTACAATGATGGAGAATACAAACAACTTTTCATTCGTTATTGAATAAAAATTAGAACTTAATACAGAGTTCTGGACTGAAATGATAGATTACAGTATTTCACAAGGGACAAATCAGAATTGTTTCGTCGAGTAAACGTTGTAAACGAATCGCTGTACTTTAGTTTTATTTTACATCTTTCGTTCTAATCAAATTTTACCCATCTCTGGTTTCCAGTCGGTGAGAGGGCTCTGGTTATTATCAAAATCAAGTAGTAGAAAATCCTTGAATGGTTCTCAAGTCCTGTGAAAGGTTTTCTTTTAAAGCACCCATGGGGAGCAGGACACACTATATAGAGCGTTTCTCAAGGGCCATATGCCACGTTTAGCGTCATTGTCTTCTCTACTTTCTTGCGTCTGCTTAGCGTTATACATAATCCTGTTTTTCTTCCTTCGAAGACAGAAACCAGATTTCCGATCTTGTGGAAATTCGATCGGCGGAGTACAACTATCTTGCCGTGTGAAAATGGGAAAGTCGATAACAATGTGACACACTGATTTTATAACGAAACTCGCATCTTTCAATAGAGAATATTTTGCGTCTCGACTCTTACGGTGTATCTGATTGAATTCGAAACGCTCTCAAGTTGCAACTATTAGTATCTAATTATTGGAAGTATTTTTTAGAAGAATACGATGTAATATTTTGTTTCCGTTACCGTTGAAAATTAAAATTTTCATTCAAAAATTAAACGATCTCTAGAAAATCGTAATTACAGGTAATCGAGATAGTTCGGTAACACGAAGAACGTACGCAGTAACAGAAAATATTCACGAATAACGATAATAGTCAATAATTAAGAAATCATAAAGCACAGATCGAGGAAAATGTACATTGAATATTTTATTCTTCGTAAAAATCGTATGGAACTCGTTCGAAACTATTTTAAATTTTTAATACGAGATGAATGCATCGAAATATTATACTAGTTTCGCTCGATGGCTCTTTCTGTAATTTAATACGAATATATATACGCATACAAAGAGCGATCCGATAACTGTCGAGACTGATACAGATTTTCGCACGGTTCGTTACTTTTTTGCAATAATCTCGTTTCGGAAATAATTTTTTTTTTGTTGTTTTTTCGAGTCAATCGAACTTCCCACGATCGATGAATGTTCCTTCGATCCGGTCAGAAAATTTTCGCAGAAAATGTTCTCGTTTCGCTGTAGTTGCAATTGTTATACTTTCCTTTGCACTCTGCAGTTCAATCGCAATAATCACGCGTTCGTTATCGTTAATAGAAGGATTTCAAGCCCGACGGACAGACACTCGTATCGTTGAAGTTGGCCACGTAGCCAGAATCCATACGTTGGCCTGAACCGATTAATTAAATAATTTACTCGCAACAGTAATTACGTACTTGCGCCTCGTGCGATTCGATGCACCGAACTAGGTTTGTCCGATGAAAAATTTGTTTTCGGAGTACGCGCGGAACGCAAATAAATAGAATAAAAGAATATTTCGACAATACGATTTCATTACCGGAATATTTCTACACCGGCGAAATTAAATTGAGTGATATTTTCAATTAAACGAGAGTTCTCGATGGAGCAACGAAGCGACGTTCGCTTTAATCGTCTTGCTTCGATTCTCTCGTACGAAACTTTTAGCTATCGGCAGGCTTATGCAAATCCAAGCGAACTTTATCAAATACGGGTTCCTTTTTAGTTTTTTTCACCAATGAATAATTCTTTTCATCATCAAACCGTTATTAACGAGACATTAAAACGATCACGAGAATTATTTTACATTAATCGTTACGCAAACGTACGACGTCGTTATAATTATTCCTAATTTGCAGGTTTTTAATATTATCAAATCATGATTTGAGTATCGTATTGTTTATTGGGAAGTATATCGTTCTACAATTCCATTTTACGATTCTCGATTGAATTAGAAATTTTCATTCAACGACTCTCGGATAGAGATTCGTTCGTCCTCTGTTCGTTTTTCGTTTATCCGGATAAAACTGTTCACTGTCTCAGATGTTCGTCCAAGTAGCTCGTACACGTGTCACCACACATCAAATTATTTTCCCGGATGAACCAACGGACGAGAACGTCCACAGAGCAAACAAATCCTATTAAGGTGGGCTGTTGAACCTGAGCGTTATCGGGTCCAAGGAATTTCTGTGGCCTTTACAATTACCTTAAAATACACTTTTCAGATGTAAATGCTTTTCGCGTGGATTTAGATAAGCCACGGCGATACCGAGACGGCATCCCGTATCCGTGACTCATTGTGGCTTCAATTTTTCTATCCGTGGAAAAACTGGTTTTAAGGTTTAACCGTAATGAACCAAGGAAGGTGAGGGGTACTCGTTTCGTTGTCCCGGTGGTAACAACGCCCGTGATTGGAAAATCAATCGTCTTCTTTTATTTGATCTCCATCGGCGTGTAAAACGAGCCGTATGAAAATTTCGTGAAAAAAAAGGAAAGCAAAAGAACAACAACAAAGAAACAATGTTCCGCGTACCCTTGTACCACTTATTCTCACACACAACCCTGTGCCAGATTTTATCGTGTGGAATTACTAGCCGTAGTGAAGCGAAAAAGAAAAATACGTGCGTGAATTACGTAAACCTTTACGCGTTGCACGCGATAATTTGTACCTCGTCGCTTTTTTTTTCTTTTCTTTCTTTTTTTTTTATATATGTATATATATATATATATACCTGAAAGTACTAAGGTAGTACCCGTCCTACTATCCGGTTGAACGGCATCCATTCAAACCGAAGCCCTAAGCGAACTTTCCGCGACGTTTGTAGAGCAGCTTTGATACGTTTCACTCGGAAAACCGATAGTTTCACGAGCAGACTTCCTTTGCGAAATACCATTCAACGAAACTTCACATCAACGTAGATGCATAAAACAAGTCATCGTAGATTCTATTTACAATGCGTCATACATCGGATCGAAGCATCGACAAAGCCCACGCTGGCCGTTCGATTAATTTGTTACGAATGTCCGCGCGCATCGATGTTACGCAAAGTTACTCGATTCGTATTTATTTAAACTTTCCGAAGCTCGTGATACGATAACACGGATTACATAAAATATGTCCACGTTTTGACCTTTACTTTAGGTCTTCTTCGAGAACTGGACAAAGTGATTTAGGTTACGAGGATCAACATATTGGAAGTGCGTCTAGTATTGTTAACAATTGCGTACATGTTTACCCGTGTGTGTTAAACGAATGAAATCGACGAATCGAATCGTTATTTTGTTCATTTTCGTCGTTAGTTGTCGATATTAGAACACGAGAGAAATACAAAACCTTGAAACGATAATGTATTTGAAAACGACCCTAATGTAAAATAACGATACTTGTAGTTGTAATTGTATCTTTACGATAGATGTTAAGAATGAATCGGTGAGATTTTCCCGATGAAAATGAGCACGAACGCGACGTCGATATTTTAGAATACGAAAGAAATATAAAACTTTGAAACGATAAAGTATTTGAAAACGACCCTAATGCAAAATAATAATACTTGTAGTTGTAATTGTATCTTTACGACAGATGTTACAAATGGATCGGTGAGACTTTCCCGATTAAAATGAGCACAAACACGACTTCTTGCATACCATCTTTAATTACACGTTGTTCGAATAATTATTGAAAATCTTCCGGCCGCTTGTAACTAAAGTGGTCCGAACGAGGTCGTGTTTGGATTCATTTTCATCGGGAAGATCTCAGAAATTCATCGGTGATATTGTTACGAAGATTTAACGATAATATAAAAATTTCAATTCTCATCGGTAGATAAAATTCGATCCAGTGTACGATAAGCACCGCTATTGCTTGTAGCCCGCGGCCGCGCGAGGTCGTTCGCACTATGTAAACACAACCACCGAGGGGGCTGATTCCATTACTTGAACCTGGTTTCAAAAAATGCTACTCGAAAGTGGCAATTACTGTATTTAGTTTTAATCACCATGTAGTGGGAAATATATTATCTCGCGTGAATAAACTGTAACGAAACCAGCCAACAATTCGACTGCACGCTGAGCTATAAAGTAATCTTTCGTTGAGCTGTTCGAAAAATGAAACAACTTCTTCATTGGTGCAAAAGCTTCTTGAACTTCTGTTTCGTATCAGAGTCAGAAATTGAATCAATTATGCCTCGAGATGTTGTTACGTTTGTTTGTACGAATCACTTTATTATATCCGAATGACTCTTTTACATTTCAATCGAACGATACATCACGAAAAACATAATGAAAAACATCACACGTTCCGTATGCACCGGGCAACACACTGTCCCAGAGGTCACAATTCCTGACTCTCGGGTTATCAGAGAGTTATCTCCGCCACTGTTAACTGTATCTCATCTACTCTCACTTTATCTCGCTGTTATCATCAATGTATACAAAATCGAACAAAGTCTGGACCGAGGTGTGACAACACGAGAGACACCGTACACTCGAATTATAAAACACATCGAAAGTTGCACCAGCACACTGTAAATTTCTATTTTTATCGCGGATACTAATATCCTTTGTGAAAATTTCAAAAATTCTACTCGCTCTTTTTCTATCTTAAATCCTACAATCTTCAAACTCGAAACGAAGGAGTACACGATAATCGGTGATATTTCTCGTTTGAAAATTTCCAAAACCCAAACGATGCACATTCGATCTCAGTTCGAAAAACATGTCGGTCGTGTACACGAGACGATTCTCTTTTTTGCTCAGTTTTCATGTCATCCCTTGCCGGTTGTGTCGCACTCGTCGTCAGAGTACGTCCTCTTTTCTCTAGAGTATCCTTCCTGCAACCGACACGCCTGTCCTACGGAGGCGTTGGCACTCGCGTCAACCCGAAACACAAAAGAATCACTATGACGGCTCTCACCGTCGGTATATATACATACATATATATATCTATATATATATATATTTTTTTTTTCTTCTTCTTCGTATTTTTTCCTTTTTTCTTTAGAACGTGTCATTGTCAAAGGTGAGCCGGAAAACAATGGCACATGGCGTGCATACGTGTATATCGAATGCATTATTTCAATACCCTCGCAATTTATGCTCTAAGCCGACTGATACAAATCTCGGCGTCATTGTACTCGCTCCGTTTCAGCTCTTCTTCGTTAAAATACTTGGCACGCTACCAAATCCACATCTGTAACGCATGATTAAAAAATGGGCTTTGAGAAAGGCTTTTTGCACTTCCACCCATTTTCGTTCCCAAATGGACTTTTTTATCAAATTTTCCACGATGAAAGGGCATCGTAGCGAACATCGATTTCTCTTCTTGTTAGGTTTGTGCAAAAGTCATTTTCAGGGTGAATAGAAGAGTGAGGGAGGGGGTGGTGGGGGGTTGAGGCCTTCGGTGACTCGTTGAAAAGATTTGAATGAAACTTCTTCCAAAGTAATGCGGAAAAATGTGTATTTTACTCGTTCTTAAGAATCTTAACCGTCGAATCTGTTTAGCAATTGAGATTTTAATTGTGGAAACTGTTCGACGAGAGTATCGTGTACGAGAACGAACGCAAAGGGTGAACGAAAATTCGAATCTTACCGAAAGGATTTCGTAAAGTTACGACGCGAAAGAGGCTGCGATGTAATAACGAGTGTTAGGAACGTGGCACGGCTTAAAAGTTGTTCCTTTGCGATATAATTATATTAAGCTGTCCTATAAGTTCCCGTCGCGGTGTATTTATACATACTTCTTGGGATACGTTTCATAAACGGACAGAGCTGGAAGGACTTGGCCGGCGAAACTGTTATGCTTCGGTTTAGTCTGTAGAAGGCACTCGAAAGCCACAGATCGCGACGTTGGAAGGATTTTATATTTAATAGACGGTAAAATAATCAGTGAAACGCCTGTCCGTTTTCGTCGTCTGGTGTCGTACGAGTTCGAAAAAGGGAATACGGCAACAAGTGCAGCAAATAACATTTGTGTCGTTTATGGAGAAGTTGTTTCGTCGGCTCGCACGTGCTGAAAGTGGTTCGATCGATTTCGGAAGGGAAATTTTAATCTGGAAACGAGGAGTTCGTCGGTACGAGAAATGTCGTAAACGCTGAACATGTCAAAATCGTGTGTACATAGACGTTTGAGGGAAATGGGAACGACGCCAAAGCTGGACGTACGTTAACTTTGCGAGTAAGATTAAAATATTACTTTGTACGATGGGAAAATAAACGTCACGAAATTACGAGGCTACTTAACACGTAATCGAAGATCAACGTGTAATTTATACGGTTTATAATCTATCTTGGAGATGGTTTTTCTTTTTAATATATGAATTTACTTGAGCATTTCCAACTTGTTTGTTTGTATTCTCTACTTTGGGTTTTTCGAGATAATCACGTGGCGAAAGTCGATGAACGAAAGTTTAAAATGCAATTTCACAGTATTTGGTCCTAGAATATTGACTTTTCTTTCTCGCTAAATAACTTTTCCGCCAGATTAATATTCTCAAACTAAAAATCGATCGCTATTACGAAACCTAGTCACGAATTTCTTCCTAAAAAATTTGAAAAATATCAATTTCGATTTTGGGAATTTACGATACTCCTCTTTCTCTTTTGTTAAAAATAATTACTTCCTTAAACACGATAGTCGATCATGATTCGCGTCAATAAATTGATCTGTAAATTATAATACTTTACAAACTCCTTACTCCACAAATTATAGTATTTATCCCGTCTCATAAAGTACACCTACACAATATGAGTCATTTAAAACCGGACTTCGAAATACCTTCGTTGTTTTTACTAGAATACCACAGGTTACATAATATTGTGAAAAAAAAAACACATTTCTCTTAAGGTCACAGGTTTCCAGTTTCATAGGCCGTCATGGAGTACAATCTACTCGTGAAAAATTCTTAAACACTATTTAATCGTAACGATTTTATTTTCTCAACACTGTAACAACCTATCTCCTTTCCACACGATTACAATTCGGCAATACTTTAAATACTATAAGATTGTCCTTAATATTCACTTTCCCCGACAAAGCCAGATAATCCTTGTTCAAACACCATCCTCTGTAAAGTTCTGAAACGTAAATCCCTCTTATGGAAATGTTTTCGTTAATTTCGACCGAGGCGTCGTTGTTAAAATGATGTTTCACGAAAGCTTTTAAATCCTTCACGAAGCTTCACGGTTGGTTATCCAGTTTCACTGCTAAGGTATGAGAAATCACCGCCGGTGGTGTGTTTTGAAAATGAAGGGAGACAGTCGGGATGCAACAACCGAAAAAGGAGTATAACTCATGGTCACGACCCCGACGTGCGCACGACAGTGTTCTCTCGTCGAGGCTTCGGCCAGGTAACGATTTCACGGGTCGTTGTCGTGGCTTCGGGTCGGTCACTGATCCACAACGATGATCCTGAGAAGCCGTGGTAAAAGTTTATACCGTTACGAGAGGGAGATGTCGTGCAGCGAATATACGCAGTGTTGGCCGAAACGTGCTCTCGAGACATCGCGCAGAACCGGAAGCTCTAGCAACGCGGCTCTCCTTCAGGATTACACCGATGGACAGTAAATTATTCCTAGGCCTTTGTCCCGGTCTTTTTTTCGATGACAGCGATGTTCCTGTCGAGTCCCACGTCGTTCCTATCCCCGAGCACGTTTCACCGCCTTTACTTGCCATTCTCGTGCTAAATGCTGCAACGAAGTTTGAAAACGGACTCCTGGACGAAAGCTACCAATTCATTTTCCCGGCCTTGGTTTATTAAATAACCTAAGGTCGTCTTTGCAGTTTATTTTCACCGACCTTAGTCTATTAAACGAACTAAGGTCGTGTTTACGATATATTTTCCGGACGTTAGTTTATTAAATTGCCTAAGGTTCTTCTTGCAATTTATTTTTTCCGACCTTAGTCTATCAAATAACCTAAGGTTGTTTTTGCAATTTATTTTCCCGACCTTAGTCTACGAAATAAACTAAGATCGCCTTTACAATTGATTTTTCCGACCTTAATTTATTAAATCACCTAAGGTCGTCTTTACGATATATTTTTCGCACCTTAGTTTATTAAATTGCCTAAGGTTCTTCTTGCAATTTATTTTTCCCGACCTTAGTCTATCAAATAAACTAAGGTCGTCTTTGCAAATTATTTTCTCGACCTTGGCTTACTAAATAAACTAAGGTCATCTTTGCGATTTATTTTCCTGAATGTTTTTTGAAAATAATGGAAAAAATACAACGAATAATAATTATTTGTTAAATTTTGGTCCCTTTGAAGAATTTTAAAGGAGAAGTATATTTCATACGATGAAATATTTTTTCGTTACAAGTTGCATCAACTGCTCGCGATTGTTAACGAATCGTCTCGTTTGTTAGAACTCGTTCAGTAGACGTCTTCGAGGAACACTGTAACGTTTTAATTGTTTATGTCGACGTGGTTTATAATTACGTCAAATTTTCCTTTCGTAACTTCGGAATAATTCGAGAACGAAAGGGTTAAAGCCCTGTTAACAAGCAATACTCGCTACGAGTCCAATATGGCGCGCCGCGATGACAGAACTCAAAGGAAAAGTTTCGATAAAAATTCCACTCCCAGCCTCGTACGTAGAAGTTATATTTTCATTATAAAAACTTCCAGTCGTGGAACGCGCGTCTGATATTTACGCGAGTTTCGTAAATTACAGATACACAGCCTGGCGTAAAACGAAAGACAAAAGTTCTTCTCTACGCCGACATCTTGGAAATCGTATTTCGAAAATTGTCGAGATCGCCGGCCGTGTTAAGCTTACCCTTATTACGAATGATAAAATCATTAACATCGTTACCTTCACCGGCGTCATCCTTCGAAGGACTTCATGGCACAGTTGCTAGTACGTGCATACACCACTGAATAAAAGTTGCGTATTTCCTGCAATTACCGTTTCTCCTAATTAACTACTACCTTAACGTGCAATTTCGAGGAGTGTATACTGTTGTCGATTTACATCCTCCGGGCATAACCAATGTGCATTAACCAGTAACTTCTAATGTTTCGTCAGATTTCCATAACCTTGTTGCGTTTAGAAAAATTAATTATACAGTTCGTTACACATTCCAATCGCTGCAGCTCGAGAAACATTGTCCGAAAAGTAGAAATTTTTAACATCTAGAAAAGTTGATCGTGTACGGTCCGCCGGACTCTCCGGTGATGATAATTAAAAAAATATTAATTTTTTCCTCAAATTGGGAAAGCAAGAGAAACGAACAATCAACGATCGAGGTTCCTTTCTTTTCGTTTACGATGCAATGCGTTACTACGATGGAGATTAACGTAAATTAATCGGTATGCACGATTATATTCAATTACGACAAAATACATATTAATTCGTGTAACTAATTCGAAGTTAATGCCCTTTTTGCGTCATTGCGCAATTCCAATTGCGCGGGAAATTTATTCGATAAAGTTCTCGAAACGTCGATTTTAATTCGACGTTTTTATTTAACGAACACGGAAGTCGTTTTTGCTACGATATTATTTAACACTGCTCTGGATTAATTTTCCACGTAATTATCCAGCGCACGAGCTGAAGAGTAAATTCATTGCATGCACTTATGAAATACTCTTAAGTGTTACTATCGAACACGGCCGACTGTAGCAAAGATTATTCATTAAGTTGTTTAATGAATGCACGAAGTGTTTACCAGACTTCTTTTCGCGCTTTTAATTTGCTCGTGACGTGCGTGTTAACTAAACCGGTATATACTCTAGTCACGGGGCAGAGGATTATTTTTCATTTACGGACAGACTTCCGAATCTTTTCAATGGATCTGTGTGCCCACGTTTCATCGAGTACGGGGAATTGAACAAGTCGAAAGAGTCGAAAGAGTCGAAAATAGAAAAGAGAACGTATTTCGAAAGTGGAGTACCAGCAGAATCTTGAAACGAATTTCCGAAAATTGAGTTTTCTCAGAAACGGTCGAGTTACCACTAATTTGAAACTCAAGTACCGTATAACGATACCCCGTAATGACACATCGTTTCTATTCCAAAGTACACTCGAGCGAAATTACCAGAAAAGATTACCCGAATATTGAGAAAATTGATTTTAACGAGGAACCTTCTTAACTTTACATATCTCGTCGATTTAAACCGTTCGGTTCAAGAGTGGGTCGTTTCGTTTTATTACTGAATCTATTTACCGAACAGAAGGCAAGCAAAGGTAACTAAAACAGGAATTGGTATCGAAGAATCAATTAATACACGCACGAGTGTACTCCACTCGAGAATAACCATAAAACGTTCCTCGACGAATTACTTCGTTAATCGAAAGCCTCGTAAACGGGACGCCCTGCTCAAAATAATTCCTATTCTGTACAATTACACGCATTTTGATCTTAAACAGCATCGAAAGCGAGCAAACACGTTCCGGTACAGGTAACACGTGACTGAAAATTGAATTCTCAACGAATCGATAAAAAGGTTAGAGATCCACAAATTGCTCAATGCATCGTAAACGAGAAAACATCGATGTAATATTACCTAAACGCGTTCCATCGTTACAACAGTTTGCACGCGTTACTTAATCGATGCCAATAAAAGAATTTTCCATTTCCTGTTACAAACCGCAAATAAATCGTAATTGACCGAGGCGAGTACAATTAACTCGCGATTGTGTCTCCGTGTTCGAATGTCTCGTCGTTACACTCTCGAGACGTAATATTTTTCCTTTTTTTTTTTTTTTTCATTGTTCACGGAAATCTCTCTCGCGCGTCGATGCACGTCCATTCGTCGTATTATGCAATCGATGCGCGTCAATCAAGGTGCATCCACTCGCGATAAATCGCGTACGCACAATAAAGTTGCGGTATTCTCTTGACCTGACCTACCGGGGTAGCCCTTTGCTTCCCCCACTCCGTTTCCTCGTCAATTCCTTACCCCCCTCGTTCAGTCGTCTACCAATAACTTCGTTTGGAACCCCACCACCACTTTTCCCTTTCGAGTTTCTCCCTTTTCGTCGGGCGCGCGTCTCTCCTTCCCGGCGACGGTTTCACTTTATCCTGGCATCTCGTTTATGGTCGGGGAATGCTGCAGACGCCGTGAGAACCACTGTTGAAATGAATGAGACCCATTCACCGATCCGTGGAGCCGATCGCGGCAGCCGGTCTGCCGACGTAATTCGATAGGAATGCATTTCCCTACGAGAAAACAGGGCCGCCCCGAAGGGTGCACTTAACGTTCGGTTACTTTCCTTGAAAATTAGCGACTCTTCTCAGGGGTGGGCGCCGACGCGAAACGGCTATTTCCGACTATGTGTCGACGTCGTGCGACATGCATATTGGATGCAAGTGCATGCAACCCCGGTTAAAAGTCACGGGACACTTGGTAAAGTGGTTCTGAAGTCTTAGAAAGAACTAATGGAAATATAAGAAGTTGTGTTTATATTTTAAACGGAACAAAATCTCTCATAGTTTACAGTATTATTAGCTGTACCGACTAGGTAACTTCTAAGTAACTTCCACAGATTGGAAAACTTTTTTTCATTAATATACATCCTCCGTGTGCTTATAAGCCTTGAGTATATTGCGGTGCAAGGACGTAAGAATATAATGGATCAGTTGGAGTACTTACAAGGGAGAATATTCTTTTATATTTTACAGTGTATTTGTTATACTGACAACACCGAGTAACTTCTAAGTCATTTCCACAGATTGGAAAACTTTTTTTCGTTAATATATATCCTCCGTGTAGTTATAAGCCTTGAATATATTGTGAGGCAAAGACGTAAGAAAATAATGAACCAATTGAAGTATTTACAAGGGAAAATAATCTCTTTTATTTTACAGTATATTAGTTTCCTGTAGAATGAAAAATACGTGCGACAATTTCCACTAAATCTCGTTGATAATAATTAGATCTTTTTTCATTTACATGTATACACGTAAAAAATTGTGTACCATATTTTTTCCTTACTCTTTAATGTAGAAGCTTAGCTGGTTGTACTACGATTTTTCATCCACCTTGTATATATACATCCTTCGTGAGCTATAAGTAGCCCGCTTTCGCTAATTCCGATACCCTAGTGAGATTAGTTCTTAACTTTTTGATTCGATGTTATAGTGCTCCACGAGTCCATTCATGATTTTTCGATAATTCCTATTATTTAATATACGTGTATACACGCAACGCGTGCATCCCCCGTTCGAACACTAATATATATTTTTTCATATACGAGGTAAATGAAATAAACCTTGAGGAAAACGTGGATAAGTAAAATTATCGAAGAAATATCCCTTTCATATTTCACATCGTATCGGTAACATAATATCGAATACGATACAACCGCAAGTCCCCATGGAAATTGAACAAAAATTCGATCTTCTTTGTCTTGGCTACGGTGGAGTTCTTTTTTTATTATTTTCAGCAATATCCACACCGCTGAAAGAAACAATACAGGTTTCCTTTTTATTCTTAGAAGTGAACCCGGAGCTAACCCAGACCTTGGAGGTTAAAAAACCTTAGGGATTGACCCAGACTTAACGCAGACCCTAGAGGTTAAAAAGCTTCTATTGTTTCTTTTACTTGTATCACGTAGCCTTGAAGTTTACCCCGAACGAGGAGAGTTTTCGGAGTAATTCAATGGTCGATTCCTTCGATATTTGATACGCGAGTGTCGTTCTGTTTGTTACAGTAATTGACGAAATATTCGAGAAGTTATATTGACTGCGTCCGAGAGTCTGTACATAAAAAATTGAATCGTTATCGTGAGAATTCATTTGTATTTATTCACTGGGAAAAAATTGAAGATTGATCTCCGATATAATTGAAAAAGGTACGTAACGGCTCATGGAAATGGTCAACCTATATCGCACGGTACATAATTCACCCTAGCGAAGGTATACCAGAACTCCACGCGCCTACTTAAAGGTTAAGGACCCTACCATGCTAATATCGATCTCGTTATCAACGTCCGGTGCCGAATATCATCAATACACCTGAACGAAA
The DNA here is from genome assembly GCF_051014685.1 of Ptiloglossa arizonensis. NCBI lineage: Eukaryota > Metazoa > Arthropoda > Insecta > Hymenoptera > Colletidae > Ptiloglossa > Ptiloglossa arizonensis. The sequence continues at coordinate 17,432,569 of NC_135049.1, forward strand.
TCGAAATATCGATTCAATTCTTGGAATAATCGCGATAAATCAATTTCGATAAAATTATTTATATTTACGAAAATAAGCTTGAAATTAGCCATAAACTTGATGTAAAAAGGGACAATATTTTTTCTCTAATCGGTTGTTAAACATTAATGAATCGTCGAGTGATCGATAAAGAGTATCGGTTGAAACGAGCTGTAACAATACGAACTTCAAACGACCTTGGGCAGGAAGTAATTAATTAATTCCACGTCGAATGATGACTCTGATGTGAATTTCGTGTATAATAATAGTATACCTAGTATACCTATATAGTATACCTAATAGTATACCTTTTGTAATTTTATACCTATATATATTACAAAATTACACGATCTTCAGTATTTCACTCCTTGTAATGTACAATTTCTTGGTTAGTAAAACTACCGTAAATTTCAAGACGAATGAGATTATAGCAGAGAAATCGTACGTGTGTCTTTTATAATTGTGTCTGCTTTTATTTTTAAAATCGATTACCGTGCAACATTAGGCAAAACGAAAATGGCTCTGTCGAAGATCGAGAAAGATACAGTTAACATTCGATCGTTGGTAGCAACGTCGACATTTAATGCTTGTGTAGCATTGTGCAACCTTTTAAGTTACCAGCTACGATTTTTTGCATATTTATCAAAAGATAATACTCCAAAGGCTTTATTCGACGTGGAAACAAGGATCCTATTAAAATATGGAAAATTGTTGTTGAATAACCACGTCTGCTCCAATGTGCTCGTCAAATAGTATCTTGTTTGGACACAATCCACTATTGTACATCGGCATGTGCCGCGAATTGAAACATAGTTGCGATCTTGGATGATGTAATTTCGTCTGGATAACCAGTTACAGTTACAGTTGGAACTGAATATTCGATTTTTATCTCGCAAACAGCTGCAAAAGACTAATCATTTATAAATGAAACGAAGATAAAGTCTATTTAAGCACATCGTATTCGTGAAACATTATCGATTTATTTTATTGGCCCTGAGAAACGTTAGTACTTAAACTTAAATACAACCAATAATGCACCGTTGCTAATAACCGTTTGAATTAGTTTAAAAATTAGATATCTTTGCTAAATTTTGTTTACTTAAATTTCTCGAGTAACTTATTGATTAAAATTAATGGAATTTAGACATACTCTTGACGTATACCCTCATATATTATTTTTCTATAATTAAACTTATTACAGTAGACAGACCAAATGCACTGATATTCCATTAGTCATCTCATCGTGTTATAAAATTAGAAACTCTTTTTCCGTTTTTGCTTCGAACAATTTTACATTTATACTCGTCCAGAAAAACACCTCAAGATCAATCCTTAAATGCACAGTTCTTTCGAAAGTTACGAATAAACGTAATAAAAATTATTCCCCTTCTTTCGATAACCGAATAAAAAAGAAATTAAAATTAACAAAAATATATATACCCCTGGCGACATCTACGTGAACCTAGCTACGTTGTTGGTTACATCTATACGTAAACATCCACGCGAACGAGAAATAAATTTTTTGAAATAAATATTCCGTAGATGGATAATATCCATTAAAGAGATCGCGAGCTCCCGATGTAAAATGGCGTCCCCTGGTTCCACGCCAGTCCCTCGACTACCAGTTCGCGATTAATCAGCGAGTTATTAATTCAACGATCACGAAGGAGAGAGGAAGGTGAACAACGAGGGAACAGCGAACGAAAATTCGTTGCGATTCAGGGGGAACGTTTCTTGCACGATGGATGATTTTGCCTGCGAAAGAGCCTAAAGGCGAGGATCAGCGAGCCGTGGGAACCATTCGCGTTCAGTCGGCAGAACGAACGGACACCGATTTCCATCGTGGCGATCTTCTCAGCCACCGCGCACCTTTCAATTTTGTTTACACGTAAACAATCATATAATCGCGTCACGACCTGAAAAATGCACGTCTACGAGCCATTCGACGCGTTCCATTGTCCGCGCCATTTCGAGTTTTCGCATCGTTTATGGAAAATGGACGAGCAGGTATAAAGGGTACTGTTGTCGTTCGGTTCCTTTTGTGATTTTTTTTTTTGTTAACGATAGGTAAGCTGTTTCGTAGCTAGATTTTCCGGACACGTTCATCCATATTATAAGTACACACGGTATTTTTTTCATCGAGAAATATTAAAAATTAACGGAGTTATAGCTCCTTGTCTAATGGCTCTTCTAAAAAAACATGCTCTATTAGCTTCCATAATTCCAGCCGATCCGCTAATAAGAGACAGAGGGTGAGAAAGTATCTTCGTTAGGAAGGATATAGTTACAGCAGGAACTAGGAAGCAGTGAATATCTCGATGAATAACAAAATGGCGAAACTTTCAATTCTGAATTTATATTTTTAGCTTTGTTTTCTGTTTAACGCGTTAAAAAAGGAATAGTAGAACTCGATATTCTTAAGAATCTACAGTTACAGCTATAAAAGTATATCTACTGAAGATTCTCTCCAAATATAAAGTGAATCATCGATTAGAGCTTGAGGTATCGTGAGAGTCGATTTAAGAAGTAACATTTTGAGAAAAACGCGTTTAAAGTTTCTCCCATCAAATTTCACACCTAGCAGGAATGTATATTGAAACCTTTACGAATTTTCACGAATCGGAGCAAATGGTTTCGTACACGCGTGTTCGTACGTGTAAAACGTAAATTAATACGCGTAGAGTCGTGCACATTGAGAGAATGAAATAAAAAAAGAAAAATTACTTTTTTTCTTTCTTTTTTTTTTTTAATTCTAAACCACAATAGCACCTTCAGTTGGTCAGTCGGTAGTCCTAAAATTCCGGTGAATTGAAATTCCACGGTGCCAAGACTCGAGCCCCAGGCAACGATCGCGGAGAACACACACAGTCCACATACACCGGGAAGTGGGCGTAAATGGTCGCGACCGTACCGAGATACGTATGAAACCGTGGACACGGCTGAGCGAAGATAGAACAATTGCTACGGTCTTGGAAAATATCAAGAATCACGGTGCAAATAAACGGTAACAAATGTTTGCATTTTGCAAAGTTCAATCCAGCGAGACGCGTTATTTATTTAACCGCGAAGAATGAATTTGCTACGATGGATCTTAGCCACGTTTGTGAGATTTAAGAATTAACTGTACAGTTATAAAGACAGGACAGAAATCGCTATTAATTAGGACTTAAGTGCGATCGAATTTTATACGATCGTATTTATTTAACACCCGTGGTACTAAAAGAGGTTTTGGTTCTTATTACGGAGATGTTACGGGAGAAACGGACCGAAATAATTGATGGATAACTGTAAGAGATATTTTCATGGATGTACCACTTTTTGCCAACAGTTGAAAGGAACTTGGGAACTGTTAGAAACGGATGACATCTTGCTCGAAGAGTTGAATCTACTTCACAATTATTGGATATTATCGAAACGAATAGGTTTTAAATCAGAAAAGAATTTTTACAAATATTTGGTACACGTAGGAGCAATGTTTTGATATACGATAAGTAACTTTGTAAGGGAAATGTTTCGAGCAAAAATTATGGAAGAACTACCACAGAAATTGGTGTTACATAAAAGAGTCGATATTCTTATTGACCTAGTCAGTAAACGAAGCGGATCGCATTTTAAGAATGTTTAAGAAATACCATACCGGATTCTACACACTTGAAATTAAAAAGTATCGAAGAAGTTAATTTATTGAATCTCGCAATACCCGAAATAGAAATAGATGTTTGATCGTCAATTGGTATAAAAAATCTACTTGTACAGGATACATTAATTTCCTCTCTAATCATATTCTAAAATAAATGGTAGTACGTGATATTCAATATCGAATCTAAACTGCAGAAATAGTTTTTTTTTTTTAGTTATACGGATGTGTGATGTTCATTATTTTTGTAAAGGGGGAATTTTATTTGTACCACCTAAAATTATCAGGAACGTGGACACGTTTTTATTCGTGATACTGATGGAGTGTTGCGTGTATGTGACATCTGCTTTCGTTAAAATACAAGTGATTTCGAAAGCAAAAATCATTTTAAAAAGTGGTGTCGTATACGTAATATATACGAGGTTTTAATTAACGCAGTAACGAGAAAATAGCTGTCGACAAACAATATGCAACTCGTCTCGGCCGAAGGAGGCCACCTGAATATCTCCTCTATTTTTAATGACACGAAATACGTTTATGACAGAATTTGAATAGTTTTGAGAAAGGAGTATCATGAAAGAAGAGTTTTTTCAAACTCATTGATATTTTTTAATAGAAAAAGACACATTACACTCAGGTAAATGTTCCACTTCGACCGAGGTACTCCGTATAATATATCTACGATATAATAATACACGTATCAATTCTTCGATGTTAATTAATTCGATATTTATCGCTTTCAGTACTAATGAATTTAATCGTAACAATAGTCATTTCTTGCAACTGTACGTGAGATCCAAGACGATAAAAATTTTCTAATTTCAACTACGAAATTTATTATTCCCACTTAATTACAGTTTCTTGAAACGTGTCTGAAAACAACCGACAGAAATGTAATGAAAGTGTAGCAAGAATTCTGAACTTACGCGTTCTCTATCGGACCATGGATCGATCAAATTTCCCCCTATTGGTAATACATATTTCGAAACTCGGAAAAATGGTGCAATTAAGAATAAACGATAGAATGAATAACTTTCTACGAAGAACCGAATGGAATGTCAATTATGCGAAGGAAATCTGACCGTAGCGTTTCTGTTTCATTCTTATACGGGTAATTCTAGGCCCGTAAACACGAGAACCGCGTTATTTTCACGCAGTTACGAACATGCACGAGTTTCTCTACGTTTACTATTACGCACATAACGCGCTTCGCAAATCGACGATGTTTTCTTCCGCGAACGGACGTTCCGCATTTTGTAAGTGGTAAGTGAGCCACGAGGTTAAGTAAACTCGAGCATGCTCCTAGTTTGGTCACTCTTCTAGACATTCCCAAAGTAAAACAATTTACCAGTTTACGAACCAAACTAGGGGTGCCGAACTTAAGGCACGAAACAATTCGAAATAAAATTCATTTCACGTTCGTACTTCGAAAAACGTGAACCAGTTTCGAGAATGAATGGAAATTAAAAATATTTCCTAACGGAAGTACCAACTTCTCGAAAGAATGATTCATTTGGTCGAAGACTATCGTAATGTGCGAAGTAACACCGTGTGTCGTTATAGTACCCCTTGCAGCGAACGATTAGTTTCGTTAACTGTAAATTAAACGTAGTGTGTTTTATGAAAAAAAATATTGCTTTCTTAGAAAATGTAAAGAAATAGAAAGACGTAAAAGCGTGTAGAGTGTTTGAACAAGTATGGGATTATTTGTCTAGGAAGTTACTTCGTTATGCTTGTGAAATGAAATGTACAGTAGAAGGTAATAATAATTGAAATATTATCAAATTAAATATGAAACGGTAGTTTCGATCAATTTTCACCCAACGCGTTGCACGCGATTAATTTTCTTCCGTTTTATCAATTTTATGCACACGGGGACAAATAAGTTCACCACCTCTGGCCTATATAGTAGACACATCGTATCTCACTACCGTAGGGAGTGCTTTTCGGTCCACTGGCACGTGGGAATTCAAGGATTACATTATTGAGACTACAACTGGTTGAAACACGTTACAAGCGTTCTTTGCATCTATTGCAAAACTTAGTACATGAGTCATCATGGCTATAACTCGTTTCTCGATGATAACTACACGCACGACGTTTTCTATGGACACTCGATGCACGAGAGATTACTTAAGATATTGTAAAGTTTATTTTTTCTTTTTCACCCATCGATCGTTGCGAAAAATCGTCGCGATTACGTAATTCTAAGGTGAATCGTTTGCACCGAAAACTACGAAAAGATCGATTTACGGAGGTTTATTTAAGAGTTTATTTATTGGAAGATATTCTTTACAAACGTTCTAACAGTGAACGAAATAAAATACGAGAAGTTGTACGAAAGTAAACGGTGTGTTTTATTTATTTTTTGAATATTTGTATAATATCTGTAAGAATAAAAAATCGTGCAGCAAAGGGGTTGAATAAATTCAACGAAACGTTGTCTTGGATATAATTATCGTGTTGAGTAAATGTGTGTGTTCACTTCTACAAACAAGACCGTACGATTGTTGTTTGTACCGTCGCGTTACAAACAATTACCGAAACTTTCTGAGCGCAAGGGGGAGTATGAAGTATGAGGAAGACGTCGGGCGAAAACGTAAGGCCAGATAAGGCATTGGTTTGTTAATCAAACAGCACACGCGACTACCGTATGCATTGCAATGGGATCGAGTGTGCCTGGCGATAAACCATGTTTCTTAGAATTCTCGATAACGCGTCGTGCCTTCTAATATAATTAATAACATCGTTACGCAACCGTAACGACAATAATAACTCGTTGCCGAATCTTGGACGCACCGAATGACAGATAATAATTACTTTTAACGATTTGAAAATTTGCTCGACAAAATAATCAAAATTTACAAGCACAAAATATCCTACCTCGAACATTCTTTCGCGAGTCTCGTGCGTTTTTTCGTTGCTTTTCATTATTTATAAATGTGTAACGTGCAATTATTTGATCAATTTATGGAAATGAGTAAAAAGAAAAAGAAGATCCGTAAATGAAATAAGTAACTAGAAAATATGTCGAAAAGTCAAATACATCACTGATCTTTGAGTTGCAGCGCATAAGGTTCGATATGACAATTATTGAATATTTATTAAGTACTTACTTTCACGGAAGGAACATTACAATCTCCCATTGAGAATTCACCACCATGAGAACCAAGAGAGAGCAAGTATTCGACAATTTGACGTTAACGTTTTGTAAGCATTAATTCTATCGACTCTGATGATTTTAAATAATTGGAACAGCGTTGGAAAAACTTATCGAAAAACCGAGGAAAATAACTCATCGATGTCTTGTGCATCTTGTGTTTTTTACTTCGCTGTTAGCCATTACTTAAACTATTCTTCTTGCATTAGCTACTATCGTTGCATCTACCACTTTACAAGCACTGTGCACACATACGTATAATACACAGTATCTCGAGTGAACAGCTTCTCGCGGTGCAACAAAGAAAAGTTATACCCGGCTAGCAAAGGCGTGGCAGCACTCGTCGGACTCACGAAGCCAAGTTGAGTCATAATTGAACTCATAGGTGAATATCAGGGTGCACTCACCGTGCAAAGAAACTCTTCTTCCCGAGACTGACCTCGTGTCCAGAATGTATCAGTTTATTTAATCAGTTTCTACCGATTTTATAATCGCTTAACGCAACATCGTAACATATTCCTGAATATACAGGGTGTCCCTTTTAAAACGAGCCTCTCGATGTTCCTTAGTTGGAACGTTACAAAGAATAGATCGCGCGTGATTTTAATGTTAAAATGAAAAATGTTATTCGGAGACTTCGAGGTTACCTTTTTTTTTTTAATACAGAAGTAAACATTTGTTTCTTCGGTATATTGTAGATGACATAATTATCTATTCAGTCACGTATAATAATGTAACCTTAAAACAGCCTTGGACTCTAAAATGTAAAGTTAAAAATGACACCTATTAAATATTTATTTTCAACGGGGAGAGCATTACAATATGTCATTGAGCGTCGTTATTTTACGGATTTATTAACCATGAAAACAGAAAAAATAAATTAACATCCGAATGTACATATTTATCCTTTCTGTCGGGCGTTTGTAAATATGTTTACAAAGTTCTTTCGAAGAAAATAAATTTCGTGCTCGTTTTGAAATTTTGAAATTTGATATAATTTTAAGATCTTGCTTTCTCGCAAACAGAAAAATAAATATCTAGGTCGTCTAAACAAGAACACGAGTAACCTTGAAAACTTTGAAAAAATAGTTTGAAACTATCCAAATTATTAATGAACAATTAATTACAGTTTGTGTGATGTGTTCTAGCTAAAACACTTTTGTATATTACTTATTATATATTTTGTACACTTATATTGTACTGTTAGCGATTTATTGTTCGACTTTTTACTCGATCTTTGATAATATTAAACAGAATTGTGAAAAAGTATTCAACGAGTTCAATGCACTGTTAAAGAAATGGATTCTTCTTGCAACGAATGAAAATAAAGGGAGGGAATGATATTTCAACGCAAACAATGAAACTCGTGAAACCAAATAAGAATATTTAATCTAAAAATTACACTATCCGAGAAGTCTACAAAAGAAAAGATTAAACTATTATGATTAAATGCGATTGCTTGAGTTAATAGGATTGAAATTATCCCGATAAGACCATGATGCTTAAAGACGTAAGAATACCTACTACAGTAATCATTACAAGCAGTAATTGTAGAGTTATGTAATTACTAAATTACACACAGTTTGTTTGCAAGACGCGTAATATTTAGCAATTTGCAATTAAGATACAAAGTTTTAAGGAGATCGAGATGCGTAAATAGTTCTTACGTCTAACATCTAATAAATTAGTATTGAAAATGTGTTATTCGACCCAGACACAACAAGTGCATCGTTTCGTTTAAAAGAAATACTACAGAAAACACGATATATATATAAATTAATGTTTGTGAGAAAACAAGAACAATCGCTTTTCCTCGGTACCTATTAACCAGGTAAATTATAAAACAATTAGGGGAGTGAGAAAATGTTTCTACAAAAATTATAGTCTACGTCTTTAATTGGGATGTATAATTTGAAAAAGGAACTGGAATTGTACTGTATTCACACGAAGCGCTGCTTATTTCATTTTCCCCTTACCACTAAAAGTATAGTAATTGTTGAAATAGGAGGCTCGAATAAAAAATTAAGAATCACGAATTTAAACTATATTTCATTGACAGGAAAAACATTTTATTCCGATCAACTTAGAAGTGTCGACTAAATTACAATTATTCCTATAAAGAAATTATTTAAATAATTCGTCCTTCAATGTATCACATTGCTGCAAACTCTTTCAAGAATTAAGTACTTTGTTCCCATCGACTGTGATGTACCGGTTAGTTTGTAATTATTCCTATAAAGAAATTATTTAAATAATTCGTCCTTGAATGTATCATTGCTGCAAACTCTTTCAAGAATTAAGTACTTTGTTCCCATCGATTGTGATGTATCGGTTAATTTGTAATTATTTCCGTAATGAAATTATCTAAATAATTCGTCCACGAATACGACACTATCTTGTTGTAAATTCTTTCAAGAATGAAAGACATTGTCTTCAATGAATTACGATTTCGCCGTTATTGTTTCCTTTTCATCTTGGTCTATAATGTACGCCATGCTTTCGCAAGTTATCCCTGACAACTACCGTGCAGTGGATGCTTCTTGTTAACAAGAACTCTGTTCTTCCAGAGGAATTCCTTCGTTATACTTTCTAACAGTAAACTCCTTTCTAATGTGCGATGTAGACTCACATTTTTCTTCTCTGTTTCGTTAATCTCTTGTACAAATCAGAGGTGAATTAATCGAACAAACACGTGACATTAAAAATTTGTGACTCGAGTCAATTAGGTCTCGCTGAGTCACGAGTTATCCAGCTGAACGGAGTATTTCTTAAACACCGAAGACAGCCGCGATAAATCAACGAATCGATGATTCGAGAATGGTTGCACACGGTGGTACGTTAGAAACGAAGCGTTCGAACAATTTTCTTAATTTTGGAAACGCGATAACGTTCTGCTGCGTAATTTGAATCGTTGAGAGGAATTACGGGACACGAAGGATACGTTTCTCCGCAATGCTCAAGGTCTTGATGATTTTCCAACTAAAAAAACATCGTCAACATTCTCGCAATGTCTCCGAAATTCAAAATTTGAAATTCAAGGAGAAGGTTGCATGCCTTCGAGTGTTTAGACCTTGCGCGGAATCTTGCTGTTTGTTAGTAGCGACACGTTTGCAAACTTGTGTAAATGTGTTTATCAATTTACTGTCTCTCTCTTCCTCGTTATCTGTCTGTCTGTGAATCATCGTTCTTCGTATTATCTGCCGAAGCGTAATGCGACATCTGTTCAATCGGTGAACCTCGTGATGCAACGTGGAAGATTCGCGAAAAGGATCGAAACGTTTACTTTTACCGCGTAAACAATTCTTTTTCTTCGAATAGAATCCTAACTGTTCGAACTATCGCTCGTAAGAAGCGACCGTGATTGTTCGAATGAAGATTTTTTTCTTCGTACGCTATAAATCTCAGACTACTGCTTGGAATTGAAATACAATAGAGCATACCTTGCAATTGCGATCCTATCCGATTCGAATAGATCCAACACAAAGTTTCGATTTTATGGAACAAAATTTAGTACCGTTCATCGGTTATCTTCGCTCCGTTTACTTCGATTCTCGCCGGAGTTTCTTTATTTTTATTCTTTCGTTTGTGGAACAAAATTTAGTACCATTCATCGGTCATCTTCGCTCCGTTTACTTTGATTCTCGCCAGAATTATTTCGATTATTCTCATTGTTTTATTTAAAAGAAAATTTAGTAAGGTTCAGCCATCATCTTTGTTCCATTTACTTCGATTCTCGCCAGAATTATTTCAATTATTCTCGTTGTTTTATTTAAAAGAAAATTTAGTAAGGTTCAGCCATCATCTTTGTTCCATTTACTTCGATTCTCGCCAGAATTATTTCGATTATTCTCATTGTTTTATTTAAAAGAAAATTTAGTAATATTCATCGGCCATCTTCGCTCTATTTACTTCGATTCTCACCAGAGTTATTACGATTATTCTCATTGTTTTATTTAAAAGAAAATTTAGTAACGTTCAGCCATCATCTTTGTTCCGTTTCCCTCCATTCTTGAAACAGAGTTACTCGCTCTGTTACGTTCGATATTCTGAGTCAATCGGTTTCCAGAACGTGACAAATACACGGTGAACTTTTAAGAAAACGCTTTTCTCCGCTCTTCCGCGCTCAGTGGAGACTTCAATGCCTGTAGAGTCAGCTACGAAACAGGATGTCTTTCTATCGACTCATCGTTGAACCGAGCCAGCAAAATCACAGACACGTCACCATATTCGTCGTTGCGTCCCGACGACTCAAAGGAGAAGGGGGTAGTAACTTCCGGTTGCACTTTACGTTGTCCCAACACAACCTTCCACAAACCGTTTCTCTTTGTACAATTCCGATTTAATCGCGGCAATACTTCTTTCGAAGAATAATCATTCGTTTCAACGTTACCTTTCGGTGTTACTTCTCGTAGAATACTGTACAAGAATAATAAATACACGTACGAAACAATCTATCCAACGTCATAATTGCGAAAGGTGCTGATGCTTGTCTTAGAAATGCTGTTTTTATTTTTAAAACTCGTACGCATACATTTGAATACGTTAACTTTATATTCACCGATGAATATGTAATAAGAGTTAACGGGCACGTAACAGGTAGTTTCGCATTATTCAAATAAAAATTATCTTGAGATACCGATATTAGGAATTTGATTTAATTTTTTACAATGAGTTACCCCAAACTGATGATACGCTACTATTGTATCAAACAAAGGTTAGATAATTATTTTACCGTACATATTTTTGTGCTTTAAGTTCACCTTGTGTTAAATATATGCTTCACGATAAATATTTGTATCGACTCGACGTGTTTTATCGTTGTTTCGAAAAATGTTCCGATCGCTGTTTCGATGAGAAGAATGAGAAACTGTGACGTAAGCATACACCGAATTCGGTATTATTTTTCCATAATTTGTTGCAATCACTCGTGTTACGGTATATTTCGAGCTCTATTACACCTGGAGTTTTGTTGCCTTCTAAGCGGGTATTTTATATGCCAGACACACAAACTTGTGAGTTCCTGCCGTACGTTATCCTCGAACGTGTCGCGTGCGCTCATGCGAGAGCATCGTGAAAAAACTCTAGAAGACAGCACGATATGTATCTTAATTAAGGATACCTTACCGCCGTTTCCTTAGATAGACCCCAGGCAAGGATAATTCTGTCGTGATTTAACCATTTCTTACGTCCTTTCGTCCGTAGTTGTTGAATTCTTGTTGCTTGGATTGTTCTATGACAATGAAATATCGTAGGACACGTTACGTATGAATTATTACACCCGTAAATCTTGAAATAGAAATCAAATAGAAGTATAAGAATGATATTTTACATTAACACCAACACAAGAACCTTTCGTTACGAATATTGTGTCCTTGTAAGAAAATAAAAAGAAATGAAAATTATGCAAAACATTACTCAATTTTAACCTCTTATTTTATAATATATATAATAATATCGTGTCCAGTTTCAGTTTCATTTTAGAGTAAATGTTCTGTTTGAATTAGCTGTGGGTATTAAATTCAATAACGAATAATTGTATTCACGTATTAAATGCTTCCACACAATCTTTTATGTGCAGTCATAGAGAACGTCGTTGTATGTAAAATTAAGTTCTCTGTAAAAGTTTACTTCATTCATTTATATACGTATCACTCTCGACAAGTTGAATCAAGTTCAACTTTGTTATCAGTTACGTTCTCTCGTGGTTCAAGTACCTCTGAGTCACTTACTGCCTCCTTTTCGATTTTTTAGGGACCGTCGTCTTTATGTTCTTTGCAAATCATGCTTTCATCTGAACGTGAGTGAACGTTCCACTCTTTCCTTTCTTAGATTCATAATTTAGTTTTAGTCGAAAACTCGCGAATATTCAACAAGGTCTGTTCGTTGCGGCTACTTTTTTCACGAGCTCGGCACCCTCGGAGGGTAGACGTCTTGAATTATTTCGGAACGTAACAAACAAGACCAGACACGCGACGTTGACTCTATCGAATTATAATGTCGACTCTTGTATTCCACGTATACGCGTGTCGGTATATACAAAACCTTTATTTTCCTTTCGAATATTCCGTCTGGAAATAAAAGCGTAAAAATTTGTAAATATATTCACGCACAATGTACAATTGCCAGAAGTCGTTAAAAATGAACCGTTTCGTCGATAATTGCGCAGAAATAATATTTATATAATGGACAAATGTATTCTCGCAAGATTGTATTAAATCGATTAATAAAACATAATAGTAGAAACGTGAAAATTTACTTTGAAACTTGAAAAGAGAAAACACTGTTAAATGAAATATTTATAGAATCACTTACGTAAGCACAAACTCCAACTTGATGGAAATGGAAAAGCTTGTAATTACGAAAGAGATTTTCTTTTGACATTCTCCGTTAAATGATTGCTTCTTGTCATCGGTAATATCTTATTGATCGTGAAATATAGTATCTACCGTTATCGTGATATCATAAATACCTTTCGTATGTGTATTCTTTTCATTCGTATTCCGTAATCGATTAAAAATCTTACGTATTAATTTTTATGAAATATTCTTAACATTTCATGGAAAGTTTTCTCTCTTGTTTCCCGATTTAAAGAATCGCGATCGCTTTTTCCTACTAATTATTTCACGTTAGGGAATACGCGGCAATTTTGGTTACGGAGAATTGATATAGTTGAATTAAACCGCACGATTTCATCAGGTTTTCACCAATGTATGACCGCGATGTGCACCTTAAACGGCAGTCGCTTCTGACCACAGTCTTACGCGGGCGTGCAGATGCATCTCATGCATTATTTATTAGTCACCATCGATCCTGCTGTGGATGCAGTGGACTTCATCAGCCGGCTTAAAAGTCACGAATGTTGTTATATTTCTAACATGCCCACCTTTCTTTCAGTCGTTTTATCCCCTGTTCACAAATAAAATAAGAATGATACAAGTATACTATATTTATATAAGAACGTATAAATATTTTCATGCACCTAGATGGACGAATATCGAAGACAGTATAAAATCTCGTTCGTCACAAATACGTTAATTGCACATTGAGTAAGTACAAACACTTACTCGGATAATTAGTTGCTCGTCCGATCAATATCTATCCAACTTAACGATACTCAACGTGTATGCACGTGCAAAAGTATGTATACTCGTAAGATTACTAAGATATATGTGTTATCATATTTTATCTACACGTTTTTCGATGTGTATACATTAATCGTAATCAATTGGAACGAAACGCTTTCGTGCATTATCTGGACCGAAACTGGTGACAAGAGAACGAAGCAAAGAACTAATTGAGCGTGTCCTCTTATTTGTCTTACCTTCGTCGTTAATTTTCCACAAAAACATTAACAACGAACGTACGATAAACAAGATACGGAAACATTATTCTTTCCGATTTTTCCCGATCGAACGTCATACGCGACAAATACGCTCGTTCGAAATTTATTTATTTAAAGAACGTGTCACGGAAATTTTGGTTATCGGTACGTGAAAAAAATTAGATATTTAATCGGTCCAAGTTTGCGTCTTGCGGAGATACATATATACATATATATATATATATATTCTCGTTTTCGCGAGGAAAGTTTTAATTTCGCGCGAAGCGAAATTTCATCGTAATTTACTTGGTATGCAATTTGAGTGCATGCAATAGTAATATATACGTCCCAAGGTGTGCTAAAACTCTTTTAAAATTCTATTTCAGTACTGACTAGCTTATTAGTGGTCACGGACGAAGCGCAGCAAGACATTCGGCACAAAAACTACGATGAACATCCACGGGAAGCTTACTTCAACGGTTCGTCTTTTCTAAAATTGAGCTCCTTCGTCTCGGTGCATAGGCATAGCGGGCTGAGCTTTCGTACCTGCGATGGTGGTCGACTTTTCATGCAGAAATACAACGATGATTCGGTCAGTCTCGAAGTGACCCCGGACGGACTCCTCTTCGTTGCCATTGTCGATCAGCAACGTTACAAAGCGAGGCTGAACGCCAGGTTACTGAACAATGCCTGGCATAACGTGAATCTGTTTTTTAGACTCGGGAATCTCACTTTGAACGCAGCAGGTCATACACAGGTAATCATAATTCTCGTCACTATCGAAAGACATTTTTTTTCATTATTAAACCCTGTATATTATTATACAGTATTATAAGAAATATAATGTACATTAGAATCAGAATTACATTTGGAATTATGAGAAATTCAACGAGTAACAGCATATGTAACAATCGATGAAAATTATATAGAGAGAACGAACTAATGTATGGAACGATTATATCGAAAGACATGCACGATCCATAGATCTTTACCGTGATACGGTAATACCCACTTATAGGTAATCTTATCGTTGAAATTATTCAACGACACACAGTGATCGATAAATACAATTTATCGATTTCGGTGATAAAGAATATACAATATGTAGTTTCTTTTTATCGTTCTTTCGCTTAAATTGTTACAGAGATAAATTTACAGATACAAATATTTCAGTTACGACTATTGCTTTCTTTTGCGTTCGACGTGTTACACACACTTGCAAAAGTAATAATATTAAGTGGAAAAATAATTGGTCGTTTATGATTCGTAAGGATCCTTTTGTCCACGATATTGATTTCGTAATTTTCTGTTTAGGTAATTGCTAATGCAACATATAACGCTGCGATTCTTACTCTTCCTGACTACGATATGAATGACTCTCTCATTGTGGGAGAAGGATTCAAGGGATGCATCCTGCAAGGCCCTGGTTTCCTTTTTAACGGTACCATCAATAATGGAGCTGCCTTTGGTCCCTGTCCTGCAGATAATAAAGGATGTAAGTATTTTTCTAGTGAAAATCTTAACGTAGCATTCTAAAATACAAAAAAAAAGAAACCAAAATGGGCGAATACTCTTCGTTGTACTTTAAATATTTCAATCTTGTGTAGTACGAACGATATAAACGCCGCTAAAGTATGCGTATATTGTTTTCAATTGATCGTGTGTAATGAAACATTGTACGAAATTCGGTGAAATAAAATTGTACCAATTTGGTAGAATGGAGTAAAATGAAAAGACGATTATAAAATATACATCATTCGAGCAGTCGTTGCAAAAGAAAAATAGTCTATACAAACGAGGAGGTAGGAAATTATTAAAGCGAAAGAAGAACCGGAAAGAAGGAATTAATAAGAGAAAGATTGTCAACAAAACTCAAGCGTACGGAAACATTTTTCATTTCGTATTTCTCGCGCTATGCGTTGTCGTTCGGTTCGATCGATAACGAACAAAATCATTCTTGAACGTTCCACTAATATTTGTTACCTTTTCGTACAAGATAACGTAAATCTTACTTACGTATCGCCTAACGTTAAATAAATTCTATGAATAAAAATTGCACAACGTTCAATAAATTCTACTAAAATGTACAGAGACTGTTCGACCAATTGTTAATACGTATAACAATAATAGTAGTACAAGGTGATAATTGATATACACATACTTGCAACCAACAAACGTGTACAAAGAACTTGACATTGAACGATCGATATCGACAGTTGTGGATACCCGTAGTTAACCAACGTGGTAACGAGTAAAATTACAATCAAACGCATCACGATCAATGAAAGCAGGTTAAGCGAGAATTAATCGAAACCGTCGAATGTTTCACAAAATGCCGCTAGATAGCCGTGCCTCTCAGTAGTGTTGAGTAAGAGTAATACTTCCAAAATTGATAAGATTATTACGGTATAATTCTCTTTGTATCGTAGCCGCTTGTAAAATCCGTTCGAGAATTTGAGTCACTGCACATTTTCGGAGTGAAGAATCACACGCATATTTTTTTTTTTTTTTACTTCGTTCCTCTGTAGATTCGCAGTCACACGTGTGCAATCGTGTGTACCACTTACATAAGTAGTAGATTGCATGCCAGATATTTTTACGAAACTTCCAGGTGGTACGAGCGGACTCGGAGGTGGTATAGGATCAAGCGCAATTACCACCATGGATTTCTGCCACCACGAGCCATGCATGATGCATGGCAAATGCGTGTCACGGCAGGATCGTTATGAGTGCCACTGTTACGCCCGATATTCCGGCAACAACTGTCAAATTGACAATGGTAGACCTCGATGTCGAATACGGGGTTTTTGCACAAATGGGAGAACAGAATAGTTGATTCATGGCCTTGAAACGACGTGTGCGTTACAATTCGTTGAACTTTGATCTTTGTGCCGCAAGTAGTTGCAAATCGACGCAAAATGAAAGGAAGAATAAAGGACGTATACCTGTACATTGTTTTCGAGAAACGAAATTATCAAATAGGGACACTGTCGCTCGAAAGTTTTGTCCATACGATTTTTCGAACAAACAAAATCCCTTTTCTACAGAAGGAAATACCTTCACGGAAAATATTTACCTTTACAATCGAATATTTAAGATACTTTTTCGAGAACTGAGATCTTTCATTTGAGAAATTTCACCACGAATTTGTAATCGTGTACAGTACCAAAATGATGGATCTTTGACGCAAAGAAGCACGAAAAGAACGCGAATATTATCTTTATAATCGAGCATTTAAGTGCAATTCAGGAAAAATGACATTTTTTTATTCGAGAAATTTCACCATGTGCAATTTGTAATCTTATACCGTAACAAAATGATGCGTTTTTGATAGAAAAAAGCATTGAAGGGACGCGAATATTTTGTTACATTGTCTTTGTAATCGAGCGTTTAAGTGTAATTTAGAGAAGTGAAATATTTAATTTAAGAAATTTCTCGATGCGCAATAGTCTTGTAACGTACCAAAGTGTTTAACATATTTCTCTACGCAGTGTGTCCGTGTATATTTCTCTGATAATCGAAGAGTGCTCCGAAAGACTCCTGAGCGACAATGGACGCGTTGTAAAATATTCTTCGACCCGTTTCAATTATATTCCAATCGGTTCGCACGTATCAAAATTAAGCCCACCTTGTTTACTCGATATTTTTCCTTTCGCTTAACGAGACGACATCGACCTCGCGTACGAAACCGCGTAGCGAACCGGTGAGCGTTAAACGACAAGCAGCAACAATTGTCTATAAAGAACAGCTCGGCCATGAATTCTCTTTTCGATCTTCACGGATGTTTCTTGTACGACATTTCCTCTCCTCTTTCTATTCTATCAGCATGCACAATTCTAAGGAAAAAAAAAAAAAACGCTTGTAGCTGTTATAAAATGACTTTAGACCGCAATTAAGACTAGATATTGCATGGATAATTATGCGGTCGACCTTTCGAACGTTTGCGAATGTCTTTACTCGGCATTCCGTTCGTGTGGTCGATCGCATTGAAACGTACACAATCGAAATCTATGGGAATCGGACGCATTTGAAACGGTGCATCGTTTAATCTCGCACAAATAATTTCTTTTTTTTTTTCTCATCGTTATTATTATTATTCTCTCTCTCGTCATCCATGTTTCGTTAATCCATCCATCGTACGCTTTTTAAACATCGGCTCGGTGTACCTATCCCGTTCTTGCATTTCCTCACCCATGGCTCTCTTTCAACTGGCAATAAAATAGGTGTCTGGATGTTGGGGTGCCACTGGCGTCACGTGGTTTTTTTTTTTTTGCACAAAACTATCATTCGATTTTTTTACGACACTCTTTCACTAATTTCTCGTCGCGTCTTCGTGCCGCCCAAACGTTCTAAAACATCGTAATAACGAATTTGTCAGGTTCGCCGTGTCTGAACAACCCGTGTCGAAATGGCGGTACGTGCAGCGAAGACCAGAAAGGAGATTTCAGTTGCGCGTGCAAACCTGGATTTACCGGAACATTCTGCGAATCGCAACTCGGCGTGCGACTTTGCGAGCAAAGTCCATGTAAAAACGATGGTGTCTGTCTGGCCCTCACCGACAGCGAATACAAGTGCGAATGCTTACCTGGATGGACGGGGAAGAATTGCGAGACCAATTTCAACGAGTGCTCCTCGAATCCTTGCAGGCACGGCGGAGTGTGCATCGACGGTATTAATAATTATACCTGTATATGCGATAGAACAGGGTAGGTTCGCCACGTTTATTAATATTTACCGATATCTTATTAACCAACGTTCTCCGTAACATTAGCGAGTGATTTTAAATTTAAATCCCATCTCGTCGAGACTCGTCTGCTCCCGTTATTACACTAATTCCGATTCTTTTTCAATCTCGAGAGGATCCACCTTGTTGCCGAAGATGGGCAAAATTCTACTCGAAATGTAAACGGGTGAAGGTTCATCCGGTTGGTGAGATTTTACGGTACCTTCTTTAGAGATTGCAACTGTTCTAATTTAATTGAAAAATTAGATAATTCTCGTTGGATAATTCTGTGGATTACTTTTCATTCAACGAGTTTAAAAGTTGTTCAGTTTTCGACTAGCTAGAAATTTTGCCTATCTTTAGCAAGGACCTCTAAATCAATGGAAACGTTTCTAATGAAAATATTCTTCCCCGAGTAATATGAAATTTATAAACCCTTTGTTTTTACTTGATAATCTTTCGCGCACAAGCTCCACACCGGAACAGTTCATACATTGTATAGACTAATTATTTAACTTCCGAAACCCCATACACACCTATGCAATCTATATTCCCTTCGCTATTGTCTGTTACGGATAAATTTGCGCGAGAATATACTGTCCGTCCCCGACAAGAAGGCAAACGTCGACCCTATCACTTCCCCCACCATCGTGCGCCGTCGATCTTCTCACTACCCTCGTTGGCCCTCGGCCAATAGCAACGATGCGCGCGATGGTGGGGGAACCGGTACACTGTCAACTAGAATCGAAACACAAGCGCTCTGCCTTAGAATCGTGGACGTATCGTACGTACGACCCCGAGTTCTGAAACACCGCAGTATATTTAAACTTCTCGCACGAAAATCATCGCCGTACGCTAAGGCTTAACCGCATCATTTCCATTGCAGATACGAGGGCGTGAACTGCGACATAGACATCGACGAGTGTCAGGCGAATCCCTGTCTGAACAATGGCGTGTGCTACGACAATTACGGCGGTTACATCTGTCACTGTCCGAGCGGTTTCGACGGTCAGAACTGCGAGCTGAACTTGAACGAGTGTCTCTCAAGACCGTGTATGCACGGTGGCGATTGCGTGGACGATGTGGGTTCCTACCATTGCACCTGTCCACCCGGCTACACTGGTCGTCATTGCGATCTGAAGAGCCTGTGCGAGAACGCGGCGTGTCCACCCAACAGCATCTGCCTCGAAGACTCGCACGGGCCACAGTGCGTCTGTAAACCGGGTTTCATGGGCAATCCGCCGAATTGCACGATCAATTACTGCGCCAGCAATCCCTGCGACAATGGGGGCACGTGCACCAGTAACAAGGATGGGTATAACTGTACTTGCCCACCGGAATGGAAAGGTAAGCGAGGAGCCGAGCGCGTTAGATCGCGTTTCTCGTTCGTTTCGAAACACCGTGTTCAATGTTCACTGATCCACCGTTCGCTTGAAACTAACGCAAATCCTTACGATCGAGAAGAACGGTTTTGGAACGACTCTCGCGGTCCACTGGGAAGTCCGAACGAGACCCGAGAAACTTGTGCTTCGAAGCAGACCTCGGGAAACGGCACAAGAAACACGTGGACAATGCTTCTCGCTTCTTTTCTCAACACGGAGATCTTCCAAAGACACTATCGATCTATTGGAGAGGCTCAAAGTAATGTAGGATTTTTACCTACCGAAACTACGTTGGTGATCCACTTCCACGCGCTAGGGAGGTACGATCACTGGGAATCGCCTATGCTATAACACTGGATACCACACGCTCTTGTTTTTGTAAAATCTTCCAAAGACACCAATCTTGCGGAAGCACAGGTAGGATTTTTACTTACTGAAACTACCCGTGCTCTCCCAGGAAATCAGTAGTGCCTTTGGAAGATTTCCGTGTCAAAAAACCAAAAACAAAGGCGAGATCACGGATGCTATGTCGATGATTCCCAGTAGCCTCTTTTTCGATTACGAGGAGATGAACCGTGGGGGTTTTAACCAGTAAAATTCCCCCAAGATGTTGACGGTGTCTTTGGAGAATCTCTTTGAAAAAGAAAAGAACGACTGGCGTTGGTTGTACGTGTCACGGATATTATTCCGCTAACGATTCCCAGTGACCTCCAAGCAACGCAGAAGATGAATAAGAATCTCAAACTACTACCGTCTTGTCGAGAGAGGCCAACAGAGAGGTGATTGGTGTCTTTGGAGGGTGTTGTCCTCTGCGTTGAAAAGAGACAAAAAAAAGAACCGAGAATCGTCAGAGGCATAACATTCGGTGCCCTCTGTCCTAACCGTGAGCGCGCAAGAGCGCAGGCTTCTCTGGCCCTGAGAGTTTCTCGACCAGTAACGTTCGTTCCGGGGTCTGTCGTTCCCTAACCGAAAATGTTCTTCCGTGTCATCGTATATCCGTCGTTGGGTGTTGTATCTGTGTTGTCTGACGTTATGTGTCGCGTGTCCGTTCATCAGGAGCGACATGCCAGTCATCCGCCTCGGATTGGTGTTCCGCCTGTTACAACGGGGGCAGTTGTCTCGAGACGCGTTTCGGTATCATGTGTCAATGCCCGAGATTCTGGACGGGACCTCAATGCAAGGATCCGATCACCTGTCGCGATCTGCCCTGTAAACAAGCTTCCGCTTGCCACGACTATGTGAGTGAGACCTTCGCACACGGCTTTGCATGCACGTCCAGCCGATCAATCGAGCGTGTCGCGTCGAATGTATTCTCTCTATGTGGCCTCTTGCTTTGTTTGTTACCTCTCGCCCCGTACAGCCCGGCGGCTATTATTGCACCTGCGAGCCAGGATGGACAGGCCCCGAGTGCTCAACCGATGTCGACGAATGCTCCAGCGATCCATGCCGCAACGGCGGCATCTGCATCGATCAACTAAATAGCTACTACTGTCAATGTCTTCCGGGATACACTGGTAAATCACACGTTCCGCGTTTCTTATACGCTATTACGCACCGAGCTTTGCCTGCCGATCTCTACGCTATACTCGTTTTACTATGTATACCGTGTATATGCACTCGCCCCGCTTACAACGCGGTTCACTCGATCCGTGTTGCACCGAAATCGTGTCGCGCGGGTACATAGATCCTGAGGTAGCTAAATACGGGTTATGTTTGGAAATTTTTGTTCACAGTCGATTCCTACGTGAAAAGTTTAGATCTTCTTGGAGGACGGTGTCGTAACTGTTAGCTTTGTTGTTCAATTCTTTTTAACCAAAAGTATTACAAAATTATAGATTTATTCGGTATTTTCGAAACCTCTTCTATCAGGATATTGATAATCGACCGCTACTCCGGGAGAGGATAGAAATTTCTGGAATAGAAAATTTGTTTGCGTTCGTAAAATAGAATTGAGATGGAAATTTGACAAAAATTCGATTTTTTGAAACTGTCAAAGTCGTGTATCTCTCTAGCGGAACCTACACAGAGGGTTGTTCAAGTTCATTAAGCCGTGTTATATGGAAATCGTGTTGTGCAGGGATTGTCGCCATTTTTGCACTGTGTTATATATATATATACATAGAAACCGTGTTATACGAGGGTTGGGTGTATATACATCAACGGTTAAATATGTACATGTGTGCGTCTGATCGATTACCGCTAATTGGTCGTCAACCCGTTCCACTCTCTATAATCGATTCAAAAGCGATATTCGATGCCCTCGTTAAGAATTGTTACGGTAACACCTCAATAAAACGTATTCCGGGCGTAGACCCCAAACCACGCGCAAAGTATTAAAGACATACTAAGAACAAGTGCAACAATAAGCGTGCGTCGAGCTTCAAAGCGACGCTGCGCGCTGTTACGACGACGCTAATGCAAATTAATAAATCTTATCTTCGCGAAAGCGTTATCAACGGCTCGGCGAGACTGTCCCGATAAAAACGACTCCAAACACGACCACATTCGCACCACTTTTCCTCATTACGTTGTACGGTCATTTTTAAACAACTTTCATTTTGCATAATTCAAATCGTCCGAGTAGAATTCGAACAGGGTCGTGTTTGGACTCGTTTTTCACGAGAGAATCTCGCCGATCCATTGACCATATTCTCGCGAAGCTACGATTAAAAATACAAAAGTTTCCGATTTGCAATTAACAGTCGTTTCGAAGTTCGACCAGTCAGGTTTCTAAATCCGCAGCTACTCGAATCGAAGAACGTAAAACGGTAACGAGAATAATTTGACGCGCGGTTCGATAGTTCGGTGCGTTTTATCGAGGGACAAACGCCACGTTTTATCGAGGAGTCGCACTATGCAGAGTGTGCATCGAATGATCGTTGACGATCTTACAGCCTTCGTACTTTACTCTATCGTGATCGTTGACAACGGTCCGAGATATGTAAATGTTTCGCTTGTTCTCTGCACTGTTTAATAAAAACACGTCTTAATGCGAATAGGGAAGAACTGCCAGATCAACGTGGACGAATGTTTGTCGCAACCTTGTCAAAACGGTGGCACGTGCATCGATCGAATCAACGGATACACTTGCAATTGTACGAAAGACTTCATGGATGAGAACTGCGAACGCGAGTATAACGCCTGCGCAATAAATCCTTGCCAGAATAACGGGAATTGCACTCTGATATCAAGGTCGCGGCGCGAATTCGTTTGCGAGTGCCCGCGGGGCTTCGAGGGCAAGACTTGCGACATCAACGTGGACGAGTGCGTCGATGTCATATGCCCTGATGGCAAAATTTGCGTCGACGGGATCGCCGGTTATGAGTGTAAATGCCGGGAGGGTTACAGGGACCCAAATTGCACCCTTATCGTTGACCATTGCGCGACGAAACCTTGCAACAACGGCACATGTATCGATCTCGGAGAACACGGTTTTGACTGCAACTGCAAGGACGGCTTCCAAGGTAAACTTTATCAAAGAGAATTCATTTTTACCTGGCGAACAATTTTCGAGCGAACAATCTCTCGAGAACTTCTCCCGATTCGAACATTTTTCAACGTTTCTTTCGCGGTTCTTTCGTTCCACCCGCGACGAAATGGAAACTTCGCGCGATTTGGTATATCGTCACCGTCACTTTTTGACTTCAAGGGAGAACCTGACCCTCCGTTACGTCGGAGCTGTTTCATTCGCGCTCGTGCAACTCCGAAATTACCGAAGATATTGAGAAACTTTCCAAATCGAAGGGAGAAACCACCCCTTGTCTCGGAGTCGTTTTATTTACACCTATATATAACTCTTAGATTACGAAAGATATTGAAAAATATTTCAAAACAAAGGGAGAACTCACCACTTGTATCCGAGCTGTTTCATTTATATTTGTGCACCTTTTAAATTGCAAAGGACATCGAAGGATTTTTCAAATCGAAGTTGCGCTACTTTCGGGAATACGGGAAAATTTAAACATTCTTTCCGCTAGTTTACAAGCCTTCAGAAACGGTACAACTTCGATTGGTAAAATGCTTGGATACCTTTTGTAAGTTAAAAAGTGTCTGGACATAAACATAAGGGATGACTTTGATACAAGAGGCGATTTGTCCCTTGAAGTCGAAAAGCAGCAGTCACAAGGTACCGCATTGTTCTCGTAAACAAATTTCTGTTAGAAATCCAGAGCGTGATGTTTAATGGAAAAAGTGGAGTACTCGTAAATGATCGAAAAGAAAAAAGGAATTAGGTATTGGGAACTTACGTGACACCGTGACGTTCACGTGTTATGAAACAGGTTGTTGATGCAAGAACCAAACAAGCTCGTTGTATTGACACGTATCGACAACCTGTTTCACACACACGAACGCAACTCGCGTCAGTTCTCAATACCTAATTCTTTTTTCCTTTAAATCGTTTACTTTTCACTCCTCTCTTTCCATTTTCTTGCGTTCCAGATTTCTAACGAAACTCAGTTTACACCTTAGTTTACACATTACAAACTTGGTTCGCAAGATGACTCGTGACGCAGAGTCGAAACCTTTCGTAATTGAATGCTCGAACCGATCGATTTCTCGAGAAATTTTTTTTCGACGACACGACCGTTAATACTCGTCATAATTTTCGAACAATGCGATTTCAGTCGAACGTATTGTTCGCGTTAATGTTTGATCTTTAAGTAGGCGCGCTCTCGTACCTGTTTGCTACAATTCGACGATCTTTTAACGATGAAACTTCGGTCGAGCATTTTCAGTAATGGTTCACAATTATGGTCAAAAATAGACATAGTTGACCTACTCTGCGAGCCGTTACCCTCAGACACGTTTATTGCACTCTTTTCTAGCTAAGAACAAACCTCTATAAACTTTATAGCCGGTAAACCTTCGAGCATAACTCTAGGAATTTCACGACTTTCGCCTTAATATTTCAAGAGCGTATCGTCGATTCTTTAAACCGTGAGAAAATTCAATAATAGCAAAGAAATCGATTTTTTGGAGTACCCTCACCAAGTACCCTCTTAATGATTCATGCTCGGAGAATTCGAAAAGCTCCCGAATAGTGAACGAAATACAAAGCACGCATACGAAGTGATCGTTTCTTTTTTTTTTGTTTTTTTTTATAAACACAGTATCTGAACAATGTACGAAATATCTTGAACGAAAATCGAATTTAAAAATGAACTTCGAACTTCGAGAACTTGTTTCGTATTTATTGTTATTCGAATAGATATTCAAATATTCAGATACTTGAACGGTGCATCGAATATTCAAATCGTCTTCGAGTGGTACATTATATAATGCATAAGCATTATACAAACAATTGAACGAGTAATTTTAACTCTGGACGAAGCAAGCACTCTCTTGTACGGTTTCTCGAACCGATTTATCAATACGACATGAAATTTCTACGTTTTTAAAAAACGATTCGTAAAATAGCTGAGATAAGTTCTTCCATCTCGAAGAAAATTCTACCGCTAATCAGCATCCCGGAAAACAGATGTCATTATCTTTAGAGCACACCGTTCAGCTTTGGCTCTAATTGGGCCACTTGAACCAGTTGGAAGCCACAGTTTTCAAGCTTGTTTGTCTCACGACTTGTACTGGAACGTCCAAGATTAGTATCCGGTTGAGAAGTTCATTCGGTAAAAGTAAGACGAATCGGGATTAAATTTGTTTAAAAATTAAACTCGCGATCTTCGAGCGGGCTACCATCTTGGTAGCTAAACGAAATTTAATAATTGCTCTCTCAAGATCGTTTCAACGGCTTCGAGCGATACCTGTAAAGTTTCAATAATCGCTTTCACGGTGCTTCGATGATTAATTTCATTAATCGATCGAATCGCGATGATCAATTTGACGACGCAGAAACGATTGTTTCGATGGACCTCGAAAGTTTGTCAGAACGACTGTCATCTCGAAGCTATTCTCGTCTTTAGAGACGACAATTTGTTCGTAATGGCAGTTTCCTTCCGTGTACAATACTCGTAAACTTTCGTTATAGCGTCAATAATTTCTCGTCGCTTTCGACCAAGTTTCACCAAAGGTTCGTGTTCTCGTGAACCTTCGAGTCTGAAAGAGTTCTTTGATATCGTGTGTGTCGAGAACCTCTGATTACGTTGACTATCGAAAAAAAATTATTTAAATATGCGTACGTGCGCGCGTATACCCCTTAATGCGATTTAAATGGTCGAATGATTAGATTTTGGGCAAAATTGGTCCATAGATAACGATAAATGTTTCGAATAAATCTTGATTCGTTAATTTAAAAAAAATCTATTTATATAGATATATGAATTAAAAAAGAAAGGATACAATTTTTTCTCCTTTGATTCGAACAATTTTTATGTTCACAACAAAGAACACGATCGATATTCCTTAGCGAATCAAATTTCTAACGACCTGTATCGATTCGAAAAATCGATTCTTTCGACAAGGATCTGCATCTCCGGCTCAAACTGAACGATTGCAAAATTTACGAAATCATCTCCTTAAAAATGAAAAAATACCGACATGGAAACCCGCCCACTCGGTTCATCTCGCGAAGAATTAATAAATCAGAAATTCGTTATAAAAATCGATCGAAAATCGACGATTCGCGATAAATCGTTCCGTCCGCTTTCGAAACAAAAATACTCGGTGAAACGATCGAACGAGTTCTCGCGTCGTTAATTTTATTTCTGATTCGTAGGGCAATTTTGTAACGAGGACGTGGACGAGTGCGAGGTAAAGGGTAGCTCGTTGTGCAACAACGGAATCTGCGTGAACACCGACGGCAGCTACAATTGTTTCTGCCGACCGGGTTTCTCGGGCGATCACTGCGACATCAATATCGACGAGTGTCTCTGCGGACCGTGCAAGAACAACGCCACCTGCATCGACGGGATCAACACGTTCGAGTGTCAATGCCCGCCCGGTTATTCCGGCAAAACCTGCGACGTGGACGTGAACGAATGCGAGAGCATTCCGTGCTTCAACGAGGGCTCCTGCGTGGACAAGATCGCCAGTTACATATGCGTTTGTTCGCTTGGTTTTGGTGGCCTGAACTGCGAAATAAACATCGACGATTGCGAGCCACAACCGTGCTTGAACCACGGCCGGTGCATAGACGGTATACACAATTACACGTGCGATTGCAGCGACACCGGCTTCGAAGGAGCACGTTGCGAGAAAAACATCGACGATTGCCGCTCGGAACCCTGCGTGAACGATGCCCTCTGTATCGACGATATAAAGAATTACAAGTGCAAGTGTTACGCCGGTTACACGGGAAAAAACTGCGAGATGGACGTGAACGAATGCGAGAGCTCGCCGTGCCAGTACAATGGCACTTGCCTGGAGAGATCGAACAAGGAATTGTACAAGAGCGACGCGTTAACGTTACCTTCGATATTCAATCAGGAGTTCAGTTACGCGAACGCCAGCGGGTGAGTAAACAGTTCGTTTATAACCTATTCGCGTCGAGACGCGGTATTAGTTTACCAACGCGAATTATATCACCGAATGCGGGATAATCCGCGAACAACGATTTATTTGGAAGTTGCATATTTGCATCGGTGATCTAAACTTACCTCGAAAATTGCCCAAGTTGATCGTTATCATCGACGATGTAAAATATTCCGAACTCGCGTGCAGAATATTCCGCGAAGGGATTGAAGGGGGCTGGTATACCCGAGTATGATAAAAGATACATAGAATGTCACGATGATCATGGTACGATACGAAAAGGAGCGATTCTACGTATAGAGAAATAATTTGAATAAAATGTTTGTCGTGTGGGTGTTTTCGACTTTGAATATTCTCCCGGTAACTATATAGCGATTGAACGAACCACGAGGTCACTTCACTGTCGGTCATTGAATTCGTGTTTTTATCGACTGCAATGCGGGACTAAACTAAAATATGCGGTGTCGTTTTGAAGAACTCGAGATAACTTTAATATCTCTGAAACTACAAGAAATATGTATTGAAGGAAACATTCGTTTGATGGATCCCCTTGAATGCAATGTATTTCATATGAAATCCTTTCCTATCGATCGATAATAATTCTTACCGACTCACCCGTTGTACGAAATGCATTCTGTTCGAATTCTATTCGAAATTTTCAGACTGTGCATTTTCATTACTTTTGGAAATATGTAAAAAATTGAATTGTTCGAACGGTCCACGCACACCTGTATAAAGCAAAACCGTAGAAACGATGAATAGTGGAAAATAATTGAATCGATTTCTCTTTCAGCTACGAGTGTCTGTGCGTGCAAGGTGTCACGGGCAAAAATTGCGAATTCAATATCAACGAGTGCGATAGCAATCCGTGTAAGGCCGGGATCTGCGTGGATCGCATCGGTGGCTACACCTGTGAATGCGACGAGGGTTATGAGGGCGACCATTGTCAACACGATATCGACGAATGTAAAAGGTACACACCGTGCGAACACGGTGTATGCATCGATGGTAGAGCCGATTACACGTGCACTTGCGAGCCGGAATACGGCGGGAAAAATTGCTCGGTGGAACTCATTGGTTGCCAGGGGAATGCGTGTCAAAACGGTGGTACCTGCTGGCCGTATCTCGTCGACGAAACTATACACAAATTCAATTGTACCTGCCCGAACGGATACCACGGGGAAATCTGCGATTACGTGAGTTCTTGTAATATGTATCTTAATTTTGTAAAAACGATATTATTATTATTACAATTTCAAAAGAAGATTTCAAAATTTAGATTCTCCGTGACTAAACTCTCCGATTTATATATAGTATATACATATTTTATTTAAAATTTTCCCTTCAGAAATTATTTTCCCGTAGATAACGACGATGTCCCTGAGCGGAAGCTCGTACGTTCTGGTGAACACTACCCGTGACGAGGGATATGACATCCAGTTCCGGTTTCGAACAACACTGCCGAACGGGTTGCTCGCTATAGGAAAAGGATCAACGTTTTACATACTCGAGCTCGTTAACGGCAAATTAAATCTGCACTCGAGCCTCTTAAATAAATGGGAAGGCGTGTTCATTGGCAGTGGTTTGAACGACTCCACTTGGCAGAAAGTGTTCGTCGCGATCAATGCCACGCATTTGGTGCTCTCGGCCAACGAAGAACAGACCATTTATCCTATCAGTTTGAACGAGGGTTCCAATTCCAATCACACGTCCTTCCCAATGACCTATGTGGGTGGTACTACCAGCTACTTGCGACGATTAACTCACGGGCCTTCTTTCTTCGTGGGTTGCACCGAGGATGTCGTTATCAACGGCGAATGGGTATGTTTTCTTCCTATTCACGAAGAATAAACTGGCACGATTTTTCTTAATTTTCGTTTCTATTTTATTTTGCCAAAAGTAATAATGACATACCATATATCAAAGAATACATTATTAATTTTGTTTTAATTGGGCCTTTCCAACCCAATCCGTCCCAAAGTGACAAAATATTTTACCCATGCACAGAGGGGATGAATCTGCTAACAAAAATTTGTAAAATGCTGTAGAACGTCGATCCTTCTAGATGGTGATAAAATTGTGAGAAAATATCTATGTTTAGGTATACTCTGGTACCTCGTTGAAGACCGTGTCCATGGAGGACGTGGAACCTGGTTGCCATCGCGAAGCTCAATGCTCGCCGAATCCTTGTAAAAATGGTGGCCACTGCACGGACAGGTGGCGCGACTTCTCCTGCAAATGCGAGCGACCATACCTCGGGCATACCTGCCAATACAACATGACAGCAGCTACGTTTGGATACGAAAATATCACCAACGGTTACGTAACCGTGAAGGTGTCCGACACAGCCAGAAGAGCAGTCAGATCCATCGTCGATATCTCCATGTTCATACGCACCAGACAAGACAGGAGTGACATATTTTATTTAGGATCGGAGCCAAGTCCCCAGACGGACTTCAAACCCCAGGAGAAGACTTACCTAGCTGCTCAGTTGGAGGGTGGAGAATTGCTCGTTAGAATTCAGTTTAACGGCACAGAAGCCTACACGGTCGGTGGAGTAAAATTGAACGACGGGAACAATCATCTGATACAAGTGATCAGAAACGTCACGTTGGTCCAAGTGAGAATCAACGGTACCGAGTACTTCAGGAAAACTATCAGCGCGTCTGGTCAATTGAACGTAACCGTATTATATCTGGGAGGCTTGCCACAAGCATCCAGATACATTAGACAAGTCGATAATCGTCAAATAGAAGTGCCCCAAGCTTCTCAGGTTAACTTCAAGGGGATTATACAGGATGTTCAAATATCGAACGGTATCGAAACCATGGTCGTCGAGTTCTTCCCTCTGAAGGTAAAAATATAATTGTGTAGAGTATTTAAATCTTCCTGGAACAGAATGTATTCGCACTTATCTTTCTCCACTTAGCCTCTACGCAGTGAACAAACTACCAACAGTATACTTTCTATATTGTTTCGCAGGCAAACGATATCCCCACACCGATACAATTCGGTAACGTGACTTTCGATTACGACAAAGTACTCAAGGGCGTGGTATCCGACAACGTCTGCGTGAGCAATCCCTGTAACCACAACGGGACCTGTCACGTCACTTGGAACGACTTTTGGTGCCAGTGTCCGCGTGGTTACACCGGGAAGACCTGCCAGGAGATGGAGTTCTGTCAGCTGCAGGATTGTCCAGCCGGTTCGAAGTGTCAGAACCTCGACGACGGCTATGAGTGCATTGCCAACGCCACTTTCGACGGAGTGACAACATCCTTCACCTACGTTTACAACCAGGTGGAGGAAAAGAATGTGACCGACTCGACGATCGACACCATTCAAATAACGTACAGATCGAACACAGGAGGCACCCTGATGCACATTGCTCCTCATGTGGGCGACCAACACTTCACAGTTTCAGTTTACAAAGACAAAATCACCGTATCCTGGCGACTGGACGTGCAGAACCAAGGTGTATTAAATTTCGCCAAAGCTGAAGCTGACGGGAACTGGACGTCCATAGTACTGAGATTGAACAACAACTCTATGGAATGCGGATACGCAAATTCCAATGAGGAGGGCGCATCGCACGTTAGCCCCAATTTCAGTTTCTCTTTGTGGTACGATTTGCTAGTCACTGGAACGGTCACCCTAGGCGGACTCGGTTCCACCTTTTACGAGAGGCACAATTACGTGACCATCGGCTCCAGTAAACAGATACTGGAGAACAGGAGTGGTATACAGGACAATTCGATCGAATTTACCGAACGTATATTGACCACCGTTTCGCCGCCTCATAACGTGATGTCGGGTAACGTAAACGAGTTCTACTAGTTTACAGTCGGATCTCCATTTTCCATTCGTTTCGTCTTAAAATATATACTAAAAAAATATATACTAAGCGTATTAAGAACATAGATATTAATATTATTATATTAATTTATGATATACGTTCTACATACATTTTCTAAATTCGTTATAGAACAATGTTTGAGTACAAGAAGAACAATTTTTAAATAAAAATGTGTTGTTCGATGTTCGTCTCCTATTAATTGGAAAACACTTTTTGCTTTTCAGGAGAAGCTTTCAAGGGATGTTTAGGCGAGGTACGAATTGGCAGCATGCTGTTGCATTACTTCACATATAAAGAGGTCTATCAGAACGCTAATTTCACGCCTCTCGAGTATCTGACACTGCGGGAAAATAATTCCACGCATCACGAGAGTATCGGTTGTCAACTTTGCTTCGACGTAGATTGCAAAAACGGTGGTTACTGTCTCGATAAATCGAACAGTTATGTCTGCGAATGCCCGCCAGGGTACACGGAAGACGATTGTTCTTTTAACATCGACGAGTGTATCGACAACAAGTGTGAAAATGAAGCAACATGCGTAGACGGAATTGCCAATTACACTTGCGTGTGTAACAGCGGTTGGCAAGGATGGCTGTAAGTACATATAACGGAATATTATATTTGCATAACAATAATAATTAAATCTGTATTTCATATACAGATTCTCCGTGTTCTTCCACTAATTTTAGCATCCTAGAGATCAGTTTTTTCTTATTTCTGGGCTATTATCTTCAATTTTAGACATTTTACAAATATGTTTTCCATTATTTAAAACATTTGAACCAAATATTTTTGTTGTACCTAGTTAATTTATTGTATACTTATTATTTATAGCCAATTGTTAAAAGAATTTCAATAATTCAGTATATGACTCATCCGATATTTTGTTTATGAGCCAATTTATCCTTTGTACAATCGCGATCGAATTCATGGTATCTTCTTTGCTTGTTTACTTATCGATCTTATCTTTGTTTCAGATGCGACAGCGACATAAATGAGTGCGTGACTCTCAGTCCTTGCCAGCATGACGGAGTCTGCGTGAATCTTCCCGGTTACTTCCGTTGCGAGTGCCCAGACCAATTTACCGGCGAACTCTGTCAGAATTTCCGTTTAATCACCTGCGAGAACGAACCTTGCAAAAATGGTATCTGCAAAGATATCGTAAACCCTCAAACTGGTGATAATTTCACGTGTACCTGTATGACCGGTTACGAAGGTTCAATTTGCAACGTTCCTTACTGTATCAGGCGGAAGTGTCAGAACGGTGGTAGATGTGATTTCATGCACCAGGTTCGTACACCATAAATTTCTTGGCTACGTAAAACTTTCTTTACAAAATTTGTTACAAAAAAATTCTTATTTTAATACCGCATGATTCTTAACACGTGAATGTGATTTTTCAAAGATCGAAATACACAAACGTATCCATTCTTACAAGTTTGTGCATAAAGCTGTTAGGACTACACAGGGTGAATTATCTAATATAGCTACTTTTAAATTTCATACAAAAGTTACATGGTCTTAGAGAGCTACAATAACTAATTTTTACCTAATTTGCTATTTATATATTTACTTGGTTTCTAGATTAATTTTATACACATTTGCCAAGGGGGACCAAAAGTAAAATGATCTGATAATTTGTTCACACCGACCAGATACTAAAATTGTTCATAACGCAAAATAATTTGATTTTCGATTATGTAGGTACCTCGATGCACCTGTCCACCTGGATACTCCGGACTTTATTGTGAAATTAATATCGATGACTGCGCACCAGATGCCGATGGAAATGTACCGTGTAAAAACGATGGCAAGTGTTACGACGGTGTGAACAATTTCACCTGCGACTGTAGCGACACAGGCTACACAGGAGCCGATTGTTCGTATGATATAGACGAATGTCGAGATCCAATGACGGATTGTGGCCACGGACAGTGTGAAAATTTACCAGGGACCTACCAATGCATTTGTCATCGGGGTTACTGCGGATACAAATGCGGAATGGTGGATCCCTGTAGAGGGGTACAGTTCTTCATCAAACTTTTTATCTCTGAAAGTCGATACAGGGCCGTGCTTAGGTATTTTGTTACCTAGAGCAACAATACAAAGTAATTTGAGCTCGAAACATTTAGAGAAAAAGCCGAGGTAGATAATAGTCATTTTTACGAATCTAACGGTAAAGCGTTAAGGTAGTTGATTTAATTTTTGTACGCTCCAAAAGCACGTACTCTTATTGTCTCGTCACGGCCCTTAATCGATGATAAATATTCCCTATTTCGTAATAAAATTTCTCTTTCTCTATTTTTCTCTCTCTCCCTCTCGACAGGATTACTGTCAGAATGGTGGCACATGCAAGTGCGGCGATGACGGTGGTTACAAATGTCAATGTACACTGGAGTACACAGGAAAAAATTGTACAGAGGTGCGTTCCAATATGACGTATGAAGAAAACTTCCTCGCTTGTCAGATCCGTTTTGATACATTTTATTCTTTCGTTACTTTCAGCCGGAACACTTTTTAGGGAACCAAGCGCTCGATATAGCTGTAATCGTTGGTCCCATTGTCGGATGTCTGTTTCTCATCGCAGCAGGTTCTTTGGTTGCATTATTCATGATGGCCAGGAAGAAACGAGCGACTCGAGGAACGTATAGTCCAAGCGCTCAAGAATTTAGTAATCCGCGTGTAGAGATGGACAACGTGATGAAGCCGCCGCCGGAAGAAAGATTAATTTAAAGAAAAAAAAAGAACGTTTTCCACGACGCAGGGACACGGTACAGTTGTTCCTCGTCGACAAATCCTAGTCTTTTGAGAATACGCATCCGTGCTGCAGTATTTGTCGATTGGAACAATGAATCCGAAGTATCGTCCTCTCGATAGTGCTGCCTTCAAACGACGAGTAAGAAAATGTAAGGTTTCATCGCGTTCTCTAGTCCACGCTTCTTCACCACATTGTCAGATTGACTTAAGGAATTAAGCAAGCAACGCCAGATACGGTAATCGATTTTGAGAATTGTCCGAGGGCAGCGCTAAAGATGAAACACGTTAGGGATATTACGATACATGGCTTTTGGTATTGGACGAGAAAAACCAAAACCTTCAAATTGCATGTGAAAATAACGAGCAATCGCGAGAAACGATTTTCATGAAAATCGATCATTAAAACAAAAAATATATTTACCATGTTTCGCATATCGATCGGGCGAATGATTTGAACAAATCGTGTGAACTACACAAAGTGTACTTAAAGCTCCATTAAGTGTCCTTAACATACAAGCAATACTCGAAAGAAGCTCCTAAGCAACGAGACCCGTCCATTTTAGTGCCTAATTTTACCCTACTTAAAGAGATTTTATTTATAAGCCATGAATACGAATCATCGAAGATACGCATTTCGAAAACGCGTTCAACATTCGAGTGCGTATATTTGAGATCTCTCAAGCATAATAGTATTCATTTCTCTTATTCTGCTCACTAGGTTCGAGGCAGTTGATGCAGATACGTTACGAAATATTATAGCGTAGTTAATGTTACGATTTATTGTGAAGACGTCGGAACCTCGTTTGTAAAAATGTCATAAAGGTTGTCTATCACGACTTACACAGTACTTATCGTCGGTGCGTTTTCACGTTTCGCAGTATCACCGCGCTTGTTAATTTTGTACATAAACTAGATTATAAGTTGAAGAAATTATTAACGATTCTACCAATAGCATTTTATATAAATATAGTATTTAATAACGAATATTATTTGGTACGTAATTATTTACTACCACGACCAAAGTAATAGCGAGAATTTTCCTCGTCTGTTAATATAATTGATATAGCCGTTAATAAAGAAAATATCATCTTTCAATAGAATGTAACATGTTGACAATTTTAGCTAAGAATTACAATTCTTTGTGGAAACAAAAAGACCTGTCGTATTATTATTAATATTAATATTATTATTATTATTATTACTATTATTATTATTATTACTTTTAAATGCATCAACCTCAGCGTACTATTTTTCCGATGTATAGAATCTAAATTAATGCGGGTACGTATTTGCTGTATCGAATCGTAATATCGTAGAAACAAAATTTTTAATCGAAAAATGCATTTGGCTACAGCCATGATGTACTGAACATGCTTCTCTTATGCGTGTTAATATTTAATAAATATAATGTATTCAACACGTTGACGTTATATTTGATGTAGTAAATGTACAGTGTAATGTGGTATTAATCCGAAACAAACAAAAAATTTGTTAGCCGAATAGTTTAAGTTCAAAAAAATAAGAAAGACCACATTACACTATCGAGTTATAAATGATAATCTTTGTTCAACGTATACTGTAAAGTGAATGTCATCAATGTTTTCTTCAAGACTGAAATTTTGGGTACTAAGAAGAATACATAAATACGTGTGCATGCGATTTTCACGTACTTATTTTGTGACAAAATGTGACAACATGCAATATATGTGGATCAATAATTATAATACTTTCAACAATTGAATGTACAAAAAACAATAAAAATTAAAATACTTAATATGTTTTAGTTAAAATTGTATAACATATACATATACATATATATATATATACATATATAACATTTAAACATTACTACTAAAGTACAATAACTCAATTACATATCATAAATAATATTTACATTTAAATTTGATTTTTGCAGAATCCTTTGCTTGTATTTTTTCGTCACATTTTACAAGTTTATTAATTCAACTGACCTTCTTTCCATTTATTTTGCTTAATTTATTACGTGATATTTTGTCGAAAAATAAAAGTCCAGCAGCACGTTCTACACTTTCAGGTGGTACCTGTTATAATATATTAATATTTATTATTAAAATATATGCAATGAATTTATAGTATGCAATGAATTACAATTTACCTGAAAATTGGTTAGAGGAGTATCATTAGCAATAGGAGCATTTGGCATTACAAATGCTTCCATTTCTAATTTTGAATCATATGTTTCAACAACAATTATTTTATAAAAATGAGTAGGTACTGCTACATGATTTGCACCAATAACTTCGTAACGTACATATTTCTTTCCATCTGCCTCCTTCCTAAATTAACAATATATATTTAAGTTACTTACCCAATTAGCAAATAAAGTAAATAAGAGTTAAGATACTTTTTCTTACTTTGGTAAATATAATGGTCCTGTACAAACATATACATCCTTATAAATTTTAGTTAACTTTCTAACATATTTTTCTAAACTATTCCAAGCATCCCTATTAAAGCCTTCACCTACTTGGGGTGCCATATTTGTCAAAAAGAAAGTTTGTTGTATATGATTTTGATCAATTTTATGGTTTCCAGCTGCTGCTAGATGTCCACGATCATATCCACTACCTTTATAATCAGTGTTTTCTGATCTAATTTCCAAACAAATTATCAAGATATAAGTTACGAAAAGCTTATATTTACTGACTGTAAATACTTACCTAAAGAAAGGATGTATACTGGTATCAGGTTTAAATTCACACTTACTACGTAATACTTCATTGTTGTGTTTCAATCTGTCTTTAGTTAAATGTTCAAATACCCAATGAGCTACTCTATTTCTTCTGTCATAAGAAAGTACAAAATCTTCGTAAGATCTGACATGGTCTAATCCAGGAAAACCATACTTCATAATCTATTACAAAATGAAAACACATTTTTCTAATTTTTTATGTATTTTAACTATAAAATACAATTAATTGATGAAATTTGATTAAATAAATTAAACTATGTTACACTATATTTTATATAAATAATTGATATAGATATTTAATAATGAATGCACATATAGTATGACAATTTAAATGTAAAATAACTTTTATCTAAGGTTTCATGTAACATTGAGGTTGTATAGCATTTAATTAATATTAACTTACTTCAGACACTCTTGAAGCTGTTGAAGATAATTTTGCTCCCATTTCTGTCCCACTTTCCGCGGGAACAAATGTTGTAGCTGCAGAAACAGTTCCAAACAACGGTAAACCAGGCATTTTTCTAATGTTATGAAAAATACTTGTTCTACTATCATCTTTTTCTGTGTTTAAATGTAACTTTTGTTCCGAATATTTACCACAATACCAACCAACAAAACCTACAGAGCCAAAAGTACTCAATTTTATAATAAATTTGATAGAATTTTTCATTTTCCAATCGTTAATATTTCGTTTGATAAAATTCTTCTATACTAGTAACTTCCTCATGTTATTGATTGGTTACGTTACGAAATTACGAAGTGCGTAACATAGGTTATATTGATTTACCCAATTTTATTTAATTTTATATAATAAATTGAATTGTATACCACTGCAGTAGCGTTGTTAGTTAAGTAATATAAAAAGTCGGTAGTGATTCGGAAGAGCAAATAATGAAATAAAAATCACTGATCATTGAAAATTACTGGTTTGTGGGCTATTGATGTATATTATATTTGAAATATTTATCATTAAAATATGAATATCGTTTTATATTTCAAACTCATATCAAGGTCTCAATTCCCTTATCCAGGTCAAAGTACATTTCCCTAAGACTCTAATGGAAATAATAACAGTAAATATTTTCTAAACTATTAAGTATTTATAAGTAAAATCACATATTATTAACTTTTACACCTGTAAACTCATTAGAAAGTGAAAAACTTCTCAAATCCTAGTAAATTCATATTATCCTTTCTACCTATATTAAGTGTGTTTTATTTAAAAAGATTTGGGTAACTTTAAAATCTCACAGAATTAAATGGCAATCGAGGATCGCCTCTCAAGTGGAAAGGGTTAAAATGTTTATATTTAAAAATTTAATTTCTTTGTTAAAAAATTACTATATGTTTAATTAAAATATAAGTGATACTTAATAATAAATTGCAATCCTATGAAAATTGATGAGGGAGATGTATAAGAACATTTATTTAAATACTTTTATTCACTACAACACTCGTCTGAATCTTCAGCTAAAATTATATCATATCCAGGCAATGTTCTTGGATCAAATGTTTTTTGAAAACATTTCTGAAATATTAAGCGGGCTTTTTTGGTTGGTGGGGATGGTGAATCTGGTATTTCATCTTCTAATATGTCAGATTTATCATTATCTTGTCTCAGTTGTCTATCTATTTCATTATTACTAGGCTTTCTTTTTGTTACTGTAGAAAATACAGAAGTCACTAATTTCTTTCCACTTGTAGATGCTTTACTGAGTCTTGCAGTTTTGTTACAGCTAGATGAGGGATCATTATCAGATTCTTCTTGAATATTTTGTTCTATAGACAAACCACTGTTTCCATTTCTATTTTGATCATTTGTAGAACTTCTGCTGGATAATCTTGTTTGTAAATTGGCTTTTTCTTTAGGGATATCTTGATTTGTTTCATTTTTCTTCTCCATTAAATATGAACAAGTATTTTTAGCAGTAGTATTTCCCAATGTTTTATTGATATTGGTTGATTTATTTTCTATTTTTTTTATAGATTTTTTGGGTTTCCTTTGCTTATTTTTGGTCTTTTGCTTTGTACATTTATCCTGTTTACCAATTACCATTGTGTCAGTTTGACTATCTGTGTCAGAACTTAATGTAGATAATACTAAATTTGCTTCAAAGGATGGATTTTTTAATGCAAATATAACTGGTCTAAAAAGTATCAGTAGATATTTATTTAAAGACAATAAAAAGAGTATTCATATTTAAACTATTTAATTCTTACCTTCCAGCTTCTACAAAATGTATACTAATTGGTACACCTGCAGTTTCTGCAAAATTTAAAATAGCTTTAAATTCTTTCATACAAAATGTAATTGATGTATCACCACCAATATTATATTGATCAAATTCCCCTTTGGCAAGTGCAAGTTGTGTTCGTGTTGTGCTTGATAAACCTGGAATAAATATAAAGACATGTTTAATAAGGAAAAGAATTAATAATGTAATATATCGTAAATAATATAAGTTACCTGAAGTATCATCTACATAATTTCTAAGTAAAAGTTTTTGAGATGAAACTTCTAATGTTATCTCAATTAAATTTTGATGAAAATTATATATAGCATCTCCAAATACACGTGGCTGAGAAGAAAG
Organism: Ptiloglossa arizonensis; assembly: GCF_051014685.1. Taxonomy (NCBI): domain Eukaryota; kingdom Metazoa; phylum Arthropoda; class Insecta; order Hymenoptera; family Colletidae; genus Ptiloglossa; species Ptiloglossa arizonensis. The sequence continues at coordinate 17,472,170 of NC_135049.1, forward strand.
TTGATTTGATGCACCATTTTTATCATATGCTGTCTAAAAAATATGGATAATAATAAAACAATGAATATGAAATATTCAGAAGTAATTAAAGATATATAAAACATACTTGTAAAATTTCACAATCCAATATGGGTAACAAATAGGTTTTAGTAATACTGTTTTTATATTTTAAAATAAATAAAATTTCAGATGCATCTGGTTCTAATCTAATATGACATGTTTCCACCTGTTTATCTATTAAATTTGGAGCTTTAAATACTGTCATCATACTCTGTAAAATATAAATATTTAGACATTTATAATATTACATGAGAATATAATAATTTATTACTACCCTCATTGAAACTTTACATTTCAATGCATCATTTTCTTGTAGATCACCATAATCATAACATGAGAAATAGTTTTGGAACAATGTAAAGTCTGCGTATGCTGAATTTGCCATGTTAACAGTACGAAATGATATAGCAGTTTCTTGAGGTTCTATATACATTTCATCTCCAATTTTTGCCAATGCGTGTATTGCTCTTGCTAAAACTATTACAAATATATAGAAATATTTCTTCTTATTATAGATAGTTTTTAGGATAAAAGTTGATAAAATATAACCTATATGAAATTATGCATAACGTACTTTTTACATTTGTTCCTGGTACAACACATTTCATGTTGAACTTGTTTTATTGAACTATATATTATTAACAAAGTCTTAAGTATTATTTACTTTAGGAAACAACTGGTAAAGGTAGCTAAAAGAATTCATAATATTATGCATGTATAAATATAAACAAACTAGTGACTCCTTTATGGAGAACTAATCTTGCATAATTTACAAGTATGCATATGTATATACATTTGAAACTTACAATTACGAATACTTCATAAAAATTGTATTCACTAATCATAAATAGAAATTTGTTAAAATTATTTGTTCTATGAATAAACATAAACTAGAAATAAAAACACATAATTTGTATTTTAGCGCATTGGATGGACAGACTATCGATAAATAGCATACGCTTAAATCTCGAAAATCGAAACCGTCTACCGTCTACCGTGTATACCTTCAGTACCGCGTTTGACATTTCAATATTATTTTACTGCTATAAACGCAATAAATTGAATATCAACGATCTAAAATATATAGTAGCTATAAAAATATTATTAAATAAATCATGGTGAGCAGATAAAATCGAACATTGGTAATAAAATTTAGATTAATACAATTACAATCTTTCTCTTATAATTTAACCTCAAAAAAGATTAATGCTTTATAATGAAGCAATTAATCTCTTGTAATTACATATTATTATTAAACAAATTCATAGTATAAACGTTAAGTCGATAACGTTAAACGATTGTTTCATATAATTTTGATAAAAATTAAAATGTTTATTATATCTATCAAGGAATTAAACTTATTTTAACCTTATTCTCTAATTATAGCTTGTTTTAGTATTAGGAGATTTACACATTCCACATAGATGCAGTAGTCTTCCAAGTAAATTTAAGAAATTATTGGTGCCTGGTCGAATACAGCATATTTTATGCACAGGCAATCTTTGTACAAAAGAATCGTATGATTATTTGAAAACATTAGCCAGTGATGTGCATGTTGTTAGAGGAGATTTTGACGAGGTATATGTTATTTAAAATATTCTACTGATTATTTAAAAGTATTACATATTCCTAATTTTTCTTTTAGAACTTAAATTATCCAGAACAAAAAGTTGTCACAGTTGGTCAATTTAGAATAGGATTATCACATGGACATCAAGTTGTACCTTGGGGAGATCCAGAATCCCTAGCCCTAATTCAAAGACAGTTAGATGTTGATATCTTAATATCAGGTCATACACACAAATTTGAAGCATATGAACATGAAAATAAATTTTACATTAATCCTGGCTCAGCAACAGGAGCATATAATCCTCTTGATACGTAAGCTTATTTTATGTTCTTCAAATATCATATATAATATATTATGTTTATTCAATATCTTAGTATTTATTATTAGGGATTATTAAATTGAATGACCAATATTTCTATTTTACAGCTCAGTGATTCCATCTTTTGTGCTAATGGATATTCAAAGTTCAACAGTTGTAACTTATGTGTACCAACTTGTTGGTGATGAAGTAAAAGTTGAAAGAATTGAATATAAGAAGAATTAAAATTATATAAAGAATTAAAAGATATTATGTGCATGTAGTGCACGACATAATACATTTATTTGATATACAAAAAATTTAATTTTAATCAAAATATGATAGATATGAAATCTTAGGTGCATTTAAATTAGCATTAACACATATATAAAAATTTGAATTGTATGATACATTTATTGTAAATAAAATGAAAACATTGACTATGAATTAGATACATGTACACTTTAGCATTTCTGATATACTGCTGCCCAGGTATCAATCGCTTTTGTCATTAATATATTAATAAGTCAACATCAGGCATTTAATATCATATGAATATATTGTTTTGGTTCCTAAATTTACTATGTCACCCATATTTTGCATATTTTAATAAAACTGCCTTTAACATTGGGCAAACAGGACACTTCCCCCGGACCCTGCAATTACTATTAGTTACTTCCACATTCTATAAAAAATAAATGAATGTAGTTTTCTGAAACATACATTTTTAATGTACATATTATAATTATATATATGAACGTATAGCAGCCAACACTTGAAAAGTTTTTAATTGCATTAGAGTAAAAATAGCGGGTCCCGCAATTTGTAGGGTCGATACTGGCCCTATTTATCAGGAGCACCTAAAATATAACTGCTGCTATTAAAGATATGAAAAATGAATAAGGAAAAATTATACGTTTTAAGGGGATAAATATGTTGTCGAAAAATTTACGCCCAAGGTCATTAATGTTTTTTTATACAGTGTTATACATTTGTTACCGTGTAGCTTTTTATCACATTAAAACAAATTCGTTCATCTATGACATCATGACCTTGAGGATAATAGCATTTTAAGTAAGAACTAAGCAAGAGTAGCGAAAAAGAAAAAGATATTGATTTCTTTTATTGAACATTATCTCCTTGAACTGCATAACTTCCCTTTAGACAGTTCATATGTATTTTAAATAGCAGCCGAGATATTTAAGGTATTTATGATAAGTGAAACAACCTTTGTATGTGCATTTAAAATTTTTTCCAGTTAAGTAGATCGAACCATGTTTTTAGTCACGTATGCGTATTTGCGTATCTACTTTCGAGTATTACTCTTAGCGTAACCTACTTCTGCGATTTGACGAATATTTACGTCAGACTTTTACGCATTTAAAATGAATCTCAATCTACAGCGTCATTTGGTCTTAATACACATCAACTAGACACCAAATTGTCCCCTATCAGGGTAAAAGTGATAAGACTAGACATAGGCGTAATACTCAATAAAGCACAATGTTTTAATTATTAAACAGAATCTTTGTTTATAAATATACAATTTCTTAACATTTTTTGAATAAGTTTATATATCTGATAAATTAACTGAAATATAATTTGAAAATCATATATTTTATTGCAGATGAACATCTGTTGATGCAAAAATTGCAGGCACAATTTTGTATTATACTATAAAGATCATATTTTTAAATTAAAAAATTTGGCTATCCAATATAAATTTTTATTTATAAATTTGTTTTACAATCTCTTAAATATTTACTTCATATGGACTATTTTATTGGTATATATTTAACAAAATGTTATACACATATTTAAATTAGTGTATTAATTCGAAATATTTCGTATTTGGCATAATTACATTATTTTCATTCTAGCAATCTTTAGAAATTTCTCGGTAGTCTTTTATCATTATATACGTTTAAGGCTTTTATCTAGAAAAGAAGAGAACGTGCACAGATGCTCGTAATCGTGAGAAAGTAAAGAAAAGGCGAACGGGGCATTCTTGCGCATGCGTAGTAGCCAGAAAGAGGGGATTATTAACCGACCCAACAAAAAGGGCCCAGTGTTCTTCGTAGAGTTCAGTCTCAAAGAAACTTAGGTAACTGTGGGATTTGTGTTTTTACGGTCACCTTTGTGACAAAAATATTTAAAAAGGAGAGTGTAATTTTATGTTTTAAGTTAAAATGGCAACGTTATTACGAACGGGTTTACGAATCTCAAACCGAGTACTCGAAAAAAGGACTATTTCAGCTTTGTGCAATGGAGTAATGCAAAGAAGGCAAAACATTGATCAAGCAAATAAAAAATTACAGGTAAATTTCATTTCTTGTAAGCAATGAAAATAGGACATAGAGATTTTTGAATTTATTGTTATAATATTAAAAATTACATGGTAAAAAATCAGTTAATTTTTTAAAAATTTGGTAAATAAAATAAATCAGCTACTGCTAAACGAAACTCTCTTTTATATTTTAAATTGATGCAAATCATTAAATTCTTCAGACAGGTGGACAGCTTTTCACCTTGTACGTATATATTCTTCGAGTAAATAAACATAATTTCGATTAAAACTTTATTTTTCATTTGTATAATCAACGTTGTGTAAAGATAAACTACAAAAATATACAAACATTATAAGATATATATGCTGCAATTAAAAATATACTTTATACAAAAATAAACACAACTTGATTTATTATATTGTCGATATGTATTTATCATTCAGTAATCTATACATACATAAGCGTTGTTGCATATTGCAATTTTCTTTTAAATTTTGTTACCATTCAGTTTAAGCATATAAATTATACAAAATTGTTAATTTCGAAAAGTTCTAAAATACTTTTACTTGTTGAATTTTTCACTATGTAAACTTTCTTGTAAGTATTTTATATTTAAACTAGTATAGTCTTGATCTAGTGCGATGAAAGAAATACGTGACGGAGTTCATTAAACCGATACGACCTGCCACGAAACGGTTTCTTTATTTACGATGTCACGAATATAATGACTACAAACTGATATATCCGCCCGATATCGTAGTTAACTGTAATTTGTCAAATCATTTTTTATTCACTGTATATACGAACTTGTTTCACTTACAGTACCATGAAATTACCCGGCGAATGTCTAGTACGAGAAATGTTCATCATACGGGAATCTCGACCTCCATAAACCAGCAAGAAGAGAGCGATAGCGACACCGACTCAGACAACGAACAAGAAAGAGTAAGATGCTTTTTCTTCGAAATATTCTTATTAGTTATTTTTGCGAGAGTTTTTTTATAACAATAATAGTTAAAGTAAAATAGAGTATAATATTTTAACTGACAAATATTCAGTATTTAACTATAATACATATGAAAGATATTCATATTATTATTGTTCAGCATTACTTTTGGAAACGAGTTGCATAAAAAAAAATGGAGGAGGAAAACATTTTACAATTTTTTTTTAAGGAACATGATGATGTAAATTAACTTTGAAAATTGGCAATAAATTTCGAATTGTAACGGTAATAATATGTAATATTTAAATTATAACTGGCAGCCTTTAATCTTTGCCTTGCATAATAAATCATTGAAATTGTATACATAATGAAAATTGGATTTAACAATGACAGAAGTTTCAAAACTCCGTTAAGTTCCATTGCACATTGAAGTATTGTATTCTTTTGTCTTCCATTTTTGACCTCAGGTGACCTTGATCATTATTGAATCGTATATGGTTGAACTTGTTTAACATTCGCTTTCATCGAATATAACAAAATATATTCTTCTATTCTATAAAGAGACAAGTTGTCATCTTTAATTAGATATTTATTGCGAATTTCAAAAAATAATTTGAGCCGTCGTTTTTTTTATAAAAAAAATAGTGAAATTTCAGCTTTTCTATTTTTTTCTTTTGCCATTATTTCGAAAGAAAAATGGTGTACAATAACAAAACAAACATTCTGTATATGGATATCTTTTAGAATAAATTTTCTTCTCAATGGATTACGTAAGAACCATAAAATTACACGTGTTACATTCACTTGTTATTCAAATATCTTTCAATCGAATACATTTAAACATTGTGTAATCGAAACATGTTTAGCATTTCAACCAGTGTTGATTTATCAGACACATTCAACTATTTAATGAATTGGTAAATAGATTCAATTGCCTTCGACGTAGTTTAAAAATTGTCGCGTATTTATTCCCTCTCTCGTCCTTGATTTATATACACACAATACGAAGGTGAGTGAACCGAAGCAACAACATGATCAACTTTCACAACCTTTTCTGAGAAATTGTCGCCAGCTCGGTATCACTGTATTTATCAACTTTACTGCACGTATCGTTTACTAGTTACATATGCAACAGATTGTATCAGTAATATAATAATATATTAAAGGTTTAATTTATTGTTTCTAAAACTTTCTTGTTTGTAAATACAAGCGATAGAAAGTACTAGCGCTAATAAAAATTGAAATTGCTTTTTTTTCTCAATTATAATACTTTGATCTTCAGACCAAATTTTCTCACTAATACCTTTTTGAGGTGCTTTTTCGTACCATCAAAATTACCAGAAATATTTAAGGTTGTCACGATAAATGAGACTTATGTATTCAAATGAATCAGTTATGAATAAATTTTGATTTAATCATAGTATAGCCGCTGAATACGATTTTCGAGCATGACAATATATTGTCTGCCGTCCACCTATATTCGTATCTAAAAATAGGCATCATATTTAGTCAGTACTTGTTCCTTCCCTCTTATTTAATAGTACGAACGAACGATATGTTATATAGGGAATGTAACAGGTCACCAATTTTAATCAACTGTTTTTGGCAAGGCTAGAATGAAAATAAGGAGACATAAAATCGCTTGCGTCAATACATATTATTTAGGAAGATATTGCACATAACAAATTTGGTAATTTGCATACAAGCCTTGATTACTTAAAGTAATATGAACTATATTGTATTTTGAGATGGCAGAGAAGTTAATGTAATCATTTTCGAAAGTAACGTTATTGAGAACAAAGCATTATTTCTTTAACACTCATCGTTATTTATTATTTTTACAATGATCTTTTATTGCTCATTAATTAACGAAAGAATATTTTAGATGTGGGGAAAAAATAAAAATTCTTAGATCACGTATTTTTTAATTCAGCTATCTAATCAGCTATCGGAAAAATCTACATTTTCAAATTTCAATCTGTATTTGCAAACTTAGACTAAAATACGTAATTTTTAAATATCGATTTCACCCATTTCCAATTACACTTTACTACGTACTATTATTTAATTCTTCTTTGCACGGCTAAAATCAATGTCGCAGATATAAAAATTCTAACGAAACGAATGTTTAATGTTTGGATAATTTTTAGTCAGCTCATTCGTTGATTTAAAGATACGCGGGGAAAAAATTTGGAGTTTTTGAGCATAAAACGTAACTACGCGTCTATTTAATACCTAAATATACTTGATAAGGGCAAAAAAGGAAGGAAATTTGTTTCGGTATATTTACACGGTCAAAGGAAAAAATTACTTGTAAACATGTTACAAACATTGGAAATGTTTTATTTTTTATCAAAGTAAAAAACGACAATGAGAGAATCAACCCGCATCACGCTGAAATGTCCTGATTGTCGTGCATTAAACATGGTTTAGCTTTCCAGTTTCATGCGACAACTACAAGTACACTGAACGTGTTATACAGGTAGCAAAGCGGAGGGGAACGTTGTCATTAGGGAGGCTATTCTTAAAATAAATCGAGAGGTCTTGATGGTTAAAGAATAACAATCAACCGTTTTCTATCTGAAATGTACAAAATTTCATAATGGATTTTAGTTCTCTGGGTATTGGTACAGCGTGAAACTTTTAGGTACTGATAGAAAGGTCGTACAATAAACTATGCTTATTCCGATTATACAGACATACACGCTATAATATTTGTTTTGAATAAGAGAAGCAAAATACCTACTCATACACCCCAATTTTAAATAAATCCTATTTAGAAACTCCTAAACGAACAAACGGTATTTTAGTTATTTATGCGACTAAAATAAATATTATAAAAAGCTACGTAACGATGAATAAAGTTAATGAGGCGGCACAGTTTTTAGATTACAAATGCTTATAACTATGAAATAAATTGAATTATAAAATTCATTTTGCGATAAACTTCTGTTTTGTACATCTTAATGTATTATACAACAGAAATAGTAATATAAATACAGCGATAAAAAAATAATAACAACAACACGTTTTTTAAATATTTTCTAGATTGATAAAAATATTGGTACACTCGTACAATATCTTTACAGAATAAAGTATGTATTATTATTTTATTGTTAGTTCCTTTCTTTTAAGAACTTCCTTTATCAATTGGCTATTGAGTGGACTAATTTTTTGGCAAATTGAGAAAATTTTAAATGGATTATCCATAAAATGGTTGGCTAAAATGAGCGATCTCTCTATTGTGAGGGACTCTCTTTATTTATAACAAAATTAACAAGAATAAAGATTTTAATAAAATAACATATTAAATTTATTAATTTTAATAAAATTATATTAATTTTTTAGGGGCAATCACTTTTCTGGAGACGAAAAATGAGAACTTTGCACAGCCATTTAGATGTTAATAAAGATGGAGTTATTAGTTACGACGATTTTATGTTACTTGGAGAACGATTTTCTGAATTAGGACATTTATCTCAAGAAGCTAAGGTTGATTTTAAAAATGTATTAAATGTAAGTATTTTTATACACCTATCATGTTAAACCTGTAACAGTTTCTCATCAAGGCAATTTTATGTAAATATATGTGTACATATATTCATGTAGGAAATGTGGGAGGAACAGTGGGGTGAAATTAGTCCATATAATCTCATTTGTGTTGAAAAATATCTGGAAGAAATGCATCATGTTCTTAATGACTCATCATTAAAGAAGAAGTGTCATCACTTCTTGCCCTTCTTATTCAAAGTAGGTATTTAAAATGTATATATTTATATAAAATACTTTTTTTAAAACTAATGTCAAATATACACTTATAGGCAGTGGATAAAGATCAAAGTGGTGAAATTTCTGTCCAAGAATTTAAGTTATTCTTCCAATGCTTAGGTCTTACACATGATGTAAGTAAAATATTATGATATTAAAACCCAAATTAAAATAAAAGATCTAATTAAAACATTTATTACAGCATGCTATTGTTTCCTTCAGTCATATTGATACTAATGATGATGGCAAACTCAGTTTTGAAGAATTTATATCACTAGGCCGTGACTTTTTCTTGACAGAAGATCCAACAAGACCCAGCAAACACTTTTGGGGTCCATTAGTAGATTAAACGTTTAATGCTTTTACATTCCAAATTGTGATATTAAGATATTATGCGTTAACCATTTTTCCAATGACGAATAAATTTGAATCTCGTAAAATGGTTAATATACTGATATCCGTTTTTATAGGTTTATACTATATACACTTTTTCATTGACTTTAGAATTAATAAAAAAATATTTGTTATGGAAATGTTTCCAAGTACATTAATGATTTAGGAACTCCTATAACACTTTTATATTAAAATGTACAACAGTTTAAAAAGAAATACAAATACTCACTTTTATAAATGCATGTAATTATAAGAAAATAAATAGACTGACAATTATTCGATCATTTTCTTAATTTTCTAAGAGAGAAACCTTCGCCAGTGAAAGCTTTAAATTCGTCTTGGTCTTTTACCTAAAACAAAAATTTTTCGTATATAATTCAAATAATATACAAATATTGGTGATTTGTAAAGAAATTACATGAAATATTACGTTTCTATTTTAATAAATCTTTGTAAGTAGATAGTGAACGAAAAAATATGTAATTCATGTTCATTCATGTATGCAGGTGGTCACTAGCTTACAAGATTTTTAATAATAAAGATTGTATGTGTCCATTGTTCCATGCATTATCCTTGTCATCGCTAATTTTAAATAAGGTGATAATTCAGTAATTAGTAAAAATAATATACCGCGACGTGACTTAAACTTAGGACTAACAATTGCAAAATTTTGACTATAGCTATTGTGTTATTATTGCATTTGATAGACTGATGAATTTCTACTTTAATTATCTTGAAATCTATTAACCATCTATGCAACTAGTCGAATATTTATCGACTTTTTATCTACATACAAAGTTTCTTTAAAATTAGAGTGAAACAGATCTTGTGATCTCCTTGGATCTAATGGTAATTTATATGATACCTCCTTATTGTTAACTGGTTTAATACTTCGTAAAAATGTAAGAGTTCCTATTTTATAATCATAGTCTGGTATTCCCCTAATATATGTTGGTTTATTTGTAGTTAATTCTGATTGAGCAGGATCTTTACGTTTCTTTCCATCCAATCTGTTACCTTGTCCTTTGAATGCTACAAAACCAGCTGGCGCTGGCATTAAATCTGCAAGATCTACTATACTTTCATCTTCTTTGATTGCTTTTGTTGGTTCTACATAGCCCACTGGTGGAGCAAATTCAACATTCATATCACATTCTATAATGGAAACTGCTGGACCAGGTTTTGTTTCAAGTACACACATTTCATATATTCTTTGATTGTATTTAATGGCTATAACATCACCCGTTGTAAGACAAGCAAAACTTCTTAATCCATTTTCTAGAACAGCTTTAGGATTTGTTATATCTAAAAAATCTTCAGATTGTGGTTGAAAGCGTGAAAATGTTGCAACTGGTAGAGAAACACTTTCAACATTTATTAATTCTGCTTCTGCCAATAAAAGATTATGCATCATCTGCAATCACATCATGATAAACACATAGCATGATTCCATAAAGGATTATTCTTCATATTAACAAATTAATAGTTTTATATATAGTTAATAATACTTTTCAGTGGTTAATAATAAATTCATAATTATTATTTACCCAATAAGGTAAATAAACTTTTCCTTCATCCGCAACAAATTCCAAAACACCACAATGGGTTATTCTATTCGTCTTCTTATTAGTTAATTTGAATAACATTGGATATATAATATTCAACCTTGTAAGTTGTTCTAGAGCAGAAGGTGGCATAATTACTAGAAGGAAACAAATAACATATTACAATTTTTTGTTTACTCAATAGAGAAATTACAAGAAAAGGTAAACATTCATACTGACTTTTTCCTCCGCGTTCTACGTCTTGTCGATATGTACCTGGTAACATCGACACAGAGAAGCATTTATATTGGGTGTTGAAAGGTCGTGGAATCCCCGGAAACATGTTAAAACCGAACTGAAAGTGAAAAGGCATTTTCATAAACAACTTATCTTCACTTTAATATAATGCCCGTCGAACGGACATATCCCTTCGTTAGTTTTTGTCTTGTTTTCACGATTTGTTTACCATGTTTACGTTATTTGTTTTGGTCCTCGTTCAAGATTTAAAGACAACAAATTTTTTTAGAAACGTACAAATTTGGATCGACTTTAAAGTATAACTCTGACATGCACATACATACGCACAATGTATTACACGAATTTCTGTCATTGTAGGGGAATATGACTTGCTACATGAACCCCATCTCCATCTAGGGCAAATTTCTAGATGCTGCATACTTGAATCACTAGATGGCGTTAAAATAATAATACTGTGGCAGTAACTACTAATCTTTTTATGATTTCGTAAATAAATAATATTTTTAAATACAATAACCTACTACAATAAGAAACATATAATAAATTTGCAATGTCCAAATCAATTTATTTTATATCGCAAGTGTGAGTTAGAAAATATTGATTGAAATAAGAACGATAAACTTTCCAGAAGTTGTTTGAGAAAAATATATATTCAATTTGTTAATGTAAAATAATTCCTTCAGCATGGGCTATAGTATTGTGATTGAACACGTAGAAAAATAGAGAGAATTTGAAAACCTTGGATCTAATTTATTGTTCGTTTAACTTTAACTTAATTTATTTGGCGAGTGTTCTCTTGCTAATATCTTTCTCCCCTCCTATTGCGCATTTACATGATTCTGTTTTCTCACGCTATCTGTTAATAGAATAAACAATATATGTTTGTAAACGGATGTGTAACACGTCATGAGGATTCCCGCTGAAAATTGAGGTCATTTTCTGTGTTTTTAGAGTACAACACGAATGGCGCTGATGTCGTTTTATTGGACGTTTATAGTATAGTAATGTATATAATTTATGACATAATTGTTTAACACAGCTATAACGTATAATGCCGTGACTATCTTTGACAAATGAGCGAAGCAGCTCAAAATTGACGTTAATTTGTTTAATACACTATTAAAGATTATACATAACATAATATACCAAAAATGGTGACTTGTTGTGTACCGACTTGCGGAAATTCAACGAGAAATTTTAAATTATATGTTTTACCAAAAGACAGAGAGGTAAGATCGCACCAAAAAGTAATTTATAATTTCAATTATAATGGTGTGTTACAATAAAATAGAACGTATATACATTATAACTGTAATGTGGTGAGTTAATAACATTTGATAAATCAAATGAATTTGAAATATAACGAAACAACTTGTTTCAGCTTAGAATAAAGTGGTGTGTAGCTATATGTAGAGATGATTTGATTGACATAGATTTACAAACAAGAAATCGATATAGAGTATGTGAAGTGCATTTTGACGAACATGAGAAAATTGGAGGACCTTCTAATAAAAGACATTTAAGATGTACTTCATGTCCAACTTTAAAACTTCCAGGTTTGAACAAACAAAATTAACATACAACGAATTCTAAAATTTAACCAACAATAGGTATAAAAAGAATAAATCTCAAAGTAAATGTTTTTGCAAATTGTTGCAATAATTATGCTAAGGTTTTCATTACTATACGTGCATTGGCTTAAGCAATGATTTCCATGTTTAATTTATAATTTTCATTATTCTTTTTTACTTATCACATATCTTATATTTAAATCATTGATTGTTCGATTGTGATTATTATTTCTTACAAGTTACTTATTTCACTGTAGCTACCAGGGCTAGTAACATCTTCAACCAATTAACAAATAATAAATAATGTTTCAACTAGATAAACTTTTATTTATGTCTTATGAGTAAAAGTTTATCTAAATAAAAATTTTATAGTAAGGAATACAGATTATTAGGTTTCATTGCAAGAAGGTTATTCTACTGAGGTTAATATATCTTACCTCTTGCTTGTGTTTGTGAATTAGATTCAAACTGTAGGTGATGAATATTTGTAAAAATATTAACATCAAAATCTTGTAAAATATTAATTGTCTACTTCCACAATTATTAATCAAAATCCTATTAAAAGCTCAACCTTATATCTAGGATCTTTCGCCTGTTAGAATTAACTTTTATATTATTTTATTATTTTGAATTTTCTTAACACTAGTGCAATGTGCTAATTTATATTTTTTACAAAAGTAATGAGTACAATTTGACAGTGGTGTTAATAGAGGTATAGATAATGCATAGTATCAAAAGGAAATTGAAGTGTTTTCAATTATTTCCCTCATACCCTTTCCTTCTATTGCTTTAGGTTACATAATTTATTAATAAAGTCAAAATAAATAAGAAAATACAATTCCATGTGAAACTGTAGCCAAAAATCAATTTTATCATTGTTCTTAACCATTAATACAAGGTTGTATGTATATTTCGCAAGATTCATACTATATTTTGTTGGAGATTCTAATTACTACCAAAATTATTAATTCTCGTCTTGTTTGAATTCCTACAAATAACAGCGCTCAAATATTATTCTACTTCAAACGATAAGGTTGGAAGTGACACAAAAATGGTAAGGAAACTTATAAAAAATCTGTAATTTCTATTATACATGGAACTTTTATAATTTCTATTATATTTATATCTGTTAAGATTCTTTATTAATAGCTTAAGCTCCGTCAGTTTCAATTCTATGCAAAATCTCGTAATTCCTTGATGGTTATCTGTTAGCCTCGCGTGCAGGTATGCTAAGTTCCCTGTTACCATGCAATGATTGGCTGGAGCTCATCTTGTCACTAAGTGGAAGCAGAGCCCTCAAGTCTGTTTCATATATTCTCTCTTTACTACTCTTGTTTTAGTTAATGGCATGAAAGCGAGTCAGAACAGTCTATGGAACCTGGATTCCATGGTCACGTGCACCAAGTATTAAATTGTTAACCTTAAGTTCTGCACGTGTGGATCTCAGCAAACTCATGTGTCATTGTGTAGGAGATTTTAAACACATCTAGTAACTTTATTGTCTATATATAGAGATATATGTTGAATGATTAGGAGAAGTGGATTACTAACTTTCCCTTCAAACGACACGAGTCAATGTTAGAAAATAGCAACTTATTTTCTGTATTAGAGACATGCATTTAGCTAAATCTTCAATAAATTCTTTAAATTCGTATCATCTTTCCATATGCACCGCATGTTATATTTGTAACGTATATACGCCTAATATTCGGTATAAACGCTCTGCATAATTATATTAAGATTAAAATGTAATAAATCCAAATCAGTAGAAAAATAAATTGTAATTGTGTTTAATGACATTTATTATATCACACAGAAAATATTTGTTCACTTGGTTGAGTATTAGAATTTTATTTATCAAAAAATTATAATGTGGCATCAGTAGAACATATGGCAGAAAACGTAAATAATATAAATCTTATTCATTTTACTAAAAGGTCATTACAATTATGCTAATTAATTATTGTATACTTGTTATGGTTATAATACATAAATTAAATGCAATATTTATATTTTTAAGTCAGTGTCTACACTGCCTGCAGGCTCTTTACAAAAATAGCATGCAAGATTAAATGCATCGTATTTAAAGTTCGTATTTGTATTCTAGTATTGTTTATGCATGGAGTGTATAATTGGACATTACAAGGCAAAAGGTGGTTCAACTTTTTAATCATTATTAGAAATATTGAGTTATTTTGTAATATCGTGTATAGCACTTGCAAGATATTCCACATTTTTCGATGTTACTCCAGCCATGGATATTCTGCCATCTTTTGTCAAATAAATACTATAATTCTTAGTAAGTTTTTCTACCTGTAAAGTAAATATTATTGTCAATGATTTTCTATATATTACAAATATTACATATAAAAAATTAAAAAAATTGCTCGAACCTCAGGAAGTTTAAGACCAGTATAGCAGAACATTCCAATTTGATCTGTAATATGTGTCCAGTTACGAGAGCTACCACACTTTTTAAGATTATTGCGCAACTTTTGGCGTACAGAAATAATACGATCAGCCATTCCCTTCACATCGCACAGCCACTCTTCTCTCAATGTGGAATCTCCTAATATTTCATTAACAATCCTGGCACCATTAATAGGAGGATTAGAATATATTGGTCTAATCAAAATCTTTAGTTGTGAAAGAGTATTCTGTGCTTCATCTTTGTTGGAACTGACCAATGTAAATGCACCAACACGTTCACCTATTTACATTATTACAAATTTTTCTTTTTCATAAACATTATTATTAACTGTTAAATTTATGTTTACCATATAAACCCATATTTTTAGCATATGATTGAGCTAAAGCAATTTTATGTCCATCCTTGAGAAATAATTTGATTGCTAATGAATCTTTTTGTATACATCCTAAAATTTTATATAAGTATTTTTAAACATATCAATTTCACCATTTAATCATTGATTTTGTATGTTTCATCCTACCTGAAGCAAATCCTTGATATGCCATATCAAAGAAAGTAAAGAGATTTCTTTTTTTTATTAGTGTTGATAATTCTTTCCATTGTTCTGGTTTAGGATCGACACCAGTAGGATTATGTGCACATGCGTGTAAAACAATAATGGATTTCTCTGGAATTTTCTATAAAAAGTAATATCGTAAATAGATTTTACTGCTATTATGTATCATTTTTTATACAATTTATATGCTACTAACACTTATGTCTTCTAATGCACCCTGGAAGTCTAATCCACAAGTTTTGGGATCGTAATAACGGTAGGTCTTTACTGGAAGCCTAGCAAGCTTAAATATAGGAGCATGGTTTCCCCATGTAGGTGTTGGCAAATATACTTCTTTATTTCCAGAGAAAAAATGTGATAAAAAGGTTGCTCCGATATAAAGAGAACCTGTCCCAGAAATTCCTTGAACAGTAGCATTCTAAAAAATATTATCAATTGTAATTGACAAAAATAATTTTTTCTATATCATTGTAAGATATACAATGCATACCAAACCATTTGTAACCACATCATTAGAATCACCAAGTGCTAAATTAATACTATGCTTACAAAATTCAGCATTTCCTGCAATTGGTGAATATTCTTTGTCCATTTCTTTATTTCTAATTCTTTCTTCTGCCTGTAATGAATTTAATTCCATTATAGATAATCCAATTATACTTCATCTTTACTAAATAAGCTAAATTTTCTTTAAAATTTATACATTTTCATCAAAAATAAATTTTGTAATATATACCTTTCGAACACTTGGCAAAACAAATGGTTTACCGTTATCATCTCTATAAGCACCAACTCCTAAATTAATTTTTTTAGGATTTTGATCTTTCTTGAATGCTTCCGTAATACCTAGAATTGCATCAGGTGGACCCATTTCTACATGCGACCACCATGAGCTATGATAAAACAAAAATAACTGTTTTAATATTACTTTATGAGTGTATTCATAAAGTACATCTTTATCACTCTTTCAAAAACTTTCATTATTTAAGAAAAATATCTTCTTTGTACAAATTCCTAAAAATTATACATATATACATATAATCATAAATACTAATAAAACTATATATGTATACATAGACTATAAAACCATTATATAGAAATACATAGTAGCAGGTATAATTTGTATATATGGAAGAATTTTACACAGATCAAAAATAAATGTACTGTATTCGTTAAAATAAAATAATTTATTTTTTAATTGTCAAGTTGTTAAAAAAATTTTTTAGTACTTTGTGTTTTTTTTTTTTTTTTTTTTTTTTTTTTCAAATATACAATGAAGCCGCATATGTTTTAATAATGTATATTTCGTGTTCGAATAATTTATATCTTATAATAATGTAATGATTAAAAGGTTATTTAATTATTTTTGAATATAAATCTTACCTCATTGATTTAGCGGTATGTGAACTAACATTACAATTATTTTTAAATAATGTACATACAGATGAAAGTGCAATAAATCTTGTGCTTTGTGCCATTTTATTAACAATGTAATGAAAAACAGGCCTATTCAACGTCTCAATCACCTCTATCCAGTGCTATCCAGTCTCTGGACACACTGCTGACGTTTTCTACATGTATATGCGTATATATGGTGTACTGTCATATGCTCATGCGCATATATAGTACCATTTTGTAATGGCGAATTTGCCGATTTATTACATTTTTCGTGAATAATTAAAATCACAATACATGTGTTTTGTCTTATATTCTATTTTATTATATATAAGTATTTAATATTTTCTACATTTGTATAAATTCTACATCTAATGTGCCACTTATAAAATTTTTTCGTGTAGGATTATTGTAATCATTAGTTATCATACCTCATTTGTTACATAAAAATTGTTACATTATGTAATTAATTTTATCTATAATGTATTATAAATCGTAATGTTATGTAGGTCATAAAAATAATCATGTATGAATACTCTTTACTGTCACCGATTGTTTCATATGCATAAAGATAATAACATGTGTTATTAGCATTTACAAATATATAATTCTAATAGTAAATATATATTTTATAAATAAGTGTAATTAAAATGTGGCAGATGCTGAAGTTTATCCTAGAACTACAGAGAATAGTGTCTGACAAGTAGGTAAGAGTTATTAATGTAGGATTATACGTTTTACTTTCCGACCTATAAGGATGAAAAGTATTGTAATCAAACAAAATTTCGAAAAATTTTTTTTTTAAAACACATTTTATAACTTCCTAATTACGTGTTACCTATTTAAAAAAAAAATTTGATTGAATGTATTTCGTTAACAGAATTGAACCTAAACAATTGAATGAATTTCATTGAAACTCTATATAAGTTTCATATTCTTATCTGAAAATCTGGTAATTTTTTTAATATAATCGGTTCACGTATAATCGTGGTCCTCTCGTAATCTTTTTAAGATATATATTCATTATTTGAAAAAGTTTAAAAGAAATATTTAAACAAATTATAAAGAGAATTAAAATTTACATAAAAAAATTAAATAAATTTTCCTCTTTCTTCTCCAATAAAGAAAGGATAAACGGTATTTTTTCACTGAAAAATATTATAACATTTTTGTCTCAATTGATTTTTATTTACATCAGAAGAGTATAAATCGTAAGCATCGTTAGCGCTTGCAGGTGCTCATTATCCTGCAAAGATATGTGTAATTGGTCAACAATATGGTTTATGTAATATCTTACTTTATGCTTTAACTTTTTTATACTAAAATTGTACAATGTGTACTCGATTCGCAAAGTAGTGAATATTGAGAAATTAATAGAATATCAAAAATGTATTATTTCTAATTGGAGTTCGGCGATAAGAAGTTAAAACTCTTATGACTTCTGTTATATAATGTTTTAATGATTAAGTTTTCTTCGTGTGATATCATTATCTTAAACGTGTGTTATTTTACTAAATACTTGTTTCATAATTGATCCTTTTGAATTCAAGGTGAAATGAAAGAAAGTAAATTGTACAAAAATTTATCTGTGGTTCTCAATCTTTTATTAATTGCATAGTCACGTTCTACATAAATAATTTACCTGTTTTAAAACAAAATATTAAAGTATATTTTTAAAAAATGTACTTTTTCGGCAAAAATCTGGTAGCTGTATCTTCGTGCAAATTATACTATTATGATTTAAATAAAGATTTTACGTGAATTAATGAAATAAATCAGTACAAAGAGAGTTTTTTCGATACCAAAGGATTTGAATATTGTTTCAAAACGATAGGGCAAATTGAACGGTACAAAATCCTCATGTGAGGAAAAATCGATAAGCCATTTGCCATTTTGCAATTTGAAACTTTGTTTACAAAATATAAGTAGTTTTTATGTATAAATATCATGACACGTGTCTCGTATTGAGTGCATACATGTGAAGTTACGCGATCAGCTGGCTGGGGTATAAATAGCTTGTACTGGGACTCATATCAGTAAATTTTAATTGCTCGTATCTTGAAAACGAAGCCTCCGATTGCAAAATGATAAAGAAGATATTTCGGCTTGTGTCATCTTTTGGAACATCTTATGTACAGAGTGTCTGAAATAATTACTAAATAGAAGATACGAGGAATCAGGAAGGTTTTCTTTCATTATTTTTTATGTCGAATAGTATCACGAAAAAATTTGTTCTTACTTTTCAACGTCATTTTTTGTTTTCAAAATTTAATATTATATTTTTTATATGGTAATATAACAAAAAAATATTTAATAGGTTATGCAGAATATTTTAGTCTAAGGGTCGGCAAATTATGACCCGTAAAGGAAGAATGATATTTAAATGATTTTATGGCAGAATCACAGAGTAGTATTAATGTGGTGTAGCCATGTCCTTTCGCTTATATAGTATTGTTGTGGATATGGTTGCATTTTAATTTAAATATTCGGCATTACTTAGCTATATCTAGAAAAGGAACATTTTCAAAGATAAAATACTTGCAATCTTGTTACAAGTCAATGTTATCTGATAAACTTTTGCAATCGATTTTAGTGATGGGGAACACTATCTTTACACTCAGATAAAGAGTAAAAGAAAAAAAGTTTGTCAAAGAATTATATAGGTACTCCTCATTACCGCCGTAACTACACATCGGACTGATTAACGATTACGATTGAACTGGTACGTTAATTGCCATATATGTACCTACGTTGTAAACGATTAACCATCAATTTAGTTGTTAATAGTCAAGCATCTTTGACATTTAATTATGATTATCGCGATTATCATGAATTTCATTAATTGCGATTGTCACGATTATCACAAATTTAATCAATCGCGATTATTTCTGATGACTAAATTTTCAATCGCATCACTTAAAAAGTTGCAAATGTGCAACTTTGTTAAGAGCAACTGCCTAGGGCGTCGAGCCGCCATGTGACCACTGTGGTATTCAATGTCTCATCGTTAAATATTCTGACTTTATGTTACGTGAAAACGGACCTTTAGACAAGATTAAGCATCACACGCGTGCATCCGTGTACATGCCGTCGAACTCTGTTTCTTGATATTGAACATTTCATGTGAAAAATCGGACTCTACGATTTGTTTTGCTTATATCACTGAAACGAATCTGTGGTTTACAAATTGATAAAAGACTCTTTGATTCAGCTTGTCAGAAATTTTTATGTTTCAGCTTGTCCCATCGCTATAAAGACAACTTCATGTTATTGACTATGAATATTTGACGTTTCCGAATTATGTACATATCTCCATTACAGTTGCATTTAGAAGAGATGAAATTAATAATTAAGTGATTAAAATTAAAGAATTCAAGCGAGTAAGATAGACGTACAGTTAGATTATATAAATATAACATGTCATTTAAAACGGATATAATAGTCACTTGTGTTTGTTTAATTCACGATGGTACAACACACTCCTGTAAAGTCATTGGTAAACATACATACGCAGTTTGTTATAAATAATTCATTGAAAGTATTGATGACTTGAATTTGTAAATTCATAACTGCATGATAAATTCATGATATTCAAAATTATAACGTATGGCTGATATAATTTTTTATTCATAATTATTAAAAACTTTAAAACTTATGTATTTTAAACATATGGAAACGACGGTAATTTTGTACGAACGAAGTAATTTGACGCGAAATGCAAATGCAAATACCTTTAGGTATAATTCAAAATGAGAAAACCAATTCATCTTGGTCAAGGTAATTATGCTATTCTATAAAATTGTATAAAATTTTAGAAAGAATTCTCTAACAATATTTATAAATTCAATGATATGTAAGAAATATAAAACGTGTTTTAGGAAGGAAAGGCGAAAATGGTTTTTATCTTTATTATGCGGCACTTGTTTGATATATGCCACAAGAACATCTGTTCCTTTATTGATGCCAATTATAAGCAAAGAGAAACAATGGTCCAAACCGGATGTTGGAGTAATATTATCCAGTTTCTTCTGGGGTTATACACTAACACAAGTTGCTAGCGGTTATATTAGTGATAGGATTGGAGGGCAAAAAGTATTATGGATTTCAGCCATTGGATGGTCTACAACAACAATCTTTATGCCAGAAATAATAGAATTCTTTTCAAAAAGTGATACATCTGTATTATTAGTTGCTACAGTAAGAACAATAAATGGAGCATTTCAAGGTAGTGTTGCGAGATTAGTCAATTAAATAATTTAAAATAAAAATGTAGAAAAATATTTTATATATACATAAAAATTGTATATTCCAGGAATGCACTTTCCTAGTATGATTAGTTTGATAAGTCAACGATTGCATGAAACAGAAAGAGCTTCATTCTTTAGTTTATTGACATCAGGATCTGCTCTTGGTACATTACTCACAGGATCTCTAGGTTCCTACCTATTGGAAAATTATAACTGGATGACAGTTTTTGAGACTTTAGGTAACTAACTCCATAGAAAAATGTCATACTTATGTTATTCTTAACATTATATTTAATATTCAAAATTTGGTATAATATAATATATTAAATAGTATATAAAGGATATCCCTTTTAATATTATTACTCTAAATCTATATATAGCTTTTAGTGGTAATATACAAAACTCTTTGAATTATCACAGTCTTTAAGGTTTCAATATTATCATATTTTTTTAATGGAACTATATATTTTTATGTGAATTTTATTGTCACAATGTTGTAACTGATAAGAAAAGTTCAATGACCCAATAAGAACATTACTTATACATTTTTGAATGTGAAAGCCATAAGTAAACTAATTCTAATATATTTTCAAAAACAATAACACATACATTTTTTCTACTAATTTAATTATTAAAAATTCAGATACATTAATCTTTTACTTTGATACATTCTACAATGAAATGAACATCCCAAAGGTTAAAATACTTTAAGGTTGAAAATTTGACATACTGTATTTGTTGGAATATTTATGTGTACAGGATCTTAAATATATGGTCTCTTTGAAAAAGTTTTTATTCAAGATTCTATATATAGTTATGATCAATGTTGAATTTTATTGATGTCAGTTACAACACTATGTCAATAAAAATATACAATATAATACAAAAAAAAAATATTTCAAACAAATGTGCATGGCCTCAAGAGTAAACTTTCATTATTTTTGTCAATAATCTTTGAAAAGATTCAATAAAATAAATATTTATAACAATCGCTTTAAAAAGTAGCTGTTGGATAAAACTGTGCTATCAAAACTTTGGTATTTAAATAGCATGCTTCAGAAATTGTAGTAAAAATTTGAGTTATATGTACAAAGGACTTTTTAGTTTGTTATGTCATGCCAAATTTGTACGTTTTCGCTATTTTAAAATAATTGTGTGTATGTGTATTAAAATATATAGAGATCATACATAAACATATCAAAATTGTAATAAACTTTAACATTACAAACAATGCATTGTAATAATGTGTTTAATTACTAATATATGTTATTTAGAAGTAAAACAAATTATATGTATATAATTTTATTATTAACAAATTTATTGATATAGGAGGTTTAAGTGTGACATGGACACTCTTATTAAGTTACCATGCTCGACCATTTAAGGAAAGAGCAGCTTCTACTAAATTAACTACTAACTACACTTTACCTTGGTTGAAGCTCCTGAAAAAACCTCCATTCTGGTAATCATTATGCATGGTGCTAATTTAAGTTCAATTGTTAATGAATTAAAAAATTTCTTATACAAATATTTCTATGAAAACATACAAAAGATAAATTACATATTTCAGGTCATGTGTAATAGGCCATGCTTGTCAAAATAACTGTTTTTTTGTATTGTTATCATGGATGCCAACATATTTTCATGATACTTTTCCTGAAGTAAAGGTAATGATTATTAATAATAGTCTTATTATTCCATTAAAGTTTCTATTTAATTATATAAACTTCTAACACTATATATTTACTTTTATTTTATTTAGAGCTGGATTGTAAATATGGTGCCATGGTTGTCAATGTTACCTTGCACGTTTTTGGGCAAAGCTCTTTCAGAAAAAATAATAAAAGCAGGGTACTCTGTTACAGCAACACGTAAAATAATTGAAACCATATGTTTTGTTACTGAAATAATAAGTCTACTATTTCTAGGTATGTATGTAACATTGCAAAAAAATTAAGTAGAAAAATTAAATTTAAAATCATTTTAGCAAAAGTGGAAACATCTCAAGGTGCAATAATTTGTCTTGCATTTATAATTGGTGGATCAGGTTTTCATAACAATGCAATTGCTGTAAACCCTTCAGATCTTGCACCGAAACATTCTGGCAGTGTATTTGGACTAATGAATACTGTTGGTGCTATACCTGGTATGTAAAAAATACTGATATTTTTATTGTAGAAAATGGTTCTAATCATTTTTTTCAGGATTCCTTGGAGTATACTCTGCAGGACATATTCTACATGTAACACACAGCTGGCCTGTTGTCTTTATATTTATTGCTATAATTGATACATTAGGATGTATAGTATATTTACTATATGGTTCTGGTCAAGCAATTATATAAAATATTATCAAATAAATTTATTGTATAATATATTTACTATTTTGTTCTGTTCAAGTAATTATATAAAATAATATCGATAAATTCGTTGTTTTTTCGGTTTCCAGTAAATAAATTTTCGGTCTGAAATTATATTATAAAAATTATACAAATTTTAATAGTAGTTAAAGTAAAAAAGTATTAAATTATTTCATCAACATTGTAAGAAGTTTCAGGAATAAATAGAGATTTGTTGTGTTTTCATATTTTAAATAGTTCATTAAAATTTTTAAAAACTTTTATTTCTTTTGTATTTATTTATTTAATTGGAAAATTTTTATCACAAAAATTGTGAAAATAATATTAATAAAAGTAATATAAAATATCGATAACATTGATTAAAAAGAAAGTTATATTTAACGATGAAATTAATAGTTGATTTTTTAAATGCGGTATCTATGTAATTGCCTACTACATGATGGTGATAGACAATTGGTTGAAAAAGTTTTAAATGATGATTTTCTACCAATCATATGTTATTACGAGAAGGCAACTTCAAGTATGTTACGCCAAATATTAGAGTGCTTTTTCAATTGATAATAGATAAAAGAATAACCAATGCGATAGCTGGCACGTACAATTGTCGCTCACATGAGATCGTTGCCTTAACGTCGATTGGAGCGAATACCCGATGCCTTTTTTAACGCGAGCATGTGAACGGATCTCGAGACTCGAATTTTCGATTCGGAACATCTAGTGAGAATTAACATACGCAGCAGGGATAATTACAAAGGTGCAATTTTATTTTTAACTAAAGGATCGTGTGCTTGTTTACGCGAGATTTTTTATGAACGCGTGGTTTGTCCATCAACGTTCATCGCTTCACCCATCGTTCGGTCGCGCCTGCCTTTCTTGCCTGCTGCCGCGAATGTGGATACTTCACGGTGCGCTGTGCTGCTGCTGCCGCCGCCGCTGTGCGTTTGATGTGCTCACCACGGATGATCGCCCCCGAATTCTGACGAGATTTGCACATTCGTAAACGGTTTGGAATTGGTTCGTTATTGTGCCAGGCCCCGCCGTGATTGTCACTTGATAGCAACACCCGAGGCGCCAAAGCTATCCGCATCGGCGCTTTCTTCAGCCCAAGTGGTATCAATGTTGTCTGGCAATGGTGTGTAAGGAGAACGTGGTATCATGGTTTGGGAATCTGTCCAGGTAATAGAATTATCATTAGTTTCTTTTTTGGTTACTGCCATATATTCCTTTCTTCATGATAAAATATGTGATAATTCTCATGTTCTCGACTTGCTGTTACGTTTTTCACCGTGACCTCCTCATCCTTCTTACCAAATTTCGAGCTAACCAAAAAGAACATCCCATTGCGATCTTATCTTAACTTTTTGTGTCAGAAACAATTGTGCATATATTAATAATTCGAAAATTACGTAGATATTATTTTACACTGATATTTAATTTACTTTATTGCTTATGCGTGATTATTTTATTTGTTATACAGGAATACCATGTATGGTAGCAACTATGTTTGCTTGCAATTTCTTATATACTTGAAATGTAACAATAAATTAATAAATATGTCATTTATATATTTTTGTTTAGAGATATAAAACATGAGATGTACACTACTGTTATTTATAGCAATATCAGTACTCTTTACAGTGTTTATTATAAATTCATTTTATCGTAGCATTCAAAAGTATACTTTTTAAAATTTCTAAAATGCGTACTGTTGAAGTAAAATGTATATTGTTTTAGTAAGAACTGCATATATAAACCATAATTTGATTCTTACATGGATGTAGTTCCAATTATTTTAGTTATCATATAATCAATATTTCATTGTATTCATTTTAAAAGTATTTTAAATATATATTTAAAAATTTCACAAACAAAATATATGTGTGTACATAGTATGTCTGGTTTAAGTATATATAAGCAATTATGTTTGAAACTATTGAAGGTATAAAATAGTTGCCCACATAAAAGTTGTTTGATTATAAGAAATATAACATTGGACTTGAAGTTTTGGTAAGATTATTATTTGCAGAGATTTTAATGTCATCTTTCTTTCTTTACATGGAACCATATATTTTTGTTACACTCACCATATTGTATATTCTGAGATATATTTTATGAAATTGATTCATCATAAACTACAGTTTTGATTTATCATTGATTAGGTATTTCCATAACTATTGGCAATTCTCATAATATTAAGTTCAGCTATTCTTTTCTTCTTATAATAGATAAAATTATTATGTTACCTTAAAGATAAACATCAATATTTCTCTGCATGTTTTTAGTAACTATTAAATATGATATAAAATCATCTTTTGAATATCAGCACAATATCTTATAAAACTATAAATAAGGATTATAAATGTATACAAGACAATAACAAGCAAAATCTTAAATAGTAACAAAAAGACTTGCAGTGAATATGTAATAAAAGAAACCTTGTTATATTACATTTCTTATATATGTAGTTATGCAAACAGCAATAATTGCAACTACAGAATACTCCTTATTAATAATTAGTTTTGTTATGTTTATATTATAGCAGTTTGATTCTAAGCCAGTAAAAACACAAACAAAACTTTATACATCAATTCTGTTGTTTCCTTATTATAAATTGAAAATCTTGCTGAAAATTAATATTTATCATCAATATTTATGGGTTTATTTAATAAATCATTAATCAAAACTATATTTTAATTTTCTTATTTAATATATTTTAGAATGCACTATAAATTGAGCATAATAAAAGTATAGATATTATTTAAAACAAAAAAGATGACATTGAAACTTCATTGAAAAATAATAAATTCACAAACAATAAGATTTTAAACATGTACATTATTATTATCAGTGTATTTACAAGTCTTATGTGCAATAACAGTAATTAATTATTGCAACTCTATTTAATTACTAATTAGTAACAGTAGACAAAAATATTAATTTTTATTACAATACTACTCTGTTAATTTTTGTAAACAATTATGTTTATTTTATAATAATGATGTCCATTTATAGTTTACAGTATTTAATATTTAATATTCCAAATGTAATATTTTTATATTAATAATGTATAAGTGTTATTTGTATACCTTTAATAGAAATTTTTATTTTTACTAAAAGTTTTTACAGCATTAATGAAGTATCTTTATAATATATTCTACATTCATATAAATCTTTATTTGTGTGCAGTTATAAACGTATCGATGTCATGTGCACGTTATTAAACATGTGCCTGCCATTTGAAGCACGATACCTTGGCACTTGTGTCGAGGATATTGGTAAGCGAGATTACAATGATCTTCGTGATACGGAACATCATGCAAACAGTGCCTCTGATCTTGCTGAGCTGACGACTTTAGGAGTGGCAGATAAACGTACACGAAGAAAACTTGCTCTTTACATGGCATTATTACATTCTTGTAATTATGCATGTGCTGTAATCTTGTATAAGAATCTGTCAAATTTTGATTATCAAGAGATTTCTAACCTATTAAATGGGACCACCTTCACACCGGATGACCAACCTTTAGAAGAACTGCTCTTATTGTATACAATGGCTTTAAATCACCCAGCGTTTACATATGAGCAGAAGAGTGTCTTCGGTAACATTTATATAAAACTTCAAGAAGAGGAAGCTCGTTTGAATCTTTCAAAGTCAAATTCATCCTATAAACAGACTCAAGTATATACAAATTTTTATGTTCATTATAATTATTTTAGGCAATGAATGACACAATTTTTAAGTTCTTTCTTTATTCGTATACAAATATATTTTGTTTTTAAACTCAAAATTTGAAATATATTACCATAAGTTTAGCTAAATATAAAATTTAATTAATGTAAATTATATATGTTATACAAAATTAATTTTGTGTTTATTTTATTAATATATCTATTTAATAACAGGGTTGCACACCGTGTATGAATACAAATGAAAGGTTAATGGATACTGAAATGCAAGGTAGTTGTTTGATGGCACCTCCTCCAATGCAGACTTATCATGGTAATTTATAATGTTTTATATGTAATATATGCATAATGTATTTACTGTTTAATTATTCACCAGAAATTAAAGACCTGCATTTGTATCTTTGTATATACAGGTTAATTCATTATTGGTGATATAACCAGAAAGTAGGTGATTCTGTTTGAAAAAGTAAGTGAATAGTGTAAAACAAAGGTTTTGCAACTGAGTCTTTGTTGTTGAGAAAAATAATTTTGAAAACTCCTTGAGTAAACGGAAATTTGACTAAAAGTCAATATTTAACAAGTGTGTTAAATCTTAGCAGACTCTGTCTCACCTGTTTATGTTTACAAATGACATTTTTCAGATTACTATGAACCTGTAGTTGAAATATTGGAAAATTCAAGGTGAAGATCATACTAGCTTCCGAATAGTTAAAGATACAGAATATGCTATAAAACATGCATGATGATTTACTTCGTAGAGAATATTTATGTGTAAAATAACACGGACAACAGTTTTGACAATTCCTGCATTAATAAATCTTCATGTAAAGTAAATGTTTTAATTTCATATATAAATCTATTTTAAAAAGGTTCAAAACGAAGGATCACTTGCAAAAACACTATTCTGCACTTTTTACTTAGCTTCTATTACCAATAATGGGTCACTCTTTATATTAGATGTATCTATACATTGATAATTATTAATATTTTTCTTATATTATTTACAGGAGAAATGGCAATGAGAAATAATACCATGGTAACTGGAGTTCCCCCTGGTCTTTCTATGCCTCCGCCTGGATTATGTTTATCAGCACCGGAGCAAATGCCAATAGGATCGGGTGGTGGAACACCATACCTTCATCTTGGCTTCTCATCTGTAAATCACATGCCACCATGGACAGGTCAGGTTATGATGGGGAATCAACTGATGTATCACACTGGCGATATGTTGGCTTATCCACCTTCCCCCTTAGTCAGCCGTCAATCATCGCCATCCCAGTCTCGATCTCCTAGTCGCAGTAATTCCCCAATGGGCCGCAGGAATAACACAATGCCGCGTACTTCTTCACAAGTGACTCAATCTACTTCAAACACCTTAACAACGTCAACGAGTGCCTCTAACAGTCAGACAAGCATTGCCAGTTCAAATGCCAATTCTCTTCCTCCACTCCCTGCACTTGGTACGAGCAGGAGTCATCCTGGCCAACCTCCATTGCTTCCATCACGCTCTGTTCCTTTACCTATCAGCAGTTCCACAACTTTCTCACGGCATAATAGTATAGAGAATACTCCTTCTACCTTAATTCCGGCAGCACCACAATCTAAACAACCACCACCACCACCACGATTGCGGTCTTTAACTTCTGGTGACTCTTTACGAGAAACACTAGGGAAGGAAATGCCAAATTTCAAAGGCAACTTGCAGAATCTTTCACTCGACGAGGTAAAATAATAAAGTTCTAAAGATAATTTAAGTTTATTATAAACGTAATTTATATTGTACATAAATTCAATTTTTAGTAGAATATTTTGTAACTATATCGAACTTAATATTATACAATACCTTATAATAATTATATTACTTACTATATACTAAATACAGATTCGGAGGATGAGCGATGAAGATTTGAGAGAAATAGGATTAACACCAAATGCAGTAGGGCAACTACGAAGTATAGTTAAGAGTCAAACAACTAATGGTTTAAATCAAATTAGTAGCGACAAAAAGTTGGACAATACTACTAGCACGGCTCATACAGTTGTAGATTCAATTGAAAACGAGGTAATCATTAAGTACTTTATATTTGATATATATTGATATGCGTTTTATTTGTTAAATATTATAAAGATAAGAAATTCTATGTTAAATAATTATTTTTTAGGCTATACCGGGGATGGAGATGTTAAATGATAATGGAAATCAAAGCAGTAAGTCAATGCCATTACAGGAACAGCATCCAGCGATGCATCATCATCATAATCATGCAGCTACTCCTAATTTACGGCGATATCCTACTATGCCACCATTAGATCCAGCGCAAATACAAATGTATCCTGCACCACCACCGATGTACGCTGCACAGAACGCACCATGTTATGCCTGTCTCACATTACCTGTTGGGGTACAAAATCGGTATCCAAGGTAAGCAGAAAGAAAGTGAACACTTGAAAGTATTCGTTGAAATCAACTGAACTGATATAATTTTGATAAATTTTAGGTGCAATGCTCAACATGTATATTGTTTGACGCAATTTCAAGCCTTGAGGTTAGATCCAGAGAGCAGTAGGCACTGTTCACAAAGCAGTAGTTCCGATAGTACTGGTAGCAGATCTCCCCCGGAAACTCCTCCGGCAGCACCGTGGGTGAGCGGAAGCGAGAGCAATGCGCCGCCAGTTACTGATCACCTTAACTCTGCATCGGTACATTCTACAAGTGCAGTGTCACATCCAACACCTCAACAGCCTATACAATCGGGCCCGGAAAGGCAACGTACTAGAAGAAATCAGGCGCATGTAATGCGTCATAAAAATCAAATGGTGAACGGCGGTGGAGCACCGAATTTATCACAATGTGTTTCCTTTCCCGCACCACCGTCGCAGTCGCAGGTCACGTATCTGCCGCATGGTCATTTTTCGACTTTGAGACCGAGTAGTGGTATTTATTCTAACTTCTCACATGGACCGTATGCAAGGCCAGCTTATCCGACCACGTATCAACCGAACGGTGAAATGATGTACCAGTATCCTGGACATCCATCTTCAGGGGGAACACCCCCACCGCCACCGAACGCTGCCGCGCCACCCGTACAGGCACCATACATGCCACCTACTCCGGTTGTTACGTACGCACCAGCTGCCGTCCCACCAACGAAAATTTCTTGTTACAATTGTGGCAGTAGCAATCATCTCGCAGTCGATTGTAAAGATCAAACAATGGAGGACCTTACCAAAAAAGGTAATTTTTTACATTTTTAGTTAGCAATGACCAATTGCAACGCATATTAATTCTCTCCTTCATTTTTAATTATATATTAGGCCAAGAGAAACGTATACTATATTTAACATGTTCAATGTAGTACGGGGTATATACGCTCCGTATCCTATTTTTCATATAAGTTATATTTCATTGAATCTTGGTTACGTGCTAAGACGC
Source organism: Ptiloglossa arizonensis (assembly GCF_051014685.1). Taxonomy (NCBI): domain Eukaryota; kingdom Metazoa; phylum Arthropoda; class Insecta; order Hymenoptera; family Colletidae; genus Ptiloglossa; species Ptiloglossa arizonensis. Next base: position 17,502,974 of record NC_135049.1, read on the forward strand.
ATAGCATTTCGACGATAATTGAAAAATCACAGTCCATTTGTTTCGTATCGGCAAGTATAAAAATCCAATTTAGTTACCTATGAAGTATGGCCCGATTAGTAATAAGCAGTTTGCAAAACGATATACCCGTATATACGCATATATATATATATAATTATGTAAAATGTGTATACACACAATATTATATATATAATTATAAGAAAAGGTTACTACATTGTACAACAGTTGTTTTTGTTTGGAATCCAATGAAATTGTTTGAATTTTTGTCGCTTTCTTTTTTTCGTAAAAAATTAACAATACCTTTAATTACAGCTCAGTATCGCCTAGACTACAGCATAATGAAACAACCTGGAGAGTGCCCAAGTTCTGACAAGTGATCCCCTGCCACGGACCACCCAGCAATTTACCATTATCGTCACTACCATAATTACTGTTACCATCACTGTCATTATCATTCCCATTGCCACTATTACCATGACCCCACCACAGCAATACAACCTAAGGACCGTTCAAAAGATGACTGCTATCGCTCCTTGTGCAAGTTTTCGGTGATTTTTGTAGACATCCCTTATATTCAGGACGACGATTTTTTAACAGAGGATGTTTCGCGATTCACGGTACCAGGTATACTTTTTACAAGTTCTTATTTATGATAGTAATTATTCTTAACTATGATTGTAAAAAGATGTAGCATCGTGTACAAAGAGAAAACAACTAAAAGAAGCGTAACGCAGAATCCAATGTTCTGATCTATGTTGTTAGAATACATTTTGAACGATTTGTGTTAGGCATTGACTCGCGTCTTTCCAACAATACCTATGGGCTACTTACCCCCCACGCCATTTTTCCCTATTTCTCTAGTAACTAGCCATAAACGAAATGCAAAGAAAAAACAAAACAACGCATTGTGCTCTGATTAGGTAAAACTACCACGTTTGACTATATTTATCATTGATACCTTTACTTCTACTAGTATGTCTACTACTACTATTACTACTATTACTATTAAACTATTACTATTACTTCTATTATCGCTACTGCGCCACGACGTTTTTATGTATATATATTTTCTCAATTCTTACGTGCGCAATGTTTGAACGAATGCGTAAAAAAAAAAAAAAAAAATAACGAATGGTGAGGACGAAATAAGTGGAAAAATATAATGTGAAAAAATGAAGAGTGAATGTACACACGAACGCGAGAGAGAAAGAAAGAAAGAAAGAAAGGAAGGAAGAAAGAATGAGAGAACAACAAACCATAAGTGTTCGATCATCTAGCTGCCGTTGCGCTCCTGTGTGTATAAAACTATGAATATACGCCGCTCACCACTCATTTATTAATTTATGGATAGTTAGCTAAGTAACAATAACTCTCATCCTATTTATATGAATAGTCACGCAATCACGTGCAACTTAAGCAATTTTATACGACTTTTATTGATCGCCCGTCTTTTTTAAGTGTAAGCAGTGCGTTACATGCGTTTAGAATCTTCTTAGTAGTTAATGAAAAAAAGGAAAGAATTAACGATTCTTCGAATATGTGCTAGTGTTTAGGTGTGAGTGGAGTGGCAATCTACGTTGTGCGCTCGCCTTGTCAACACGTTGCTACTACATTTAAACCAATTCTTAATTAAAAGGAAAAAAAAAAAACACCATTAGTGAGTGTTACTATAATTCTATTAAAGTGCATAATTTGGCAAATTTTTGACTAGCCCCTGTAACTACGATGGTTTGTACTTTTTACTTGTAAGGCTCTCATACTATGCACCTGATCTATGTGAAGTAGGTCTTAGGTACCTAATAGTAAGGAATGAAAAGCTACAGAAGTGAACAAGAGTGAATATGTGTGACTTTGAATACGTATGCATTTAAAAACTTCCCTTCGATAATTTCTTGATATAAAGTTTCTCAGGTGTTTCTTTTGGTTGGTATCAAAATCTTTTGGCAGCTAGTCAGTAGCTACGGAGCGAAAATTTTGAAGGAAATTAATTAATGTATTAGTGTCAGTGTCTTGCAAGGATGAAAGTTTGACTGTGGTATCTAAAGTCAGAATCGCTGATTTTCATATACCCCCGATATAAATTCGTTACGATGATATTATTTTCCATACATTACTTTTTATATGCGAAAGATGTTTCTTAAATGCTTTCTAAACAACGTTGAAACCTTTCAAATTCCAAAGAAAGCCAAAAATTAATTATTTATCGATTGATTACTAAATTATGTGTAGATTAAAAAAATTTAACAAAAAATATTGTAGATCAGTTTTAAGTTGTTACAATTTAAGACGCCATTCTCGGTAATATGTTAGTCAAACTTTTGTCAATTGTTTTGTAAGAAATTTAGTAATGTAATTACAGAAACCTGGTTTAATGCTAGGTGACATTTAGCGAAATGTGCCATTTTTGTACCTAGTGTCTTTATGCCGGTCTATGGAAAAAAAAAGAAAACGATGGTTGATATTTACGTTACGGTTACCATTAGTGAATAATCAATTTTTTCTTTTTTTTTTTTTTTTCTCTTTTAAACTACCTGAGAAAAGTTTCGATGTGGCTGTGACCGATAAGAAGTTCGTGAAATTTATATCGAAGCTGTAAACGAGAACACTTATTCAACTTCACGATAAAAGTAACTTTTTTGGCATTCACGACGCCGCACTCTGTCCTCGAATTAGTGTTCATAATGTGTGGCAGAGTTCGCCTAAGTAAAGTTTACAAAACAAAAGCCTCGTTTATGTCGCGTCATAAATGTAGATGTGTTGCTTGACAAGAGCGAAAGAATATCACAATGGTTTTTGTGGATTTGTACGTGCTTCAATGATGAAACAAAGGAGTCTGACTTTATGGCATAAACGAATTAATAAAAAAGTTTGTAATTGTTTCATTCGAATTTCTCTGACGAATTCGATATACGCGGGCAAAGATTAAGGTCCTCGTTTGTAAGCGAATTTGTTTTCCGAAATTAAACATAATTAATCGGCCATGTTTCTTTGACGTAATTTCCGATAACTTTGTACAATAAGTTATATAAAAAGGAAATTGTATCACTTTGCCAGGCAGTAACAAATCATTGTTGACCAAGCGATATCGTGATGTTGTAGTCACGATTAGTCGTATTATCAGAAGCAATAGTAATTATTAAAAAATGCGCCACTTTATTGCTGTTTACCAACTGTTGACATTAATGGTCAAGGAGTATGTTTCGCTGTAGTATCATTGGCAATAAAATGAACGCGATATTTCTTGTCATAACTATTAAGCAATATTTCCTAGAGTAACTTCAATATAGGTTTTTCAGAGAAATATTATTGTATAGTATTAATGTTGTAAGCAGCAATAAGGCAGTTCCATATTTTCGTTGTTGATCAGCAATTGTATATAAACGAAAGTCGCGTAATATGGCTTTAGCAATAATGTCGTATCTAATGACACAGCACGTTATACGAATGTTATTTAAACGGGAAAAAAATCTGTTCTGATATATCGAGGCAAAGAATAAGTTGTTTTCTTTGCATCGATTACATTCACTTCATTGCATTTCGTAAATTTAATAAGTTCCCTTCGCGTGTAATTTGATATCTCGTGGTAACGCACTTTTCAAATTTACGTTCACACGTTAATAATTTTATCATCGACGATACATATATTGTTTTTTTTTTTTTTAAACTATCCGTTACGAAACATCGAGAAATCATTTTCATTGGCTGCAGCATTGCAAAAGTGCTTTCGGCTGGAATTTGAGACTCCTTTGTTTAATAAATACCATACGCATTTAAGTTAGTGAAATGGAAAACCGGGGTCAGAAAGGAAACGATAAGAAAGTTGTGTTCGATGCAATTGATACGTTGCGTTATTATGAAGTTCGACAAAAGTTCAAATGCTCTTGATCAAATCAGTATTATACTTAAAAGAATCAAAAAATCAAAGAACCATATCACTTGAACGGAAGCCGTAGAACAGGAACGTGAGAGATTAATAGTAGTAATAATTATAATGAAATGATAATATTGATATTAATTATAGTAATAATAGTAATGATAATATTATATATTCGTCACACACACAAAAAAAAAAAAAAAAAAAGAAAGAAATAGAGATGTAAAATTTCTGGAAAGATTGAAAATCATCAACGCGAGCGAAGGTCGATCTTCTTCGGGACGGTGTCGACGATTATGATAAGAACGAAGAGAAAATGACTCGGGGTGTTACCGTAGATACATTTTATCGCGTAACTTTGGTTGTTTCCACGATTATTGTTTCGTAATTCAATTACTAGTTCTTAGTAATAATTGTTTCCGTTACTAATCTCTATTAGCACTACTAGCTGCCGTTTTCTTTTTCAAGTTCAATTTGTTCTTTCTCGCTTCAATTAGAACGGTTCGCGTTTCTTTCTACGTCTCTGTCCAAATTTATCGAGACGATCGAATTCGTATAAGAATAACCGTAAAAAATCTTTCATCGTGAAGACATTCGATTAGCATCTTGAAAGTTCCGTGGGGGTTTTTTGCTTATTTGAAACCGACGCGACGTATACGTTTAACGTCGCGACGAAAACTGTACAATTGTGATTAAGAAACAAAACAAAAAAAAAAAAAAGAAACTTTCTCGACATTTTTACATCTCTAATACTAACGAGCGAGATCGATTCTCGAGAGAGGAAAGATAAAAAAAAAAAATAAACAAACTAAATTATAAAAAAGCGAGGAAAGCACAGGATCTAAGAGAGAGCTAGAGCTACTACGGTGTATCTCCTTTTTTCCAAACGTTTTTGGACATACAGGGGTGTAATTGGGCAGCGATTAGGATTGTACAGAAAACGTTAACAGTAAACAACGGAAAGAAACAAAAAAAAAAAGTCTATAACGAAATAATATTATATAGACACATACATATACACACACATACAGACACAGGCACACCTGTGTGCAAAACGGAACACGCAGATATACATGCATACGCAGCCACTTATCGAGATACCGTCGGCATAGTGACTTAAAAGCGCTTACAATTACGATATACATACAATTTGCTGCGTTCTGGCGAGCAGAGCTCGCTTTACAGTAATAACGTTTGCACGAGGCGACCGTCAATTCGGCAGGGGGCTTGCCGATAATCGCGACTCACGAAGACAATACGTGCTTTGGATGAGATGGAAGATAACTGTATAAAATGATTTAAAAAATAAAAAACAAAAAAAAAAAATGAGAAAAAAAAATAGAACGGAACGCAAGGCGCGAACGGAACGTGAGGCGAGTTTCCGTTCCAATGTGAAACGGAAAGGCGAAGGAGAAAGAGGGAGAGAGAGAGAGAGAGAGAACATCGTTTCTCGAGAGGAGAAATGAAAAAAAAAAAAATAAAAAAAAATAAAAAAAAAAACTTTTCAAAAGTGAATCAAGCGTCGGGGGAGCGCGCGCGAAGGCGATTAAATGTATGATGAGTGTCACTACGATTATTCTCAAAGTATGAATAGGGGAAAAAAAAACAAAAAAAATTTTTAGAATGCATTTTGTGCGAAATGAAATCTATTCGGTTTTTTTTGTAGACGGTCACTTATGCGTGAGGATCGCGTCTCTCGTCACGATGACGAGATAGTGTTATCGTGGGGCACGGGGAATGCAACAGGAGAATACGAAACAAAATAAAATATAAAAAAAAAAAATGCGAAAACCGAAAAAAAAAAAATCTGTACGACAGTTTGTGCTACTTTACGTCGTGTACATACGAAAACGGTGCGTAAGGAAATGTATGTATGATACATAAGTATGTATGAGGGACAGTGTGTTAGGGGAAAGAAGAAAAATTTACATAACAAATATGTGATGTGTATATACACACTATATATATATATATGTATGTATATATATGTATGTATATATATATATATATGTATGTATATATATATATATGTATGTATATATATATTATATTATATATTGTATATATATTATATATCATACTATATACATAATATATATATTATATATATAAATATATATATATATGTATATTTACGAAAATATTGAGATATATTTGTAAATTCTGTTATCTGAATGCATTATAAATATTTTAACCTCCTGTAATGAAATATTTAATAAAAAACGTTACCAACCAAATCGTCTACACTTTTCGTCGGTGTGTTTAGGACATGTGCATATTATAGAAATGTACATTTTTTACGTGCGATAGTACGATGAAAAACTGCAAATGGCACACGTTTTTCTGGAGTAATTGTGATTACTTTAAGATATTGTTGATGTTATTATCAGGGTTTACGGATCTGTAAATTTTATGTACAGTGACATTTTGTCCTATTTTTGTTAAAGTATTGTATATTATTCTTTTATATATATACTTCACGGAAGTTCTATGTAGTATTAAGAAGTTCTATGTAATACATAGTCACGAGCAAGAACTTTTCCACGAAGGGAGGGTTTTGAAGGGACTGAAACTTTTTCATAGACTTAACGAAAAGGTCTAGTACAGGCATGTCAAACTCGATTTGCATTTCGCTACTTATTTCGCGGGCTGCGAATCTGTAATCATTTTGCAACGGTAAAAGGAACAAGGAATTTTTCAATCGTATCGAAACCAGTCATTGCATTCATCGTATCGCGAGCAAACGCATTCAGGATTGGAAAGAATAACAATAATTTTTACACATAAATAAGCTGAGAGATACGTTTATTTATAAAAACGCATTGCTGGCTGGAGAAAAATATTTTTCTCTTACGTGACATTATTTCATTTTTCTTTTTTTTTTTTAAGAACATTTGACACCGTTTTGCAGACATCGGAACGTTAAAGTTTTTATACCAAATTACGAATCGATTTTCAAAACTGAGGAAAGGTATTGTTCTTTATCATCGAAGAAAGCTTTTTATACAATCGTGTACACAAAAACATAAACATCACGCGAGTGACAAAAACTTCTTGTAACGAAGCAAAATTAAAAAAAAAAATAAAAACAAAAATGGAAGTTCGAGCTGGCCGCAAAACGTAAAAAAATCGGGCCGCACGCGGCCCGCGAACCGCGTGTTTGACATGTCTGGTCTAGTATATTGTATCTGCCGGGCCATCAATAGATATTATATATTATTTGCTGTAAACAAAACTTATAATAATTTGTATTAGCAAATATGAATTGTATTGTATAAAATAAGTTAAATGTATTTTCTGATGTGGATTAAACTAATCAAATACTCCGTATAGTAATTGCCAATTAACGAACTGTTCCACTTCATTTTTGTGATCTTCTTATCCGTTATTTTGGAAAACTTTTCGTACATTTTTTTACATAAAATCCGATGGCGGGGCATCCAACAAGTGATGTTAAAATTGTTTCGAACTCGAATTTCTCAATTACGTTTGTTGAACGAGCAGTGTACAAATATTGGCCGAGGATACCGCGATCATGTTAATATTTACCACAAAATTTCATTAACAAGTATTGTCGAATCGAGTATAGTGAATGCAATCGATCCACAAGACTTCCGTTATGTAAGACTGCATGTATGGCACAAAGTGAGCAACACAGATACCGCATTATGGGTCCATATGGAATAGTTTCTCGCTTTTGTGTTACTTACAAACTTTTGTGATTAAATAAAATTTGTAGACATTGGTTTTGTTTCAAATTAACGACAACGATCAAAATTTTTTGCAAAACTTCACAAATATCTTGGGCAAACAATTTGATTCGCTTTGTAGGAATTGCATTGTACAAATTCCATTTCTTGGGCTTAAATGTACATTGAACTTAAAACGTTCCGTCCATCGAGATCCTCGAAAAGTAAATAGTCATAATGTAAACGATTTGTTTCAGCTGTATGCCTTATCGACATCTGTACGGATGTGGTATGGCGTATTCGAGGAAGTTCGTTAAGTTATACTTACACAACGTCCTGCATACATTGTAACGTACGAGACGTGATATTAACAAAATGGCTGGAATGCACTGGTAACGAAAATTTATTTTACATTAAACGATGTATTTGGCAAATAATCTTAAGATATAAAAAAATCAAACCATCAAATTTATAATCATATCTTTATTCTTCGTTCGACAATTACAAACACAAACAATGTACAATTATGTGTATTATCATGTTTCCGTAACCGTGAGTTTCAGATCTTATTAACCGTATACTTGGATCATGGGTAAGAAATGGAACCCAATATAATTGCAGTGGAACGAACGATCGAAGTGTGTACCATCGAGTCTGGAGATATTCCGTCCTTAGTCGAAGAAAAATTAATTTTCCAAGGAATATCTCGCCTATTCCGCGTGCTTAAAAAAAAGAAAACATTATTTACATAATACACGTGTACATCAATTTCGATTACTTCCGAACATCGTTCAATTCCCAACGTAAGTGTCTATTACGTAACCAGCGACCGTAACGCGCGGTGTTCAGTGTCTTTTCTACTTTTGTTATCTGTGAACTGTAAATCCTAAAACTGATTAATAATAATAATCATCTCGACTGGTTCGCGCAGGACCTAAAAGAAAATAAGATCTACGAGTCCCGTTCCTTTTCATCCATCCGATTCTCTGTAAAAGAACCCGATTGGCGGTGACGAAACTGTAATCGTAATCGAGAACGTTTGATAAGACCGGCGACGCCAAACACGTTGGAACGCGCGTACCGTGTTGGAACGCGTATGTTACGAAGTGATAACCGTGCGATCGCGCTACGATGGAACGGAAGCTGTAAAGCTCTCCTAACGTTTGGTCATTCTCTCTCGGGATTCCGTGGCAGGCGGACGTGTTATCGAAACTCTCGGTTTGTTTCTTCCTCGTCTTACTATTCCGTCCCAACCCTTTCACCGCTTCCCTATTCGTCCTCGATTCTAATCCGCCTTCTCCCGTAGCACCGATACGTCTACCGAGACTTCGACATCCGTACTTTTCAAGGCGCGTTTCCGAGGGTTGGGCACGAAGGAAAGTAGGTGGATTTTTCGGGAAGAAAATCGTTTTCTCTCGTGTACGTCGTGTGTGCGGTTCGAGTAAGCTCTCCTGCCGCGAGGAGTCGCCGTTTCACGCAGAGGGGTCGATCGAATCTCGCGTACAACGGGCAGAGAACGCGAGCAAGAGAGTTGTCGCGAGTCGAAGGGTGGGGGAAGGAGCGCGCGATCGACAGTGCCACCTGTCTGCGATAGGGGCAAGGAAGGGAAAGGTGGGGAGGGTAGGTGCCGCGGTACCAGGGGGAGGGGGCGCGCGTATCGACGCGGCTGCGCGATTACGTCGACGCGGTAGGGTAGAAAAGGGTAGTGATTCTCGAGCGGTGGGGAAGTAGCTACAGTGGGACAGAGAGAGGTAGTCGCGACGAGAACGAGAGAAGGAGGGGACGGCCTGAAAAGCCCGGACCAGGCTGGGTTCGATCGCTCAATATCCATCCCTTGGCCGGACGAGAGCGCCTGAGAACAGCGGCTCCAGACGAGGGCACGTATCAACCCTTCCTTCTTTTGCGTCCTCGCCCGCGACCACTGTTCCATCGGGAGGCGAACAAGATTAACTGGAGGTTCGCTGAGAGTCAACCCGTAGAAAAGGGGAGATCCGTCGCACGCCGTACGTCCAGTGGTGGTACGACGCGTGAGAGCCAAACGATCGCTCTCGAGCAGCTTTCGTTTCGACGAACGGAGGAATGGAGGGCAAGAAACTCGAACAGTATTACACGCCGCCGCCGAAGCTTGGCAAATGGGAGGGTTTCAAGCTCTTTCTATGGAACTCCGAGACCGGACAATTCCTTGGCCGTACCGGTGCCAGTTGGGGTAAGTTTTTCATTCGTTTTGAGATTATTTTTGCAATCGTTACGATCGGCAGACTCTACCGGGAGCTTCGCGAGGGCGATCGTTCTCATTGTCAGTGTTGTTTCGTTTCGACGTTCTTTTCGACGAGTTCTCGAGAGGGAATTCCAATTCGGATAAATGGTGTAAATTCGATCGATTTCACACGGAGAGGGGGGGTCGTTAGATCGAACCCGGTTCTCAGATGTACGGTCTCGCGACACTATCGTCGATAATTCTTTTTTTTCTCGTCGCACGCGCGGAGGGGGGAAGGATCTCGGCGTGCGACACCCGCGAAACGTCAGACGGACAGACGGACGTTTGTTTCCGCAGATAAAGAGATTTGCTCGATCGACGGTCAATTGCGCGGTGCCTATGTATCGTTCCTGGCGTAAAGTGTCGCAATCTACGCGCGCACTGCGGTTCATTAGCGATGCCATGTACATAGAGGGATCACCCGTGTTGCATTCTAGCACGCGAAGGCGTTCTGATTGTACTCAAATCGATTTCTTTTGAGCAACGTCGATACCGTAGGGTACTAGATGGCGGTGGGGAAGAGGGTGTAAATTTCACAGACACGTTTCATTCGTACATTTCCATCCTTGAAAAGTTGAGTTTCGAAAAGTGTAACGCGAGAATATTATTTTCTTATTATTCTCTTATCGTTATCTTTATTTCTCCTATTACATATTTGGTCGAGAAAAAGGGACGGATTCTCCGCGTTACAATTTCCGTCGAGACTTTTATCGATGGAAGTAATGCTGCACTCGAAAGATGTGTAAAAATGGTCCGGTTTTATCTAACATTGGGGGTATCCTGTCTCGATAAAGTCCATTTATTTTTCGTTCGTCTCGTACCGTCTATTTTCACACGTTGGAATTTCAAGGTTCGAGCCTTTGGGAGAAATACACGGAGGGGCGGCAACCCTCGCGATTTCCATTGCCCTATTTCCGTGTTTCACGACGATGGGAGACCGTGAGAGGGTAGGAATCGAGGGAAGAACTGTTCTCAAATTCTTGGCTACGAACGCGTCGATCTTGAACCTTTAGAAAAAGTACGAAGGATAATAAACGAAACGAAAAAGCGACCTTTCGATGTTGCTCCGATGTTAAACTCGTTTTTAATGGAATTAACGACGCGGTGGGAGAAAATTGTCAACTTTTATACGATCATTCGTAACAAATGATTTCGTAATGATTTCTCGCGGTTCCGTGTGACACTACTCGATGATGACGTTTACAAACGAACTCTCCATACTGTTCTCCCTGTTATGTAATACAATTGCGGTAAGATTCGACCGATGAGGACGCCGTTATTGCGGTACACTCGGTAAAATCAATTGCACCGAGGGTACCATAATTATAATTATTCGACACTGTACGATGAATTATTATCGACCGATCGATAGAGAATTTTTAATTTAACACTGCGTCTAAAATTCAATTCTCTCGTAAACATTGCTGTTGCTCGAGTCTTGAGAGAAAATTGCGAACAACGCGATCGAAACTCAGGACCGAGGAATGTTACGTAATGTTTTACCCCGACTAGACCGGTTTGTAATTAAGAGAATCACGACGTCACGATTGTGTCGTTGATCATTGTTCGTTAATCATTAGTTAATATACGAGAGCAAGTGTTGTACGATGTTCACCGAATATTTAAAAAATACTGGAAAATATTCTGTTTGTTTTATGGAATTGTTCACTCCGTACGACGAACTTGTCGTTTATCTTTATCATTTTTTTATTACGGTCGGAAATATTTGATACGTAACTTTTCTCGTAAAATCTGTTTTGCGTAACTGCTCCAATTTCGTTTCTACTTTTGTACATTGTTACTCGAAACATCGATCGATATACTCTTCGTGGTCGCAATCGATCTGTAATATAATTATTGCACAGATCATCGGATCTTTTTGTTTTCATTTCGAAAATCACGCGAACAGTTTCGTAATTTGTCAAACTTTTCACATTCGGTTCATCGATAATGTATCATTCACCAATAATACAATCTGTGAACTTTTTCGTACACACCTTTCGAAATTAATTCTGTTTAAGTTGTTTAAGAGTTCGTGCAATTCTTATATGGTCGATGTTAAGAATACGTTTCAAATTTTTATTAAAATTTTTCGTACTAGCAAATGTCGTTGAAAAATTGTTCTCGGTCTTGTCACTTATCAGAGGCAGTACAAGATTATAAAATCATGGTAAACTCGTCGATACCTGCGACACCACGGTTTTCTAATAAACGGTGATTCGTTGAATCTTACTTTGGCTTATTTTCAATCAATGTATACAAGTTTTTGTATATTTGTATGCCTGAAACAGCTCATACATTTAACCGTGCAGGTCACATTCCTCGTGTGTTCTATCGTCATTTTTCCCCTCTGCGACTCTTCATCGATTTTCACCGAAATCAATAGAATACAACGGTCTTAACATTTCACAGGAATAGCTTACTCCGATTTCAAACGGTTGACTCGTTTGGAACGTTTATACGTTTATACTCTAACGCATTCGGAGTCACTTGTAACAAAACGTAACGATACATTTTGTAACAAAAACTTTCCCGAAACGTATTTTTGATAACTTCGAGACATCTTCAAACGCAAAACACGTACTCGTGTCTAGATTATTAATATTAAAATTATCTGTAGTCGTGTCTAGACTGTTAACATTAAAATTATCTCGTTTCCCGAACAAGCAATTCCTTTATTTCGCGATCTTAGAGATTGTAACGTTTGTAACCCTTATTTTGGACCGAGCACTAACATGGAATCGAAAATAAAATTATAGTTGGAAAGAAGTTTGGAAAGAAGTAGATGAAGGAAAAGGCGACAATTAACATTTTGAAAGAGAACGGAACAATTTGGTGCGATTGCGAATTATACAATCGAGAAGCCACTGCTAATCAATGGTATTTCATTAGTTCCTTAAAATAGGTCATTTTCTTCGTTGAGTTCACTCGCTGAAGTATGTGTCTTTATTCTATTTTTAAATGTATCGATCCGGTACAAATAGCCGAAAATAAATACTCGTGTCCGAAATATTGTCTACAAAAAAGGAATTGTTAACTTTGGCCCGAACAAACGGATCCACTAACCTTGAGTCTATACGAGATATAGATGCATAATAAAATTAATTTATCGAGTATCAAAATTATTGGGAACATTTCTATACAGATCACAACCAACGTGGCTATATAATTACAAAAAGTCTGTTAAATTCACAACGAAAAGTGGTAACAAAGCATCGATTCGTTTCAAGTAGTAACATTTGAAATAAACGAGCCCGGAAGACGTAACCGTGTACATTGTGCCGATAATCAAAGAAGCGATCCATACTTTTTTACCAATTTCTCGCCGTATTGTTGCAACGTGGATCGATGCAACGTAAAATGAAAGAAATTGAATTTTTCCCGATTTTTCGAATCGAGGTTGTTCCGCGATTATTGACACAATTGACGCACTCGCGAACAAAAGGGCAGATTTGTTTTTACTTTCGTTCGAATACAATGATACGTCATTGCGGTTGCTGTAGTAACGTAACATTTTCACAGTTTTTTTCGAGATATCGATCTCACCGTACGTGAAACGCGGCGGCGCCACAAACTTAGAAGCCACCGCGGTTCTTTTATGAAGTAGGTCGTTGATATTGTTACACATCCACCTCTGAGTCTCTTGTGAAGGAAATTGCAACCATTGTGCGATGTGTTATTATTCCATTTATCTCGGAAATTAGCAGACACCTTCGTAGAAACGGACAAGAACGTCCTTGTGAAAGTTTCGACGTCGAGTAATCGAACTGCGGTAGGGACATATCGTGGAAACCTCGTTTTAGGGTCACCTAAATTCTCTAGGTTCACTTTATATGCGCGCGGAATCGATTTTTAAACGGAAGAGTTGCCGTCTAAAAATGCATCGAGCAAAGTTAGTCGGTACGATTAACGCTTCCGATGTTTAATTTTGCATCGTTGCGGCACAAATTTTCGCTCGAAAAAACTTCTCCGTCCGTGCGGTGTATATACAAGCGGCACCCAATTTTGTTTACGAGGCAGTGTCGAAAAAGAGTGACTGGTAAAATTTCTGCGTTGAAAATTTATAGACGAACAATTCTTTTTTACGTTCGTTTCGATCGATTTAAAACACAGTTGTTCTTATGGATTTTTGTTGCTCAAATTTGGCCACTTTGAAGAAAGCTTCTGACCGAATTAAATATTTGCAAAATTCTCGCGTTGATAAACGAATAATATTTACTGTGATACAAAACAGAGAGTTGCAAATATTTGAAATTGTATAATAACTTTAATCGTAATAAAGTTAATAATGATAACTTTATTCTTTGACTCGCGTCGCGTTTTGTATTTTAATGCCAATGGACGAAAAGTATTTTCCACGCGAAGTTGCTTCGCGTGAATTTTTCATCGATCGAAAATAATCGTAAATGAAATATAATTAACAGTGTTGGCCACGCGCGCGAGAAGTATCGAATTCCGTTACGTTCGTTCGAGGAGGGGCTACAAAATATATCTAACAAACAAGATTCATGCTTCGTTGCAAGTGTAAAAAGAAGGTATAATCGGACTAAAAAGTAAAACTTACATATGACGTTAAAATGGCCGACACACAATCGGAGGAAGTCTGATATCGTACAAGTCTTCTTCGAATGGGGGTAAGACGTGGAGGGTTGGTTCAGACAGAGCAATACGTAATCCAACGGTGCAGATATTTGTATGTACAGTGTAGCGAACCTCGCATACAGGGATCAATAACCTACTCTGGTTTCTTCGTATTAGAGATCGTTGAATCGTAGTATCAATACTACCGCATAGGTTCTTCTCTCGGGTGTATTTCTTCGATTATGAATACTCCGTTACACTCGACGTTAACATTTCTGTAGGTGCACAAATGGCTCACTGTCGATAAATTACTGGGCAGTTAATAAACGCAGAATGAAAAGGTATCGACATTTTTAAATCGAACTAATATATTAATCAATTCTATATATTACGACGAAAGTATAAATCGTATCGTACGTTAGTGACTTTAACAAAATGTTTAAATTTTTCGATACTTCTGGATTAATTTCGTTTCAATTTTTTCGCAATTATTCTTCATAAGTATTTTTGTGATCTTAGACTACTTTGGTAATTAATTTACACGTACAATCTTCCTTCTTTAGTTTATTCGTTTATACGAATTATTATATAAGTTGAATGGTTAGCGATAGCTATCTATGATCAGAATTGAATAACGCGTGACGCGGTGTAACCGATCGGGTGTATGATAAAAATCAGAGATACTTTTTTTGTTATTTAGTGTGAATGAAACGAAGGTAACTTATTCGATACTGAATATTGGATCGTTCTTGTAAATTTACAACTGTGACTACGATGTTTACCAATTCAAATTTCAATGATTATACATTACGGTAACTTAAAATATGTAAGTACATTTTAATAATATAATTACACGGATTCGTAGGAAGAGTCAAAGATTAGATTTAGAGGAGTCGTGACTCGTATTGGATCAGACGTTTTAGTCCGCCCACGTAGGACTACAACTAAGCAAACATAACCCGATCGTGTCCACGTTCTACTTACTTGTGGTGGCACATTCCCCTTATTCCTGAAATTGATCTGTTTTTCTTCCTGTAATCCACCAGTAAGCACCGAATACGTACAAACAAAACCCATAATACATATCTGTTAATTTTGAAGAATTGAGAGAGGAGATCGAAAATTTCTAAGAAGATAATTGAATTGCGCGTAAGTTCGCGAAATAATATTAACAAACAAAAAAATAAAAATTGACGCATACATCGGTGTATGTACATATGTAATAAACTGTTGGAATTTTGTTTTGCCTATAGGAGAAAGTAGATAATTAATAAACGAAGGGAAGGTTAAATGAAAAACAACGTTTCTCTTGCTTCTTTTCGATTAATAAATTTCCATATTATTTATCCCGAGAAGGTTCTAAACTTAAAGGGTAGGAACATCAACTTACATTTAATGTATTGTAGGGAGAAAGAAAGATCACGTTTGAATTGAAAGTAGTGTGACACAACGATAAAACAGAATATGGACAATGTAGAGTAATTTTTTCTCAGTCGTAGATCTTACGAAAATATTTGATTCAATACGACTCGCGATGTTTTCGAGGTGAGATTTTTTTTTCTCCTGTAATACATCTCGACCACACGTTGCAGTTTGACGATGCAAACGTAACAATTTGTGACGACACTGGCCGCAACACTTTAATTATAATGTGATCCTTGTGTACCAACGTCACCGCCTATTATGAAATAAATAATGACTTTGACAGTGAATTATCGATGCGTAAACAAATATATGTTGTGACAGTGATATTGCGATCTGGAGCGAGAGCAAGGTTAAAAAATTCTTTCCGCGGTATTATCTTCGCGTGTAATTCATTTTCATCGGTTCGATGTAAATGAATCATAGAGTAGACCGAGGTGAATCGAATCGCTTTCTGTTCGATGGTAAAAGAATAATAGTCGAACATTGAAAAGTTAATTCTTTTGAAAAACAAACTAGAAAATTTTTCTCCTGCAAATAAAAAACGAATTAGATAAGCTAAAGGTCTTTGAAAAACGACTGAAATTTCCAGAACAATATGTTTGGAATCGACTTAAGAAAATATAATTCAATCGGGCCTCATAATGAGGTCAACCGATATTCTTTGGCACATAGATAGTAAATACATATAGGTATTGTCCTTTTTCATCGTCTTTATGGACACAATTCTCGTGACACCACTCTTCACGGACATTGCATTTTATCCAATCTTTTGAGGACGATACATTTTTCACCACGGTAAATAGCCACTCTCTCAATGAGTCGTTTCTACTCTCGATCTTCGTCTTAAAATACTCGAATAAAGAAAGATTGACCCGGTTTGCCCCAAATGACGCGATTCGATTAGCCCCATGTATAAAGATTTTAAAGCGAATGGATTACATAAACGTATCACGAAATAATACACGTAGTCTAAAATATATCGAATATTAAATATGGACACCGTGAAGACTAATGATCATGAATATACGAATTTTCAAGTTTATTTTTTTATTTTAAATACGAAATTGCAGATATCTTCGATTCACACCAAATTGCAATATTTTGAAACAATTAACGAGGTAATATGCAACAAATGTGGATTGAATCATTATTACGATTCGATTCGTCTCGATATATGTAAATTGTTTCTCTTGGCGAAGGAGATAAAAGAAAGTAACAAAAGAAAATTTGCTTTTAACGTTTTAGGTCAATGTACCGTACGCGGTGATAATTTAACGCGTTTTGCGAGGAAATTTTGCGTATCGCCGAGCTTCCACGATAGTAAATAGCCTAAATTGAGCAACTTTGCTGTTAACGATGACAAAAATAGGTAGATCGACTAGACTAGACAGGTATCGAATAACCGGAACAAGCTTAGGAAACGAATCAAGGCCATGAACATAATTTTATTCGAGCGTAACTTTCAACTATAGATTTTTATAAATAACATCAAGTGAAAATCACCCGCACATTAAAATTAACGTAACTTTTGACTATAGATTTTTCTAAACAGCATCAAGTGAAAATCATCCGTACATTAAAATCAATCGCGTAAATTATTCCCATACTATCGAAGATCAGTGGATTCTTTTAAAAATGGATGAAAAACATTTATAATTTTTGAAAATTTTCTGCACGGTTGCGTTTGTACTTTAAATAAACAAATTAATCCCCGTGGAAAAATATAGTTAAATATTTTCAGTGTTAACGATGTAATACGTGGTATTCGATAATGATATGCAATGTATGTGATCTTGAAATTTGTACACGACTGACTGTTACATCAGTATTCTCCGATCATTTTTCGATCGCAACGTATACTAATGCAGACGGCAATAGTAAACGATTCGAGGACAGATTGTCCGGAGATATATACATGCATGAACGATTCTTGTTACAAACGCGTCGCATCGCTTACTCAATACAAATTCAGGCCAATTAGGCCTCGGATCATAATTGCCACGATGTTCTGGACTTCGGCTCATGCGAATGTCCACAAAACGAATTATTGCAATAAAGCGATTGAATATTTTCGTTCAAGAGTTGGTCCTCTACTAACTGCGAACAGTTGCCATAAATGTACGCAGAACGTACAAATTTACTTCCGTCATTCGCGAACATGCGAATCTACCAATTCGTGAACACCCTCATCCTAATTAGAACAATATGGTTATTCGATTAACGAAGAAACCGAGAAGGGATTGCAAAGTGTTTCAACCTTTGAATGCATATGGTTGCAGAACTGCAACATACTTATTTTTCGTTTGTATAGATGTTATTGGGTACTAGTAACGTGTTTCACAATACTGTTGCATTTTTATAACATACTTTCGTCAATTTTGAATTATTTCTCTGGCAGTGTATACCTTATACAACGAAGTAAAATAATTGTTTCTAAATTTTATATATTTTTCAGTCAATATCTACTTAATGTAGGAAGTGAAATAATTTCTTTCAATTTGAATTAATTTCTCGTCCAATATCTACTCATAGTCTACTCATTGTGACAAATGACATAATTCTTTTCAATTTTATTCGCAACTTTCGAACAAGAACTACTCATTTAAGGTTTAATATTTGAAACGAGGGACAGTCATGACAATCGTGAATCTCGCGGTCTCTTCGTTTATTTTTCAGCAATTATACTACCAATTCGTAGATACCCTTTTTCTAGATAGAACAACATCGTTATACTATTAACGAAGAAACTGAGAAGGAATTGCAAAATGTTTTAATATTTGAAACAAGAGATAGGTACGATAATCATAAAACTCCGTTGTTTATTTCTCAACAAATTTTACAAAGTCTTCGAAAAGCTAACTGTTCGTTGTTTCTTAATTTCAGGCAAGATCTTGTTGTTCTACGTTATTTTCTACGCGGTACTGGCTGGCTTCTTTGGGGCAATGTTAACCGTTTTCTATCAGACGTTAGACCCGAATGCACCGAAATGGCAGTTGGATAACTCCTTGATCGGAAGCAATCCTGGACTCGGTTTCAGGCCTATGCCCCCGGCGAGCAACGTCGAGAGTACTTTGATCTGGTACAAAGCTAGCGACGAAGGTAACTTCTTGCACTGGACCAGAGAATTGGACAAGTTCCTCGAAGGTAATTCGTTTGATTAAAAATTCAAATTTTCGAGCTTTTCAATTCGAGATCGTAGAACCCGTTCCACCCTAAAAATATCTCGTTAACTTTGGTACAATTTTATTTCTGCTTTCCACGACAGTTTAATTTCACTTTCGTGCAAATTTCTTTCTTACTTCTAACGAAGATGTTTTGATATTTTTATTTCATATCACCTGTAAAATAATGTCGCGAAAATTGTCTTTCGTCTTCCACCTATCGACCGGTTTTTCGTCAATCTTATCTGTGTCAAGTAAAGCGCTCAAGAACGACGAATTCATCGAAGTAACCGAAAGAACGGTTCTTCCTGTTTCCACTTAAAGTTCCAGAATTAGAAAGATTGCATTACGATGGCATACGTATTAAAATATTATAACGATGTACCTCGTTGTTAAGTAGTCTCTGGACTGGTAGGTATGGATACATCGAATTATTGTATACATTATTCGCATAGATTTATTAAGACGCTAATATTAACCGATAAGCGAGAAAATCTTCTTTGTTCTAACTAGTCAGTTACGTCAGGAGCCCGTTAAATGTGGTCAAGGAGACACCAATCTTGGGATCAGGGTTTTAAATTGTCCATTGACTCAATATATATATTCTTTGACAAGACACTCGTGAATTGCTTAAAAATATTAACATTAAATATAACTTTTTTCCCTGGAAATTCATCTTAAACGCTTCCCCTTTCCTCTTTGCATAAATATTGTAATCTATCGTTGGAAATATTTACCAAAGAAAGTCGTTCATAATTATCCCCTTTACTCTTGAATCGATGTAGTAAAAAAGTCTCTGTGGCGAATTAACTTCACAATTTATTCTCTACCGATTGTACTTACAAACATCTGTGAAAATGAAGAAGCGGAAAATCATGGAGAATTGTAAAGAAAAATGAAATTTCTATACTCTTTAACTCTTCGAGGTACAGTTGTTAAGTATGCAAAATGATACAAAGTGACCGAAACTAAAAAATAGATTAATTAGACGTTTAATTACCAGGTGAGATATTAAAGAGTTCCATCGTGTAGCTTGTTATTTTAATTTTTTATGGTGAAGAATATTCCACCATGCGAATCAAGGTGTTGAAAAGGGACAGTTTTGAATCCACTATGCCTCAAAGAATTGTTCGGGAGTAACTTTATTCGGAATAATATCGTTACCCTCGTTGAGAGCAGCAATCGAGATGTTAAACACGACGCAAGATTGAATCAATCGATGATTTAAAGAACTCGTTTCGCGGTTTCCTCAGATTATCAAAAGTCAGCCACTCCTGCAAATGGCGCCCAGAAGAGGATGATTTGCGATTACGGGAAACCACCAACGCCGGGCAAGGTTTGCGACGTAGACATGACAGCGTGGGGACAATGTACGAAGGAAAACAAATATGGCTTCAATAAATCCGCTCCTTGCATTTTCCTGAAGCTAAACAAGGTATCTGACCTCTTAGTGAGGACTGTGCGTTCTAAATAGGGACCATTGGTCGATTACGTTTATCTCTACTTACGGGATTCCCTTTCTAATATATTGTCCAACAATTGAGAACTTAATTTAATTAGAAAGATCGAGGTGAATATACACAGTGGCGTGCAAACGTATCTATGATATTTTCTTGCGATATTCAAACCCGCGAAAATTAAGAGTGGAATTTTGCAATGCATAAAGTAACGATACTTTGGTATATATTTGTTACTATGGTATATTATCATTCCATAGAATGTTTTCATTCATTGTAAGATAACTACAAAAATTTGTAACGGTATTAATATTCTTCGATATTCCCCTTTCTTTTCTTCTCTGTACTGTTCAAAGGTTACGACGACAAAGTATAAAATTTAGACCACGCCGTTGTACAATTTACATATATGGGTGATTGAAATAATCCGGTTACAACCTGTCACGAAAAGCATCTAATCTATTTTTCTTTTTTGTACAATTGTACATTAAAATCCACAATATATATATAAACGTAAATAATAAAGTACGAAATATATTCCCCGTAGTAGAAAAATGTATAAATTCTAACGTGATAGCGCTATTCGCTGAAAGTAGGGTGCGAGGAATACATTTTGTACTTCGACGCGATCAAAGTCTTGTTATCGAGTGTAATTTAAATTCGAACAAAGGGCCGAATGGATACTGATCATTTCAATTGCAGATTTTCGGCTGGAAGCCCCAATTTTACAACAACACAAAGACCCTGCCGGATACCATGCCAACCGATCTTCAAGAGCACATCAAACAGGAAGAGATTGCCAACAGGTTGGACACCGTTTGGGTATCGTGTGCTGGTGAAAATTCAGCCGATGTTGAAAACATGGGCGCAATTCAATACATTCCACGTCGTGGCTTCCCTGGCTACTATTTCCCCTTCACAAATACCGCTGGATACCTTAGCCCTCTGGTGGCTGTTTTCTTCGAGAGACCTAAATGTAAGAATTCAACGAACAAACGTTCTTGGAATCGAGATGCGTCGCAAAATATGATTTTCTGAAAAGTATAAGTACCGTCTGTCCGCGAGAAGAAGGCTAAAGAGTGGCACATCCCCACTATGGTATCCCGGTTCCCCCACTGTCGTACATGTTGTCGCTATTGGCTGCTGTAAACTGAAGTGGGGCGACCAATAGCGATAATACGTGCTACGGAAGAGGGGCTGGTGCATTGCAAACCAGAGCGGAGATGTAAACATTCGGTCTTCTTCTCGTGGACGAACAATGGAACATCTAAAAACATTGCAGTTACGTTTGAATAGGAACAGTTAGCTTTGCAATTTCTAAAGGCGACACTGAACCGAAAGCGTAAAAAATTTTATAAATTCTATTTCTATTCTATTCTATATTATTATTATAAAAATTCTCCGAAGCTTTATAATAATAAACGTTATTGTTTTGTTTCTTCAGACGGTGTGTTGATCAACATCGAATGCAAGGCCTGGGCGCACAATATCATCCACGATAGATTCGAGAGGCGCGGCTCGGTACACTTCGAGCTAATGGTGGATTAAGCGCAGCACTTGCCACCTTTTGTAAGACCACTACCAACTGCGTCCAAGAAAAAGTAGGAGGAAGGAGAATAAGACAAATTTCTTTTTTAATCAATCTCGCTGGCGGATCGTGACCACTCCTTCTTTCCTCCGGTTTTCTCTGCCGATGATACCGCCCTAGCCGCGTTTTATTATCGTAGATCCGTCAGAGGCTCACACTCATTATATCACCATCCTCATCTTCGAAGTGGATTCTCTTCATTGCGATCTTTACCGTCGTTTTTTCATCGTCGCGCTTCTTACTACCATTAACCGAGGGATTAGTACCTCGAAGTATCGTTATATACTCGTATATTTCTTTCATTTCTCATACTTTACACACGAGCGTACACACACATACACACACAATTGGATACATACGCACGCATATACACACATGTGTACACATAGATACGTATACGCAAACAAAAGACACACAAAGCTCTTTCATAAATATACACGATGTGTAGGGCCGCCGCGCGATCACCGTCGTTGCTTCCACGGGCAAAAAAAAAAATAAATAAAAATGAAAAAAAAGAAGAAAGGTTTATCCCGGAATGGGTAGAACGGACCAGCGATAAAATTGTCTACATATACGTATATACATATACATATATGTATGTATACGTGATTACAAGCTGTATACACAGGATGATACACGGGGACGTATGTATCTGGATGCACAAAAAAGAAAAAAAAAAAAGAAAGAGATGAAAAAAACACAGTTCAAGCGGAAAAGTTCTGCACAAAACGAACGGCGGTATATATCCTTTCTTTCTATCGGGGGCAAAGGGGAGTGGTCGGTTTGCTGTCAGGATCTAAGTATATCGTTCGGGGTGTTCGTTGGAACGCGTAAGAGGATAATTCCCCCTTACTTCGTTGCCCCAACAATTTCGCGAGTTTTTCGCTTTTTCGTCGTGTTCTTTCCTTGATTTGTTACGGTCTCGTCGCCGGGTTCTTTTTTTTTCTCTTTTTCTTTGTTTTTTTCAAGGGGAAGGGGGTAGGGTGGGGCGTGTTCACGGGTTACGCTCGTTTACGTTCGTTTTACAACTCTCTCGGAACTCGTTGGCACTCGCCCGGTTGACGGGACCGCTAACGTGTAGGGTACACCGAGGATAAACTGATAATCTCTCTCTTAGTTCGTGCCCACGTAGATCGTATTAAAGCGAAGAAGGAGAAGAAAAAAAGAAGCGAAAATGGAAAAAAAAGTAAATAAAAAAAATTAAAAAGCAATTAGTATCTTTACGCCCGTCGGTACGGTGCACCCGACACGGTGGAACTTTTGATTTCGAATTCCACGAAGAAGCTCTCGGACGCGGCAGCACTCTGGATGAATCTCGATCGAAAGTTCCGCCGTTTCGGGGGCTGAGAGGCGGAGGTGATGTAATCGAAATTCACGTGCGCGGTATGATAAAAGAGAGAATAATAAATAAATAAATAAACGCGGTGAATAGGACCGGAACGGGGAACGAAACGAGTCGCGCGCAAGTTCGCCACCGATCCTCGTTTATAGCGAGGCGTTGAACGAGATCGGCGCTTCGAAGCGACTCGATCGTTTTCGAGCGCTTCGTGCGGTGGAACTTTTGATTGACTATCCCGAATTCATTCCTGCGGTGTTCGTAATCTATGTCTGTCTTGGATACCGGGAATTGAACCTTTCGATCGATGGAACAGTGCTTTCGAGTTTGGTCCACGTTGGATTATTTCATTGTTCAAGTTACGCCCGATGCAGAGCAAGATTGCCAACACTGCGGTGCATACAGTGTAGATACATTAATGGTGGTAACGTAAACCGAGAGTTAGACCGTGAAATCGATTTGTAGTTAGAATCAAAAATTCTGAAAGAAATTTTTCGACGAGGCAACAAAAACGGTTACCAGTTTCATATCGTCGTGATAGAAGAACGCAAGATGGACACCTGTTCGTGGTTGAAGTAAAAATTTTGTTGAAAATTTTCTCCACGAAAGAAACCATGAATACGGTTACCCGTTTTACGTCCTTGTTATCGAAAAATCGACAAACGAAACCCACTCGTCTTTCCGGCTATTTCTCCAAGAGAAAGAATCTCGAAACGACGCGACACATCGGTCTACCTCGTTAAAAGTCCAGTATCGTTACCGCCATTAACGAGTGTACACGCTTCCACATACACATACACACATACGTACATACATACGCGTGATTCGGAGCAAACAAGAGCGAGCGGAAAGCGTACGAGGAGATCTCGTTGGATTTTGATTTGTCGAGAGTACAGCGCGCGGATTGTCAAAGGGGAAACGTTTAATCAGCCTAGCGATAACCGTACGACACCGTATGGAATATGTATTTATGATTATATTGTACCGCATGATAATATCTAGCGCTAGTCCACGCAAATCGTATAGTCGATAGGTTGTATCGTACAGTCTGGAGATCAGGGGGATCGCGTTCTATTTCGGTACACACGGATTATCGAGAAACGGTGAAAACATTTTTGCCTTCGGTTTCGATCGCCCTACTCATTCCCCCTCCCGTATCAAATATTTTCTCTCTTGCTAGCACGCGATCACCCGTTCTCTCGTCTTTAGTTTTTCTTATCCTTTCGAGACTCCGCGTTGTTTGTCCCGCGCTCGGTCAATCTTTTCGATCGAGTTTCGTTTCAATATTTATTCTCCTTTTTTCATTTCCCTCGTTTCTTCATTCTCGATTCCCATCGATCACCGATGGCGTCACGTACTTAACAACGCGGAACGTTCGAGTCCCTGATCTCTCGTCTCTGTGGCTTGTACTTAGAAAACAGAAAAAAAAAGAACAAAAAAAAATGGAAAAAAATGGTCGTCCCGAGAGCTTGTTCGTTTTTTCGAGTGACAGCGTTCGCGCGGTGGTCGTCGCCCCTTTGCATCATGGATCCTTGGCTCGCGGTTCATACTCGCTTGGAATTTCGACGGAGAAGGAGGAGGCTGGGTGGGTGGGTTTTTTCGTGGGGCCGGGGGAGGGGGTTTTGGGGGCTAAGAATAATACAACACCAATCAAACAACGGGGGAACGTTTATTGTACATCGTTCCTCGCCAATTGTTTCCAGATTACGCTTATATAATACGTTCACTACCAACAAAGAAAAAAGAAATGAAAAAAATCAAACAAAAAAATAATATATAATATATCATATACTGCCAAAATATGTTCACCGCCGAGTACATAATAAATCGGTTCAACTCCGTTTATCGCACGCGCGAATGATAATTGTTTCTTTTTTTTTTTTTTATATATTTTTTCCATCATCCGGGAATTATTCCACGAGTCAGTTGCATTCTCCGCGTTGCTTTCAACCGCCATGTTGTTGTTGTTGTTGTTGTTGTTGTTCGCGCGCGTTGCACGCTCGCGCGAATAGAATGATGATTTCGATGTACGAGCGTTTCGAACGTTCGATTTACTTTCATCGCGCGATATTCGGTGTGTATTTGTTTCCTTTTTTTTTTAAATTTTATTTTTCATTTTTCTTTTTTCTTTCGTTCTTTTTATTCGTCTTTCTTTCGACGAGCGAAAATCGATCCCGATGGTATGAACGATCTCGGTACGTCTCTCTCTCTTTGAACATCCAAAGAATTTACATTAAATTCTCGGTGAAAATTTGCGTGGCGAAGGATCAATTTCGCTTCCGGTTGAGTGGACGAAAACGATAGTACAAAGATTAAAATCGATCGAGCGATCCGAACGGGCGGCGACTTCGACAGTGAGCGCTGCCGTAAAACAAAAACAGAAAACAAACAAAAAAAGATAAAAAGAAGTAAATAAATTATTTGATTGCTGTTGTTTATTGATTATTCGTAACGAACGATTGTTATTATGATTAAATTATTTATAATTTACCGTGGATCCTCGCCCTGGAGCCACGTTGAAATAAGAAATGAAAAAAAAAAAAAAACTTACCATAGATTAATCGTCAATGATACTATTAACTTTTAAGAAAAAACACGGAAAGAAAGGAAGTAAAGAAGAAAAGAAAGAAAGAGAATGAAATGGGAGAGGCAGAGTGTATCGGGAAAGAGAACAAAGAAGAAGGTATCGATGATAACGACGACGATGATGATGATGATAATATTAATGATGAATCACACATTGACGGTGTAACGTACTATTAGGAATTATTACACGTGTGTATAGCGCGCCCGATCGAGAGCGACTATATTATGTATATTCATCATTGCGGGACGAGTTGTTTCTAATAACGAACATCTGTTTTCGGAAGAATAGATCGCGCCTTGTGCAAAAACGGGGGAAAAAGACGTCAAGTGAGAGTGAGAGAGAGAAAGAGAGAGAGGAAGGCAAAAAAGAAAAAATAAAATACTAGTCACGAATCAGATATGGTCGAGTAAATCGTGCTTAAAGTTTCTTCGATCGTCGCATAGAAACGTTCGCTTTTCGAAACCGAGCGGCGAAATCCCTAGAAAGCAATCAGGGTAGAAAGCTGGGTAAACGAAACAAAGTTAGGTTGCTCGTTGTCCGGGCTGGTTCGAGCGAGAGAACAAGAAAAATAATAATGTATCATCCGATAATATCCCTCGCGAACTATCCCCGTTCTCCGGATTCTATCGAGTTGGCGGAAAAATTCTGTCGTATTTAAAAACGAGATCAACATCGCGAGCAACCGATGGAAGAGTATCGAAAGTAGTCCTTTTATACCGTACGAGAGGTAAAACAATAAGAATTGATAAAGGTACACGTTCTACCAATTTATTTTCAATCGACCGGTAGTATTAAAATACGAGAAAACTTTCCCGCCAACCTGATACTCAGGATGATAGTTTTCCTGTGTGATAATTGCTGTTTCAGTTAGCGCGTTAACTTTGAACATGAGATCGTATGCGTACGACGATCGAGATTTTTTGTTGAAAACAAAAAAGAGAAAAACGATCGTCGAGCTTCAAGGTGTAAAGTATACAATTTAAATGATGTATCAAGGTGCGTGTACATGGTATTATATTATGCGGCGCGAGTCGAAGCGACGACGACACGGTGCATCGTATCGTCGCGTCCAATTACGTCTAAGATTGTAATTGCTACCGAGAAAGATAAAATTCGTACCGACGAAGAACGCGGGGAACGGAACGTTGTTCTTATTAAGATACTTAGTCTCTCGTAAGTAATTTTAAGCGGGAAATTGTATATTGTAACGCATATATATGCATGCATACTTGTTGTATACACTGTTCATTGAAATTACCAAAAGAAGAAAAAAAAAACGATATACGTACGTGTAAAGTATTGAGAGGATCGTCTCGTGCATTGTACGCGCGCCGCTGGATGATATACGCGTGCGCAGTGGCGCGCCGCGAAACCGAGAGCCATCGTCGATATGCGCATGCGCAAGAGACCGAGTTTCGGTGACAATTGCGTCAGTACTCCGACGACCGGGGGAGAGTATGTTTCAAGGGACTTGTAGGCACGGATTTTCTCCGTCGATGATACCGTGTCGTCAATCCATGGATTTGTCCAGTGCCCCGCGGTCGATGGACGATGAACTCTCGCGAAAAACTCGAGTATCGTTTCTTTCCGATCGCAAACCGAACAGAGCCGTAGGAAAAATGATCAATGATCCTTTCTGCGCAGAGTTTACGATTCGAACGAAGCGTCCCGGACTTTTGTGTTCTCCGAGAAAGAAACGGTAGCGGACGTACTCGATTAGCAATTAAAATTCGTAAGATACGGGCTGCATCTACTTTTCATACCCTTGTAACTTTCTATGTATAGGGAAAAGATTCATGAAAGAAAGCTAACCGAACGTGATATTAAGACATAAAAAAGAAATTATATAACGAACGCGAAGGGACGGCTCGCGAGAGACGCTTGCGATAAAAAATCGCAATCGAGGGCTTGAACGGTCCTTGCGACTATCGAATTATTGCCACGTATTACCGGAGGGGACTCGAACTACGATTTGTAGTTCGAGAATCGCTCGCGAATCCCGGTGGTAGCGATTGTTGTTAACCAAGACATGATTACAATGTACTTAAGTCTATTATCGACGCAATTTAATTACTTAGATCTTCAAAGTGTTACCCGTTAAATAACGTACGATCTACGTCAATATATAGTTGTTGAAAGGCCTGTTGAAGTATTGTAGTCGAAGCGAAAGCGCGATAGAAGGGTCGCTTCGTTGTGCGCACGCAGCGATCCACGAAAGCGCGTCAAGAGTCGCTTTGCATGCGCACAGCTTCGCGAGAGCGCGCGACCGTCGCATCGTCGTGTGCGCAGAGCTTTGCGAGATCGCGTGAAGGGTTGCTGGATTATGATTCGTACGAGACGGTGAACAAACGAGTAGTTTAAGGGGGGTAGTTCGCCCAACGAGCTCGCAAGAGTTCGTCCATTTGCTTTTGCCGACTCCTCGCGTTCGGTCGACGCGCGAGAATCGAGAGCATCGGAAGCGCACTGATTCTATCGAAACGATCGAGAGGTTAAACAGGAGCGCGTCGATGCTTCCTCGTCTCACGCGAGTGTACCTTGTATCTTGAACAACGTTTCACAGAGCGAATAAAGAGGAGACGCATACGAATAGACGACGTAATATTCGAGCAGCGTCCCGTGAAATTTTTGTCTACCGAAATTTTTTTCTTTTTTTTGAATACTGACAAGCTTTCGATCTGATTTCGTTACATGATTTCGCCATCGATTTCGAAACTCGAACGTCGATTTTGGCGGTAGGATATTTAGGCATTGGGACACCTGGTACCGACTCGAAACAAAAATGGTATGGCTGTTGACATCATTATGCTTGAAATGTGTTATGAAAAATAAACAGAATGTACAAAAAAAGAAAACAAGTTTTATTGTTAGCGTTTGTGGGTAATTAGAGAAAATAGAATTGGGAAAGGAGGGAGTGGATGTAGATAATAATTGAATAGATATCTAGAAGGGCGTATGTTACTTTTCGTGAAATGTATAGAAATGTTTAAACATAATTGCTCACTGGAGCAATTAAAGAAGCAGATGGTATAACATACGCTCTTTTTCCATTTTGAAAAATAAATAATAATCCAATAACGAGAAAATGATTTATTTACTGCAAACAGAAAATGGGTACAAAAGTCATTGTTTTTGACATTGGTATTTATCAGTTTCACAGAAGGTGAATTTGTTACGTACACTTTTTTCTTTTGTAATTTCCGTAACAGTATAAACAAAAATTTCTTGCAAATAGTTATGAGGAAAACAAGGTAAGAAGTTTTTTTTTTTTTTTATATCAATATTAATTCAATGCGGAAGTTTAGATTTTTTACTATGTCTTTCGATAACAAGGTGAAACTGATTTGTTTTTAAAAACTTATCTTAATTATATTTGACACATTGGAAACTAAATGACTAAAGAGCTTTAAGACGAGATATACATTTCAGACGAGGTATACAATAGAATAGGTTGATTATCTTACTGCGGAATCATTACGATCTGCATTACCGACGTAAAATAATTCTGGTTAGAGTAGACCACTTCGACCATTTCTTTCTGGAGTGAGCTCTTCGTTTAAGAATGACATTACCGATAGAAATTACAATTAGAATATTTTAGCAAAATACATATTACGGAGTACAAAGCACTACGAATTTCTTGGAAATGTTTTCCATGTTTGAAATTTGACAGGAGTTTCAAAAGAAATTTTCAATTCGTTTTCATTCGTTAGTG
Organism: Ptiloglossa arizonensis; assembly: GCF_051014685.1. Taxonomy (NCBI): domain Eukaryota; kingdom Metazoa; phylum Arthropoda; class Insecta; order Hymenoptera; family Colletidae; genus Ptiloglossa; species Ptiloglossa arizonensis. The sequence goes on from NC_135049.1 coordinate 17,532,641, forward strand.
GCGCCATCTGTAGCTGCTAGGCCAAGTTTGTCGAGGAATGATTCCTATTTGCGTCGCCAGATGTCGACTTAAGCAGTATATTTGCCTCTTAGCAGTTTTAAATCGCTTTTTAACACAATTGAACAAGTAATTGAAGTAGTTGAAACACTAAGGATGAATCAATTCGTATTATAGAATCACTGACTGTTTTATTAATAAATACCTTACCAGTAAATTACATCACAAACAATTCTTTAATTTAATAACACTTGAAACATTCTGACTCTATATTGTTCATTGGCATAAATATACACTTTGCATATATTAGTAATAAATGACTTGTACAAATATACAATCAATTGACTCAACCCAGGTTTCTACAGTACTCCAATTAGTTGTTTGTTTATGCAGCAAAACGATTTAAACCTGCTAGAATGTGGATAGTTCAGCCATCTAGTGACGAAAATAGACAATTTTCCTCGACAAACTTGGCCGAAGAGCCACAGATTGCGCCACTTATACCATATGTGTAATACTATATTGTAATAGACATGTTAAAAATCATTACAAAAATTGTCCTTAAATTTTACTACGAATCTCTGCTGCACAATACGTGCCCAAATTCTTCAAGAATTAAGCCGGAAAGTCGAGTTTAAATTTAATATCATACAATAGTATTTTAGTGTAGTATAAAAATTCATGATAAATTATGGAATTTTTCAACTATTACTGTTTCTATAGAATAAATTGATTTAACCCAAGTTCCTAAAGTAAACCAATTAGTTCTTAATTTGTATAAAAAACGATTTAAAACTGACGGAATCTAAATATAGTCCTTGTTTCGCCATCTAGCGGCAAACATAGAAATTATTTCTCGACAAACTTGGGAGATTAGTCACAGATTGCGCCACCTGCTCTATATGTTCAACAAAATTAGTTTATTAAATCATTTTACAAGCAATTATTTGAAATCCTCTATACATATGTAATAATTTATATACTCTCCCACCGAAGATATAAAAATTTAATTTTGGAATACACTCTATTTATAAATCTGAAAATACAACTTTCATATTAGATTATATGTATTACAATAATATGCTAAAATTATGAATAATAATAGTTTAAAAGTTTCACAATGGAATTGTAGAGATATTAAAAATAAGTTAAATTTACAGGTGTGCGCTCATAAATATGATATTATCATTACTTTGGAAACGTGGTTAAAACCTGAAGATCGGCCTTCACAGATTTCATATCTTGATATTTATTTATCATAAGTATTAACGACCGTCCTAGAACCATAGTTTAAATAATAATTAACGATATCCTAGTATAAATAATAGTTTAAAATATCACTTCGTTGAAATACCTTTGTTCGCAAAGGAATTTTTCATTGAAGTCTAACAAACTTTCCGTATTTAATAATACAAACAATTGTTGTATAAATATTATATCAAGTGAAAATTTAATTTAATTAATATAATCGATGAGTAATAATATGGTACTATAAAATTATAATTCAATTTATCGACTCATTGATATTTTATCAAATCGACTCAATTCCGACTTCAAATGTTCAGTTAAATATTATTCTTGGAATTATCGTCTTAAACAAAGGTCGGTATTTCAGATCGTTTTAGATACAAGTACGACTGATCTACGTAGCGCTATGATGTGAAATCTACCACCATGTGTTTCGAAGTCAGATGTGTATATATATTTAAATGTTTCGAGTTTGAAAACGTAGAGAATGGGTCAAAAACGTAAAAATCGTAGCGAGAAAGATGATTTTGAGTACGACCCACATCCGAAGCACCTTCAGGTAGCTCATATAAAAAATCAAGAGAAGCGTCTGATTATTATTCTAGAGAAAGCACAGTTGGAGTCCGTTAAAGTATGGTTATGTTTCATTATTAATTTTGAAAATATACTTTTATTTGTTATACTTTATACTACCTATAGTTTTATTTTTCTTTCTTCTATTATTATAGGTTTCCTTTAATATTTCGATATTCTCAATGGAAAATGAAATCTCTTGCGTCACTATAAATTTGATAAATGTATAATTGTAACCTTTAATTTTTATTTATACATTTGTATTTTATTAGGTTGGAAATACCTTTGAATTATTAAATTGCGACGATCACACGCACATTTTAAAGAAAAATAATCGTGAACCTGGTTCATGCAGACCAGATATTACTCATCAATGTTTATTAATGTTGTTGGATAGTCCATTAAATAGAGCTGGACTTTTACAAGTATATATTCATACTGACAAAAATGTATTGATAGAAGTAAATCCACAAACTAGGATACCAAGAACATTTAAGCGTTTTGCGGGTCTTATAGGTAAGAAAGAAAGATACAACAGAAGGGGCAGTGATATTGGATAAGAAACTGAATAATTTATATATTGTTTGTAATCAGCCAGTTCTCTTAAAAATTTAAGATTAATAATTTTTACAGTGCAATTGTTACATAAATTCAGTGTCCGTGCATCTGATGGACCAATGAAACTGTTAAAAGTAATTAAGAATCCAATTACAAATCATTTACCAATTGGTTGTCGTAAAATTACAATGTCATTTAATGGAAATAAAGTACAGAAGCCACAAGAATTAGTTCCATCTGATGAACCAATTGCTATTGTGGTAGGTGCAATGGCACATGGACAAGTAAGTTTTGAATAACCATATTGTGGCTATCTAAGTTTGCTATCTAATTGAATTTGTTTCTGTTATATTATTTAATATTATAGGTAAAACCAGATTATTCTGAAGATACTATATCCATTAGTAATTATCCATTATCTGGAGCTTTAACATGTACTAAATTGTGTACTGCATTTGAAGAAGTTTGGGGGATAGTTTGAATAAGTTGATTGTGTGTTATTTAGATGTGACTTAATTTCCATATTTTTTTACTTATTTTCATGTACAATTAAATAACTTTTTTAAATGTAAAACAAAACAGTGAAGATAAATAAAATGATATGTGTAAATCTAAATACAAACTGTCACCATTTTTTAATCAAATTATTTTATTAATTATTATGGTTAAAATTATTCTATGAATGAAAATGTTGAATGAAGTTGAACTTCACAGAGCAGGGTTATGTTTACTGTATGGTCAGAATTTAGAATACAAATCAATCACAGTTTAAAATAGCTTTGACACTCCCCATTGGTAGCATCAATAATTTATAATTTGTTATTAAAATCGTATTTAGAGTAAAACAATGTAATCGTTCTGCTTTATAAGTTTTATAATTGTTACTATATATCAATAGGTTCTTTGAACCAAACTCAATAGAAAAACTCTTACCGGAATTATAAATGCTCTGTATATGTTAATTTAAACGAAAATAGTTTTTCTTTGGATTGATCTGATTAATTATTTAAGGTTCTTTTTAAAAAACATTTTAATCATTTATTATTTCGCAGTTTTCAAATATATTTTTAATTTGATTATTTTAAATTTTCATGTATTTTCTCTTGTTAACCTTAAACTGTAAAATTGTAAAATTGCCGTTTATATATATGAATAATAACTTCTCTTTTATTGTATTTAATTGAAGCATAGTTCTCCGTCGTTTTCATCTTGTCATAATCACGTAGTTTTATTCACACCTAGTTCTGTGAGTAAAATGTAATTTAAAAACTTTCATTTATTGTTTGCAATAATTATAAAAAACTATGATTGCATGCAAAAGCAGTCACAAATGTGAACAACTTAATATCGAAGACATCGGATATTAAAAAAAATTAAAGGCGTTTGGAAAGAAAAAATTAACTCTAACTTTACTATCTCTATTTAAAATGATTATAAGGTTGTCATTTCATAATATGTAAGTGGTTACAAAAATAATGAAAAGTCAAAGTACGATTAAAAACTTTATTTTATTTTGGTTTGCTTCGTAATTGGGAAAAATATATATAATGTTGCGTGTACCTGTAGGAACTTTGGGCTACAGATTATGTCTGGGACAATTGTCGTTTGGGTAACATGCTAATTTCAAAAAAAAAAGAAGAAAAAAGTAAACTTAGAACGTGTCAATACGTTACCAACGAACAAGTTGTGAAAGAGATGAAGAGAAAAAAGAAGTAGCTTAAACCTATGCTAAGGCTGACGCCTCGCCTCGTTAAATCTAGATTTACACGTTGGTAACAAATGTGGTATAAAATATGGTATTAGGTACGCATTATACGTTCCTCTCTTGAATGAACGACAAAAATACATGAAGGCTGAATGTCCGTGTGTATCTCGCATTGTGGTCACCAAATGCGATGTCGTTTTACCATAGTGTATGCGGTATTAAATGAAAAAAAAGAGAGAGACGAAACAAAGTGACAGGATTATAAAAACACTCAAGTAATCTATAACATAGATCTTTTTCAAAATATGAAGCTGACCATGAAACAAATTTTACGCATGGCACACGGTTAACCAACTTTTTAAAGTCTGACGCTGAACAACCCTGCTAACATGTATAAAATTATGTACAGCATCGCGAGATATAGCTTTGTGCTTTGTTCCTCGTTACAAGCGTACGCACCAGCTATTTCTGGTTTGTTTTCTTATTTTTTTTTTTGGAAAAAGTTGAAAATTCTCGACTAGCGTACATTGTACGTTATGCGTTGGTTAAAATCTAAAAAAATTATTTGATACATGAAATTGTTACGAATGTTTATATCCAACATGAATTATATTAGGAATCCCTCGAACAATTTGTCCTTTGGAAGATACATGTTAAATGCTTAATTTCAGCAGGGTTAATACTCTCTCTATTGGTCTCAATGAAGACTCTCGATCGTTCGGTACTGATAACGAATAAAAGCAACGCGGCGATTACAGTAAAGCAACGACCGTTTCAACTCGAACTCCGATCTCTTTCCTCGTCAAACTGCACGGAGTTTAATGTTTTGCGCTGTTAACTTGGCGATTCTCTCCTTTCGTGAAATAAAACTTATTCATTTACAGATTAAACATATTTGAAGATTCTTAAAAATATACACTGCTCTCTTAACGTTTTTCCTTTCATCTTATCGTACTCAATACACGTTATATTCTTGGCCGTTCCTTTTTGACTAGATTCATTCTCAGTTGAATAGGTATTTAACCCGATACCACGAATACGAGGTTTAAATCGATACACGCTCGTTTTTTATTATTTTTTTTTTATTTGTTTAGCCAGAACACACTTCTGAGTGTTCGTCCCATGCAGCAACCTAAAATGCATAATTTTATCAATAATTATCGATTGTTGATCTTATCACGCAATCGCGATATAGATCAAATGTAACATTTAACAAATCGTTAATCAAAAATGTGAAATGAAGACAAGTGTTCAATTTTTTACCATACCTGACATTCACGACTGCAATACCACTGATTTCCGCAGCCAGCACAAACAAACTGTGCTGCACGTTCACGACACCCTTGACATCGTGGAGGACTATCCCTGTCCTCTCTGGCATCCCTTCCACCTGAGGAAATGCGCGTCTCCCTGTCTTCGATTACTGCTGATTCTTCTTCAACGTCATCCTATAAAATAACGTATAAAAATACACATATGAAATTTATTTGAATAACGATTGCAACGAAATGCAATGTAATACTTACCACATGGATTAAATTATTTGAGTGAGATTGGACCGGGTTATTGACAACCGGGGTTATTGTTATTTCAGTTCGAGCCTAAAAATAGAAAAATAAATAATATTAACGGTGCGATCGACTATACTGTATCGTAATATAAATAATTAGTGTTTTGTGAAAAAGTAAAATACCTTGGAAGAAGATAGAAGGTCGCTGATAGAAACCGGATTAGAGCCTTGATATGCCTGCAAAAGGTGCTGGGTTGCCGCACTTTGCTGTGGCATGGACGCGGCTGTTGGTGCATTCCTTTCTCTTTCAGGTGCGGTGAGTAATCTAGCTAAAGTAGGTGAAAAAGTTGTAGGTCTAGGAGATTGTGATTTCGTGAGAATTCCATGGAGCAACGAACAGCTCTGTTGAGGTGGAGTATTTGGCGGTGCCGGGGACGGTGCAACGGGATGAAGCGTCACATCCGGATAATTTTGAGGCGTTTTCACAGGTTCACCTAAGCAATTTTACATTTGCAAAATTAACGACCTTGGTGGTATTTAATACGTTAACTCGAAATGAAAGTTGAACTTTTCTCAACGTATAGTGTATCACGTACACCTCGAAATTATACTTTTCTCTTAGCGGACTATGTATACTATTTAAACAAAATAAAACTGATACAAAGCAGATACAAATTTGCTTAAATGGTATTTTTAACATTAATTCTATATACCTTGTTGCTGGCTTAGTTTAGCGAACTGCACAAGCACATCTTTAAAGCTCATGGAATTATTAGGATCTGACATGTTCGGATTGCTTTTACAGGAATCTGTACTAGATGGTCTTGAATCGACACTGTGCCCTGTTTCGACCATGGCTCCACCAGCTCCGAGGCCAACGTTCACTGAGTTTCTCATTCTGCGACCCCTGCAATTCAGATAAATATGAAATGTATGAAACCTTTGCTACAAGTAACGTTTAATTGTAATTTTTTTTAATCTATCCATTTAATATTAATTTATTATTCGAAATTACAAAGACATGTGCATCTACTATAAATATTTCACAAATAAGAAGTAAAGAAAGAATCTGTTTTCAATATAGTACATTTGTTAATATTATTAGATCATCTCACAAGTAATGCGTTATTTTTGGTGCAAGTAAAAAGTTTTTTGCCATTTTTCACAGTGTTCTATCACCTTCCTATATAGTTCTCCATTCAACTAAATCGAATATACTAATGTAATTAACTGAATAATGTTCAGTAAATAATTTACAATTCTTATACCTTTGACGAGCTTCACGTTCTTTAATCAGAAGAATCTACTTATTTGTGATAAGACTCCTTACTCGTTATTCGATCGCGATGTTCATAATCGATAATTTGTTTTATATTTTATCAAACAGACAATATTTTCTGCATGCTTACTATCCGTAACTGTTAACATTAACTCCGTAACAAGTTGGTTAAAAAAGAACTAAACACTCATTCATATTTTGTTAATATGTTCAAGCGTTTCTACTATTTTTCGAACGAAGATTGTTCATAGAACGAGTTCAATTTCTGTGCAGATTCTTTAACAATCGCACTACAAAGTTTTTTCGACAGCAATTTCTAAACTGTCTCTTTATCCAAATTTGTGAGTCTCTCGAACATGAAGCTTATTTTTGTAGTTTTCTCGAGAAAAATTGTTCAAACCATCTGTAGTATGATCACGTGGCAACGATTCTAGAAGCATATTTGACTCGCAAATAGGGTGAAAAAGAGTCACGCGAATATAAGATTGGAAACGCTACTTGTCCGAGTTATAACCACTTTTTGTTCACGACTTCACCTTTTCGATGATGCTAATCCACAGATTACAGAAGAACCTCGATAAATGCAACCTCAAATGCGTGAGAACCTTGTTGGTTGCATTGTGTGAACAAATGAAGGAATTAGTAACTTAACCAGTTAAATTGGAGGTGAAAGGAACAAGTAGTAGAAGTGTATTGTGCAAATGTGACTCCTTATGGGATTGGTTACCCCGACAATTGCACAAATCTTATTGCTTTTAAAACACTTTTTCCTAGAATTATCGAGGTTCTACCGTGGACGAAGATTGATATATCCTATTCAACATTTTCAATCTCATGTTCCTATCATAATTTTCCATCCTTAAAATAAGTAAAGTATCCTTCTAAAATCTGACCATCCACTACAGGAAGATCCTCTCTTTTATCCAAAAGTGGATTCTTTCCTCGTGATACAGTGAGTAACAATAAAATGCGTTTCTCGAAGGTAGACACGTGTCTTCGACTATCTAGCACAAAAGATGTCTGTCGTGAACAATCTCGGTCCTACAGGAGGTACAGAGTTTTTCTTTTTACAGTAGCCCTTGCATAACAGCATCAGTTTTGTTGCTTCGTCGCACTAATTGTCAGCATTGCTCGTGAGACGATGCGGTAACACGAATGATTACCTGCGCGGTACTGTTTCAGGGTGCCTCAGTCTGTAATCAGCGATGATAGATCTAACGTCGACGATGGCACCCTGACGACCCTCGCCGATCTGTCTGTTCTCTGGACTGAGAGCTTCGGTCTGCTTTCGGCCATTTTCTCCACCTTGTTTCGGTGGCGTCGATTGTCGCTGCGATGTTTGCTTCCCGCTTTTCTCTTTCTTGAATGGCGGCGAGTCCCGGGAACTTTCCTCGGGCAGATCCTCTTTCGAGCCGAAGTTTAATTTTTCTTTGGATACGGGAGTCGTGTTACCGCTGCTCTCCCATTCGGGGCCAAGCGCCAAGCTGGCCGGCGGTAAGGTGTCCGCCAGTTGTCCGTTACCCTCCATGAATCCCATCACTTGCCTCCTTCTTTCGATCCTCAGGTACGCCTCCTCCTTGAGCTTTCTCATGCTCAGTATTTCGTTCCATTCCATTTCTTTGGCACGTGCTAACTCGTCCAAGGCCTGCACGGGAACAGAACAAAATGGACGTGATTAAAACCCACGCAACAACAATTATTCTAAGAATCTTCGATTCGGAAAACTAATAGGGCGAGACGTGTCAAGTGTATACTTTCGAAAATATTGTTAGTCAAAGTGTCGAGGAAATGTAAACGTTTTGAACCGCGTTACTTTTAAAAGATCTTGCAAGATATTGTGACAAAGATATAGCGAAAAAGTAAGAATTTATAGAAATATTTGAAAGTTCTTTCCAACAAATGTAGATACCGAATTAGTGTTTTATTTTTATCACCCGTGACCTTGAACGGTATTGTTTCATATACCGTGGAATTCGTTTTCTTTTGCCCGATGAAACCTCGTAAAAGAGCTACAACGATACTGTTCGAAAAAGATGAAATTGACCTTGAAATAATCTTCGCGAAATAATATAAGTTTCAACTCTGTACGAGAGAAGGCAAATATTACGGTCTTGATCGTGCTTCCTTACGCTTCGATTATCTGCGGTACAATAAATAACCAAAAGCAAGCAGTCCAAACTAAAAAGGAACCAAACCAATAGACAGGTAACGCGAGTCGTCAGAATTAAGTACACGCGTAATCGTACTACATACCCCCAAAACAACCCAAAGAAGTACGATCAAGATTGCAACATTGTCATCTTTCATTTTATTCGCTCTACTGTTCGTTACCCTCTGCAATAACTGCACTGTTTCTAATTTCACCTAGCGGGGAAAAATATTTAAAAAATATTTTCCAGCCCTCTTGGAAGAACTTTACCCACACCGAATTCTATAATCGCTTTGTTGCCTCTCGTCATCCGTTTACGAGCACACTCTTACGCAAATCGTTACCGAGTAAACTTCTATACTTGTGAAAACTGATTTTTCAATTTGCTTACCTGCACTTCGGCTCGAAGTTGATCAGCCCTCGCAGCAAGTTCTTCCGCGGTAACTTTTTCACAGCCGACGAGAGACGATATATACTGCTCCCTCTGCTCGAGACAGGACTTCTTCGGGGTGGAATTCCCGTTCGAGGACAACTGTCCGTCCGTTGACTTTCGTTTCCTGCCGCCACCGCCTCCCCCACCAACGCCACCGCCACCGCCTCCGCCGCCTTCCGTTTCGGTTTTCGGGCAACGCGAGGCCACGGGCTTCTGCTGCACCGTTTCCACGGAGGAAAGGGTGGTCTTGGTCGTCGCCTCCGACTCCGAGTCGCAGAGTGGTTCCTTTTTTATCGAAGCCGAGCGGAGACATTCCTCGGTTGCGGGCGCCGCGGCGGTTTCCTCCGGCAGCGCCGCGCCGTTTTGCTGACTCTGAGGCACCTTCGGCGAGGCCCTCGACGAATCGTCCTCTCTCGTTTTTTCGGCCGAATCCACCTTCTTACCGTTTCCAGCGGCACCTTCCATTGCGTGCATCTTGTTCAAACTGTAAACAAACCAGCAACGCGGATTTCGTGAGTAAGCAGTTCATACCTGGACCAACCCTCCTGGCCATCGGGGCACCGCACTTATCGTTAGTTCTCCATCTTGTGAGAAATTAACGAACGTAATTTGTACCAACGTTCAATGTTTTTTTATATATTTTTGGGACTGGATTTTTTTAGTGGATTTAAGTCAGAGACTGTGTCCATCTTTTGAGAAATAAATGAATGTAATTGTACCAGTGTTCAATGTTTTTTTTTGTGTATTTTTGAGATTGTTATTTTTCTAGTGGATTTAAGTCAGAGACTGTATCCAACTTATGAGAAATAAGTGAATGTAATTGTACCAGCGTTCAATGTTTTTTTGTGTATTTTTGAGATTGTTATTTTTCTAGTGGATTTAAGTCAGAGACTGTATCCAACTTATGAGAAATAAATGAATGTAATTGTATCAACGTTCAATGTTTTTTTATGTATTTTTGAGATTGTTATTTTTCTAGTGGATTTAAGTCAGAGACTGTATCCAACTTATGAGAAATAAGTGAATGTAATTGTACCAGCGTTCAATGTTTTTTTGTGTATTTTTGGGATTGTTATTTTTCTAGTGGATTTAAGTTAGAAATTATATCAACGTAAAATATAGTTCATGAGAAATTAGGTTTATAAAGTATATTGTGTACTGTAGTGGTTAATACTTAAAAACTTTTTAATTATACTATAATGGGAACAATGAAGTTATTGTTAGTTGCTCCTATATCGTATAAAGAATACATGGATGTATCAGTATCAGTATACAATATTTGTTACCGTACTTTTAGAACTACATTATTCTTGTAAATTTAAATTAGAAATTGTATATCGTATATCTATTCTATACCTATTCAATGCCTGAATATTTTTTATTTATATTGAAATAGAAATAGTGGGACTTGTAATCTTAGGGACGGTGCCTTCTGAATCTAAAGGGGGTAGTTTGGTAATTTCGAATAAAACAAATCTTCAGTTTTCTTTGTATCGAGACACGCGAATTTTACTTTAAAAATATTGTAGTGAAATTTGGAAATTCGACAAATGTACATTCTCTGTACATTCCAACACTGTACGCCGAAAATTTAAAACAAAAAAGGATTTTATTCCAATAAAAAACGACGATTAAAAACTGTATAGCGATTTATTCGAATGTAATTTTTATTGAACAAATAAAGGATTAAATGATTTATCTTCTATTCGTTGTTCGACATTTTTATCTAAACGAGAATTTTCCCTATCTTTGTTTGAAATTTTTTTAGCGAAACATCGACAATATGTTATAATTTGATCGAATAGAAATTTTTGGGTCAGTATTCCATACATGGTTGTATTTGTTTTTATATTAACCACTGTACTGTAATATTGTAATCAAAACCTGCCATCTTGTTAAAACAATATCTCGATAACTTCGATACTTCGAAAACGGTTATCTTGAGGGAAAAAAACTTCTCGTTGTAATATTTCTCCCCGTTTCGTATCACATTCGGGGTTATCACAGTAATTGAGGTACCTTGTAGGTACAACCTGCAGATTTTCCGCGTGTGGGAATATGAATAATACATGCTAAACATGTGCAGGACATAATGCACTTAAGCGATGCGAAATATTAATATTGTTATATTATTTTATGAAATATATTCTGCTTTACGTCTTTCGTGTTTTCCACATTAACGTACACCCAAACTGCATAAAATTTACACCCTAAATATACAAAGCCTTTATAGAAAATTATAAAAGTAGCCACCTCCAATTTTCACACAACCCTTTGGTCTTACGGTTAAAGTTTTAAATATTTATGAGTCGTGGTACACCAAATTTCCGTTTTTATTTTTTGAATAAAATATCGTAAATTACGTCCGCAAATTGTTTAGCAACGATGCGAACGACAATTTGTTAGTTGGAAGATGGTCGATAAACTAGTTGGTAAATTCTTCCTTTATTTTCGAGAATGAACCTGCACGAAAATACACTTCGAGAATGAACGCGCGCATTTCATGAATAAGCGGATTACACGCGGCCGTATCTCTCTTCGAACAAACTTAACAGACGGTCGAAATACAATACAAGCATAATACTGCTGTGGTTCATTCATTATGAACCACTATTGCCACCACACCGTAGAATTCCTCCGTCGTTCGTACTGATTTTATTTCAAGCGTTGAAACTTAGAATTGCAACACCCTATAGATAGAGTGAGTCACGCTATTTGATCAGGTCATATCTCTCTTATGGTTGACAATAGAAGAAAGTGGTACAGGACGAAGTTAAACTGTTCATTAATATACAACTTCCTATGGCATTAATTTTTCCACGAGTGCAACGATGCACCTGTAAAGTGCAACTGCACTAGCTTAAAATTAAATCGTGTGTTTCTTACAGAGTAAGTCATTCGAAAGATACTTTTCAACTGGTCATATCCTATTTATAAACATGTGTAATTGAACAATTTGAAATACCACGTCAAGTGTTCATTCGTGAAATATGTTACCTTATACTTTTTATACGTAAAATAATGTGGATAATTGATTTTTGGAAAAAGAACACAATTCGTACGAAGAAAAAAAGGCAAAAAGAAAACGAAAGCAGTGAACGTGTCCGGTGCATCGTTGCACTTGCGAAAAAGTAATATCATAGAAAGGTAAACACCATTAAACAATACTGCACTCCATCTACCATTTTCTTTTTTTCTTTACCGTTAATCATGAGAGAGATATCACCCGACCAAACCGGGTGACTCATCTCGTACAAGTGTCAAGTCTCGACACTAGGGACTTGCGGCACTTGGACTTTGTAGGACACGATGGATGCAATATTTTGTTTATCAGATATCCCCTAAATCGCGTTATCGCTTCCAAGTATACATTTTGTCGTAAATAATTAAAAAAAAAGAATGCGATAACGTTTTTTTGCTTACGACCACGCGACACATCCAAGCGCGAAGAAGCTGAAATTTATTCCAAACGACGAAGAATATAAAATAAATAAGTAGATTGCGTATCGATCGGTAGACAATCGGTAACAAACACCGTTTCCAACGATGACACTGATAAAAGCGATAAGTCCGCCTGTGAGTTCGCTTTGACCTTGCATACAAAATAGTTGTCACTGAGCCGAAGGACGTTCAATGGAAATTGCCTGTCGTGCATGCGTGTATTATCATTTTCATAACGTCGTGTACACAAATGTTTATATCGCCACTTGCACGAGGGAACGGGTGTAATTATACGAGTTGCGCGAAGGACTTTCAATTCAGTGCAACGAATGCACTTGGACTTTCGTAATGCAACGACGAGGTAACTCAAAGATCTCGATCAGCAGATTCGTTTCGAACAAGTTAGAAATCATAAATAATAATTCTTGATCCATCGATCTGATAAAGTAGAAATAAACTATACTAGTTCTGCACTGTATGCCTTTAAAAGGTTCCGGGTTAAGTGTTACCTTCTTCCATCCATGGCCAGATGGATCCAGTACAATATTTTTATTTTCCGGGCAACGCACCACCCAGCTGTTGCATCTCTTTAAAACATAAACTAAACAATCGGTCCTACGACACCCGGTAGCTACGTGACCGTGTCATCAGCCATCGTTCGACACCGACACATTAGGTTTACATATGTTAAGACTCCGTTCTCCAAAAGCGAGTTAGCTCTTTCGGTTATCTGTCTTCGAATAATAAATATACACGTTTCGTACAAATTTACCAGCAATTATAATACAAACGGAAAACATAGAACAAATTTAAATGTAGTATACATTTTTAAAGACGTATAACTTTAGGATCGAGAATTAAAATTGGTAATTTTAACTTTCATCGATGGGTGGAATTCGATCCCACACGTGTATCCCATCGTCTGGGACCACAAGAGCCGAGCGCGCCGGAGAAAGATAAACAGTAATGGGGATGATTCCATTTTACTCGCTTTTAAACATTATAAAAATTATTTTATATAAACGAGGACCGGTGTGGTACTCGATGTAATTTTGCTTGGTCGAATACCAATAAATTGCGCAAAATTTTTTATTTTCTCGCTCCGAGCAATCGATCAATGTTCGGTAGATTGATTTTAATGTTGGTCGATCCTGCAAGTTTGTTATGATTTCGTACCGATCATTTGGTCGATCGATATTCGAACGCAAACGAGTGTGCGTTAAAAGCAAGGATACTCCCACGACGAAGATGACCCAGGGTGGTCTTCGCAACGCGTGCGTGGCCGTCCTGCGTTTACCCTCAGCATGAGGCACGCTTACACCCGCACTAGAATAGAAGGTGACCGCGCAGTGGGGTTAATGCTTTCGCGCCTCCCATGCGTTACACTGACTACATCAGGGAGAGCGAGAGAGACCTCGCCAGGATCGTGTTTTTTTTTTTGCAATTTTCGAAATTTGCAAAGCACGCGTCCCGAAACGTTTGAAAAAGTTTCTTCTCTCCGTTCGAGTCCTAGTCGTCTTTTTGTTGATTTTTTTCTATCACAGTAACCTTCGTTTCAATCGATACAAGAGACGCTGTTGTACGTTGATGAAAATTTAGTGAATCGCGCGAGACAAAAGTGATTTATATTGTTCACATTTTTCGTATACCTGAACGTTAATGATATATCTACTGAAATGTAACTCTTCGACCGCAAACTTTAAAGATAATTTTTCTAAATACGTACACAAGGCTTTCTGACTTTGGTAATTGCTCAATTTATTTAATTAACTGATTTAACAGCACAGTGGAGATTCAGACTGTGACTGTACGACTGTAGAAGCTGAATTTCACGGATACCCCGTTCAGGTACCACGGAGAAAAACGATCGAATGTAAAACTATAATGAAATGATTGCAAATGTTGCATTTAAAAAAAGAAACCGACGTCTCTAAATGTATACGCATATTGGAAAATTCCAGACACTGTTACGTGTATAATTCCTGTTCAGATACTAAACTAGTGAAATAATTCACAAAATTACTGAACAAAATAGTGAAATGATTATTAGGTTGTTCGGAAAGTCATTTCGTTTTTTTTTGGTCAAATGAAACACGATTTTGTTTAGAGTGTATAAACATTTTATTAAATTATATATTCTCCATTTTGGAAAACGAAACGACTTCCCGAACAACCCAATATATTGAAACAGTTGAACGAATCCCAAATCATTTTTACGACAATTCCGTATGCGAGAAAGGTTGAAAAATTCGGCGGGAAATTGACAGGACCGGGGAGTAAAGAAATTCCCGGAAAGTAATATTTATTCGAGGACAATTATGAAAAATATCCGGTCGAGAGCAGAAATTGTACGCCTGAGAACGAAATGTAAACATTGTGAAACCGAACGAAAGGCGTTCGCCAAAATTTGCGGCTACGCTTGTGCCTCGTTTGCTACGAGAGACGCGGTGCGAGCGCGCTCGTCCGCAAGAAGGGAAGAGGCTCAGAGGGGGAAATTGCCAGCGAGGGAGGGAGACCACGCTAGAAAGAGAGAACGCGAGAGGGGGGAAACGAAGTTCGTTGCTCCCGCTCGCGTTCACTGCACTTTATAGACGCGGATATAGGTTTCGCGGTACCAATTCTGAAAAGCCCTCGAACTCTTCCTCGAGTCTTCGTACCACTCGATCGGAATAAAAGGATTAGCGATAATTCTTCTAATCAGCACGCGGAATGTTATCGTCGGAAATTTCTTTTCAGAACGAAACAACCACTTTTGTCGTTGGTTTAAGACGGATCGAGAATCGAGGCGAGAAAATGGACGCAGCGAAAGTCGCGAGATGCCTCAAACGCGTGCTTTTCTTACATTTTTCTAGTAACCGTGCGAACAAGCGCGTGCGCACACTTACGAACAACCGAGATAACGACAAATTGTATTTATTGGTAAATATTTTTTACCGAGGAACACGTATAAGTGTTTTAGAGCAGTGGTGTCGATTTATCGAAACTCTGGGTAATTGTTTAAATTTTGTTTAATAACATCGTCCCTTGGTTTAATATTATTTTTATACGGTAAAAGATCTTTTATTTAGGAACGATTGTAATTTGTCTCTCAGCGACGAGTTATCAGATACGTGTCGCATAATCGCCCTTTGAGTTAAGTTCCGTAGATTTTATATCCGCCAATCAAATACAGGACGAAATGTATCCGAGTGCTTTAGAGGCGTGGAAGTACAATTGACAACGTGACACACGTTTTGCTGTTATTTCCTCGTATATCTTTTTTTTTTCCAAGCACAATGTAACAGGTGGTTTACTGGTTATATCGATTTTCGTTTTCAGCATTCTCGAGCATGTCCATGTTCAACCAGTATTTCGACTATATTGGACGAAAGAATGTCAACAAATTTGCTGCAATTTCTAGGTGAATCACGAACGCCACCTATGAGTAACAATACTTTTATTCACTTTCCATTTTTAATTTTAATACGTAATTATACAATTAAATAAAATATATAAATACTATTCAACGATCAACGAGGAAGCTATGAAGTAATAAGAATACTTCATATTTTTTTTTTTTACTTGAAATATCTTATCGTGAACATTTTGAACAGCGTTGCTTCGTGTATTAGCTTAGAGTCACTTTTACGAAAACTTTTAACATTCTACTTACTCCGTGTCTTTCTATACAATCCATTAACGCAGTTGTTAACGTTCGAAGCACTGCTTTGAAAAGTATTAATCAATTCCAATGCTTGTCAAAATTTTATTATTAAAAGAACGATGGCGAACAACATCTACCGAAAGATTTGTATTTCATCGGGGTATTACATCTTTCACAATTTCCAGGAGAGCACGAAATAGTAACAGAACTGTACAACTGTTTGACTGTGGCGATAGCGAAAGCGAAGGAGAAAGCGAAACCGGCTGGTAAACGGTAACTGAAATCTTCTGGATGAACGAACACGTGCAAAACCTAACGAAAAAGTTTCATCGCAAAGAAGCAAAAAAACATTGTAGATCCACAATCGTAAACATTGGCTTTGGTGTTAACTCGTTATAACGGGCGCGTAAGGTAGCGGTAAATGTTGTAAGAGTGATTCCTTCCTTATTGCACACGGTAAAGGTAGAAGGAAACAATAATGGGATCAATATCGATCGTACAATAGAGTTTTCACGAGAGTGTCGACGATACGTACACGTAAAATTATGGTTAACAGACCATCTTATCGATTCAAAGTTAAGCAGGTGTACGGTAAATATTAAACGATATTTTGTTTCGTTCTATTACGAGAAAGAGAGGCGGAATCATGGCACGGGTTATGAAGGAATAGCAAAATTTTCTTTAAATAACCTCAATGCGACTAACATCTTCCTCGAATCAGTGTAACGATCACTGTCACGAATCAGGATGGAACATGAGCTATAACTGGTTCTTATGTCGGTCACAGGATAGAAACTTTCACAATAATAATCTCAAAGAGTCGCAAAACAATTAACCGTCATCGTGTTACAACTGTTTCGTTGTTTTCGTGTTTCTTCCGGTAACACGATAGAAAGCAGAAAAAAAAAAAAGAAAAATAAACGAAGCTCGTTGAAATTCCAGTCAGCTGTTAAACTCGTCGATTTTCTATCTTTTGCGAGAAAAAACCTGAAAGTGCATAGATAGACCAACGTCCCCGAGGCTACACGGAAACCAGATTTTCGTCTGCAAAACGGTTAACGTACGTACGTTCGACGTTATATGCCACAAAACTTCAGCGGCAGATCGTTACATCTTCTTAAAAGTATCCCTCCGTGTAGAGAGGAAGCTTCACGAGGAATCGAGCGGAGCGCACCCGCAAAAATAAACGAGCTCTCGCTACGAGAAAAACCGTTGACACAGGAACTGAGTGGCATGAACACGCGTCGTATGCACCGTTCACACTCCACTTGCACTTTTCACCGAGCGTGGCCGCTCGCCGGTCACGACGATCCTTTCTTTCTACGGCCCCTCCTCCCCCGGAGACAGCCGGACGTAGTCGATCGGAGCCGATCGCGGCCAATCCTCCGTGCTTTGAGTTTTCTTTACCCGAGAGACACTCGGCACTCTCACTGTCGCAACACCGACGATCCCTTTACAGCGGGTGGTAAGATGGCAAAGGTCACGAAAGGTCATTCGTCTATCGAGTAAAGGAAAAAGAAGGAATAGAAGTAGAAAAAAATAGTTTCGGCACGAGCGAACGACGCCTCGGACTGAACGAGAATCGACTACGGTTACCGCGGTTGGTAGACCGGCAATTGGAATCGCGTAACCCTTTTCATCGCTTTCTCCGAGTCGAGGCAGCTTCTAAAGCCACCGCACGTTTCGCGGACGAGAGTTCTATGACCGTTCGAGAACCGCTAGCGTGTACACACTCCTCGAACGCGAAGCCAGTTTTCGCGCATTTACGGTTAGGACGAAGGACGTCTAACCGACTACGGGGCGTGCGAGTACAGCGAATACCGTGGAGCGCGAACAGAAGTCTAAGCGACGAAGACAGATCGCGTAGAAACGTACAGATGTAGCGAAAGAGAAAGAGAGACGCCGAGAGGGAGAGAGCGGAGTGCAGCAGGTCGACCAGCTTAGGTGGGGTTGCCGCGGTTAATGCGGTGACTCGAGGGGGGGACGAGTAGATAGAAGCGTGCGCGTGTGCGTCCGCGCCTAGATTGGGCTAGGTTAGGTTAGGTTAAACACTTGCCAAGGGACCTTGTAGCGGCGTCCTACTTCTTCGCAAGCGAGCGCGCGCTTT
Organism: Ptiloglossa arizonensis; assembly: GCF_051014685.1. NCBI lineage: Eukaryota > Metazoa > Arthropoda > Insecta > Hymenoptera > Colletidae > Ptiloglossa > Ptiloglossa arizonensis. The sequence continues at coordinate 17,551,284 of NC_135049.1, forward strand.
CGTCCTCCGTCTACTACCTCCTCTGTTCTAGTCGAGGTTGTTGTTATTGTTATTGTCCTATCCGAACTTTGCGACGCTCGTATACTCGACCAAAGTGCACAATATTTTGTGCTTCGAGATGGATACTTTTTTAAATGCCGTTTACCGTTACGAAAACGGGATACTCGGACGAGGATAAACTTTTCAGGTAAAATCGGTAGGATTGTAACGGCAAAGAACCGTTATCCTTTTGGAAGAATTTATTTTTCTTTGGACAACTCTATTGTCAAGATCCAGCGAAACGTATAAGATTTTTGCGCGATGCAGTGTTACGATATTAATTACTTCGTGTTCCAATAAAGAATATCGGACAAAGACTGTAAATGTTCGACTACTTGGGAATCGTTGGAAAGACCTTCTACGGACACGTTTGCTGTTGACTGTAATTACATTAATAATACCAGTTTGTCTTGTTGACGCATGGGAGACGGATTATAGGTAACGCGAAGAAAAAGTAAATTGTCGGAAACGAGTTACGCTTGTTCATCAAAGTGAGCAACCTATCTTCGTTCGCGCGAAATACACCACTTTGGATGAAACGTAGCGGTTATAACGCCTGTAAGAAAGAAATTGTGATATCATTAGCGATTTCTTCGCAGCTCTCGATCGAAATTCGAGTCAACGCATTCTTTGCAACTTCGATGTACCTTCGTCGTAAAAATTCTTTCCAGCGCTGTAAACATCGTGCATGGATCGGTAGCACGAATAATTTAAACACGCAAAAATAGAACATTGCACTTTAAAACCGTAAATTGGAACAACAACGATAGAGTAGAGGTCGACGCGAGCAACACAGTCCACGGAAAGAGACGCCGGAAAGGTCGACTTCATGGCGCAGGTGGGGGAAGAACACGAAGAAGGAAACCTCTGTACGGTCGAAGTCGTGCTATTATTATTGACATCGAATGGTTACGAGGGAGACTCTTCTTTCTCGCTCGAGTACATTGGAAAGGCTTTCGCGACGAGAGAGAAAAAGAACAATTTCGATCTTCGCAGTCCCAAAGTTTTATCGATTGGTACCGAAATTCCTCGTTGTCTATAAAATGTTATCCAATAACGAAAAGTTGGTAAATTCGATGTAAATAAAATTGAGAGTATTGAAAATTGCTCTCGTAATAAAAAATAAATATAAATAAAATATAAATGTCTATTGAACATTCTAAGGTACAAAAGCACAACCTTGAGAATGTCTTTCAACTCTCGCGACAGTGCGTAAAAGACCGTGTACCGCATAAACAGCGATAAACTGGATAATATTTACAAATCGTTGGAAAGGTTTTCGAAGTTATACTTAATACGGTGAAATATTTTTAGTTTATCGCGACGATCGACGTCGCATAAACACGTTAAACTCTATTCCGCGTTAACCGTAAAATTTACTACTTCTCTCGAGCACAGGAAAGCGTTACCGTAGCAATAATCAGAACCGTGACGATCTTTTTTACCGACTCGCGCACTGTTTCGAAACCGACCTCGGTGAAGACTACAAAGTAACCAGAATCGTTGAAATTTTCCGGAAACCGAGGCGACGACGAACAAGCATGAAATACCAGCAGGGTAAGAAAGCGAAGAAGGAAACCTCTATGTGACTGAGACTCGCGCTATTATTATTGACATCGAATGGTTACGAGAGAGCGTGTTCTCCCGCCCCGCTCGCGTTCCTCTCGACCTAATTCGCGGACGCTGACGATCGGAGGAGCGTTTTCGCCTGCTCGCGGTGTCCCTGAGCACCAAGGACGCTCTCGAGCGCGTTGGTGAACCGCGCAGAGGTTACACCAAAGTTTCCTTCGAACGTAATCGAGTTTGGTTCTTTTCCCTTATAAGGATCATCCTTGCCCTTAAGAACGGATCGTTCCACGACTTCTTTTCAGCGACTAACGAATCGCTGTTCTTGAGAGAGAAGAAAAAAAAAAAAAAAAGGTTTTTTTTCTCGAAAAATCCTACCGAACAAAGAAAACGCAAAGGTCAAAGTAAAAAGAATATTAAGGGAGTGAACGAAAATTCTCCCTTCCAACTCTCCGCATGTAAAACCGATAACGACGATCTTCACACGGGTCACCGTTCCGGCACCCGTATTTATTAATAACCGAAGAATCAATTATTGAGAAAAGCCTCAAGACGTACGAAAAAGGTACACGGCGAGTCGAATTTCGGAAGATAACGCAAGCCTGGGCGCATTTGCCAGAAACGATCCGGTCGTTTCGTCCCTGACCGCGAAGGCCTTTCTCGGACAACGTTGTATCGGTCAGAGGTTGAATTAGGTTAATAAAACAATCGCTGGCGCACCGTTTTGTTGAAAATTTCGTCACGCGTTTCCAAGAATTTGCGCTCGAACGAACGACACCGGCAAAAAATGTTCGCGTTGTCTTCCATCGATTCGTGACAAATCGAGATAAATAAAAGATAGAAGAAAAAGAAGAAGAAAAAAAAAAAAGAATCGATTGTCCGTGGGCGTCTCTCTCGATCATCGATTTCTCCAAATGTTTCATAACACCGTATATACGAAACTTCGGCATTGGCAATCGCGCGCGCGCGCGCACGCGCGAATAGGCGCGGGTTCACGTTCGAATATCGGGTTACGTTCTACGAAAAAAAAAAAAGCGGTTCGTGTATAGTCATTCCCGTTAATTTCGTATAATAGATCGATTCTTCCTCAAATTCCAGCGTGGAAAAAAATCGCCGCGCCTTCTACCATCACGCGTGGCTGCAAGAGACGCGCGAAACGCGTATACATGTAGGTTTCACGTACACCTACACCCGTTACGAAAGTGTGCACCGTTATCCAGCCGCAAAATAAATCGTCACCACTTTCGAACGATAATAAGGTGAACGGACTTGCGCGCGTGTATTCGAAAAAGAAAAAAAGAAAATCTAAAATCGATAACAATCGACGGATCGTTAATGGCGTGGAATCTCGAAACTGTTAAATGTGATCGTCTCCCTATGGGGGTCCGATGGGATTAAAGGGGATGGGTCGATAATAAAAATGGTTCGTCCAAGTCGGAATTCCCGAAACCAGTCACGTGTTTTTCCTTGAAGGACCACGATGCAAATGGTTCTACTCTTCGGTCAAACCTTGGACGATCAAGGACGTGCAGACGAACCGACGAAGATAGCTGTGAAACTCGTCTCGGTTCTGTGCTTTTTCCACATAAGATCACGCGGCGTTCTACGAGAAACGACGGTATATCACAAGGTGGAATGACGAAAGGAGGACGGTCGATTCTCGGCCCGAGGTCGCTCGTAGGTCAAATCGCTGTCGCGGAGACGACCCTGGTCGGCTGTTTGTGCACCAAAGATGGTTGGGTCGTCGATTATTGTTTTCTCGTTCTTTCCAGTCGACCGATTTTCGACACGTAACGTGCAATTTCACCGAGCAATCCTGCGAAGGATGCTTTTCCTCTCGATTAAAATTAAGTATCGCTGGATTCCCCTTACGGTTAAAAAATTGTGAAATTCTTTTTAATAGAACGATTGTTACGAAGAAGGGTAAATTTTGTTCGATTCCATCCACGGTTTTGGAACTAAAATTAAGTAGACCGTTGGTAATCAATTTCTTTCGCGCGTTACCGATGTTCTTTGCGTACTTTTTAATAGAACGATTGTTACGAACAAGGGTAAATTTTGTTCGATTCCATCTACGGTTTTGTAACTAAAATTAAGTAGACCGTTGGTAATAAATTTCCTTGGCGCGTTACCAATGCAACTGTTTTTAAACATTGGCGCGTTAACTGTTTGGAATTTCATCGTTTGCTCGTTAACAATTTAAGCACTAACATAATTTAGCAAGGAAGACACGGAGAAAGTAGTGACGCGCTCTTACCGGTATCAGATTTGCGACTTACTCCGCAGAGAACTGTAGATGGTTACAATATACACAAGGTTTACAGTGTATGTGGTAGGTTCTAAGTATTTACCGCGTATCGTTCTTTCGAATTGTGACCACAGCGATAACATACGCCGGAATTCTCAGCATCGATAATAACGATATCGTTTCATTGTTCGGTCGTGCAATAAGTAAATTTTCTTGAAATATTTTCGCATCCTTCGAATCGATGCGACAAATACATGTACGCGGGAGAAACGAAAAATGTGTTCGTTTCTATTTAAATAGCGGAAAAACGCGTACGGAAAATCTAGTAGTTTTTTAAACGCAACAAAGAGACGAACACAGAACGCTGAACGTGCAGAGAACGGGGTTCAAGTAGATATAAATTATCTGTTTGGAAAAACAAAATTACCTTTATCAATCGGACGGTTGTAATGTCATGAATTCCAAAACACATAAACGTGTAATTAAACCGGACTGGACAAAATGTTCGAAAAGTGTTTCGAACGAAAGTAAATGTTGAAGAAGAATTATCTGCACGTGCGTCGCGAGAAGATAAAGACGCAGAATCTGATTGGTCGATCCGGCACGGTAGACGAGAGCGTTCCCAGAAAGACGTTCCTCCGCATCAAAGACGCGTTCTCCAGCTCGCGAGTATTTCATTTACACGTGAAAATTTTATTTCGCGTTATAATCGAGCGTTATGCACACTGTGCGTGCAATTTCGCTACGATATTTGAATATAGAAAATTAATTTCTGTTTGCCCTTGAGTAAAAGCAACAAAGAAATTTTAATTTACTCGATCGTTCGTCGAATAAAGTTTTTTCTTTCATTTCGCGACTAAACGGTACAAAGTAAAAAGAGGTTACGTTACTTTCGAACGATACAAATTTTTTCAAAACTCTCGTCCCATCGCTAACAGGTACACGAATATATCGTGTTGCCGCAGAAATATTAATGAGACTTTATTATCTGTAATCGTGTAATAACTGCTTTGCGTATGTAAAAAATTATGCAACTGTTATTACTCCTCCTGGTTCGGTACGAATTTGTATCTTAACATCGAAAATGAGAATACACTTTTTACCAACAAACATCGTTCGATATCGTTAACACGACATTAACGATTTCGATTTATATTTCCACGAAAATCACCGTTTCATCACGAGGTCGAAATAATACGTGACCTTGAAACGTGATAACAGAGGAGGTTGAAACCGAAGACTCGAAGAAGAAACCGTGAAAATACAAGCCTTCAAAGTTTCACCGCGATAGTACAGTTTCTGTTGCGCACACTTCGCAAGAAACGAGCGAGACTTTCGAATGATCTGCGATTGTGGATCAATGCGCTGTTCCAACCAGAGGTCGCGCTAAAGGTCTTCGTGGTTGCCGCGCTAACCGAACATCGTAATCACAAATGTTACCGTTTTAAACCAGCGAGTTATTGTCTAACGACGCAGTTAATTGTTTATGCGAGAGATCCATGCTACTATTGTGCGTCCGTGGAACGAGGAATTGAAATCGCGTAACCAATATTCCGATAAAAAAAGAAATGGTTACGAAAACCTTATCCAACGTTTTTTAATACAAAACGAAACGGAAAAAAAAAGAAAGAAAGAATAACGAAGAAAAAAAAAACACGTTTCTCGATCCTCTACATTTAACCGCGATCGTACCGTGTCATGTTGTCAAATAAAAGAAGAGACCATATCGAAAGATAATGTAAGAAAGGAGAGAGAAAGAGAGAGAATTTCTTATCGCTTCCGGTACCAGATTCGTTTTCGAATTTCTTATCGAGAACGTAATCATCCGGGACCGAGTAAAAACGACTCACCGTGGCGCGGGTTTGAGACCGAGGGCAAGCAGCACGTCGATGCCCGCCATCTTTTGCTCCTGGTTCACTTGATTGCCGCTCTCGGCACGTTGTTGGTGTTGGTGGTGCTGCTGCTGCCGCCTTTCCGTGGCCGGCTGATGGTGCTGCTGCTTACTGTCCGCCAGACCGTTGTTGCCGGTCACTTTCTGGCCGGTTAGCATTTTAGCATGGGTGACCTTGAGAACGGAGCGCTTCGCGTCCTCGACCAGCATCTTGGTGACCGGCTGCACGTTCACCGGCACGCCGATCGTCGGTACGGCGCCACGACGCAGCCTACTGCGCACAGGAAGACCGAGCACAAGGTGCTCCATATCCTTCTCGTAGGACTCGTTCGTGAAGTGGAGGGAGCATATGCGCGCAGTTTGTATGTTGAACGGTATCTCGCCGTTCGAGAGGGGCACGCGACCGCACGCGCGCACCCATCGTGAGCGCACTTCCGGTATCTGGGGGAATCGATGGTAGCGGATACGACAACCGCGGGTTCGACGATGACTGTTGCGGCACGTAGCCACGGCGCACTGCGGCATCCTAACCTCTTAATCCGTTGTCTCCTTCGTATCGAACACACGCACACGCTCACGCACACTGAAGCCAATCAGCGATAACGTCCCTCTACGACATCCTCGACGATACTGCTGGGAATTCTACCGCTGCCGATTCCTCTTCATAATTCCACCATTCGCGCACCGATGTTATTCATCGCCGAACCGAACGATACCGACGAAACCGTTCCTCGGTCGCGCGAGCGTGCCTCTTCGTCCGGTGAGCCAAGATCTTCGATCAAAGCGGACGCGTCCTAGGCGTCGTGTTCGTTGTATCTCTCCTCGGTCTATCTTCTCTTCGGTAAATGGCACTTAAAGCCTGCTTTTCTAGTGTTTCGACGAGCCCGAAGGTCGCGACACTCTGCGAGAGCTTCGTTTACTTTGGTAGCGAACGCGTGACTAGATGCGTTTTGCCGGGTGGGTCGGCTCTCGCCAGGACACACGGGTGACACTTCGATACTCAAAACAGGCGCACGTGGGTGTACACGGACGCACACAGTCGCGCGCGGCGAAAACTGGAAACTATATGGATCTTCCCAGGTGTTCGATCGCCCTCTTTCGGGATCCTCGCAGGTTTTTCTTTTCTTTTCTTTTTTTTTTTCTAATTATATTTTCTCTTTTTTCCTCTCCTTTCGACGCAAGAGACACGTGCGTGGAACGAACAGGGGAGAATACGAACGGTCTCAAAGGACGAACGTCGCAAACAGAAGAGCTCCGATCGTAGATATTGCGACGACGACGTGGTGGTACGTGAGAATCGACGAGACAGTCGCGCGACGGAAGCACTCTTGCGTACTCTCGATGACCGCGGGAGGTCGAAAGGGCATCGGTACCGCCCTGCGTGCGACGCCCTGCGAACTGTGGCTAGCGATGTAGAAGGGGACCGCGGGCCAAAGAGCGAAAGAGACGGCGAGACGAGAGACGGCTGGAGGGGGAAGGGAAGCACAGCGACGAAGTACTGAAAAACGATGTGTGCGTGGGCCTCCCGGCAGACGCCACCACTTTCTCGACTCAAATTCAAAACGTCACACGCACACGCGGTCGCGCGCCTCGTATAAATCGACCGTCCACCACACACGGGCACCGGGGAGAGAACGGACGAGCGGAGGCGAAGGGGGAATGTTGTAAATTAGAGAAAGAGCAACAGCGAGACGATCGGAAACGCGTGTCGCACACGTCTTTTTCTGCAACACGTGCGAGAGACGAGTCCGCGCTGTCGGCGAAAGGTGTCGCCTCGTGTACTTTTCTCCGTTCGCGACGATCAACGCTGCGCGATCGTGACGTTGATTGGTAGGCGGACCGTCAAGATGGCGACGGATGACGGTAGCTGAGCGACGATCGTCAACGAGCGTACACGAAAATCGCCGAACGGTGTACGCACAACTCGTGGTGGTCACGAGAGAGCACCAAGGGGCAGCCGCGTTCCTCGCGACCGAACGGAAACACGGAAACGCGTCGTCTCGAATCCTCCCGTGAAGCGGTTCCAACGTATAAAAGTAAACGGGAACCACCGTGTACGCGAGAGATCGCAATGAAGAACCGTGTATATGTATATATCACGCGTGGTAGACAGCGTGCTAACTACTGCACGCGCGCTGCTTCTCCTCCGGACTGGCCGATCGGGTCCGGCCGTGGAACAAGAGACAGCCAGTGGCAGCTGCGTGTGCCTCCTCGTGTCTGCGTGAAACCGGTGAACCAATGATCGTGCTCTGGTGCCGTCGCGGCAGGGATGACGAGAATCGTGGAGGGGGCAGGGTTGGAAAGGAAGAGAGACCAGGGAGACAGGGAAAAAGAGGGAGGAGGTCACCGCTACCGACTAGGGTCCTTCAGGGGTTCGCCACCCCTCGAACCACGCGGTCCTCCTCGCCTCTGTTATCCGGTATAACCAACCGCTACCGATCTCCTCTCTCTCTCCTCACCGCCCCGCGCACCCCTAGCTCTCCTGCAGTCACCACGTTGCGCTTTCTCGACCTGGTCCTCGCCAGGGCGTTAGATTACGCGCTCTTTTTCTCTTCATCCCCACGAACGGCGCACGCTTTGTCTACGAACGCGCCGGAACCCGCCGCCGACCATTGTACGACAGGCAAACACGCGTTAAGAGAATTGCCGCAGTTCTCGCCTTTCTATACTCGACACGGAGGTAACCGTGGCCCGAGCAAGAAATATACCCTTGCCACGTCCGCGGATACTTTTTTAATTGTTACGTCTCACCGCGACCCCGATGGAAACGTTACGCTTTGTTACGAAAATGTCCCGACGAAACGTAACGTCCAATGGGAGAGCATTTCTAAAAATAGACGAAAACGGAGACGTTCGATTTTAGTGCAGAGCATTCAAGATGGAGCCTTCGATCGAACTCCCCGGATGCGTAATAATTCAGCACGTGGTTGTGTATCCGTTTTCTTCCGAATTACATTATTTTACCAAATCTATGGGCTCGCGAACGATCGTTTTAATTCGAAAATTCACCGGTGAACGAAGGGGAAAAGAACAATGTATTTTACGCGTTAAGATTTCTACGCGAATTGAAATTAACTCGTAACGCAGTTTCCGTGTATTTAAACTTTCCTTTCGTGGAGCGTTTAATAAACGTGGTAAACAATACGGTGTATCTGTACAGCGCGTTTCTCGTACACGTTACTATAATTTATGATACCAGTCTCAATATAAACAGTCATTTCACAGTTAATAGCTAATCGAGATGATAATCGTGTAAATTTCAACACGAAACGAAAGAAGCCGAAAGATTTAACGCCCCGGCGAACATGGCGGAAGTCGTCGGCGTTTCGTGGCTCAAATGGCGGCAACGGAGAACAAAGAACACCGGGCTCCTGCACGCGTTACGGAATTTCCCATAACTAAACGCGAAAGAAACATTTTTGCGAACGTATGCGAAACTAATGGTCTCATTATCCCGAGACTGTTCGAAATTCTTCATAATCGTTCGGATTACCACACACGAAAGGTGTTTCTTCGCTTTAATTTCAACTAAAAAGAAATACAAAATTACCGAAAGAGAACAAATTTGCCATTAAATGCACATCGATCTGAACATCGACGATCGTTAAAGTTAAAATTGTAAACGGTATCGTGCAATATCTGAAAACCATCATTAAACGCTTTCAAAATTACTCGAAACCATTTGTTTCGTTGTATTTTCGTTTATATTCAATCATACCGATCGTTGACAAATTCGATCGTATTCCGCGCAACAATTATTGATATTCGGACGGAATTCCATTACGTCTCATCGGAGACACTACTATTTCTCCCCTATCGACGCTAATCAGGTTCTCATGGCATCTTATGTAGTACAAAGGAAGGAGAACTTGACCCCATTCGATCGTAACCGAAACTGTATTACCGTGCACGATCAATAAGTCAAGCTAATTGTTCGAATACAAGAAAATTCCATGAACTGACCGACACGATCACGCGAGAGACCGGTGTCCTCTATCGAATTCGTGCGAATCGATCGAGATTCGTCGGAGATCGGTTGGTAAGAACGACCACCGAACGAGACACGGGGCTGGGATCGACGTTTCGGAATATTGCGGGTCCGTCTTGGGAATGCAGGTGTATTTATTTAAGAAGATGGTGGCGCGACAGAGCCAACCGTTTCCACGAAACAAAAAGCGAGAAAGCAAGGGAGGAGATCTGGCATCGAGCGAGGGAGTCACAAGGGCTGCTGGCACTCAACTACCCTCATCGTTTGCAACACCTTAAAGGGTGTTCCCACATGTCTCGGATGAGAAAATCGATTTCTTTTTTCGTTTTCTTAAAGATTAAGGTTTCGACGCCGGATCTGCCAAACGGATCAAAATTCGAAAAAAAAAAAAGACGACGAAGATACGGTGCCTCGAACAGCACGATGGCTAACGAGACTTCGCCATGGGTAAACTTAGAATACTAAGAATACCAACTGGCGATCCTGTTTTTCTCGAATCGACGTTTCTTAAACCGGTGAACACAATATCTTGAGTATCGATTCACTTGAAATTTTGGCTACACGTGAACGAAGTAGGATTATCTCAATGTGTTAAAAGCTTTCTTTTTGTAACGCAAGAATAAGAGCGGAAAATTTATACAGTAAACCTCGTTTTGTCCCTTCAACGTTATTTTGTAAATTTTGAAGGTTTTCAAATTCTTCCGATTCGAACGAAGGTTACGGTATCGTCCATCGACGAATGTTTTTGCAACCCCGATTATACAAATAGAGCGACTTTATTCTTGGCCATTGAAGATTGGAAAAAATTTCCCTGGAAACCTTCAGATTATATATATAAAAAAAAAAGTTTAAAAGTACGAAAGTCTCGTGTACACATCACACATCTGTAGTCTTTGTTTTAAAAGCTTTATTCGAAAGGGATTAGAATTTATCACGATAATGATCCGTACTTCAGATGTAAAATTAGGTTAAAGATAATAAAATTTGAATAAAATGTTACAGAGTGTTTATCTTTCCCCTTAATTGCACGTTTAAACATACCCCGAAAGCGATTACCGAGAAAACTTTCAACCCCTCGCCATTTTCTCGGTTTTCCTTATTTTTGGACATTATTTCAAAGAAAGATCGAACCTTGACCCCGTGTATTTTTCATCTCGTTATAATAAATATGTAAAAGCGTAGAATCTTTTTATCGGATATTTCTACGTACAGCTTAAAACAAAACTCGGTAGAATGGAGAACGATGTTGCAATCAAACACAGAACAACGAAGAGTACCACGATCTACGGGAAATACTTTGGAATACTATTTAATTAATTACACGTTTCTAAACTAATCATCTCGCTTCGATATTCGAGGCTAGTTTATGAATAACCAATTAACACGCGACTGTATTTCCACGTGTTTAAAATACGCAAATGACACGAAGAAAAATAAACTAAAGGGGAGCACGTTAATGAAACACCGCGTTACCATTCGAGCGTTGAATATCGAGGATTTCGTGCAACTTCCTGTTAACGTTTCGCGAGTGTACAATGTAATAGAAATGTTGCATTCGTTAATCTTTTCGTGGAAAAGTCGGTAGCTCGACCGGGGAACGAAAATGGCCGTTAAGACTTTAACGTATTTAGTAATTATTTCCAGCCTGGGTGGTTAAGCCTGTAGAGAATCTTTTAAAGTGCGTGGCTGGTTCGATCGCACGAAATATAGATTTCCACGATACATAATGTCGCTGATAAGGAACTACTCCGAGGAAGATCCTCAAGGGCGAGCGTAACGAATTAACAGACTGCTCCGACGATACTCGGTTCGCCACGGTGGCCATTTTGGTTTGATAATCAAGACACGCGTACCAGATAATGAACGTTCCTTCGTGTATTAGTGGGATTAATGGTTTCCCGTTGTTTTATTAGTAGTTCGTTCTGCGCACGTTAGCCAGATCTTTCAAGTTAGATAAAGTATAAGTAAATGTTCGATGTCGCTATCGCGTATTTGTTCTGATTCACGTTTCCTTCGCAATGGTCTTGGACTTGGATTATTTACCGCAATAGGGAAACGATATTAAAATAATTCATCGACCCACCGTGGAGAAATAATTAATTAACCGCGACCGAAAGAACGAGTATCTTCGTAACTGTTCGAATCGTCGTAACGCGGAAAATGGTACACCCGCTGCGAGAAGAGTATAACGAAAAAGTTGAAGGAAACAGGTAGGCTGGTAAATAATATCTCCGAAAATGCCGAAAAACGTGGCACTCGTGCTCAACCGTCCGCTCTCACGTTTCCATGAGTTCACGGACGCAACCGTGATCGATCGCCCTCACGTCCGTGTGAATTCACGAATGCAACAGTGAAAGCTGCTCGCATGGTTGAATTCCTCGTTCAAAAATACACGATCTTTATACGGAAACTTTTTTCCTACGGCTGATAGTTTCCGAGGTATGCGATAAAATGGCGCCCTACCTCGTGTAAGTGGTCGGCGTCGAGCGAAAGGTGTCACCCGTAATTGGTGGACGATTAAGTGTTAATAGCGAAAAAAAGAAAAAAGTTAAAAATACACGGTAACTTCCAACGACCGAGTAAACATAGAACCTACCAATTTATTGTACGTTTCACGTTCTCGAAACAATGCAAGACCCAACGTAGACTCGATTTCGTAAAGTTCGATTCTTCCCTCGTTTTCGTTTCGTTTAAAATCATCGACTAAAGTCAAATAAAGTCAAATTTCTACTTTTTCGATCGTAAGAAGCAATTACAAATTTGCGAACAATCCACCGAGATACAACGCGATTGAAAAAAGTAATACTCGTCTCGATAAAATATGATTTACAAAAGAAAGTCTACTTGGTAGAAAAAGTAAAATGTCGGAAATATTCAACGTGGTAAAAATTAAGACGTCAAGGACGTAATCGGACGCGCGACGATAACACGAGCCACCCAAGTTGGACTTGATTACGCGCGAACGCGGCGAGCGACGAGACGAAAATCTAAAACTCTCGCTCGTCGTTATTTCTGTCGCGTAATAAAACTAATTCCCATCGGTTTCGTCGCCGATCGGAATAACAAAAGGTCTTTTAATAAGGCATGGTTAAATGCTCCAGTTCCATAGCAAACGCTCGGCAACGCAACAGCTTCCCATCGGTTCTCGGCGAGGATCTTTTCCCCTTTGCGATATCGTATAACCAGGGCGACGAGCGTCGAAGTATCTCCCCCACGTTCTCGACGCTTCGTCTCCCCTCTCCGCCACACTGCCGCTAACCCCCCCCCCCCCCCCACCCGCGGGCCGGCGAAACGATTTTCTGAGAACGCTTCTGCGGAAACTGAGGACGTCCTGGTACCAGAAGCGCTCTCCTAACAGAAACATCTTCGCGGTGGTTCTCGACAGTTTTTGCCTCGATGCGTGGCCCCGTCGGTCGCGTCCCTCTTTCGAGCGTGCGGTGCCGAAGGAGAGAAGCCATCGAAAAGAGGAGAAGAAGCAGGCACGAAAGGCCGGCCGGCCGGCCGGCCCAGGCTTCGGTGTGGTTCACGCGGGCTCTCAAATAAGGACAGACCGATTTCCGGTGGTCTCGCTCCCCCCTCCAAACCTCCGCGGCAACCTGACCCCACTATGAACCGATCAGGGTTCTCTTTCTCTCCCTTCTCGCACGGTCCAACGTCGCACGGAGAAAGGGAGAGAGCGAGAGACGCGTCCCGTCTTCTCCTCGACAATACACGATCGTTCGTCTCGCTCTCGACCGCGTTACTAGAGCGCGTTTCGAACCGTTCTCTCTCGGTGGCTAGAGCGACCGTACCGTTCTTGTCGCGCCAACGATCGAGCCTATACTGGCGTCCTTGTCTCCGTCCGTCCTCGTCGTTGACGCCCGTCTTAACAGGGCAGGCTGTGTGCGGGCGCTCCGGCACAGCTGGCACAGGAGGGAAATAAGCCGAGGCGTCTCCGACTCCGGGGCCACCAGACACGGCTGCCTGGAGAACGACCAAGAAGGATGCGCAGCTGCGACTCTCTTTCGCCCGTTTTACACGCCAACATCGCCGTCCGTGCCGCAGGTCGAAAAATTTCCGCCCGTGGGACGAACGAGACCCCGACTCCCGTGGGCCGGCCGCACCGAGCTACCGCGATTTCAGCGCTTTTTCTTTTAATCTGCCCCGCCGTTATCTGCTGGACGGAAATACACGGCGATAGGAAGCGGTTGTGTGCCCGTTCGTCGACGCGTTTCACCGCCCGTCGATGTTGTTCTTCTCGGCCTGGCGACTCCGTCCTCGAATCGATACGTTTGCGTTCAACAATTGCTCGAAACGAGTTACGCCAAAAACGGCTATTAATAAACCAATGAGACCCGTATCGCTCCAGCCGCGACACTTAAGCCGAGACGGACAATCGTTTCGCAGGTTATTGAATGACAATTGATAAATTGTTCGAAACTTTTCGATTTCAAACGCTTTCGGATACGGTTCCATTTTTTTTTTTTTTAATTGGAACAGAATCATTGGAATCGATGAACATTTGGAGAGAACGAAGCTTCCGAGAACGGAAACGGAAGGATATTAGAAAATGTTTTATTTATTTTTTACCCATGTGTAAATTATTCGTTCGTTAGGGTCTACCTGTGTTGTTATACGCTATTAAAATAAAAAAACCAATTCTTTGGAATATTACTTTCGAGAATATTGTTAATACTCGCGCGATCGGTCTGCAGTTATCGAAAAGTGTGGAATTTTGGAAAAATGAGATTATTCTCGTAAAAAAATTTCTCATTTCTATACGAGAAAAGAAACGACGAAAATATATAATCGACGTTGATCGTCGAACAGTGTTCTATGTTACGAGCAGCGTCAAGCAGCTGATATCGTACACACTATTGTCACAGGGGCGACAATAATTGCATGCCCATAGGAAATGTGTATCGAGGTTAGGTTTTAATAACAGTATTTTAGCTGCAGCTCGCCTCTCACGCACGCGTGTACCACCCGTTTTATTTGTTTCGCGTTCGTGTGGCCATACCTCCGCGTTCGCGTAATAAGGACGCTATATAAATAAAATAAAAGTGTTCTGTGTCGTCAGACACGGTAATCGGAACTCGGTGTGTCCGCTAACGACGCGTCTTCGCACCGGAGTCTCTGCGAGCAGGAACGTCGGCGCATGCGCGTACCGGCGCGTTCATTGAGCACGCGGAAGATCGAAAAACGTTTCTTCCCGAGGCCAGCCGCGAAATGGTACCGGTGACCAGAGACGCTTTTCGTTTCGTTTCCGATATCTAACGAAAGAACTAACTCGAGAAAAACTCGAAAGTCTTCTTTCCGTTCGCCAACACAAGCTAACGCGATGTAAATATTACTTTTACGGAAATATACAGCAATTTATTTCTCTTACCATAATTTCTTCATCTCCGAAGAAAATGAACTCTACCTTCCGAGCGTCCCCTCTTTAACCTCTTGTACCCGGATAATTTTCATCCTTGCTGCAATACCAACCGTGTATTCTCCCTATTGTAAATTACTTCTCCGAGATAATTAATAACACACCAGCCGTGAAACCGATATCTTTGCATTATTTTCATCGAGATCCGATCGTATTCGAAACGACCGGTGTGCGTTTTAAAAGAAAAAAAAGGGGGTTAGTCGAAAGTAATTTCTCCCAAATGGCAACCGATACTTGAGCAAACACGAGAGCTCGTTTAATTCGTGTTTACTTATGACCGACGAAGCGGCACGCGGGCCGAGGGACGCGTCAACGAAGAAAGTGACTCACTGGCTGAGGTATTCGCACGCGAGAAAATATATCTGCGTTACCATAGAAAAAAAGAAAGAAAAAAAGAAAAGAAAAAAAGGAGAACCATGTGACGTCACGAGGAGTCTCCCGGTGCGGTGTCCGCTCGAAGACCATCGTCTTCGTTGACGATTGGGTAGGGAGAGGAACAATTCCCACGTACGGTCGCGTTGCGTCGCCTCGCCTCGCGTCGCGTCGCGTCGTCGGGCACGAGCGTCGAGCACCGAAATGCGCGGCGGGGGCAGCGCGTAGGAGAACGGTCGGTTCTCCAAACAGGCCGGAAAACGGTGGCAGAAGAAAGGATCGACGTAACGGTATATCGTGGACGGAAACGTGGCATCGGGACGACGAGACTCCGAGACAGGGGCTGGCTCACCTGGGCGTCTTGAGATTTTTCCATCGTCTCCGGGTCGGGCTCTCGGCTCGTTTTCCGGCCTCTTTGACCGCTTATTACGGCCGGGCCTAAGGGATGGTATCTTTGGTACACGGTCGTGCTCTAGGTGGTTCACCCCACTCTCTTAAGGGGCAACCACCCCACTCGTGAGGTTCTTCCTGTCTTCGTCTCGCTTTAACGCTGGCTGACAGTGAGGCTCGAGCGAGAGGGGACGAGAGAGAAGGGGAGACACCCTTCATCCTTGAGGCGGGGTCCCGGCCACCCCGCTGCTAGGTTCGCTAGGATCAATACCCGCCATCCGAACCGAAGTCCAAGCCACCCTCTCTTTGCCTGCGCTGCCTGCCTGTGCCTGCCTGGCTGCCTGGCTGCCTGGCTGCCAAAACCTGCCCGGTCCGTCTGCCCAAGTCTCCGGAGAATTCGAGTGGCTTCACGAATCCGTCAAGTTGGATGCTTCCGAGTCGCCCTATAGATGGGACCGGTGTCCCGCGGACACCGCGATTATCCCGCGTGACTTTGACAGCGACCGATGAATAGAATCGATCGGGATGTAGAGATACCAGGGTAGCGGGGCGACCGAGATACACCCGACAAGATTAGACGAATAAATGCAGACCAGAGATACCGAGGCATTTTAACGTTGTTAAAACAAAAGATACCGAGGAGCTCGGATCGCGGTCCCTCCGGTCCAATTTTCGTGGATCGTGATCCTTCGAACTCGATACCGAATTAAGGGTTTTCGATGTAGGAAAACGTTCCTGTTCTCCGCTCTAGGAACCACGTGGACTATTAATTGGTCAATTTTTGTCCACTTCGCACCTGGAACGCGGATCAACGAGAACCAGCGTTGAACACCGTACACGCATCGATTTCTAAGCAACTTTCATACACTGGCTAATCTTCTTTTCCGCCGTTTTAATTTCACCGAATCAACTGGATCAACGTAATCCCTAATTAAATCCCACCAGCTGTTGCCGCAACTGGACATTTAGATTCGGAACGATGTAACGCAATATCGGGCTTCGGTCGAGTAGGCTGTTTCAACGAGTTTCGCGTATCGTGGCGTTTAGTATGGATTATTAATTTTCTACTTCGTGGCGGTTTGTTTTTCTTTTTTCTTTTCTTTTCTTTTTTTTTTTTCTTGCAACGATAGAAATATCTCGCGCGAACCACGAGGTTAGCAGATGCATCGTCGCGTGGTTACGTCGTTAGTAATGTATAAAGTATGACCACCCGATCGGTTGTACGAAGTTATGTTTAATTCATCTTTCCTTTGTCCCCGTTACCAGGTACAAAGCCGACGATTTCAACGCGCCGAAGAGTCGCTTTCGGAACCGACGAGTCGTGTACCTGAACGTTACGCGGGATAATTGTGCGGAAGGTTTTGAACAATTTTCCTGCACGAAATTCGCGGCTGCAATCTCGCGAAAGACTACGGAGCCAACTGGGGAATTGTTCGCCGCGATAGCGTACGTTCGAATCTTTTCGCGGATCTCTCGAGGATGACGAAACCAAGTTAAATTGAACACCGGGAGAATCTCGGTATCGGGTACAAAATATCTTACCGATTTTTCGCGAAATAAAGTCGAGCAAAGTTATGTGGATCAATCGAAATTAAACTTAAAGTTTAAGGTCGAAATTAAAATTGCATTTACGACAAGTGTCATTGCAATCGAACGATAGAAAATATTGTTGTTAGAATTTAGAAAAATACATCTTGGTTGCACCTCGCGATGTGAACGCTCAGGGTGAGTCACGAGAAACGAAACACTTAAATATGTTTGTCGGATTCGATGGTGGAAAAGGATTATTTATTCCCAATTTTGACGATCATTGGTATTTTTTTTTAAACGAAACTGGACACGTTTTAAAGTTTCCACGGTTTGATGGTAAATTTCTACGTTCAAGGTCGTCGCAAGGTCGTGGTACGCGGCAGAATTCATCTCAACTACGATATGTGAAAAATCGAAATACGCGACAGTTTCTATTGAGCTCCGTTGAAAAATCATCGATGACCTTGTATACTCAAAGGAGTGACTTTGAATAATTTGAATTCCGTCTTATAGATTTTTCGTACCTTCGAATTCGAGCCACACATACTTTTTATTTTATTTACTTTCGTGACACGTGTCGTCGCATTTGATGCAACGAGAATAAAAATGTTCGATCAAGAGAAATAATAACTGCGGTGTATATATTATTTACCCTGCCCGGAAAAATTATACGCGCCACTTTTACAATCCAAAAATCGAATATGAAGAACGATTAATACGCAGATTTAACGATTTTCATTCCGAAGTCAAGAACAACTTTTTTTTTCACGTTGCAAAGTTGACAAAACCTGTCATATCGCATTTAGGGATCCCCGTACATCCTATATAATCGATTCCCTGCGTCTATTTGAATAGGCTACCACTGGTCCAGATCTTGTTTCGTATTCAAGTCTGGCCGGTATCAGAATGTTCAAAACCGCGTCTGTTGTTTCTGCATCGAAGTTGCCGACCAAAAATTACAAGGTTCGATATAATTTTGCAAAAACGAGATACACGCCTCGGTAGGTATTCCAGACGAATTTTTAAAGCGCTCGAAATTGTATTTTTCCTGGAACTTCGAATACCGTGGATAGTATTATCGAAAAAAGCGACGTGCATCGAACTCGATCTTTCGAAAGCCGATAGAAATGGTTTAGCGTCGTTAGCGATGAATTTTCTCATTAAACGTGGGAACAATAACGAAGATCCACCGGTAATTACTAATTATGGGATCAAGTACCTCGTAAGTAGGTTGGAATTCTGCTAAAGCAATATCTCCGAGTAGATTCTAACCTGGATTGGATAAACTGGAATCCTCTGTAAGTATTTCAAGAAACAGAAACAATACTTTTCAAGTAGAATCGAACACTGATCGAGTAGCTTCGTAGAATTTTGATAAATATCTTATCGGAAACACAACAATGTAAACTCGCGATACAATATTAAGCACGAATTAACTGCGTAACAGTTGTCGATCGAAACAATAATCCCGATATTATTCCGGCGTTGCGTTCGAGCTCGGTCGCGGTTTTTGGAATTCAAGGTCACACGAAGGTCGTAATCCGAACACGACGGAATTCAACGCAACATTCGTCGCAGGACGCAAGAGAGAAAGAGAGAGAGAGATAAAAAAAAGAAATACGTGTACAAATGATTTTGTCCATACCACTATAAATGCAAGGAAGGCGTGAGGCTTCCTATTGATAGAATGAAATTGATGACGCACATTCTGTAGCGATGGGATAGATACGATTAAGTATCGACGATACTCGAGCAACTCGGTACCAAAGCACTTACTGTGGAAACATCGGAAGATATCGAAATTTCAGGTACTTACTTGGTATCGATTCGCAGAGAATACTTGATCGATACCAGTGTCGTACGATACCGAAGAGAAATCAATACCGTTACAAATCGATCAAGAACAATCTCTACTGAACCGTATCTACGTTGAATGTTCGACCAACGGTGTTCGTGTACTCGGATATTCGAACGATGACGTTCGTACTGACTCGATATTACGGTACAACGATCGAACACTTCGATACTCAAAGATATTCATTCTTTGCGCTCGAGTAC
Organism: Ptiloglossa arizonensis; assembly: GCF_051014685.1. Classification (NCBI taxonomy): domain Eukaryota; kingdom Metazoa; phylum Arthropoda; class Insecta; order Hymenoptera; family Colletidae; genus Ptiloglossa; species Ptiloglossa arizonensis. The sequence continues at coordinate 17,570,782 of NC_135049.1, forward strand.
ACCGTAAAATCTTCAAATACCCTCGTCCGAAAAATGTGCATCCGGAGCACCCTGCAGAGTCTTTCCAATGTTTCGGGTTCCGCGTATTCGACTCGATCCCATCCGTACCCGTTCCTACGAAGGAACTCCACTCGTGATCGCGCACAGCTCCGATACGGTTAATTACAATATCGAAAGCAGCGCCGAGTTATCGATGGATTCGAGGCTTCGGAGGTTTCCACCCTCTCCCTTCCTCTCGGTGGTTTCATCGTCGAAAGACCGAGCGAGCAGCCGATACATCGAATCGTTTCGGACCGGTTCGATCGCGAATCGTTCGATCCCCCGTTGAGAACCACCGAAAACTCTGCGTCCCGTACGGCCAACGGGTCGCGTCTTTTTCATTCTCGGATCGAAAAGGGTTGAAAGGAGGACCGTTCGCTTTTGGAGTATGGAGCGAAATGCGTCTCGCAGGCGCGTTCTTCCTTCCTCTCGTTATTGCTACAAACGCGAGAGCGCAAGAGGGGTCAGAGCTCGTTTGGAGGGCGGAATCGCGAGGGGGATTTCCAGGAGGGGGATGAACGCGCGTGGTGAGACACACAGGGGCTGCCAGGCACGCCTGAGGGTGGTGGTATTGCACGATGGGAACGGATGGTAACCGACCGGGCTTGGATCACCGGATGACGTCATTCCCGCGTTACCAGGATACCAAAGATCAAAGACCAATGAAAACGTCACCTTCTCGCGGTGTACCTCTGAGGTCGAAGTCGACCAAACAATACCGAGCCTCTCTCTCTCTCTCTCTCTCTCTCTCTCTCTCTCTCTCTCTCTCTCTCTCTCTCTCTCTCTCTCTCTCTCTCTCTCTCTCTCTCTCTCTCTCTCTCTCTCTCTCTCTGTATGTGTTTCTATCTCTCTCTATCTATCTCTCGAGTTTACTTTTCCCTTCTCTCCTCACACGAAGCTGACTGTTGTGCTTATGGTAATGATACCTCCTGTCTTCGTTCCCGATCTCTATCTGACCGTGCAGCACCGAGAAGAGACCCGCCCCGAGGATAATGCCGCGATCGCGTGGCATCGATCGCTGATATTTTATTTATACCCGACGTCAGATACCGAAACAAGGATACCGGCACAGGAGACGCGCCGGAACGAATAATCTATGATAATTATTCCAGTGAGAGTTTACTCCGCCTTATTGGACCCGTGCGTTTAACCTTCGACCCTCTACCGACCGGCTTACATCGCTTCTTCGGGTTCGAGACGCTCTTACCGGAACCGGGGAACGCTGTCCACGGGAGTGATTTATTTATTTCTTCTTTTTTTTTTTCTTCTTTTTTCCTCTTTCTTCTCTGCTTTCTCTTCTTGGAAACAAGACACCCGGACCAATATCCACCTTAAATTATTCCTTCCGTTGGATTCGTTAACGCAGCCCCGATGGACTCGAATACGTTTCACCCCTATTCCGGGAGCGAGTTCGCGACGAAATTATTCCTCCGGCGAGGGGGGAAATACCAGAGATTTATTAAATCTGTTCCTCTGGTGTGCCAGTCCGAGTGGAAATCGAAAACGCGATACCGGTAGTTTTCGACGGTGATGTCGCAAATTTTTCGTTTGTTCTTTTCTGTTTTTTTTTTTTTACGCGCGAGTAAAAATATACAGGAATCCGGGTATTGAGGTTTCCTTGCGTTTCCAACGGTTTTCGAGACGATGGGGTTGCAACTTCGGAGAGTGGTTCCAACCCCTTGAACGGGAGTTTCGACGGGTAGCAAAAATTAAATCTCACTTTTCGAAGTGAGCGTGCAAATCTGTAAAGTTGTGTGAAAATATTGCGAGTTTTACACTATTAAAAAAAAATATTCTTTCGCGGGCTTTCGTCAGGGCGATAAGAATGTTTGCCGACCTTGGTGATCAATATCCAGGTTCCGAGAGATTCGATAAATACCCAGTATCTACGGTTCTTTGTTCCGTACGTTCGATACCAACCAAAATGGCCGATGGCGCTCGCGTACGCGTCGATCTCGGTCTGGAAATTCGCCGGGTTCCACGTAGCTGAGCGAATCGAAACGTTAGTAGCGGTGGATTCCAACGGATCCGAGTATTTTGCAGCCTACGCGAGACGACTTGGATATTTCGACGCCTGTGCCTGGTCGAAAGCGAGGTCAACTGGGAGACGGGGTGGACGTTCTTTCGAAATTCAGTCCCGGGGCTCAGAATGGACTTTAATTGTAAATGAGGAAACACAGTGCTTTCGGTATTGTTCACACGATTCTATGCTTTCTTCGGGGTATTAGGTCGCGACGTGTATGTGTGTGTGTGTTCCTAAAATCCTTTAACCGTGATAAAAAATTGCGCGATAATTGATTCTACTGTCGGTCGACTTGTCGACAACTGCTCTACGTAACACCTTGCGTTTCAAACTAAAGGTAATTCTAAAAAGTGAAGTTTAAACTAAAGGAACCCATTACGGTTTAGCGTGGACGGGAAAGGAAATTTGTAACGTACAAAAATACTCTATCGGTACATTGATCGCTGAACGTTGAAATTAAATACACCGCCCATTTCGTGCAATAAGTGCCCTAGTTTCCAAAGTCGAGTTCATCGAAACTCTACAAACATGCTATTCAAATTTTCACGATACTTTATTTACGTAGCTTGTAAAAAGAAAACACACAAATTCAACCACGTATAAGATACTGACCCTCAAACGACCTTCGATAACAAAAATACCTCGATTGAAACGACGCGTACCTCGATTAACGCTAAATATACCAACCAGCAAAAATGGCTGGTTCCTTAACAAAGAAATTTACTTCAAATCCCTATGCGCGCGATCAATTTGACAAATTCCTCTTTCCGATCGATTCGTCGATTTCCCTGAAATACACACTTGCGATCAACGATCGACCCTATCGAACGAAATTATTTACTTCGGACGAAATTGCCTCGATCCAGTCTCGAGATCGTTCACTCGGCAAATCGCTACGTTGGAAGCAACGAGCGCTAAATTGTAACATTTCGAGCGTAAACGGTAGACGGATCCATCGGCGAACGAATTCTTCGAACGATTCGAATTTTCTTCCCCGATTCTGCACGCGAGCCCTTTGTCGTAAATTTACGCGCGGTGCACGGCTCTTGGGTATCGAAGGGACCGATGTTATTGCGAATATTTCCAACGAGAAAAAATACCGAGGGCGCGTTGTTGCATTCAGACCGTGCCGGGGCCTTCGAAACTCGAGGCTTAGAAATCCTGTCGAGCTGACCGCGGGGAACGTCTTATCCCTCCAAGAGACAAAGCATTTCCATGGCCTCAGGTACCAAAACCTTCAAGGCCGCGCAGAAAACCTGCCCGAACCGGCGAACTTCGGATCCCGATACCTAGGAACTTCCAGGAAACAGCCGTTACATCGTCCAAGAAGGGACCAAGAGGAGAGTTTAGGTACGTTCGTACGAGCGAAGGAGGGCCACTCTCACGGCCAAGTGGTGGATTGCTTCACCACCATCGTGCTGGTACCACCACGCACGCCCGAAAGATCCCAAGGAAGGGCTGACAGACACGAACCGACGCGGCGCGGCGCGACGCGGCGCGACGCACACGCTCCCGAGAAAGTATTCACCAGGGAAATGGTTTCTGATCGCGTAACGGTCGATTGGACACTTCGAGAGGTTTTATTTATTGCCGATAAAAAAATTAATTTTTCCTTCTCCTTCTCCTTTTCCTTCTCTTCCTTTCTTTCTTTTTTTTGGTGGTAGTAGACCTTTCGCAATATTTTATTATTTTATTCGTCCTCTAAAGTGGAACACACCGTAATCTTATTTTTGAACTTTGTCGAAGTTTACTCACTTCGTGTGCGAAAATACACAGGACGAGAAGTTTCGTTTGTGGAAATTAATTAAAAACGTTTACTTCGCGCGTGACACTTCGTACGGTACTATTTATCGGTGATACCAAAATTTTCCTTCTGGTTTTCTTTTTCTTTCTTTCTTTCTTTTTTTTTGGAGTAGACCTTTCGCAATATTTTATTATTTTATTCGTCCTCTAAAGTGGAACACACCGTAATCTTATTTTTGGACTTTGTCGAAGTTTACTCACTTCGTGTGCGAAAATACACAGAACGAGAAGTTTCGTTTGTGGAAATTAATTAAAAACGTTTACTTCGCGCGTGACACTTTGTACGGTACTATTTATCGGTGATACCAAAATTTTCCTTCTGGTTTTCTTTTTCTTTCTGTCGCAGACTTTTCGTAATATTTTATTATTTTATTCCCCCTCTGAAGTGGAACACACCGTAATCTTATTTTTGGACTTTGTCGAAGTTTACTCACTTCGTGTGTGAAAATACACAGGACGAGAAGTTGCTCGCGGAAATAAATAAAAAATTGGATTTACTTCGCGCGTGACACTCTGAACGGTACTATTTATCGGTGATACCAAAATTTTCCTTTTCTTTTTTTTTTTGTAGTAGATCTTTCGCAATATTTTATTATTTTATTCCCCCTCGAAAGTGGAACACACCGTAATCTTATTTTTGGACTTTGTCGAAATTTACTCACTTCGTGTGTGAAAATACACAGGACGAGAAGTTGCTTGCGGAAATAAATAAAAAATTGGATTTACTTCGCTCGTGACACTTTGACCGATACTATTTATCGGCGACGTAAAAATTTTCCTTCTCGTTTTCCTTTTCTTTCTTTCTTTTTTTTTTGTCGCAAACCTTTCGCGATATTTCATTACTTTATACGCCTTGTCGAAGTTTACTCACTTCGGGTGTAAAAATTACACAGGAAGAGAAGTTGCTCGCGGAAATAAATAAAAAATTGAATTTACTTCGCGCGTGACACTTTCTACGTTACTATTTATAGACGATGTAAAAATTTTCCTTCTCGTTTTCCTTTTCTTTCGCTTCTTTTTTCTCGCAGACCTTTCGCAATATTTTATTATTTTATACGCCCTGTAAAGTGGAACACACCGTAATCTTATTTTTGAACTTTGTCGAAGTTTACTCGCTTCGTGTGTGAAAATTACAGGACGAGAAATTGCTCGCGGAAATAAATAAAAAACATCTACTTCGCGCGTGACACTTTGAACGGTGGTATTTATCGCCGATAAATAAATGAATTTTTCTTCCGGACGTTTCATTGTTTCTTTTTCCACTCTTTGAAGTGGAACACGAGACACGATCTCACGGTGTTTTATCAACATTTAGTTGCTTCGCGCGTAACCTTTTCAGTTACGGAATCTAGTTACTTAAAGAAATAGGCAAAAACGACCACTTCGCGTACGACACGATGGGTTCTATTTATCGGTGTTAAAAAAAATTAATTTTTCTTTCTCGTTTTCCCTTTTTACCGAACCTTTCGTATATTCTACTTTCTGGAGTGAAATATCTCCGCAATGTTATTTGTTATTTTTACGTTATCGTACTTTATCAATGCTCATTTGTTTCGTGTGTAACCTTTGCAATAACACTGGTTCTACTTACTTAGAGAAATAGGCAAAGAAACGACCACTCCACGTATGACTTTTTTTGCGAGTATTAGGTTCTCATAGATCATCCTTGTATGGGGTTATTCCCCGAAAACCGAACCCCCGAATAATTTTCTTCGTTTCCAGACCGAGAAAAAACTGATGACGATGTTATTGATACAATATTGAAAGCCAATTATCAAGCAGAATGAATCTTCTCCTCAAGATTGTACAAACTGATCATCGGTCAAGCTTCAAAATTTGAAACCATCGACCTCGAAAAGAAAATCCTTTTCGTCCAGTGATTGTCCCTAACAATTATACAAATTACTATTATAATTATTCTTCTTCCATCTTTTACAATATTTAGTTCAATCTCCAGCTACTATTTATTTTCCAGATATCATCCACTCTATATCAACAATATCCAGTTAAAAAAGTAACTTCCAATGATCTTCCACTTCCAAATTCTTTGTCCAAACTACAAAACTTTCGCTAAAATTCAAATCTCAGTTCAAAGAGCTTTCTTAAACAGTATACGCTGAAAAGATTTCAAAACTAACGAAATCGTCCTAAAATCGTACGATGCACGATCGTCGTTACGATAGATCGATAAAGTCGCTCTTTTTGCATAGAACTTGCAAAGATTCTTCGTACGTTTACCTGTGATCGGTTACGTTTCGTTGATATCGACGGACACGAATAATTCACGCTTGTTATTTCGTTTTGTCATGACTCGCGAAACACTAACCGACAGGTGTTAGAGGTGTTCGCGATCACTCGGTTACGGATAAACCGAACGTCTCGTAATTCCCAAGGGAATGATTTTCGTAGCCATGTTTATTGTATCGCGGTGAACTCGACATTGTGTTCCGTTCCAGCTGGTTTCACGTCGAGTCCCAGCCGACATTGAATTTTACGACAAGTACTCCATGTTCTAGCGATCCCTGGTATATTTCCCTATAATATTACGATCGCGGGCAAGGTGAGTCGCCTAAACGCGTCTCGGTCGCTTCCGTCGATGCGATAAAGTGTCTGCAATCGAACGTATCGAGGAAAAAATATCTCTCCCGCAAGGTCGGAGCTTTTCGAAATTTCAAAGTCGTCGATATCTTTCCAAATAGGACAGCACGTATGTATACAAATATATTTTTTTTCTTCCCCCGCGATATTACAACCGAAAGAAAGAGAAACCGAACGATGTACGGCACGTTGATCTTCCGATGACCTTCTGTGGAGCTATTCTTATAAAATCATAATTTACTGTATAGGGGCGAGTGTTTACCTTATTCGAGAAGAGTACTAATAAACATTGGAACATTTTCGTCGTGTTTTGTTTCTCGAACAAAATCCAGTCGTATAGGCATCGTTTCGATCACGGTTAGGGAAGTCACGATTGTAGTAGCTACTCGGAAGGTTATCTAAAGGTCACCGTATCGTACACGATTGTATTTCTCGTTTTCGTAAGTACGATTCTACGGTTGTGAGAACGTTCCATTTGGAAAAATGTCGGCGAGTTTGGAACCTTGAAAATATCGACCTTGAGGAAAATATTGCATATTTCCTCTATACCGCGTACGTATTTTCGAAAACAAGATCGTTACTGTACGATTAGGTACAAATGAATTGAATACGAGACTACTTGGAATTATCTACGAGTAAATAATTTTTGTACGATAAAAATGTTACATAAATATTATCAATATATTTGTACATTTACCATTCGTTAAATACTGTTTAGAAAGAATAATTAATCGACGAAACCCCCCATGGTGACATAATCAGTTTTTAGTAGAAGACTTGTACGAGCTAGTCAACGAAATATATATATATCAAACTCTCTTTATTGCACAAATCGAACAAAAATTTTAAATAAAAATCCTTCGATACGATCAACAGAATCTACACAATTCTCCAACTACCTTACGAAAACTAAAAAAAACGATCTGGAATGGTACAAGCATAATCAGCACGATCAGCTTTCAATAGAAGCTTCGTGCGAGTCGGTCAACGAAATACAAACTATCCCTTATAGTAATACATTAGGTCGTTCGGAGTGTCATTTCGTTTTTTTTGGTGAAAATGAAACACGATTTTTTAAAGCGTACAAACATTTGCTTAAATTACATATTCTCAATTTTGGAAACCGAAATGACCTTCCTCGCAACCCAATACATTACAATCGAAATAAATCGAGTAAAAACGCTGAAACACGACGAACGTATCACAGAACGTTCCAGCCACGCCACCGAGAGCCGCGTTTAAATCTCCGGGTACGAAAGGGTCAAGTTTGGCGCAAAGTTTATCGCACACCCCGCCGGCCAAACGAGGGCGAACCGAGAGCCACCGTGGCGTCGATCGCGCAAACTCCGTCGGTGTCTCGTCTCCGGGACGAGATTCCGGGTTTCAATCCGGGGATCCCGTCGCGGTCCCGTCGAACGAGACGTAACACGAATTCTCGTGGAACGCGGGAACCAAGGGTCGCGTGCACGCACACGGATTATCAAAAATACCTCGCGAAGGATACGCAATACCCGTGAGCGCAGCGTGTAGCGAGGACGAACGCGGCGTACGCGTGCGTACGCCTACGTGTCTCCCTCGCGCCGGCAGTCGTACGGCACGAACACACGCGCGCCTACACCGATAAGGAAGTACGCGCGCGTGTCGACGCAGTCGCAAGGATCGTCAGCCGACATCTGGCTGCGGTCCTTCGCCCGAGGGACCGAGGGACAAAGAAGACCTTCCCCTTTTCTTAGGGGGGCCTTGGGCTGGATTATATCGTAGGTTCTTGCTCGAGCGCACGCACGCACGCACGCACGCACGCTGGCACGTAGGTAGGTAGGCAGGCACGCACGCGCGCACGCACGCGCGCACGCACGCACGCACGCACGCACGCACGCACGCAAGCAAGCATACACGCACACTGAACGCGTATCTGGTACCGGGGAGGCCCGGAGTGGTTGCACGACGCCGGTCTGCAGGCACACGTAACGACCCCACCGGTACCGTTTCTATGGTACCGTTCGCAGGGATTAACGCCCCTCCCGCTCGCAGACCGCTCCACTTTCATCCGGGCCGCGGGGTGAGACCAGCCTTGGCCTGGGACCAGACCTCGGCTCGCGCGTTCTTTCGACCGGCGGATAAGCGAACGTCCGCTTTAAATAATTAATGGAATCAGGACGACCAATAATTATGGTACTCTTAGACGACGCGTTCTATGGGAACGCGACGGGTGATCTGTCCGTATTATCGCCCTTGGTTTATCCGGTTACAACGTGCGTACCGAAATAGACGCGACCCTCGAGACTTGCGCGACGATCACCACGGGTCGGATCCGACCCGTGGGTGTAATTCGTTTTACGAACGTCGCGGATGTTTCAGCGGTTCGAGGAGGCCTTCTTTTTTTTTTTCTTTTTTTTGCGTAAATTGAGCGAATACGATGCATCGCCGGGAAAAAGAAAGAACAGTCGTGGGTTAGGAAGAATGTGGTACCACGAGTGAAGGGAATGTGGGCAGAGTAATTTTTGCCTGATCGCGGTGCCTTTCGAAGGCCGACCGAAAGGTCCGACTTGGTACCGACTGTTGGTAATTCCTCGCGAGAACGATCTTTGTTTCTCCGTACAGTACACGCTCGGTGTACCGTCTCCGTTCGATCGAATTCGTATTGATCGAAATTCGAATAAATGATTCGCAAACTCCGTGTATCGTAATTTTAGATTATTTTTTTTCGAAAATTATTCTTCGAACAAGAATATTTGTTCGTTTCGAGCAGTATATATCGCGATTTGAACACGCGGAACGAATAATATTATTTATGAGAACGGTTTGTTGTTGGTGTATCTACGCTCTTTTGTGAATAAATATTTATGCACGCTTACTTTTTGGCGCGTAAATTATTGTTTCCTTTTCGTTCGTGTGTACGTTTGCTTGTGACACAACGATGTAATGATCGGTGGCGGTACGACCGAAAAATTGCCTTGACAATATTTTTAATTGTTGTAAAATAAATGTACATTTCCCAGCGAGGGGGAAAATGTAAATTGTCCCAGGGGCCAATTTAAGTGTCTGTTCTGTAATATATCGTGTATTCGCGAACGTGAATTTTTGTTCGTAAATACGGTAACGAAATAAATGAAACGAAATAAAGGTTACGAATTACTGGAATCATTCGTCGAAACAACGTATTTCGTAGAAATATAGTCTAATCGCTCTAAGGTCGAAAGTACAAGGAAGAAGGAGAGCGACTCGGGTTACAATGTAAACACACGGCTCGACTGGGCGAAGAAATATTCGAACGGGTCATAAATGACCCAGCATCCAACCGAAAGATCACTGAAGCTATTTCTAAGTCTGTCTATTACTTAAAAATGGTTTAAAAACTACCCATCGTTTTTACGTTTTTCAATGTTTTCGTTCTTGATAAGAAGCTAAAAAAAGAAACGCGTTTCACGTGTACCTTCTCTTATTTTTCGCATCGACGTGAACATCACGAATGGAAGATATTGAAGGATAGTTGAAGTCTTAGCAATAAAATCTTGTTTCTTTCGTGCTTGTCGGTTCATTGTTATCAATTTTCGAATCATCGATCACACGATCACTATTTATTCTCAGTGATAATATTACTTTATAGTAAAGAGACAAACTTGCAAACGGTAAAGGAAATATTTGAACTTGCAAACGATAAAATAAACACGCGTTAGCGAAACGGTACGAAATATAATATCTATCGTAATTCTCGTAAGTAATAAAATCTGTTACTGTATAAAAGAAGATTTAGCAGCGTTGTAAGTTATTCTTGAATTGATATAATTACGGGTATCAAATTTTATTTGGTCAATATTTAAACACCGTGGACGGGAAGACTGCATAAGCTGCCCTTTTACTTGTGAAAGACAACTACACTTGCGTCGTGAAATCTCTCAATGACCGTTGAACGCGTCCACGAGGTTATGGAACCTTTTGTGCCGCAGTATTCGTCTCCTGAGTGACTGAGAAGCTTCCAGGAAGTTTCCGGTCGTGACTCAAAATAAACTTCGACCGGCAATTACGAAAACTTATGATTTCTCGCCTTTCTTGGAAATAAATTACTAAATGGACGTTTGTACGAATAAAGTGCTCTTAAACTTCGGCAATATAAATAGTAAAATGTGATGTAAAAATAACGAGGACATTTTGAAAATAAATAAATAAAGAAGAAAATTCCGTACACGAGAGTGTTCGCAATGTGTTTCAAATTATTAAAGGTATAGGTTATGTTTATGAATATAAATTATTTTAACAAAGTGTATAATAAAATATATATATTATATTTAATAATATATATATACGCGTGAATGCATATATATAGCGACTAAAAAAGGTGTCGGTTTGATAAGCGAAATACGAAGAGACGGTTTATGTTCGGGCGCAAGATTTCCGAGCAACCAATCAATTCGAGGAAGTGCAATTCCAAGCGCCAAGGGGTTAACGACCAAACTCGATTGACGCTCTTTTTGTATTTCCTGTTGTAACGATACCAAACGCTCGAAGACCGATCGGTATTATCTCGCAGATAAGCCGCACTACGTATTTGTTAGGGGACAAAAAAAATGGAAAATAAACAAGAATAAATGAAAAAGAAGGTAGGCGAGGACGTACTTCTGTTCCGTGGAACAGGTAAGCGAAAGGAAGGAGACGACGGCAGAAATAGTCATCCTGTTATCGACACTACTGCGTTGCTTATCGTTCTACGGTCAATATTTCTCTCCCCGTTTTTTCCTTCCTCTCCCACTTCCCTGATTCCACGTCGTTAGAGCGCGTTTGCGCGCTCGTCAGTGCTCCTCTTATCCCGACTTTATCGGCCGATAACGCCAATCTTGGATAGAATCGGCGATTGAGACGAAAAAAGGAAGTAGATCGACGCCGTGGATGTACTTTTCGCCGATCGAATTTGTCGGTGCCGAGTGAGCGGCCGTTCTCCACTCGGAGAACGTGCTCGGGAACGACCGCAACCTCGTTACAAAGACGATTCTGCACACGGTGTCTCAACTCTTCGTTACATGCATTCGTTTCGAAACACACACGTACGTGTTTCTATATCTGCGGAGATTGTGCGAAATAATGCCGCGAAACGAAAAATTCTCGAACTAAAATGTCGTTTGAAAACTGAGCGGCGAAATTAAATGAAATTTGATAAGGAACCTATTAATTCTATGGAGAACTCGTTTCTAACTAGAATTAACGTAAGTGGTGATATCGGCCAGTTATATATAAAATAAAACAATTAAATATTGTACTCAATTTACTATACTTTTTGTTGGGGTAATTTATGCTTTAAACGAACACTTTCATTTATTTAGTTATTTTCAAAGTGTTCTCATTATTTTTACATCACGGGTAACTGTTTATATTACTTGGCATTGAATGTATTCACTCGGTGATGAAGAAAATTCAATGCGACTTATTACTTTTATAGGTGGCTAAAGAAAAGTTAAGTTCAAAACCCACAAGGTGTTCATAAATTGTCTTTAACATAATGTATTCGTTATGAGAAGAAATGTGTCCTTTGCATTTGTTTGAGTATTTAGTATTATCAAAAATTAGAATAATATAGTATAAGAAACAATTACTCGAAAACCTATAAAAGCAATAATTTCTATGCTTAAATTAAATTATATTCACTTAAGCATATGCACTGTATTTAAATACAAAATTTTGCATACCATTTACTTGTTTCGATTAAAACGATTAGTTTATGCTTAATGTAACTAATGACAAGCATAATTTTTTGTTTAAAAATTCATTTCTGATATTTCAGAATATAACCATAATTTAATGTGTAAAATTCTCCGCTATAGTATTAACTAATAAAGAGTTTTTAAATATAAACTTATGTAAGATTATGTAAAAAGTTATAAAGTACTACTTACCATTTAATACTCTTTTTGATGATATTGCTAACAATTCTCTGAGATTTCCTAGTTGGTAAGGCAAGAACGTCATTATTTTTTTTCTTCCTGGTCCTCTTCTCTCTAAGATTTTTCTTCTCGTGTTGAATATCATGGATAGGGGTTTCTTCTTCTTCATCTTCTTCGTCTGCAACTAATTCTTCCGCTTTAGCAGAATTTTGAACCCATTCTGCTACATGATCTTGAACTTTTTGATCAGTCGATAAGGCAGATTCTGCCCTCAGTTCTTCGTTAATAAGTTCACTAACAGTTGTAGGTGGTCCTACTATTCCAACTTCCATATGTTCTACTATCTCTATAGAATGCTTTGTTTCAGAATCTCTTCTCAATTTTATAGTTTCATCTTCCACAGGAACATTTGTCTCGACACTAACAATCTCCTTCGTAATGGTCTCTTTTTTTGATTTTCCATCTGCTTTCTCCTTAGTTTCTTCGTCACTACTATTATCTTCTTTTTTAAAATCTTTAGACTCCATTTCAGACTCACGACCATTCTTTGAACTTAGATTCTCGTGCACTACTTTTAACAATTCGTTCAGTGTTTCTTCTGCTTGAGAAACATTGGTCGCAGCATGCGAGTCTTTAGCTTTTGAAACTGAATTATCGAGTTGCTTAGATTTTTCTGCCTTGTTATCTAATTCTTCGTGTCTAATATTTATTGCTACTTCTTCTTCCGATTGAGTTTCAGAATGTTGTTTTTCATTTTCAGATGTGATCTTTTCAGTTGTCTTTGAATCTTCAAGATGTGTAATCTCTTTTTGTTCTATTACATCGATAGTTTTGATCATTTCAAACTCTTTCTCACAAGAATCATTTTCTTCCGATATATTTTCACTAGAAATACCTTCCACTTGCTTCTCAACATCTTCCATTTCATTTGCGGACTTGGTTGTATCGTTTAATGTTTCTTTCATGTCCACTGTTTTCTTAAAATCATTGTTTTCTATGTTACTCTCTGCCATGGTTATGTTGATTTACCTCAGAAATGCATCCGTAATATTTCAACATATACAAACATTTTCCAATATGAGAATTCTTTTAAATATTCCAAATCTAGTATTATCATGTTACCATGTGAGTATGTATTAACATACTTCACAAGTTAAAATCAACGGTTTCCCCTTTGTAACAACACATTATTCGCTTGTATGTTTCATTCTTGTCCTGCAAAAGAAATATAGTAAATTAGCATTATGAACATTACATTGTTATAAATAATGTTTTCAATCATTTCTTTACAGACAAATGTTATCGACAGACGGTCGGTAAACGCGATCGCGCAACATCAGATTTACCTATCACTTTAAGGTTAGAATTACTTCATGTTACAGAAAACAATGTAATCTCACCGTACGCAGAAACAACTTTTTATAATACATTGACAACACTTTATAATCTATCCTAATGATATAAATTTCGTATATATCGGCACACTTGATACTACTTAGTAGTTAAAATTATGTAAAAATTTACGACATTAAATGAGTTATACAAATACGTTAAAGTATCGCACAATCCTTAAAAGATCTATTACAATCGATTAGTAGCTTTAATGAAATCATTTTCTGCGTAAATGATGTCCCAACATCTGTGTCACCATTTCTATTTGCAGAAATTTTAATTCTCAAGATTTGTACAGACAATAAATTAAAACATTCCGTTAAAATGTCAAAGCTCGTGCTAAGAAAATCGCAGTACGTTAATATACACATTTTATTGTGCTTTATCAATCAGTGTAAATATATATCAAAAGGTTACAGCAATTGCGTTTTACACATTTCGAATTACCTTCAATCGTACGTTTTCACTTTACGACAACGGACGCACTTTGAATCACGATATTGTATGTATTTTCAAATAAACTGTGACATTTGTTTGACTCGCAAGTTACCCAATGACACCATCAAAGTTTAACATTATTGGCCGACACGTTCATAACCTCACTTATTTTCTCTTTGACAATTCGATTACGACAGTAAAGCGGCGAACCGTAAGAACGAAATGATAACAACGCTTGACAAGTTTAAACAATGATAAACAACGTTAAAATGAAATAATTGAATCTAAGGTACATCAAATATTACGCACTGTAAGAGTTTATAAAACCACAGGGACGTGTCAATCAACTCTGTTATCTCTCTTTTTTTCTTCCGTTCTCTTTCCCTCTTTCGTTCTCAAATTATTTTCTCATTATGGCTGACGGTCACGGAAACAATCCGATTGAAATGATATGTAATATGCTTGAAAGAAGTTTTCACGGTACCGAGGTAAAACGAGAACACGACCCCGTGGTGCGTAAGGCTAGTGACCTCTACCACTTTCAAGTGTGCGTTTATGTGTGTATGAATGTGTCCTGTGCGTCATGCATTATAGTACGTCGATGAGCTTACTCTGATTTATTAGTATCGTGCACATCATGAGTATCCACAGTTCAAACGGCACTAAAATTGCATTTTTTGTCAGGAACAACGTCACGAAAGAACCTGGGCCAATCGTTGCGCACACTATTGTATTTCTGCCGCATTATGTGGCATTTCATGCAGACTGCATCTTCGCGGATTTTTTTGTTTCGACCAATCAAACGCGTTCACACGTTTCTTTGACAGCGACGCCTTTTGCACACTATCAGCACGATATCAATCGACACGGAACTTAACTTAAGGTTATGACACAAGTTGTGTACAAAAACCGACGTAGAAGATTTCCACGATAGAAAAATTCTACGAACTCAGGACACACTAGCACTCGGACTATTTTTTGTTTGTGGCCAAGCCGCGCGCGCGTGTTTCTAACAAAATGGCTGCCGACACAATGTAACGCTAAACTCGTCACTCGGATTTTTTGCTTTCTGTTCTTTCTATTACTTTCGAATGGTTTTGTTAAATTGTATGCGTGTAACGGTAGATATTTGTAGCATGTTTAAAAATAAATCGTTCGTTTTATATTAAAACTAAAAACAACTTGTGAGAGCCAATCAATGTTCTTGCGGCAACTTTTCGTAGTGGCGCCAAGTTTAAACGTAGTGAAACGATACATTCTCATAATGTCGAGATTCCAATAAACAATTTGTTATATACAATTGAGTTTTTTAATATTATTGAATTATATAATGCTTTGTATAAAAAATTATACAATTGGTAAAAAAATTCACATGCAATATCGGTAACATTTATAAATTTTAGCACTACATAGCATGAAAAATATATGAGAATTTAATTATAAATACTTCCTTAAGAACGAAGTGTAGCTTTTAATCATTATTAATGTAGTATTTGCAAAATTGAACGAATAACAATAATAAATACCTACTATTATGTAAAGAAATACTATCAATATTAGTGCAAAAAATATTATCTATAATTTTGGTACTTCTTCGTATGTTCATTCATATTTTTATAGATTCATATAACCTACCTTATAAAGTTTACTTCTAATAAAAAAACAAATGATGTTAAAAAAAAAAATTTGCCTAATGCAAGAGCAAATTGAAAGTTCCAAATTCATTTAAGAGCATTTACATAGCATTGCATACATTTCTTACAAGTGAATGAACTACAAACGTACGAAAACTAACTTTTATCATGTCTAAATAAAATAAATTACGTAACTCAATAATAACTGGTATATTCTGATGAGACCGCTAATAAATAAATATTTGTTTAAAATATCATCTGTTAAGGATTGTGCGAATGATTTTCGAGAAAACATGCGACGTTCCGTTGGTCTCATATATTTACAGATTATTCATGATTTATAATCAATAATGTCGTACAATATATATCAACAAAATAATGTTTTAGTCGTTCTTATGTAGCTAATAAAATCTAAAGGCTAAACAGTCAAGGTTGATCTAAAAGTTGGCTCCTCTCTGCCATTGCGAATCTTTCATTCGTGGCTTCTTTCTTTTTTTTTTATGTTTGCTACCTAACAATAAATAAACAAACAAGTACAAATCTATACATTCCACGGTCACGTGGTAGTGAGGGTAGTGATGATAATTAATATTGTGAACCACGATCGCAGTGAACACGATGTCGAGCAGTCTCTTCTCAGTCTCTATCTAAATGCTTCTTAAGAATAATCGTTCGAGTAAAAATATCCACGAAAATTTTTTTTCACTATAGAAAACAAGGACCTTTTGATTACACAGTGAATTCTCGAAGAATTTCTTCTTCGCCAGTCTGCGAAAATAATTATTTGTAAGAAAGATCACTCCCTGAGCTTTTACATTCAATCTGACAGATAATGTGTTCAACCGCTGAAGAAATATAAGAACATTTTTAAATCAAATAATAAATTATTTCAATAAACAATATATAACACTCGGAACGTTTTTCAAAAGGAAACAAAATCAATTAACAAGAACCATATTATTTTCTCTAATAAAAAATACACATTTAATATTAATGGATGTATCAACCGGTATTTTTCTCTAGAAATCGAAAGCACTATACTATACGCCTCGAAGAGTTTCTTTCAGGAAGAAATATGAATATTTTTCATCCTCGTGGTAATTGAAGTTCCTTCTGAACTCGTTAAGAATGTAACCCTCGCAACGCACTGAATTATTTAACACGTTCGGCTGACGTTGCGTGATATAGGGCATTTTCCTCATCCATAAATCATGGAAAGAATGAATCGGTAGCAAATAACAATGACACACGGCAACCTGTTAACTGCAAATCGGGAACGTATACTCGGACATCGAATGCATCATCTATTTATACGCGCGTTAATAGTATACAATTCCGTTATGAAACCTCTTCTCGTACAAATGTCGGAGGTCTCCTTCTGTTATTCTCGTTGCAGCCGAGTAATTCGAATTCTCTTTGATAACGATCGACTTTCTCGGTGCTTGTCAACGTGACATTTGCGAACTTATAGCGAATACAACCGAATGAAATAATAATATCCGACGTGAGAAACGGCTAGTAAATATTAATTCGTTCCGTATTTTTATGTCACGCCAATATTATATATTTTCCTTTATTCGATTTCGAGGAATTAAATATTAATTAAGTTATCGGTGTTAAATATTTTAATATAATTTTTTTCGGACGATTGTATAACACTCGCTTGAAAATTCACGGTCTCGTTTAAACAGATTTGTGCAATTTAATCAGTTTTCGTACTTCATCAAGCACAAGGAAAGTGAAAGCGATTTCGTAATCGATTTATATTATAAATACCCGGCGAGCACGTTAAATAATTAACGTCGTCGTAATATATTATCGTAGCGAAAAAAAAAAAGAAAAAAAGAAAATGGAACACGATAATTATTGTGTAACTTTAGTATCCTTTGTGTAAGCGAATAACTGAATTTAGGTTAACTCGACGATCGAAGCCAAGGTCGAAGTAATTGTATTATTCGACGTAATAAAGAATTTTTGTTTATAGTCGAATCGATACAACTACAACTCTACGTACAGTAGCGAATTCTCAAATCTGTGTGTTATACGCTATCGAAATAATTATAATTAATTATCGATATTTCACTCGAACGTAATTATCATTACTACACGATGTTTATTTCTCCAGTGAGAAACTGGAAAATGCACAATTGTTAGCCAACTTTGATTCGCAAACAATTAACAATCACCGAGAAACGCTATTTAGATGTCGTTCTTCATAGGTACACTTAATTGTGCATACCTTATTATACGGTACGTTTTGTGTGTCCTATGTATACAATATGTAAAATATTTTCTCTACCTAAAAGATTTACCTATACGCTTGTCCCATGCTTTTTGTTCTCCGAAATACTTTTTCGCTTTCCTTTAACTATCGAATAGCACCTATTTCCGTCGTTATAGACGCGCATGGTCATGCTCCTTGCTTCCTTCGATACACGGTCGCGCTATTGAAAGTGTCTTAACCCCTTCGGCGCTATGGACGTGTTTATAAATCCAGCAGATTACATTCTTCGAACGATACGGACGTGTTTACACGGCTTCTGAATTGGCCACTGTCAGCGCTATGGGCGTGTTTACACGTCCGATTGATTTTCGAACGGTGCACGTAGAGTGGTTTTCAACTGAAAAGAGAAACAATCCGTAGTACATCGAACCACACGCGAACGATGGCGCGACCTCCGAGCGACTAAGAAAATATAAACAGAGCATGTGTCTAGCAGAGGTCACTCGAGTTTAGAAACAGTTGGTTTTATATATCAGAGGTTCCCAAACTCTTCCGTTTACGGCGCTCGTATTGACTCAGCAAAAGTTTTACGGCGCAACTGAACCAAAAGAACCATTTATCGTTGAATAAAAAGAGCGTTTAACGAGAGCTTTCAATATTTATAGGTATCTGCATGGATAGTGCCAACGTTTGGGAATCACTGTTTTACGTCAAAACATATCTAGCGCTGGAGTGTGCTACAGATCCCGGAGCATTCCGTTCACACAAAACGCATTCGTCAAAAGTATTCAGCACCGAAAGGGTTAACCTTAATCTTGCTTGTCAGAGTCGAGTTTACAAGTACGAGTCGAACAAACGAACAGTAAGTGTACGCGAAAATCAACTCTTTCAGGAAAATAGGTCGATTTAAAAGAGAAACGTACTCGACGATCGCAGGTGTCTGTCACATTTACGAAATACTTTTTTACAAAGAAAATACAATGTATTTTTTTTTCCATTGTTCGTAAACAAAAAGTACTTTTTCTTTCGCCCCAACTTTTCTAAAAATGTTTGCATAATTGATAATTATTTACAAAGCGACTTTGATGATATGTTCTTTAATTTTAATTAATCAAAAATTATTCTTCAATTTACCCTAAATATTTTCGTTCGAATATTCAGAAGTATTCGTTCAATCTTTACCGAGTTGATAATCAATGCTACTATGGAATTTAATCTTACGAATAGATCGATCGATAAATAAATAAATCGAGTAATACAATCGTCTACAATCCTATCCATACCCTTAATAATAATTTAAGAAAAAATAGCATTAAAATCATTATCTACTTTTTCGCGAATGTTCCTTACGTTTTTCAATTTACTTACTTAATATGGTGATTTAATTTCGTCTTTTTTGCTATTGTCTCTTTTTATCGCTCGTTAACACTTCATGCGTTCAGCTGTGTAATTGATGTTGTTACTTTTTATGCCGTCTTTAATTAATGCTTAACAGATTGCTCATACATCTACGTTATCGGTGTTTATACGTTTATCTTTACGTCCTCGTTCGATAACCTTTACTACGCGTTTAAATAAATTATAATCGAGAATATTGTAATAAATGGGTTCACGGTACAACTTAAACCTCAACGGATGTAGGCTATAAAAAATTGATCTGACCTAATTAGTCGTAGCTATATTAAGTCCTTCGTGACCAGCGATACGAAAGCTCGGGCCTCTATCGATTTCGAAACACGACAGCTTCAAAATGATATCGTTTCGACGTATTACCTTATAAATGTAAATAAACCTCTGTTACGCGAATAAAATTTTTTTCGTCAAACAAATTACCGTACTTTACAATGCGAGATCGTCGGTAACACTTTTCGCTCGAATAAATTTAGAACTCGATAATTCCTTTGCCAATTTACATAAACAACGGCACGATTAGAATATTGCACTTTTCGCGTGTAAACTCGACTTAGACGTAGGGTATAAATATTATTCTTCCTGTATCGCATCGATGTCTATTCCGATTGGATCGTGCGAGGATTACACGATCCACGTGAAATGATCGAGTTTAAAGTTATTGCACGTCTCGTCGCTTACATATATCGTATGCTTTATCGTTAACCACGCTTGCTCGACAAAATAATTATTTATAGCACGAACAGGTCGTAACGGCGATCGAGTAACAATAATATCCAGCTCGATCGTCGAAACAAGATTTTTGGAACGTACAGAAACAACGAACTGAAACACAGAAACGAATTTTTCGCTAGACAACGTCGCTCGATGAAGCGATCGACGAGAACCGCCCATCCAGTTCAATTGCAAATACTCCTTGCGCGTGCGCAGTAAAATTAATTCCGTTGATTCGGATCGTAACAACGTTTCGTCTCCGCCGACGTCGAAATTAACGCGAAGTACGACCGACAAAAAGTATTCAGGGAACTAATTACACATTTAATAACCGAAATTACGGGGTAAAACATTGTTCGGGCTCCGCGCGTAACATGCGAGACTTTACTATGTAAAGGGTCGTGCGAACGAACAGAAATTACTTAAAACGTAACGACCTTACTGTGTTTCAAAGATAACGCATACCATTATGCAGGTTCACCAACGGATACGTATCGTACAGTTGCATCGGGATTCTATGAAATTACATCCATTTATGATACATTGCACTTCGCACAGCAGGATAAACACGTGAGTCTTATTTACATTCCGCTCTCGATTCACACTCTATCTCTACCAGAATCTTAACATTCTATCTCTTTGCGGGTAAATACCTCTGCTACTTGCTACACTGGATTGTTCTACTTCTTTTAAAGGAACGAGTGAGTCAGACACACCGTCTTACCACTTTACGAGAATAGAGATCGAACCTCGAAATCCGATTTCTTCTAAGCCGCGAACGACACTTTTGTCTACCTCTCGCATCGGAAATAGTACAGGATATCAACAGTCTATGAAAACTGAAACATCCTGCCGATTCGATGTCAGCTCAGTCCGCGAGTACGTATTTTTATCCAATATTTCTTTCGTATTCGACTCGGATGCATTTGTTTCTTTAGGTTTAATTTCTTTTTCATATAAATCTAGTTCGTCCGGTTGGCTACTTTATTCGGATTTATTTTTTAAAGATAAAAATGCAAGGGATCCAACGAAATATTAATAATGTCCGTAATGGACATTCGTTAAATTGTTTGTGGAAAAAATTGCTCAGAAATGGTTCGAAAGATTTGGAAGAGAGGTTTTGTTAGATCGACACGAACTTCCTTGGCCGCTCAAGGTCACTTCCTCGATCACGAATGACGTGATAAATTATCTCTTTCTTTTCTTTTTGAATACATCCAAAATACCGAATTGAACGCTCGGAACGAGTGACGAATAACCCGACATTTTGTACCGCGCATCGAATATTAACATTCGTTTCTATTTTGTATTTAATCGTGCTATTAAGCATTATTTAAATACCCTTGGCGTTTCTACACCGTCTTGTATTCGGTGTTCGACTAGCAAAGAACGTTCAGTTTCGTTAACGAATCAAAAATACACATCGTTGTTTCATGACCATACGCCACGTTGGTCAAACGACAATGTGTTTAGCATTTTCCTTCGATCTACAACCGTATAATAGTTAGTCCATAAAAAAACGGTTCAGAAAAAATTACACGATATTATCACAAGCGGTTACCATCCGTTTACAAAAACATTGGATACGATCTCGGAATTTATTGCATCGGGACCAAACTCCTGTTCCTTTCTCTTTCGATAAAAATTCGCAAAAACTTCTGACTCGACCTGGCTGAATCCGCAGGACGTTTCGCAAACGAATCTTTTCGAATTGAAAAACGAAATCTCCGAATAGGGCGTGATATGGAAACCTTCGTCTCGTCGTTTCGTATTGCACCCTCGCCCCAGGTCGCGCTTGTCCCTGTCCGACGCGAGAAACGTCGAGAAATTTGTCAACGTTCTTGGCGTACACTCGAGCGTTACGTATATCACACCTCGCATCGACGAAAAGATTTTACTTCGATCGTCGAACGAACCGTACCGTGTAACGATGATTTGAAAACCACGGCGATCGTTCTCCCGTTTTCCGAACACCGATATCTGTACAATCGCGATCGGTCAGCGCAAATGCTGAAAGCTCCCGAGCGAGTACAAGAGCGCCACTCTCGTGGCAGAAGTTGCAACATAGGTCAAGAGCGTACGCGAAGTTTTGGCGTAACGGGGGGGGGCCGAGCCTCGTAGAAACCAGTCGAGACACGAGCGCTTGGCTAAATTCGTTCCCTCGAAGGATGGAAAGAAGGATTCGCGAACTGGAATTCCGTTCGAGGAAATTATAACGTCTGCCCGAGGGTCTTTATGAAAACGATCGCACGGGCAAAAGGTCTCTACAAACGGACTCGCGGATCGAAACTCTCCAACGGAGAAAATCACCGGGCGTGGGGTGATGGGCGGTTGGGGAGGGGAGGGGAGGACTGAAAGTAGTGGGAGAGGGGGTAGCCTCTCCGGCGGAGGTAACCGCGCGACGAACACGGAGAGCCAGCGCAACAAAGATGATCAAAGCGAAGAGCTCTGACGAAGAGAATCACGACGACGACGACGACGACGACTACGACGACGACAACGACGAATGCGCCCAGAGTGGATGTTCAATGTGTTGGAACACCAGTGTGCTCCCTCCAGGCCGTACGCTGGGCTCTCTTTCCGTGTTTCCATCGTCTCGATGGGTCCTTCCAGAGATCTTTTCGAGACGTAACCGCAAAAGGAGTCGTTCGGCGTACGTTTTCCCCGCTTGGCGCTGGGGGAGGAGGGGAATCCTTTCTCCTCGTACCGGGACTACTCGGTTTGTGGTCAGGGTCACGGTCACCGTGGTCAGGATGCTAAAGTGGTCCTATGCCAGGAGGCGTGCTGGTTCTGGTGCTGGTGCTGGTGCTGGTGCTGATGCTGGTGTTGATGCTGATGCTGTTGCTGCTGTTGGTGGTGGTGGTGGTGGTACTGCTGTTGCTGCCTCTTCTGGCTGCAAACCAAGAACAAAATTGCCCGATTACTTTCACGATGTTGGCTGAATTTCGGCCTGCGTGCACGTTATTATCTTTTCTTAGGCCAAGTCGAAGGAATCGCGAACGAGTCGTGATTCGCGAACTAGGAAACTTTCTCGGTGATTTTCGCGCCATTTTTTTTTCTTTCTTTCTTTTTTCTTCTTTTTTCGCCTCTGTAATACGCTTTGTTACTCCCCGACAGGGAACGCGGAGTAATTGCGATGGAACTTGAAACGATAAATATTTTTTCGTATTGTGCTAATTAGCGTTTTTTCTATACGGAGTTTTCCTCGCGGAAAGAATGGAAATGTATGGCTGATCATGGACGAGTGAGAATTTTATCCATCTCTGGCCGGGGTTACCGAGTCGCGCGCACGAATGTATCTCCTCAACTCTACCAGCCGTGATTTTTCATTTCTCGAGATAAAAAATCCGATGTTTGTTGCGCAATCGCGTCGAATTATTTCGAATATTTTAACGTTTTCGTTTAAATTTCTGTGTCGGCCCGTTTGGCAGCTACGGGTCGTGCTAAATCTAGCACACTGAGAGCGAATAATCGCCACTGTGCGCATTGAAATATTTTGAAAGATGTTCATTTTTTTTAGACATTTTTATCCTGGACGAGTATAAATGCACTTTAGGGGAGCTGGTTCCCTATAGGGGTAGGTTGATTAATAACGTTCGGTATTACGCGACTAGCTGGTCAACCAACCCCGATGATGAATGAGGACATGTGACAAGGACAAAGAAAGTCGGATAGAGGTTCAAAGTTAAAAGAAATATTATACAATATAACTTATAAAAAATTGTATAGATTTCCAAATTAATTACGTAGAAAATCCAAACATCTTCAAGATTTTAGTTAGTTTTGATTAGAGTCAGATATGAGAGAGAAAGACAGATTTTTACAGATGAAGAAGAAAAAGCTTTAATCGATTATACAAGAGAAGCTTGTCATGCTGATATTTATCAAATATTATGCTGATATTTATCATGAGTTAATTTTCTACGAATCAAAGAAATTTTGCGAACGAGTACGCAAGATTGCTTGTCAAATTCCATACATCATTGTTAATTAGATCACCATAAGTTAGGAGTCTTTCAAGAGCTACATCTTTTAACAAACACAATACAGCTGTATTTTTTAATAATTTAAATAGTGTATATACCCGTTTGAATCTTGGAGAGTCTTCACGACGATGCAAGAATCGGAATACCTTTTCGAATATGTACGAAAATTGATGAATTTCGCAATATAAATGTTTGGAAAGAGTTTCAAAGTGTACGATTTTTGGGAAGAGTCTATTAATATTTATAGAATAAACGAATGTTTACGGAGTGATAAAAAGGCCGGTCAGGTTTCGAATCGGAAAAGAAACAAAAAGTTTCGAGGGTTTTCGAGGTTTCGAGTGTCCCATCCCTGGTAAATATAGTTCCAGCGTTTTTTGTGCATCCTCGTGTAAATTATAAAGATTATTTTGTTCAAGGTGAACCACTTGAATCATCCGGTGATGCCAACAAATCAGGTTGGACGAAAGAAGAAAGCTTCGTTAAATCTGTGAAACATTTTGTTTGGCGCA
Organism: Ptiloglossa arizonensis; assembly: GCF_051014685.1. Classification (NCBI taxonomy): domain Eukaryota; kingdom Metazoa; phylum Arthropoda; class Insecta; order Hymenoptera; family Colletidae; genus Ptiloglossa; species Ptiloglossa arizonensis. The sequence continues at coordinate 17,595,425 of NC_135049.1, forward strand.
GGTGAAATCATCTAAAGAAAGATCGTTTCTTCTAATGACAATAATGATTCGCACCTGTCTATCAAAGTCCTTGTTTATATTAAGAGCAATAGCACAACTGGGCTATCGTTCCCTTCCTCATTGTAGCTACAAGTTCCAAAAGTCCCTCGTTTCTGGACTTTTCAAAAAATATTTCAACACAGCCTCTGATAATTGGTTAGCTTGTCATCCTGGAAAAACTGCAAGTGTTTACAACATTTTAGAATTAATTAGAATTGCATTTCTATCGTAAGTAAATTGTAACAATACGCAATCCGAATTTAGAGTCACAGAGATTTCTTCAATTAATGAAAATATAATTTACTAGAATCTGTGTTTTCTAGTGCTTGTACGATTGATAGACCAGTTGCAGTCACTTATTGCACCGATCGATAATCGTCTGCTCGTACAAATAGTGAGCAACAACCAGTAACTCCTGAAAAACAAATAAACACTAGCTATTGTACAAACACGATTGAGTCATCGTCTTTAAACGATTCAACAAATACAGTTTCGATTTTATTAACATTGGAAGATATAATTTCTAATGCAGGACTACGTTAAGAATGCACAATTAGTAATCGCAAAAGAAAAAGCTTATCGAGCAAAAACTTTCAAGAACACATAAACAGAGAATTAAGAAGAAGAAAATAAAGCGTACAGGAAAAAGTTATGAAAACTATAGGAAAAATACAGACAGAAGAAGAAAAAGAAGAGGAAGGCACTAATTGCTCCTCTGATTACACAGACGATGCAATGTGTATCGAATGCACTGAATTTTATTCAGAAAGTACATACTTCAGAAGGAAAAAATGGATTCAATGTAGTTCGTGCAAGATATGGAGTTTACTAAAGGTGTGCAGAAGGAAATTTACTTTTCTACGAGTGTTAGAATTGTTTATCAGACTGTGAAGGTAGTGATTAGATAACATAAAAACTAAAGGTATCTACATGTTTAAGTTTCTGTAACAAACTAAAGCGTTGTAGCTAGTATAAAGGTTTAAATTGTTATTTTGTTGTCGGGATAAGCAATTTTGATGTTTAGGTTATTGTTAAAATATCAGAGAAAAATAATCGATATTTTGCAATAAAACAATTTCTTTGACATCGTGTTATTTTATTACCATTAAGATAAGTTACTGATGAAATTTTCTTAACTGATTGTTCCTGTAATCAACCTACCCCATACTGTAAGTCTACCAACCCCGATCATGAGGTTAGTTGATCAGCATGGAAGGTATTAGAAAAGTATTAAAATAATTGTTATCACTTTGAGTCAACTTTAATTATTTGATCGGATACTCAAATATATACCTTGCCAAATATAAAAATCAAACATTGAAAAACTGGCCTATCAACTTCGGTCTTCCTTACATACGATGCAAGAAACTTGAATTTTGCCTTTGCAATTTGCATATCTGCATCAGGATACGAGTAGTTCTCTTAATCTATGAGAGGAAATAGCCGATGCAATCGAACCTTTCTTCCGACACGGACCTTCTTGCAATAGGTTTTTCTCTTAATTTTCTTTAGAATTCGCGAATTGATTACGATTAATGAATAATTATTATTATCGAGATAAATTGCTCGCATTATTACTTTCGAAAAATATGTATTAGCAATTATTCAAATGATACCCAATTCTGTTAATTATCGGATATCGTATAAGAAACTGGTCAATGATGCGATCGTTTCTTATCGGTAAATTAATGCTGCGATATTTTGATCAATTGATTTTCTATAAAAAGGCTTCGCGAAGTTCGAACAAGTTCTATTGTTAGTAGAATTTTTTGCCGATAAAAGAGTATGAAATATGACTACGCGTTTGGAATATGTTTCTTATTGTGTAATTTTGAAAAATTCGAGCACAAGTTTCGCTGAATCATTGAAAATATTGTTTAAAAGTGTTGTACATTTTTCTGACGTTCTCCGAAAGCAAATAACACACTTACTAATTACTGTATTATTTACCAGATCAATGATTTAAATATATTAAGATTTTATATTATTTTATTAAAACGAAAGAAACCCTGAATATTGTAAAAATAGGAACTTGAGTTACCGATGAATATTTAATACAGTTCTCGTGTTAGAAAGTTCATCGTAATTTCTGCATTCAAAGTTAAAGAGCATAGGTTGTTAATACTCGGTTGAATGGTATAAATTTTCTTCTACATTTTCTAAAATTTTTCGACGTCGTGTGAAATTATTATCTACATTACAACGTTTTATCTTTTACTTAGATCGTATTTCTATACCCGATGTATTCGAATTTTTGAGAAATAAATAATAATTCATGGCATATATACGTTTAAGATTTCCACAAATACAGATACAAGAATGTTTTACTCGTTAATAGAAAATCTGTATGTTACCTTCTTCAGTTAATTCTGTGATTATTCACATTTTCAAGGTAAAAGTAAAAACTTCATTGCTATATATACATATTCAGATATAAGCTTCATATAATTGAAGATATTTTTTAGCACAATCTGTACTACGTAATAGATAACATACAGTATAAATAGCGTTCAAAGGTGAATTCGAAAGGTCCGAAAAGGTGAATTTCCTTTCACAACACACGATGATAGAGGTTGTGGCGAAATGCGTAGTCTACGATTAGGTGACTGAACAATCTAGTCAATGTTGATATTGTAACAAACTAGGTTGAGTGCCAAATAGTTCGACCGCTCAGGGACACTAATGGGTACATCCCGCTGTACCATGTAACAAAGTTAAGCCGCAACTGAATACTTTGTGATTATTTTTGTAATTGATTGATAATAGCAATCACGATAATACTGACTTGCAATAAATCAATAATTCGTAATCATTCGATGAAAAATTAGTTTATCTTTCAATAAGTCTTTTTTAACTTTTCTATCAACTTACCGATTCAATTAGAATCAAAAGTGTAATCATGAGTTAATAATTTCAGTAATCGTAATTATTATCCCGGATTCTTTTCGTAGTAATTATTAAGATTTTTAACGATAATGGGCCAAAGTTTAGGATATAACCTAGAAACGATCGAAAGTTCAATTCGATTTACCAGATACCCGAGTCGTGCATATCAATGTACATACATATGCATGAAACGTATCGTCACCAATCTGTTTTGCAGCCACTAAATTGTAAGTGTTATAACGAGTCATAAAATTATCAATAATTCGTGAATTTTTTACTTCGTGCGAAGTAAAAGTGTGCAACAAACATTAAGATAAAAAAGAAATACTTCGTTGGCTTAGCCTCGAACGAAATAAAAAAAATAGCACACTCTATTGTAATTCAAATTTTCAGTCTACTAGAGTTGACGCCAAGGACGTCCAAAAGTCAATTTCAATGGAAAGATTCGATCGACTAATGAGTCTTTTTCAAATCAACTCAAAGGAGCAAAAACTCAATACACAGTGTAACATTATTTTTATTACAAATACGATGTATCGAATAGAAAATTTCAAAACTTCATATTTAATCATTTTTATACGTCTACCCAATTTACTCCAAAAAATGACACATTTACAAATTTTTCACTGTAGACGTTTCAATCTTCTGTTCTCACCAAAATGTAACCACTACTCGTACGTCAACAACGAGAAGAACGAACCTACGAATCCACCGTTATTTATAACAAACATCCATCGATTAAAATCGAACGAAACGCATCGAAACGTCGATCGAGAACTCCTCGTATTGGTATTCAAACTGCCCGCTGTGGATACTCGAGAAACAATTCGAAAAATAATTTCTAAACGAATTGAAATAACAAATCGAAACCTCACGGATCTCGCGCCGTTCCGTAAACAATATACCCGGTAATAATTACACAATTGAGGCGACGGGTATCGGGCGATCGATTAGAAATAATTCGATTGAAACAAAGAGGGGGAGAAGATGCTTTTGTTTCAACATTTACCGGCGTCGTAAACCGACAATAAAGGACTCGAACGTTCGAAGAATGAACGTGCGACGCACGAGTCGGCGTCGCGATCCTACGCCAGTTACAACAATAACGCTCCGTGAAGTTTCACGGGCTGTAATATCGACGCAAATGAGATTACGCCGTTGAATCGTAATTGCATCGAAATGCAAATTAACCCAGGCCCCGCAATAGCCGGTAATTACACGACTCCGCGATTCGAAGCCTCTGATTCGGATTTTTTAACGTCGTCCCCTCGTTTCTATGGTATATATCGTGGATAACGAGACGCGGGGCCGGTGTTCATTTTGCACCGGGATTAAAGCTGCTCTTTTTTCGCCGGTATTAACGACTGGATAAATCTGTCATCGCGTTCCGCTCGTCTGGGCGTTCCGTTTCTCCGTAACTGAATTATTTTCATATCTCGGCCGCGGGACGGGTGCAACGGTCACGTGTCCCGCTCGGCGCACCGTGATACGTGGTATAGTCGTTTTCAAGTATATCGGCTACTCAGAGACACTACTCCCCGCGGCTAAGAACCGCCCTATTTTGCCTCCTCTCTTACGTTCCCGTGATACGACCGACCTGGACGATGAAAGAACGTCGTGACACGGATGCGAACGCGTTCGGAGCACGAATTAAAGAAAAAGTTAACTTTTATTTTTTTTTTAATTATTTTCTATTCAGACTTCGGGAGATATTGTGGTAGTTTCGCGGGGTGAAACTTTTATCTTAAGAACTTTTTTTAACCGTAATGTCCTCTTCCGTTGGACAATACAGTCAAGGTCTTCGGAGGGGGAAAATGTCCCGAACGGAACTCGTGTTTTTAACTTTATAATACAATGGGAGGGCGGTAGAGACGTAGGAGCATTGCGTGTATTATAATAGCTTTAATTATAGAAAATTATATTACGAGGACGCGTTGGGTTGAAAAAGATCCGGGGAAACCATTAGGGTTAAAAGCTGTTTTTATAGAACGGATATTTTAGAACTTTTATTATAAGTTCCGTGGAAAACAATTGCGACAAGTTTCGCAAAGTACGATTGGAAATTTATACAGTTGATTGGGAGTGATTTCTTTTGACAATACAGCGTCGTATTATATACAACGTAATAACACATTATCATTAATTCATATCGGATACGATATAACAAAGATGAAAACAAATAGTTTCGCGAGAACTATTAAACTGAGAAGTAATCGACGATAAAACACTTAAAGAACTTTCTAAGTGTTAAGAACCCTCTTTGCCATCGACGAAGAGAACATCTATTCCAGTTGCACGAGAACGTCTATTTTTATTTCCTGGAAATTTTATCGAGCCAGGACTTTTATTTAGATGCTCCCCTCGTAACTGATAATATAAAAACGTTTATTTTACTCGACTGCTCACTGCCTAGAAGCAGTCAATTAAATAACTGCGGAAAAGTGGAGTAATTGTCTCCATGTGGAAAAAAAGATCAAGAAAAAGACTGAACAATATTGTCGATGATAATCTTAACTCGAAAATTTTATACCATGATACACGACCCGTAAACTGTACAAGTTTTGTTTTCCTGGACCAGGTACGGGCGCTTGCCCGCGTTGAATTAAATAACTGCGGAAAAGTGGAGTAATTGAATCCGTGTAGAAAAAAAAGATCAAGACGAAGACTGAAGAATATTATCGTTGATAATCTCGATCCGAAAATTTTACACTAATTACAGTATAAAACACTTTACCGGTTACCTGTACCAGTTTTGTTTTACTGGGCCAGGTATGGGCGCTCGTCGATGCCCGCGTACGAAGCTCGGAGCTCAGGGCTGGGCAAACTACGTCAAATCAGTGAGAAAAAGACTGGTGGGGATTCTGAGGTAGTGGGGAGACAGCTTCGTACGTTTACGCTCGCGATCATTCTACGCATGCGCCGATTTACAGTTACTGCCCGCTATTACAGCTAATTACACCATCTGCGTATACGGGGTTTTACTTTTGCGGCCTCTAAGTCATCGTTCGCTCAATTTACATCGAAAATTTGACCAATTTTAGGGAAAAATATTCTTTCGCGTCCTTACAAATCGAGAAATAACGTTCAAGAAATTTTTAAATACTTTTAACCCTAGATTCACCAATCAGTCGAAATCACTAGTTTCGACTGCTTTTACGAAGAAATTTACTTGGAATTCCCAAGGATATTTTCCAAAAACGTTATGAATTTTTCTATTTTGTACAATTAATTTCATAAGTTTCTCTTTTTCCACGATCATCGATTTTCTTGAGATACACAAGAGGAATACTTTAACATACCGAAATTTATCGAGAATTCTGGTGTTAATAATCTCTCCCCTTCTGACTGGAGAAATCAATTTTATCTTGACAAAAATTTTCATCCAGGAATCGTATTCTGTGTCCCGGGGATGACTCTTTTATCGTGTTTTCTTGCGTGTTCTTTTTCCGTGTGATCGTGGAGCTTTGATCGAAACAACGACAAGGTTCTGTCGAGCTGGACGCGGAAAATAATAGTGACCATTCGTCGCGTTTGGGAGTGCAACGGTGATCGAGAGATAGTTTAAAAGGGTGCACGATAACCCAAAGAAATTGAGCAATTTGCCGAGAAAGTACTGTATTTTGTAATAATGGTCGATTGTACGAGATCGGAGCTATTATTTTGATTTGCAAGCGGATATCGTGTAGTACGCAAGGGGATCGCCGCGACTGGAGCCACTTCGATAACCCTGTAAATATTGATTGTAACGAATATCGGTTCAGGTTGGAATTATATAGTCGAAAACGGACAGCGCGATGCATTTATTCGTGGATATTTCACCGTTTCTTACTTTCGAAACGTCAACGATACAATCGACTTGTTTTTCGAAGGAAAAATCAAAATTTCTTCTCCTTTGTTTCTCTAGTCAAATCGTAGATATTTTCTCACATTTCGAGGCCGATGGATATTTAATTGACCCGTGCATTCGGATTGAATTATATACCATTAAGATTACGCAACTGTACAATTTTCCATCGCGATAAGGTGGTAATTAAATTGTACCATACCTCGAAGATCCGATTAATGTTACAACGGTGCACAATTCTCCGAATTTGTGGCACGCGTAACGCGACAGGATTTATGGCTGCACCGTAACGATATATTCGTTGCTCTTATTTCGATGAAAGTAACTTAAAGCGAAGACTCAATTTAGAAACGTTCAACGTACGTATTTCACGTTCCGTTCTTGTAAGTTTCAAGGATCACGAAACCTCTCGATTATGCATCGGGCTTGTTACTTTAAGCATCCTAATTGACTCAAAGTACAGGTTGCGTGTAAATTGCACGTAAAAAGCGTGTAAAATCAGAACGATACAACGTAAAATAAGAGCTCGTACTACCTGTCGGAGAAGATCGTCCGGTTTGAGAAACGTAACGACGAATTATCTCGCTAGGTGTTGATTAACTATGCGCGGGGCTCGTCCTGTCTTCGATCTTGAAACGAGTTCGTTCATCGATCGGATCCGTTGCGAATGATCATTAGAAAAACACCGATACTTTCGTTGCGCGACACACGCGTGGAAAATATGCCAACGGATCTTGATATTCGATCTATTATAACAAGAACGAAGAAAGTAGCGTCTACTGTTCAATTTACCTGTATTGTATTATAATAAAGATTTTCGTGTGAAAAAATTTGCCCAATTTTAACATTCGAAACCTTCATTTTATTACAAAAATAACTCTCTCTGGTCACGATTGCGTTCAACGGGAGATTTACATTAAAGAATAAAACTAGGATATTATTATCGTATTTTGAATTTGTAACCTTTTCAATCGCTATTTTAAATGGAATCGAAAGATAACTCGTTATTTTCAATATGAATTTTAAAATGAAAAAGTACCCACAACTCGACCACTCTGGCGAGTGTTTTCAATTTTTCAATTTTGTAAGTTCGTTTTAAATTCTGACGCAACCTAACGAATACTACAAAGTACGGTGGAACCATCGTTATGCGAATGCTTTGCCATTCGTTGCATTACCCGTGGAGAATATCTTGCTATTGTCCGTTCAGTGTATAGATAGAGTGCGTGTAAACAAAATCATACGATTGCAACAGAGCCGTGTTTTCAGAGGGTTATTCCTCGAATGGATTCAGATACAATAGAATTCATACAACATCGTCAACGCACACACTCTATCTTCATTTTGAGCGAACAATAGATATGATTGATATACAGGGTGGTATTGAGAGAAAGGGTTCAGCACTTCGAGCACCGAAGCTACTTGGCACTCGGTCGAGTAAAAAATGCTTAGTCGACGCACGTTGAAAAATTGACCTTGTTGGCGTTGCAAGTGATTTTCAATATCGGTAAGGTCAATATTTTAATTCTTCGTCGGTGAGAAGAATAATATAAAACAAATACAACGAACCGGTGTACTTGGTTAATATTACGATTAATCGTTATCACTGTATTATAATTATATATATACATACACATATATCTATTATATATTATATATTATACATATATTATATATTATATATATATATATTTATTATTACATTATATTTTAAAACTGTGATAAACGATATTTCTCCGCTCCGATTCTGCGACGGAAAATTGTTAAGTGTAGACGTAACGGATAATCGCGCACGAAAAATTACTATTTAAAGTGGATCCCAAGGTTGTTTAGAAAGCCTGTCTCGGCAACCGTGCAATTACGAACAAGAAGATACCTACATGTTATCCTTTCTAGGTGGAAAACTGGAAATACACGATAGATTCGAATAGTTAAATGCCGGTGTAAGAACATTTTTAAAAATCTTCACGCATCGCGAACGACGGATACTTTCTTGTTAAACGCGTCACCGAGAATTTTTGCGTTATTTTCACCGGCTACCGAGATATCGACTCAAGTGGTTACGTGACTTACCCCGCGTAACTACTTATGTCTCTTAATGCCCGCGAAAGAAATTCACGGCGAACACGTCAGCGTGCTTTCGTCTTTACTGCATCGATAATTTATGTAACCAACAAATACATACGGGATCGCGACTGAAATAAAGACAGCGGTCTTTACCGCGGTCAGCTTATATCTTGGCTCTTTTTCTCTTTCGAACTGGTACACGACAGTTATGAAATATGAACTCTCGATCGAAGGCTCGCCAGAGCTCGGGGTTTTTCATTCAACATAAATGACTCCCTGCCGAGTGATTCGATCACGAGAAGGAACAATTACACAGAGGCTGAACAATATTTCGCCTCGCGAGACTGTTTCTCTTTGCCTCCGTGGAAGTCACGTGTCTCGTTAAATCGGCTACAAGTACCGATGATAGTCCAAAAGGTTTCCACTTTTTACGTGGCAACCATCGAAATTGGAGAAAACAACCTTGCTAGGTTCTCGATTTAACTGTACACTCGAGGTCGTCGGGACAAAATAACCCGAGTATGCGAAACTCGTTTCTTTCGATATTATACACAATTGTGTTATTATATTCTTGATCCGTTCAAAATCGATACATCGCGTTGAAATTATTCACTCGCGACAACTTGCACGTATTTAGTCCGAACGTTGCCTTTCGCGAAGAAATTTTCTACATTTGCGACATCTTAGAGAACTTCTTCTTTTTTATCGTGTAAATGGATTTTTTAGGGATGAAAACTTTTTTAATAGATGTCGAGGAAACGAGGATTGATAAATTTTTAATATTCTTCGCCTCTTTCGCTATCTTCGAGTACACCTATATTTCGTACACTTTCAAATTAGTGTATTTCTCGGGTACAAAGGTTTCTGGTAGCACGCTAAGGTGTATTACTAAGAACTAGATGAAAGTTTTTAAAAGTGATACGACCGTGTTGGAAGAAACAAGATTCGAAGATCGTAAAAGGGTTAAAAGCTTGTACTGTTCTGTCGTATATTTCTCCTTATGATTTATTGGTCGCTTCGAAAGTTTTTAATTCCGCAATCGTATTTCGCGGTTTGAAACGCGTGTTAGCCATAACCTGTTTTTGAAGAGAGTCGAGGTCGGATGGTTGGACGATGGCCTGCCATCGATGAATTTACGATAGGGTTGCAAGTTGTATTTGATCTTGAAAGAGGGTAAGTGAGGGGGGAAAAAAAAATAATTTTACTGGCTGGCAGCGGCTGACGATTACGTTGGGCCTCTTGGCTATCGAGTAGCGTGGGACTGATTTAAGATTACTATCTTTCGAGTTTCCGGTCCAGCACAAAATGAAGTGGGAGGAATAGGGGTAAGTGGAAGGGGGGATGCATTCTATAGAAACTATAGAGAAACCGTGAAATGTTAAATCTTCCTTCACCTAATCCTTTAACGTGAAACGGTATATAAAAATTAACGTAAGTATGATAAAGAATCGAATAATCAATTATTGAATTCACAATGAATTTTATATTTCCCTTTCATCTTCTCGTTTGAATCAATATTTAAACGTGGGAGGTACGACAACAAATGTTGGCTTTTCGTTTAATTTTTTAATTCCATTGCAATGCTCCTGTATTTTTGTCGCAATTTTCTTCGTTTGAATCAGAAATGTATATTTGAAAAATGTATTTATTATTACTATCACTGATGTTTATACGTAACATTTAGATTACGATAGAAACTAAGTAATCTTTTCAACGAAGGTTACTTGTTTTTCGTTCTCTCATATTTTATTGCTCGATCGGTGAAAAGAGTAGAAGAACAGTTTAGTAATCTTCATCGAACAGATTGTAACAATTTTCGCGTTTTATTCGAAGAAATTCAATTTACAAATTTAAATTTACGAAACCAGTCTTCGTTGAAAATATAATTACGTTTCTTTTTTTTTACTAGGAGGATCAGTACTTGTACATGACCAGACTGATTGTACGTCTGAGGAAAGTATTGCTAAAGAATGGGGACTTTGTTCTTGAACAGAGTCGGAAAGGTGGTGTTGCTTTCTGGTAAGAGGACGATGATGAACTACACAACACTTACCCCAGAACCGTCAAGGGAGAAGTTCTCTAACATGCAACCGAAACAACTGGGAGAAAAGTAAAGAAAAGTAAAAGAGCAGCCACTTCACGTTTTTCTAACAAACATTACACCTGTGTACGTAATAAATAGCAAGCAACGATAATAAATATAATACGACGAATGTTTGAAATATGTTTATAATTCACACGCAGAAACAATGTCAGTTACCTTATGTATCCATTGTAAAGGAAAAAATTTGTTTTTCTAACAAACATTACATCTGTGTAAGCAATGATAATAAATATAATGCAATGTATAGTTTGAAATATGTTTGTAATTTCCACGCAGAAACAATGTCAATTACGTTATGCGCTCATTGTGAAGAAAAAAAAATTAAATAAAATATTTGTACCAATATTTTGTATCTTCTTTTTCTTTCAACTATTAATTATTAGTAGTACGTAACAAAATAATGATCGGAGAACGTAGTTTGAGATACTGAGATAAAAATTGGATAAAAACAGTTTATCCTTGGATATATAGATCAAATTTTTATCACGACCTTGCTAGAGCTGCCTATGCCTGGAATAGTCGTGCGTCATTTTAAAAGATACGTGCATATGTATATCGAAATAAACGTTTCAACCATTGCCCAATCTGGGTCACCGAATACCTATTCCTCGTATTATGTGTTCACTGAAAAGTGTTACTATCGATAGCGGCCGTTTAGTATTGTTTTATGTCAGGCTTGTGGCCATGTGTTTACAATGTTCGAACCATAACAACCAACTCTTTTTCCACATTCTGGACTTTGGACCGATCGGCCTACAATTAATATCTTAATCGATACTACTGAATTCGAAAGTTCCAAGTCTAATACACTGCCAAAGTATATCACGTCTAACGAATGTACGCGAAAATGGAAAATGTTTTATGTACGTTGCACATATTCAATATCTATGCACGTAATTATATATGTATACAAAGTAACCTTGTTCGACTTGAGAATAATTTTACGAGCTCATAAATCTCTCAACGTCGATCTTTAGAAATTCACACTTTGGCAAGAAGTCGTAAAACTGAAACAAAACCGCATGTTTCGATCGGTCGTTAATCGGTTTTTTTTTTTTTTTTATTTGTACGAAGTTAAATTGACTTGTATAAAATGACGTTTTTCCAAAGTTTGAATTTTACAGAATCGTAGGTTCAGCGATATTCGATCGTGGATTCTTATACGAGGGAAAACGCGTAAAAAGCAACCGACTCGACGTCATTGGATTATTTTCTACGGGCGCGTTAAAAAGATCAAGTTCATTGTGAACTGCCAACGATGGTAGAGGATATGAAAGAACGAATTGTTGCAACGCGTGCTGCACCTACACTTCCGAAACCATTGATCGCGTCCTTTTGTCGTTAATTAACGGACCGTACCGTTGTCCCGATATTAATGGACACAATTTTGAGCACATACTGAAAATTCAATTAACCCTTTCGAATCTATAATTTAAACGCAATTTCGTTAATCGGTGATTTTCTTTTCAAATAATTTTAGACAAATTAACAGGGAAGATAATTGCATACCTTTGAAAATACACACGCACGAATAATAAACGTAGAAATATATAATACGTCGCATCAAAAGATTGTTTATTCTTGCGAGTATTTCGTTAATTATTACGTTCAGAGCAGAACGCGAATAGTCTTTTATTTGGAATTTGATGTTAATTCGAATGCAAGAACGAAAAGTTTGATATTCCGTTAACAAATTTAAAAGTAATAATCTAATGGATCGTACAAAGTTTTAATTGAAGGAATAATGAAGAGCACTTTAGAACTTTGTTTGAACTAGTTGGGAGACAAGATACACGGACAATTGATCGATTACATTTATATTCTGCCGACGAAACTAAACGAAATTCTAACAATAAGAGTTTTTCTTTTTTTTTCATCTTTCATTGTATTTTTACGGAACTTCTAAGCTGCGAGCAGACAGATTCTTTTTAACACGACTATTTCAGTGGAGTTGGCTTCTTTCCGTGCCTCGTACTATCCGAAAGCCTATTTCTAAAGAAACGAATGTTTTCGAATCACTTGAAAAGTTATCTTTGGAACGACATTCTATTTTCTTATTCATTACTTCGTACTGCAGAACTGTAACGTATATCTAAATCTACCCTGACACACATATAGAACGTTTATTTTTATTTCGTATATGACACTGTTCGGATAATCGAACGTTCGATTACGAATCGAAAACGATCATCGGACAGTAAACCTTTTGCACAAGCCATATGCTTAGCTACGTAATTGGAAAGCTACAATTAAAGGAAATTTTTCAAACGCGTGCTACATAATTTTTCTTTTGTAAATTCGTACGCACAGCGACCGTAAAAACATATTTCAGCTCGTAATTGCTACATCTGAATTAAATAAAGTACGTCTCGTTTCGCATTATTTAAATTTTTAAGCATCCGTAAGATAGATTGGAAAATAAGCAACTCATGACGACTCTCACGATCAACAGTTTAGAATAATAACTGCAATTACAACCGACAAGTTGAGAACGATTGGGAAATGAAAACGGAGAACGAAGGAAATTGCTAAATTTTCGTAACAGAAGTTTCCCGTGTCGGTTCGGCGGTTGAAAACATCGTGTCCCCCCAATTAGCTCGCTTAATCGAGATTCCATTGTGTGATTCGCGACGCAGCAGCCGCGGCGGAGGAATTAAAAACAAGTTGTCGAATCCAGGGTCGGTGACACTTAACAATGAAAGTGCCATCGTAAGGAGTGTTTCTTTAGTTTCGCATGCCTGAAAATTTTCGAGTACCATACTACGGCTGTCTGACAGTACGGCTGTTAGTACCAGCTCGAAGAGTACCGGTACTCCGCTCGTAACGACTCTTCGAAACGAGGAGGATCGATCGAGGTGCCGGTGGTCCGCACGTGCGCAGAGCATCGCTCCTCTCGTCCTCTCTCTCTTTCTCCCCCTCCCCGCCCCACCCCCCACCCCACCCCCGCGGCGCGCAAGGCTTTTCCCTTTCCCTCTTCGTTACTTTCCTTTTCCCTATCTTTATCATCGTCCTGTCTCCCGCTACGCCTCTTCCTCTCGCTCTGTTTATCCCTTTTCCTTTATCTTTCTTTTTCCCACGTCTATTTGCGTCTTCCCTTCTCTTTCTGTTATCCCACGTTATTACCTATTCCCTTTCACGCTCGTATCTCGCTCCTACTCGCTCTTGCTCCCTACCGTTCTCGTTCCAGTGCCACCGCCACCGTCGCGCCACATCGAGGTGAACCAACGAACCCACCCTTCTCCTATGTGCCCACCACCCACGCGCCTATATACGAGCCGCTCACGTGCGTGCGCGGCACATAGGGCGTGTATGTAAAATTCGATGCATAAGTCGGTCCGGTTACGCGTGCACCTATCTACAACGGTGCTGGCTAGCAATGGGATCGAGTGTGACTTAAATTTCATCGATGTTATCCGCCGTAAACTTTAGTCCGCGTCTGGCAGCGTGTACGCGTCATCCACGTGTACCCGCGCGACAACGTTACCGAGACCTAACCCAGACCTAACCCAGCCCGGGCCACCGTGCCTGGAAAATATGTTTTCGATGCGCCGCGCTCGCGAATCTACGTGGAGCTGAAATCGAATAACTCGCGCGCCTCGTCTTTGCGCACGTGTCGCGCGTTCGTCGACCCTTCTCGAGAAATATACTATATATTTTTTTTTGCGAGATGAAACCCTCACGGTTACGGTGGCCGCGTTAGGAATTGTGACGTCAGTAGTTATTCGTATTTCGCAAGTCATTTGACCTTCGTACAGCGCACGTGTCCCTTGGACGTTGAACTTTTACATCGGATACCCCCTTCAGATTTCACTCTGATAAGGGAACGGAGAGAATTTCATACATTTTATAGAAAGTCCGTTGTTCGTTCGTTTTTATTCGAGGGGCATATCCGATGGAATATTAGCGAATTTCTCGAGGGTCGGTGTATTAAATGGAATTTATTAATATAACGTGAAACGTCAATTTGTCGTTTGGTGTATTAAAAGAATATTGACTCGCAGCGACCTTCGATGATAAAGGTATTAAAATATCTAAGGATTCTTCGCCGACGAAAGCCATTATTTACCCCCGAAACTCAACGTTTATTGCGATCGACGTTTCGATCGATGATGCTGATTATTTTCAGGATTAATACGACCAGAATTAAAAAATGATGAAATTCTTAAATTGGAGGATTTAATTGATTTTTGTTTAACGCGATAGAAATGAAAATAAATGCAAGACTTGCGAAGGGAAATATTTGGAAGAAATTAAACAAATAATACAATGTATATCACACGTGTGATAACTAGAACTGATCGAAGAAAAGATTTTGTATGGAAATTATACATATTGAATCGGTGTCATTGCAGACACGTACGTGTATACCTTATTAACATAAGACGACAGAAGATTATGTATACGAAATTGTATCGCATTATTAAAAGTATTAATCGATAGAAGAGACCGTTTATTAGTTTCATCGCAGGTAAACGTAAAAACTAAAATAATATTTCAGTCTCGAAAACCAAAAGTGTAGAGATCATTCGTAACCTACGAAATTTAAGTGGTTTCGGTACGTGAAACGTGATAAGACTCAACAAAGTGGAACGAGATGTAACCGGAACATGGAGGAATAATCTGGAAAGTATAATGCTGGGCGGAAATAATAAAAAATAATCGGTAGTTGACGGAAGGTTGTAAAAAATGTAATCAACTCTGTACCTTTAAAAAAGTGTGGTTATTAACATTTTTACAACGCACTGCCTTGCGTCTAATATGTTCCTTAAAATAATTAGAGCAGGAGTCGATAACCTATCGGACGAAAAGAGACATAATTTTAGTCATAAAAAAAGTAATGAAGAGTCGCGTATGTATATATATATATATATATATATATATATATATATATATATATATATATATGAATAAATAAACGTTATATATATAACGCAATATATATTTCTATGTATAATTATATAGTTATAGACACGTATATAGGTACATTCTTACTGTATATTATATTGAATCCATGTTTAATTTTTTATTTGTATCCACGATTAGGAAGTTTGAGTTAGGTTCTATACACCCTCCTTATGGATTAGGTTACCAACCCCTGAATTAGAGGATCTATCACTCAAATCGCATTATCGCCTAGTGAGGTATCTAATACAGTAAAAACTTTGATGCTGTTATATAAACGCTATGTTATATAAACTTGGGTATTAATAATGTGTAACATTTATTTCGATGGTGACTTTCGATTCGTTATCCTCGATTGTTTGGAAATGAGATTCTTCAGGTTGTTTTGGACACGTACAGAATGTCCCAGAAACAAGTAACCAAACTTTGGGTGCGCATACACCAGTAACCTTGAAAACGAGGAATGGTCACACGTCTGGAAACACTTTCTTACCGGGTTATAAATGCTTTTTGTTTGCTGTAGAGTTTTGCGAGAAAGTTCATAACGCCTTCTTCGTAGAATGTGTACCACTCGAAACTTAAATGTTACATAATGCAATGCCAACTTGACTTTTTTCATCTTATTATTCTCCGCTACCAAAATATTTATAACCTTTTCATTCATTCGTATTGTTGGAAAATTATCCGCGGGCGAAACGTCGACGCGAAAATAAACAAAAAGGTTCGTACAAACAATTCATCCGATAACACCTTGTTTTCGAGTTATTCGTTGCTCGACAATTATTTCTGCGAGTGAACAAATAATACCTGATTATCACTCGATTGTTTATCCGTTAAATACAAACGGCTTGCACTCTTACTAATCTGTAAACGTAATCTCGAGTTATTTATATCGTAAGTGGTATAGTTTGCACGCTGGTCTCGTTAAAGGTAAATCTTTCGTCGTTGACGTTGGTGTTATTAATGCAATTGTTTACGTTTAAAATGAAAATTATAGCCCACTCCAAGAGCCAAATGGCCGACATGTATCACTTGTACGGAGTTGTCGGGTGCAATCCAGTCGGAGCTAGATTTTTATACGTGGAAAAGTTCTCGTATTGAAAAACACGAAACACGAAAACAAGGCCATAACCGACACACGTTTATACGATATTTGTTTCTTATTTTTATTAGCTCCGAAACCACCACCGATGTGCTTTTAACGTGTATTGGGAAACGTCCGATATGATCTGATATTTTTATTTTCAAGGTGAGTAGAACAAGGTTTCCATAGTTTGGCAACTTATTTCTGGGACATTACATTCGGTGTATCAAGACTGTCAGGGGTTAAAAATCTGAGAGAATTTCGATAATTTCAAGAAAAGAGTTGGAAACGTTATAACCAGACGCTACTTTAAACGCACATTTAATTTAAATATTTGCTTTATTTGCTCGAATTTATTGGACTACTTTTAAACTCATTTCCATATACGAGAAAGGACTCGGAGCGTAATACGATTCCGTGCAGATAACTAACACGAAACCGAACTTTTATTCTTCTATTCTCTATGGATGTAATACGTTCCTCTTCTAATTTTCTGTTCAATGAAACGTAAATTTATTCTATTTTCGTTACAAACCAGTTAATCGCCAACTTTTCTTCGATTCAGAATATTCCACGATATTAGAATATTTATCGCACCGGTGAGTGTATATCAAACTTTAGAGTTAAATTCAGCCTCGAGAAACAATAGAAAAAGTTGATATAAATCTATGGCCTATTTCGCTTTGTTTCCAAGTTATAGCCATTTGTATGGTCCCCTAGTTACAAAACTAACGTAACCGATTCCAATGAAATATTTACTAACAACGTTTTATATCTTGTGCACGGCCTTGCTGGCTATTCTGTAAACTAACTCGTAACGCTATAGGAGATTTTATAGTACCTTCTTTCGACGTAAGCACTGTGCATCGAACTTGTTTTATAATTCTTTGCGATTCAAGTTATCGTTATGCATTTCTCGGTAAACATACATTGAAAATATTTTAAAAAATTTCTCAAATTTTCTGTACATTTACTCGTAATAGTTTTTCTCGAAAATATTATCAATGCAAGAGACACCTATTAGAGAGTTTAATTTTTTTTAAAATTTGAAAAATAAGTACCGAGTCGAGTTTACACGACTTCGATTCTTTCAATCGTTTCTCTATGCTGTAATTCATCTCTGAAGTGATTCTCATTTACTCGTGTTGGTTCCATCCTCTATAATCCTGATCCAAATGTAATCGTGTAAACACGGTCGGTTTACTTTTCTCGTGGTCGGATAAAGGTTACCGGTATATTATATCTGGTCACGGGCAGTCAAACGTTTTACACGGATATTTTGTCCGTGTGTACACAGAAATCGCCGATTCTGAACGATAGGCCCGTTTAGTTGTACGAATCACGGATGGAAGGGGAGAAAACATTCGTGAAAAGAGAGCCACGTGGCAACATTGACGACACGTGCATTGTGTTCCCTGACCTTCGTACGAATGTGTCGGAACGAAGCGGGAAACAAGTAAAAAAAAAAGAGGCAAAAAAAAGTGACCCCATTTCCTTTTATTCGTGGATTTACAACGACAAATTGGCTCAAGTGTTCTGAATGTTTTCTTCAATGCGCAAAATACGTTTCGTGATACGGTGGATCGTTTCAGGAATGAATTCAGCGCTCAAAATTTATAAAATTCCCTATTCGACCTCGTTTTTGTTTACATTTACGAGAGGTGTTAAATAAGGCAATCTTGCATCTCAATGTAAACCTGTAAACGTCTCACAATTCTCTTATCTTCTCGACACGTTCGGATGTTAATTATTGGAAACGTTGTTCCACTCTCTGGGGTATTTTTATATTGTTAATTAATGTTCTGTTAGGACAACGAATTTCAAACGATCGCACGAGTAGTGATTTAAAGAATTTAAGTCACATTCGGCAAGAAAAAAGTCTTGGAAAAGTGTTTTGGAAATAAACACGTAGATTTGTAAATGTATTATTTACCGAATTACAGGAAGTGTGAAAATTGAACGTTAGTGGAAAGATTTCGATATTCAAAGTAGCCATTGAGAATGTAATTATTATCTGACATTGCTCGACCACGATAACGAAATGTAAACAATTACAGTCGGATATCGAATAACAATAAGAAGCACGACAGTCGTGGTTAACAGATAAGAATAATAGAATTCTTGTTGACTAATTTCCGTAAAGATTGACTTCGAGACATTTTAAGTAACGTAACAAACTTTTACATACGTTTAACACCAGAACCACCAATGGGGATTAATTTGACTCGTTTCAAACTTCTTTTTAAAATTACTCAATCATTGTATCGTTGCCTGAAATATTCATGAACAATTATCAAAATAGACAACTAACTACTCGTAAAATAATTTACCCTTTCTCCATCCAATTTTAAAGTTACATATGATTTAATACAAATAGTAATACGTTCATCGTAACTCTAATGTTAATACTAACTTTCTTTTTTTTCTAAATAAAAGAAAGTTCCAGAGAATCAATCAAAGTATATGTGGATAAAGCTACCATTAATTTAAAGTGCCTTTCTGTGCACTGTATCAAAGATTCATTAATTATACAATATTTTAACCTACTCGTTATTAGCATCGACCAACACGAAAGATCTGATCGTGTTCCATATTGTTTCAACCGGTGTACGAATTTTTCAACCCAGTTAAATGATCAATCCCATCGCTAATTTCCAAGCGACTTTTTACAGAAATAGTAACTCGTTTATCGTCGACAGTTCCAGCGTTAAATCATAGATCGACAAATTATCCCCAAGTGCGAGCTCAAGCATTTAAAACGTGAGAAGCAGATTGGAGCATTGACCAGGGTCTATGAACTGAACGTGCCAGGCAGAATCCACCCACCTAGCTACAGGAACACATTGTCTATACAGCTATAGTATATCATACGAACATCGATCCGTGAGAGCGGTCTCATGGGTCTTAGCAATGTATAAATCTCTGCGCCCCAAAGTGACTGCCACGTGTTACGGTATGTCTGTTTCCCTGAATCTTTGGTCGTACAAATACAACGAAATTTAATCCCATTAGGGGATCGATCGAATCAATTAGATCTAATCGCGTAGCGGGGGGTTCTACATAGAAAAATGATTAAAATCGATTTACGTAGCAGTTGAGGTCGACACACGTTCACTGTCGCGTTATCTCTAACACTGTTTCTTATCAATTTAAAGGCATGACGTTCGACGAATAGATATCCAGAGTACCGACCAGGGAAAGTTCATCGGAAGAATTGGTCTTCGTTGTTCAATATTTAGGTTCAATATTAAACCGTTTCGTTTCTTTATATTTTGTAAAACACTCTGGAAATAATTTAAGGAAGTAAGAACGAATATGTGGAGCGAGAAGGAAGATTTTAAAAACGAGAATCACACCAAAAGAGAAACTGGAGGATAAAAGTTGAGTTTAACAGTCTCTAATGGTATACAGAAGATTACTCATTTTGTAACGTGTCAACCCTTTTGATCAAATACTTCGATTACACGTTAATTGGTTATTTAAAGCCACCTTTGGAGACAACAGGCTGCGAAATAATACACGAACCTGGAAATCTGAACGAACGTGGAACCCAAGAGGCGTTCAAATAATTGGAAACGAAGAAATTTCATTCACCGTGGTAAATAGCTCCAGAAAATTGAAAAAATACGAGCAAAACTCGACAATCGTTCGCACGACAATTTCCATAATTTACATATCCGTCGTGTTGTCGTCCAACGTGGTTTGTAAATTTCCAGTAAATTTCTAATCGTTTCGGGAAGCACCGAGTACCGGATTTTTCCAAATAATCGATCAAAGTGGGCAAACGACCGCCATTAATCACGCGTAAGGGGACACGCTATCGACGACGATGTAATTTCTCAAAATTGCCGATAGTTCCGCGCAGTGATTTATTTACGGCCAGGCGGACAATAATGATAAACACCGACGACGACGACGACGACGAGGACGCGTTTGAAAATAAATGGGCGTAGACGAAACCGTTCGGCCGGTGTGTAACCGATATAAATTCATAACTTCGTAAAAGCGCTGTACGCGGCGATTCCAGAAATAGATCCGAGTGTCCTGAATGCCAATGGCGTCATTAAAACTAGATCGTGCACTTTCTTGCGACCACTGACCGAGATTCGCGCTCCCGCATCCCGCGCGCCTTCTGTAATTCGAGTGTCTTCTCGTAATCCGTATGCTTTTAAACCGACTTCAGGTATCCCCGCTCTTCGTGTCCTCGAGTCGGGTATCTCGAGTATCGACAAGTATCTCACGTATCTCGCGTAACTCGAGTATCGTCTCCTCTCTTTGTAGGGTACGCTCTGCCCAGTAGTACGCGCTGCCCGTTCAAGTAGTTCAGACAGCATTGCTACCAGCGAGTAACACTTCACTCGGCACTCGAGTTCGCGTGTATCTACGCACGCGACGACCCCGTCGCCTTGACATTTTTTTTTTTCTTCTTCTTCTTTCTTCTTCTTCTTCTTCTTCGTCTTCTTCTTCGTTTTCCTTCTTCTTTCCCCGTTAATTTAATTCGCGAAATGATCGCCGTTCACCGTGCTACGATATCGTATCCAGTACTCGGTTTCGCCGAGTACGCGGTCTTCCGTTGCTACCGTAACGACGATCCGAGCGATATTTCAACTCCGGTTAGCCGAGTAATCTGCTCACGAGTACGCTCCGAGTGAGACGAATAAAACGTTTTCACGCGCGATCATTGAATTAATTAAGGATTCGGTCAGGTGTTATCCGCGGAGTTACATATACGGTCGTTTCGAGCGTGCAGGTAATTGCGCCATTAATTGTTTCGTTGTTTTATTTCCGAGCCAAGCGGTTTTTTTCAAACACGGCGCTTTTATCCACGTACGATCGAGCGTGTAAGAGAGACACCTCGAGTGCAACGATATTTACGATTATTTATTTTCAAGCGATTTATTTAGTATCACTTACGGTACGGCTGATCGGGAAGATTATATTTTCAATCGAGAGAGGCAATACGAACGATTCGACGCTCGAAATGGTTACATTGAGAAATGTATATACGTGTATCTAAATTGAAATTTATGTAACGTTTGTCTCGTATTTTGAGTAATTACTCGCCAGGTCTAGTTTGCAACGAGATGGAAATTGTGGAGGATATTAATTTCGGTGGATTTCGAGTAACGTGGAGGTACACTGTCGAAAGCACCAGGACTTTCAAGGAAATTTAAATGTTTTTGAGCGTAGCTGTTTGCGAGAAACAGTGGATAACGGAAATTGCTTCCACGATAAGATGGTAATTCAGCGGTCGCTTCTGTCGATATCTTCAACGTTGTATAATATTTATGCTAATGGACACATATGTTTTTGAAACTAAAATGAGAGAGAGAGTCCCTTTTCGCGAAAAGGGACCGAATACAGTGGCATAATTAGATGTTTGTTTCTTGAAGGTAAAATCAAAATTTTTTACGAACACATTAGAAGGTACTAGAACCCTTTTTTTATGCAATTTGGGTATTCCAAACTCGACGAATTCTAAGGAGACGTTTTGTACATTTTTCTATGAAAATACAATTGCAAATGAAGCCATAATTCGACATTAACGAACACAACGAACGACAACTTCACCGAGCAACAAAGTTATTCGAATATCTCCTATCGTTTCCAATTATTTTGAAAAACGTATTCCTAATAAAAACATTTTACAAAAGCCATAATTCTACATTAACGAACACAACGTAACGACAACTTCACCGAGCAACAAAGTTATTCGAATATCTCCCATCGTTTCCAATTATTTTGAAAAATGTATTTGTATTCCTAATAGAAATATTTTACAAAAGCCATAATTCTAGATTAATAAACACAACGTAACGAAAACTTCACCGAGCAACAAAGTTATTCGAATATTTACTATCGTTTCCAATTATTTTTCAAAATTATTCCTCATGGAAAGATTTTACAAAGCGCGGAACGTTATCTGATAATATTTAGCGCAAATTGTATTTAAATATCTAGTAATCGTAACCGTTGCATCATTTCACATTACGCGGCAATAATTTAACGTTAAAAAACAAGATTACATAGTGTGTCCATCTTGATAGTGGTCTTTTGTCTATCGTCTGAATACAATTGAGATCGATATCGCGGTGCCGACTTAGCAACAGCACATTTATGTAAATGCAAGATCAAGAAAGGTTAACTCTTCTATTTCTATAATAATAACGCGAGCAGATCTTTCAAAGTCCAATGGGAGGCTGCACGAGTTGAAAGGTATTCTCCTCGTCTCAACCCCTCCCAAACCACAGAGTAGCAAATGTGAAATCGATTATTGGTATTCCGTCAAATCTTTTTGTTTAATGAAACGTGTATGTGTCTAACTGTCAGATATTGTAAATGAGTGACATTTTTCGGAAAAATTATTACCCGCTGCGTTGCCTCGTTACCTGTTGGGATTTTGAAACCGAATGGTGACAGTTAACGAGGGAGGGCGTGTATCAGGAATTGAACGTTGCTATGGAACATTTTTTCATAACAATTTACAAGTGTCCGAAAAGAGTAGAAATTTTATACGAAATATTGTTCGTAATCTTTTGCAATTCAAATAATTCGTTGCTTCGAGTTTTCATCGATATTTTTCTTTTTCTTTTTGGGGGGTAAATGACAGTTATGGCTGTTAAATTTTCGATTTTATACGTTACAAACAACGGCCGTGTCTGTCTGTTCGATTCTGCAGCAACAAACAGAGGACAATAGTCCCTTTTGTAAAGTATGTAGAATGCTCGAACAATAGCCATACAACGCGTAAAAAAAAACCTCGTTGAATCGTGATTGGTCGTTAACGAAAATGATAGATTGCTATGAACAAATGACGATTACGGTCGTGTTATCTTTTTTCTTCTTTTGTTTTCTGGGGAGAAATTTCAACAAAATACTCTTTGCGATCAATTTTATTTTTCAATCGAATAAAACTTTTATTTTTCAATCGAACGAAACATCTATTTTTCAAACGTACGAAACATTTATTTTTCAATCGAATAAAAAATATGTTTCTTTTGCAGAAATTTTTAGTCCATTCGCGTGTTATTTTTGTCGCGATTCCTCGAAATCTTAGTATCTACACAAATTCTGCGAAACTCGTTCAACGATAGCATGTCCGACTCTCGAACAAAGGGGTTCTATTCTCGTCAAAGAGTTTATCGAGTAAATTGACTTAATTCCCCATTTGGAGCAATATATTTTTTCATTAGCGTTTTCGACCTTTACATTACCGTCCTTGTCGTAAATCGACGCGATTGATTTATACGTAATTATAAAAGGCAAAAATAAAGACAGAAGTAGCATCGGTTCGTAGATTGAAAATTAATTACGGAATCGATCGAATAATTTTAACGCTCGAGTTGTTTGTTAAAAAGATAGATTGCTCGGAAAGACTAAAAGAAGAAAAAAAAAAGAAAGATGCGTTAATCTTTTTCAACGAGCCACTACCTAAACGGTTACTTTAATTCTCCTTTGTTCGGACTAAGGAAGCACGAATGTATACTTAACGAATTTATGGCATTAAGAGGAAACCTTGGATTTCATCGATCGAGGAAGCACAAAACGCGTTTGAAACGATTCCTTCGAAGCGGCTGTGCTGCCGTATCCATCGACCCGACTCTAAATGGACGTTCACATCGACGATTTGCAAACCTAACGCAAGACCAACGAACAAATCGAATTAAATTTTCATTCCTTCCGTTTATCACCGACACACCGTATACGCGATCGGATTCCTTGCAACCGTTTCCAACGTGAAACTTGCAAAAAATTAAACGACTCTATCAAAAAAAAAAAAAAAAAAACAGGAAACGTCAACAATTTCATCCGAAATAAATAAACAACATTAGCTCGTAAGTTTAAATCGTTTCGACCAAACGTAAATTTACCATCTCGTTATTAAAATCTCGAAGAGCGACTCTCGGTCGTACAATTTAACCCAACATCTTGGAAAATTGCAACATTGTTACTTTTATTATAAATTATAAAAATATACAAAATTTTGTATATTCTATTCAAAATGATGTGTAATTTTTACTCCGAAAAATGTCGCGGAGTACTTACGAAGGATTCGATATTATCGAACTATTAAATACAAAAAACATTATAGATTATTCCTAAAAAAAGACCTAACGGAAAAGTTACCTTCGTACTGCTTCGAAACAACAAAAATATAACGAAAATACGGAGTAAATTAACAAGAAGGATTTCGTGTCAAACTTTGGCATCCTTCCAGCGGGTCGCGATTGACCCACAAGAAGCGAGAAAACATCGACCGGTGAAAAAAGTCGTAGAGAAAAAGAATAAATTAAAAATCTAAGGAAAAACGAGAAAAAGAGTACGTAGAACGGGATTGAAGCAGATATGGCGAGGGGTGGGGAAAAAGAGAAGAACTTAAAGAGGCTCAAATGAACAGAGATGGAAACAGGGGAAGAATATAGAGATCGAGACGAGGAAAGAGACAGAGACAAGTTTTCGCTGTCTTTTTCGTTTCGTTTCTCTCTCTCTCTCTCTCTCTCTCTCTCTCTCTCTCACTCACTCTCTCTCTCTTTATCCTCCTCTGTGGTAGAAACGTGGGCGTGGACGTAGGCGAGGTAAGCCTTCAGGGCCGACGAGCATCGACCGATCCAAGTGGACGCATCGTAAATCGTGACCAATCCCGTGATACTTTGGTAACTGTAATAGACACCTCCGCGCGATTTTCCATCGGTGGACCTTCAAATTTTGGCACTACGATTCGAGCGACGACTGCTAGCCGAATTTAAGCACAACCAGCGAATCAAACGGGCTTTCGCCAAACGATGTAACACGGATCGGTGTTTCAAACGCGTAATTTCGTTTCAGACCGTTCTTCGACGGAGTGTGGTCGCGAATCGAGTGTGTTGCTCGAAAAACTGAATCACGTGCGTTCATTTATTGTACACTCGTGTACGAGAAATATCATTTTTATCGTACTTTGTAGTTTTTGAAGCGTTCGGTCGTTCGAAGAGTGGATACATTTTCTCGAGACCGAAACGACGTGATTAAATAATAAGAAAAATATATTTTAACCCTTTAGTTTATCGTGTCTCGAATATTAACAAGGAAGAAAAATAAGGTATCTTTTAATACGTATCGTTTGTAAGAATTCATTGTATATCTCGACTGTAATTTAAGTCGAGAAAAATGAAAATGAAAATATTGATTACGATCACACATATTAAATACATATCCACGTCTATGGATATCAGTGGAGCTTTTCTACTTTAGAATACCGTACGATACGAGTTCTAGATTATATTGTTCACCAAAGATCGAAATTACGATCGAAAAACTAGCAATAAAATTTACAGAGCCCGTGACAAATTCGTTCCGAGCAAGTGTAATCGTCCCAACTTTTACACTTGTCTTCAAACGTCTTCAAAGCTACCCCTACCTGTTGTTAAAGTTCTCTCGTTAACGAGCACGGTACGAATAAAACGATCGAACGATTACGAGTCTAAAAAATAGCCGAAATTCGCGCGATAACGGAACCACTCGTCGTTACTCTGAAGATTTCGCGAACGATCGGGATGGAAATTAATCGAGGAAACGAACGAAAAGACAACCGTGGAAACAGGGAAGAAGATTGACGTTCATTCGCCGATAATACGTCCCGTCGCGTGGATAATCGCGAACGCGTTTATAATTCGTCGCTCGATTACGGATGGAAAAAGGAGAGAGAGAAAGAAAGACGAAAAAAAAGGGAAAAGAAAAAAAAAAGAAAAACGATTTTATCGGTAATGCGTTTTACGCGGCGTGACATCCAGCCGCGAAGCGGAACACAAATGGTGGTGCACGCAATCCGTCGAAATACAAATGATTCCGGTATTTGGCGTCGTTGAACGAAGTCTCCGTCGCGAAACGTTAAAACGAGCTCTGATTTTAATTTCCTACGCTCCCCCGGCGTTGGCCTGCGGCTTTCGAATTCCCGTCGGCACGATCGATGGACGTTCGTGTCGTCACATGAGAACCCTCCTTTAATACCTCTCCCTCTCATTAAAGCCGTCCGCTCATCGCTAGCGTGGAGTGTAGCATCCTAATGCTATTTACACAAGTGCTCCGCGCCGGAGCGAAAAGGCGTACAACACGAGGCCTGTTCCTCGCGCGTCCTGTGACGCCGCTCTGTGTTACAATAAAATACTCGTTTGCTTTTGCGACGTATCCGACACCGCGCCGTGAAAGGCAAACAAATTTTCGATCGGTGTCGTTGTGCGTTGTTTCGCGCGCGAATGTACTGCTGGGAGACGGAAAGATCGGTTCCGAGTGAACGCGGTGGCCCGCACGCGGCGCCACCGTCGCTCATCGCTGACGAAACGAACGCGTCGATATGGTACAGCGTGCGTAACGAGTACCGAACCGATTCGTTCCTAATAGAAAGATCGTGTAACACGTTTCTTAAGTTTCTGATGCTTTCCTCAGGTCTCTTCCGACCCGTATTAAATATTATTTTTTTCAGAATTTATACTATTGTAATCGACGATAGTGATTACTCGTCTATTCTTTTAGTTATTCGATTGTATCCTCGTTATATTATTTTTCTATAATTAATACTACTATAATATACGAGAGTGCTCGAGTATTTGTTTAGTCATTCTATTGTGTCATATTCGACTCATTGTATCCTCTTTATATTATTTTTTTATAAATAATACTATTGTAATCGACGAGAGTGCTCGAGTATTTCTTCAGTCATTCGATTGTGTCATATTTGACTCATCGTATCCTCTTTATATTATTTTTTTATAAATAATACTATTGTAATCGACGATACTGCTCGTCTATTCTTTTAGTTATTCGATTGTATCCTCGTTATATTATTTTTCTATAATTAATACTACTATAATAAACAAGAGTGCTCGAGTATTTCTTTAGTCATCCTATTTTGTCATATTCGACCCATTTTTACAATTAACAGTATTATAATCGACGAGAGTGCTCGAGTATTCCTTTATTTATCCGATTGTGTCGTATTCGTCCGGTAAGATCGTTTATTCTTTTGCCGTACAAAGTAATATTTTAATTTTACTTACGCAGCTAACATACGTCCAGCTTTAGCATGATTAGCTCGTGGTTCATCTTCCGGATTAAAATGTCTTTTACAAAATCTCACTTTTTGTACGTACAAGCTGATAAAACACCTCCGTAAAGGACACAAATGTTATTTACATCGGATGACGAAAAGGACACTCATTTTGCTCACTATTTTACCGGGTATTAACCCTTTGCACTCGAAAGGCGACTCTTGGTCGCCAATTAACGCTCTGAAATTTTTTTGCACTCTAAGTTTACTAATTTTTCTAATTTCCAAGGAAAACTTCATAACTTTAGGTGAAAGAAATGCTTTGTAAAATATACAGAGACGTAAGATCCAAATTGAGTCTACGATTTATTCTTACTTTTGAGTTAGATCTCGTCGAGGTTTTCAATTTCCGTGTAAAATAATTAATCGAGCCCAAAGGTTTAAATATAAAATTCTTAAAACGTCACGATTCATGCCTTCCGAATACCTTCTATAGATTAAACTAAAACATAACAGCTCCGTCGAGTCCTTCTAGCTCTGTGTATTTATGAAATGTAACGCAAGAATTAGACTTATAGGACCACCTAATAGAAATTCGAATTATATTCGGAATATCATTGCCTCGGAGATTTTGCCCATATAATCGAACGAAAGAACGCTTCAAAATTGAAAAAAAAAAACGAATAGTTTGTATTTCTTTCAAGGCTGTAAAAATAATACCGTGAAAATAATAAGAAAACTGTGAAAACAAAAATAAACGTGTAATATACATATATTGTGTTTTATATATATTTTATATTCTCACGTTAAAAAGTAATGTTTATTAATCGATAGGGTTCTTCTCTGACTTTGCAACAAGGATATAGATGATATTGCTCCATTGCACTAAGAGAACTTTTTATCAATTTTTGTTACACCTTTTCGATTTTTGCGTACTAGATAATCCACACGTATATTTGCGTAATATTCAATATTACGGTTCACAGTATTCGAACGAATACACGTCCAGTATTTTAAACAGAACAACACACGGAGTATTTCGGTAATACTCCAACGATCACGATTGTTGATAACGGAGGACCGAGGCAAATGAGAAAAGTTTCCAAAGTCGTTGACAAACGAGTCCAGTGGAGAGACAGGATACGTGAAACGAAACTAGAAGAAAATTAAGATAAGCGAGACTTATATTTCAACAAAGGAATATAAGATTTTAGTACTATGCGCAAGCGACCGCTTGTGACGCGCAAGAGAATGACGCCTGCGGTCTTTGTAAGCCGCATAATGTGTTAAGAGGAATGTGGGTCCGCGAGTAAGTAGAATGTGGTCAGTTTCGAATCAGTTTTGCTTAGTCGCAAGCTTCAGAAAGACTGACTGAAAACGTCCAACCGAATGCAACTCGCGATTCTTCTCCAGAAACGATTTTCCCTTCTCCGTACAATACATTCGTTCCTTAAGTTCGATCCATTCGTGAAAAACGACTTGGAAAAAAAATATTTACCTTTCGAGTAAAACTATCTCATTCAAGTAAAATAATTCAATAAAATTTCTCCTTCTTTCCTCACTTTTATCGAACGCGTAAAATTAACTTTCACGAGTGAAATTGTTAAAAAATCAATGTTCACTCAAAAAAAAAAAAATTGAATTACAGATTTAATGCAAAGTAAACATTTTTATTTAAATTACCATCACGGTACCACAACCCTGCAAAGTTTCGAAACTGGAAGTATACCACCATTCGAACGAAAGGATAATTACAGTCTATTACCGCTAAGTGAATCGATAATAATTCGTAATTTAATAATATCTATATCGGGAATTATTTTAAGTTCGTACTCGTTAACCCTCGTTTCACCGAGTACACGAAACAAAGTGTCGAAGAACGCGTTTCAGTAACGGAATGCGGCTCGCGGAGGACTGTTTCCGTATAGAACGATTATTATAATCATTTTTCGCGTACCGTAGTATTGTAACGTGCAGAATGTTTCCCCGCTTCGATGGAGATTGAAAAACAATGAAAATACGTCTACACGAACGCGTGGCCTATTTGACCTTGTTCTCGAGTTATCGCCATTTTCGTACTCCGGTAATGTGCAGCTGCTTACCTTTAGAGGAAGTGCTCGAAATGGCTACCTTCGACCCAAGTGCAAGTCTGCCGGTATTCGCCAAACATGGACTAGTTAATTTTCGTGTCGCTCGTCGTTAAAACGAAGAAAAATTCGCGGGTTGTACCACGATCGGGGCACTAACCCTGTTTATATATACCGGGGAACGAATAATGGACGATTATCTAATCGGATCTGTTTTCCTTGATGGGAGAGTGACAGGTCAATCTTATGTCAATTTCTTGAGCAATCAATCGACCGAAGTATCGGAAGAAGAAGTCTTCACTCGATGCGGTACGTCGCGTGTGATTTATACACGACGACACCGAGTTATATTTTAACAGAGTGGGCAAACAGTTCTCGAACGAACGATTCCTCGAGAAACAGATACGGCCGCGGAGAACCTATTAGCTACTCGTCTCTTGGATTCAAATCCAGTGGATACTTTTAGAGTTGCTTGAAAATAAATATTTGTTCCGCACTCTGGTTAGTATTAGCGTCGAAATTGTACCACGGCAACGCGTAAAAACGAATTTTTTAAATATTGGAAAAGTTTACGATGTGGTTCATTTATTTATGTATAATAAATAAACGGAACGCAGTAAATTATACGGTATAATTTACAATGTAAATTAGAGGAATTGTATTATTTGGAGAGATATACATATAGGACCACCTCTAATAAGTGATACTGCTTATGTGGAAATTAGGAAATTAGGTTTAGGGAATAGGGATTATGTGGAAATTAAGACTCGAGAGCAATCTTCGTAATGGGAAAATTCTTTACGAGTTCAAGGTTTTGGCTATTTTCTCTGTTGTTGCTTCGTAAAACTTAATATACTAATTGGATTCAGAATTCTATAAGAATTGTATATTTCTAATAGATTGCTCGATAAGTTTTGTCTTTCGATAAGAAACGGAGATGTTAGGTTTGTTGTTTTATTTTTCTAAAGACGGTACTACTGTTCGATGAACATGCGTGAAATTTTATGTAGATTCGTTCGTATATTCACAGTTGTTCAAAGTCCAAGCGTCGTAGTATTTTGTTTACAATGAGAGAAAAGCGACGAAACTTATCGAACAATCTAGTATACTATAAAGATAAGCACGAGAAGATTGTAGTTCTGAATACGAAGAAAATTTTGTGGATGAAAAATAATTTTTAATCATTTCATTTGGATTAATTGAATAGACGTGGCTCACGTTTCAGACAATAGCTTCTCAAGTATTATTAAATAGCACTTTTCGTTTCGAAGATTGGTGTCTCTTCTCAAAAGACGAACAAACGAATGAAATAAGATTGCAGATTAAAATACTTTGCAATTTCTTCGGAAAAAGAAATCACGACTATTACTTATTTTTAATACGAAGGTAACGAATACCCCTTAAATAAGATCCTTCTGCTATCAAGTGTCCGCACGAACTCGGTTTATCGTCGGTCCTTGTCGTTCTCTCGTGCTAGAATAAAGACTACGCACTCTTCCTTCTTTTAAACAGTATTAGATGACACCCGATAGCTACCCTATACGTCTAGGCATTTAATCTCAGCCCCACCTCCTCGCTTAAACCACTCCCTTGGGGACGTTATTAAAGTTGTTGGATAATACATACAATGTGATTCAAAAACACTCGATTGTGCACTCAATAAGTGCAACAATAATTTTTCTTTCGTTTACCGAAAATACGTAGTCATTCTATTTACACATATTCACTCTCGTGAAAATAATAAAATTATTTGGTCACACCGGTACGAATTTTCTTAAAACAGCAATCAAACTCTTCTTCTTCTTTTATCGTTAAATGTACGTATGAGAAACGATCGTATAATTCGTACGTTAGGAATAAACGTTGTAAAATTCAAGTGTTCGTTGTTACGACAATCTAACGAGCCATTATATTTCTCTTCCACTAATTGCACCATGCTGATAAGAATATTAGTTGAACGTTATTCAATTTTAACACAGTTTTCGTTCCAACGGACTAAATTGGAATTAACGACGAGGCAATTTTTACAAGCAAGCAACTAATGATATCTCAAGGACACGACCAAAGGTCGTATCGTGTTTCCAGTTCGTTCTTCTTGCGCGGCGTTTAAATTCTAAATAAAAGCCTCTGCCAGCTACGAATCCCATTATTGTGCTGACAATGAAGGTAATTTTAATGAGTACGATATAATAAGAAGTAATGAGGACAACGGAAGAATCGAGGGAGATAATGCCCTATACCGAACCGTAGGTAATGACTTTTCCATAGAAATAAAGTAAAACTTGGAAACTCGAAAATTGTTTTCATTAAGTTTTAATTAACGACGAAGAAACGTTCTGGTGACTTGAAGATTCGTTTCGTTTAAAACGCTACGTATTTTACAGCGCTACGCGTAAGAATAATTTAGATACTACAATTAAGAAATTAGATAAATTTTATTTAACGTTAAGCACGAGATAATTGCACGTGAAACACATGTATCGTTAACGATAACAACAAAATTACGTCAATCTTGTATACAAGAAATGTGGTAAACGTACGATTTTAAATTCGAATAACAACTTTCACCTTATTCGCATCGACTTTTCATTTTTACAACAATTTTCTCGTTTTCAATTATTTATACGAGAAACCGAGCTGTGCCAGTGTAAATTCTACCGAAAGGTACTAGAAAATTTTTATTAGTTACAATAAAATGAAAAGATAATTTAAAGAAGACACTTTAAAGAAGAACGTAACCTTTAAATGCACACAGTTGTATAAATGCAACATTATGCCACCACCAACGTGGTGTGTTTAACCTACTATTGCATTTGCACACATTTTTTGTCAATTTTAATTTATTTACACTATCCATTTATAACAACGAGTAAAACAATTTGTTCAATTTCATTTGAAACCCTCAAGAAAGAACTACCCTAAGAATTAACATTTTATAGAAATTTCTTTACAATTTTCCACTATTTCTACCATCACTGGATATTCGCTCCAATTTAATTCTACTCTTCAACAAGAGTCGAGAAAATGACCGAAACCTTGAACTCGTAAAGAATTTTCCCATTACGAAGATTGCTCTCGAGTCTTAATTTCCACATAATCTATCACTCATTGCTAAAATATCCAATTCGTATATTAAGTTTTACGAAGCAACAACAACAAAATGGCCAAAACCTTGAACTCGTAAAGAATTTTCCCATTACGAAGATTACTCTCGAGTCCTAATTTTCACATAATCTAAAATATCCAATTACTCAAATATCAGCTCACTCGTTGCTAAAATATCCAATTCATATATTACGTTTTACGAAGCAACAACAGAGAAAATGGCCGAAACCTTGAACTCGTAAAGAATTTTCCCATTACGAAGATTGCTTTCAAATTCTAATTTCCACATAATCCCTATTCCTTGAACCTAATATCCTAATCTCCACACAAGCGGTATCACTTATCGCTAAAATATCCAATTCGTTACATTACGTTTCGCGAAGGGGCAACAGAGGTAGGAGAACAGGGTGAAACTTTCAACGCTGTTCGCTTTATCAATGTTTCGAGTTAGGTACGAAGAGTATGAATTTGAAATATCTGGTTGCGCAACGACGAAACGTAGACAACGGAACGTAGGGCGAAACGCGAAGCCACGACCCACTTTCGTGTCGTGCCAATTGCCGATCGTGGAACACACAGTCCTAATTAGAGAAGTCTCGATCACCAATTAGAAGTCACGTGTTAGAAGATCGGCCATCAGAATTCGACCACCGCGGGAGTCCATGGCGTAGGAAAGCTGGAACGGTTTCGCAAACGACACGACGGCCCACTGGCTATCTTATCGCACCGCTGTGAACCACCTACGAATATTCTATTCCAGTCACTCTAAATCGTCGTCCGTGAAAATTAGTATGGCAGACGTTCAACATCGAATAAATCCCGGGCGAGTCGAGTGACCGATCCACTTTGCGCCACGGTGTTCTCGCAAGGACTAGAAAGTTCAGGAATTCGGACTCTTCGTCTCGGAACGAATGATCTGATCTACGTGATCGAATGACTTCCCTTCACCAATTATTACGGCGTTCGAAACTGTAGCGTCTAAATCGCATCACGAATTTCTAAAGACGTACCGTACGTACGTATCCAGTTTAATTGGCGGTAAAACATTCCTTTACCCGACACGCGCGCGCACGCGCGGCCACGGTGTGTCTTCGCGTTGCGAATCCACCGATTTTACTGTTTTCATATGCAGACATCTCCACGGTCATGTATCATTGTAAATTGTATTTGCATCTGACAGCCTTTAATGTTATGCCAGCTGTTCAACCGCCGAGAATACCGACCGACGGACGAGAAACAGCGGATTTTCTACTACACATTGTGTGTACGTGTTTCTTTCGAAGTGTTACATTTTAGAAAACGAACGAAACCAGTATTCGTTTCCCAAACGGAAAGTTTCTTATTGGAAATATGTTACACCGCCGGCGCGATCGATGTAAATCAATCGACGTCTTTTCGGTTAGCGCGTTACTTAAATTGTCCGTTTCCTCGATTCAGTAAAATGTAGATAGGTTTTTTTCTCTTTTTTTTTTTTTTGAAGATATCATCGTTTATTCAAATTCGAATCGTAAATCTTTCATCGTTATTTATTAGTTTGTCGCATAATTGACACCGCTCTCTGTACGCGCGAGTTTGAATACGTTACGGAAGAAAACATTCTCGACTCGAACGAGGTTTTTAAATTACTTTTTAACGATTCGAAGAAGCAACAAGTCTCCGATGTCTGGTCCGAATATTACTGGTCTTGAAACGGACAACGAGGGGATTGTCTGCGACCGGCTAGCGTAAGTTTCAAACCGTGAGTCTTCTTTTCGAATTCGCCAACTCCCCCCTTTTTTTAATTAACATTCTCGAAAGCTTGAAAATTCTCGTTGGTCGTTGCCGATATTTCTACGAACCTCGTTTTCAGGAGCCTCTTTCGACAAATTTTCTAACCGTTTTACCAAATTCGAAGAGGATCCAATCACGAGGGAACTAACTGAGACCATTCGAATATTTTACAGGTACTCGAATGCTACGAACTTTGAATACTACTCAAGTAATAACACATCGCAAATAAACACGTGTTCAAATATTCAAGTATCATAAAAAGAATACCAAAGCTGTAAAAAGAGAAGAAAATGTAACAAAAAAAAAAACTTCATACCAAGTTCGATTCCGAAGAGAATCTGACAACGAGGAAACTAATGGGAATTATGTCCGAGACTGTTAGAATGTTTTAGAAGTACTCGAAGGCTTCGAATTTCGAGACTATTCAAACAATAACATACCAAACGTACACACATACATACGGTATCGCACTATTCAGGTACTACGAACATCCAGATACACGATCGGTGTAGAAAATATTCAAATACCCAGGTACTCGACTACTCGATTCATTGAACTGTTCGAATATTAGCGCACTATTCAAACCATAACATACCAAACGTACACACATATATACAGTGTCGCGCTACTCAGGTACTACGAACATCCAGATACACGATCGGTGTAGAAAATATTCAAATACCCAGGTACTCGACTACTCGATTCGTCGAACTGTTCGAATATTCGCGCACTATTCAAACATTAATATACCAAACGTACACACATACATACAGTATCACACTATTCAGGTACTACGAACATCCAGATTGGTATAGAAAATATTCAAATACCCAGGTACTCGACTACTCGATTCGTCGAACTGTTCGAATATTCGCGCACTATTCAAACAATAACATACCAAACGTACACACGTATATACAGTATCACACTATTCAGGTACTACGAACATCCAGATTGGTATAGAAAATATTCAAATACCCAGGTACTCGACTACTCGATTCGTCGAACTATTCGAATATTTGCGCACTATTCAAACAATAACATACCAAACGTACACACGTATATACAGTGTCGCGCTACTCAGGTACTAGGAACATCCAGATACACGATCGGTGTAGAAAATATTCAAATACCCTAGGTACACGATTCGTTGAACTGTTGGAATATTCGCGCACGATAATACGGGCCGTGGTGTCTCGCCTCTAACGAGTACACGTTCGGTTCGAAACTCGATCGAAGTAAACGTAACCCTGCCACTCTCTTCTGTACCGTGCAAACACCGATTGATTTCCATTTATTTTTATAACACCGTCCTTTTGTCATCTCTTCGCTCGTTTCCCCCGAATATTCTGTATTCTCCCGTCTGGAAATAAACGGTGAATTCTTTCGTGCCGGATAAAACCCCGATGCCGAGCGCGGCGCGTTTAAAGCGGAATACAAATTTTTTTTGTCCCAAATCTTAAAATAGACCATTTTCACGTCACCCGTGGTAACGCTGTGTATCGAATTGTCCGCGTCAACGACGTGTCCGCGATTCAACAATGAACACGTCGAATTTCAACGAATCCACGAATTTCAATTGTGTCCCTGGCTAATTGTCACCGCGAGGAACCGCGTCATCCACCTACGTGTAGCTGGTGGTGGTGGTGGTCGCGCACGAGTTTACCACATTCGATCTCGTTTGAATATTTAACATCGGTCGTGTACGGAACGTCGATCGGCTCGTTATAAGCGGAATGATAGACCGGAGGTGGAGACCACGGAGATACAACCGCCGCTATCGCCGCGCTGGTATTAAAATGCAAATGATCGCGCTATCGTCGACCGTAGTCCGTATCGTCGTGTGCTGCTTACCTTCGTCGCCGCGCAATTCGCAAAAACACTCCTGACACCATCTCCCTTTCCCGTTCTGTATGCGCCAAGTGTCGCGACAGCGATAGCTACGTACCTCGCCACGCTACGGATCCGAATAGAAATTTAATTGTACGGGGATACGAGGACCGAGGGATCGACGGAGACGGGATCCAATGACACGCTTGTAAATAACGAATTTCTATCCGCTACCCGATGGTGTTGTTAGCTAGCGTACGGGTAGCGAAATAAAGTCGCTACGAGGTTATCGAGAAGAATACTGAAATGTCAAGTAGTGGGCAATTTTACAACGAATAATCCGTTCCATGGAAATTTGATTCTTGAGAGATTGGTAGAGATGAGATTAATTCGATTATAAAATTGTAAATAACGAATTTGTATGAAGTAGGTAGTTGTGTGGTAGGGTAGTGAAATAAATTAGGTAGGAGGGTATAGAAAAATGTCGAAATGTCGAGTAGTGAGCAATTTTGCAACGAATAATCCGTTCGATGGAAATTTGATTCTTGAGAGATTGGTAGAGATGGGATTAATTCGATGATAAAATTGTAAATAACGAATTCGTATCAAGTAGGTAGTTGTGTGGTAGGGTAGTGAAATAAATTAGGTAGGAGGGTATAGAAAAATGTCGAAATGTCAAGTAGTGGGCAATTTTGCAACGAATAATCTGTTCGATGGAAATAATTGATAGAAATTTGATTGTTGAGAGATTTGTAGAGATGGGATTAATCCAATAACACGCTTGTAAATAATGAATTTGTATCAACTATCTGATGGTGTTGTCGGGTAGCGAACAGGTAGCGAAATAAAGTGGCTACGAGGTTATCGAAAAAATACTGAAATGTCAAGTAGTGGGCAATTTTGCAACGAATAATCCGTTCGATGGAAATTTGATTCTTGAGAGATTGGTAGAGATGAGATTAATTCAATTATAAAATTGTAAATAACGAATTTGTATGAAGTAGGTAGTTTTGTGGTAGGGTAGTGAAATAAATTAGGTATGAAAGTATAGAAAAATGTCGAAAGTAGTGGGCAATTTTGCAACGAATAATCTGTTCGATGGAAATAATTGATAGAAATTTGATTGTTGAGAGATTTGTAGAGATGGGATTAATCCAATAACACGCTTGTAAATAATGAATTTGTATCC
This sequence comes from Ptiloglossa arizonensis, assembly GCF_051014685.1. Lineage (NCBI taxonomy): Eukaryota > Metazoa > Arthropoda > Insecta > Hymenoptera > Colletidae > Ptiloglossa > Ptiloglossa arizonensis. The sequence continues at coordinate 17,633,355 of NC_135049.1, forward strand.
GCTACCTGATGGTGTTATTGGGTAGCGAACAGGTAGCGAAATAAAGTGGCTATGAGGGTATTGAAAAAGAATTGAAATGTCAAGTAGTGGGCAATTTTGCAACGAATACCTATTCGATGGAAATAATTGATAGAGGTGGGATAGTGAAACAAATTGGGTACGAGGGTATAGAAAAATATCTAAATGCCAAGTAATGGGCAATTTTGCAACGAATAATCTATTCGATGGGAATAACTGATAGAGATTTAATTCTTGATCGAACGACACCCTTGTGAATAGCGAATACGACGTATCGACTACCAGGTAGCGAAACGAGTGATTGAAAAACATCGACGTTTCAAATAATGGGTAATTTTGTAACAAATGCTTATTCGATGGAAATAACCGATAGAAATTTAATTACACGAGGATAATAGAGATTGGTAGCGATTGGATCGGTCCAATGACACGTTTGTAAATAAAGAATACGTATCAACTATCCGACGATACGACGTGGAATCGTACAGGTAGCGAAGTGTATTGTGTACGAGGTATTGAGTACTTTTATACTGTACACCTTTGGCAGAGTGTAACTACTCGATATATATATATAACGAATAGAAATTTAATTGTCCGGGGATATTAGAGCGGAGAAACCGGTAACGATGGGATCGATCCAATGACATACTTGTGTTAAATACATACTTGTATTTATTAAGTAATTACGTTATACCTGAGGTATGAGACACGTATCGAAACGAGTTCTGATTGGTACTAATAGGATATAGCGAAGAAACCGATACGATTAAGTATCGATGGTAAATTGATAAAAAAAAAAATTGAAGAATATCAAAGTTTTAAACGGTGGGTAGCAATTTTCAATAGGATTACTTTTCTAATAAATTCCTATTCGATGGAAATAATGAATAAAAATTTAATTGTTCGGGATTACCGTGATTAGTAGCGATAGATCAGATTCAACGGCATGCTCGTTAATAGAAATACGTATCGATTTTCCAATAGCGTGTTGGAGTATAGAAATGAGTTATTATCGATACTGGTAGAATGTAGTAAAGAAACTGGTACAATTAGGTATCAATATGAACGTAAGTAATACGGAATATTGAAAGGTATTAAATATCTTAGCCAGATGGTAGCAATTTTCAACACCATCACTTTCGTAACGAATACCTCTTCGATACAAATAACCAATAGCAACTTAATTGTTCAGGAATATTGCAACTGGTATTGATCGGACCTATCCAATGACACACTCGTTATTACCGATACGTATCAATTCCTAAGCAGCGTGTTGAAGTGTTGAACCAGGTATCGAAATATGTAGCGATAGGATTGATACGATTAAGTATCGACCACAATCGAGCAATTTGATACCAAAATGATTAATACAAAATATTGAAAGATAGAATACTGTACGATAGTGGATATCGATATTATCGATATTATCGTAAATATTGTAACGGACCTAGATGGGATTGATACATCAACGGGTATAAATGGGTATCGATACTTTTCTTTAGTATCGATAATTTTGTGCAAGTATCAAATATGTATATAATGACCATCGATACTTTTCTTTAGTATAGATAGTTTCGTGCAACTATCAAATATGTATCGAATGGGTATCGATATTTTTCTTTAGTATAGATAGTTTCGTGCAAGTATCAAATACGTATCAAATGGGTGTCGATACTTTTGTACAAGTATCAAATATGTATAAATATTTTTGCAACAATTTCGAATAATTAACAATTCTACTCGATACGTGGTTGATACTGTTTGAAGCTAGCTTACAAATGACGAGTATCGATAATATTGATTCGGTATCACTCCCATCGCTTACATACTAGTATGTAAAATAGTGTACACTTGTTGACATTTCTTGAAACATCGAGTTTCATCGAGTAGCGATGGAAATGGTACCGTATAAAATATGTAGATATGAAACTGAATCGGTACCAACCACCTTGATGCTTCCTCGAAAGCATCATTAAGTGTGCATAATGCAAGAAGTTATAAAGAGTGAATGATGTTCACGATGCGAGAGAAATCCTTCTTTTCACCAATAAATTACTTCGGAACGATATTAATGCTACTAGTGCGTAGTTTACGCGATACGAAATCTAATATCGACCAATATCGAAATAACCTTTTCAAAAATTCTGTTCGTCGTATTTGAATTCCACTCGTAGAACGTGATATCCTCTTGCAATGTTTTTTTTTTCAAATATTTTTCCTTGTAATTAACTATCGACGACCTTGAATGCTCTGAACAGCATATGGTTGAAACCATATGTTATTGTAATTTTAAAACACTATTCAAAGGTGAATAAAGAAACATCTGTTCCACTTAGAGAAACAAAGTTGACCTACAAAACGACTACCTATATTAGATTATTTTTCCATTGAAACTGAACAAGATTTGTTCGAAACAATTCTATCCAGCATTGAAAGTAAACAAGTTATTCAAAGAGCATGTTTCGAATACCTCGTCATGCATACGGAGAAGAGAGAAGAGATGAATCGTGAACGTAATTAAACATGTATTCAGGTTGATGTAATTAATAGATATCGATACGATAGTCGCGTGTCTCGATAAATCTCAAATTGTTTGAAGACATTCCTTGCAGTGGTTTCGCACAAGAGCGTTAATTTCAAACAAATAATGAAAATGTAACATTCAAAAATTACTAATTATATTTATCGTTCAGATTGATTTTGTCAGATTGTTTATCATTGTACGTTTGTTCCCTTTCTTGTCTCCCTTTAAATTTCAGAAATCAAATTCATCGAAATCTAATTTCAAAACGTTGTCAAACGTATTCGACGTTCACATCGATCCTCGAGTGTTACCATCGTTACTTTTATTTCCAATGAATTGTAAATGTAATTAAACATGCATTCAGGTTGACGTAATTAACACGAATCGGTACGACACACGCGTGTATCGATAAATGACAAATCGTTCGAAGACATTCCTCGGAACAGTTCGATGCGAGCATTTCTAACAATTAATCAAAATCCAACGCTACAAAAATTACTAATTCTATTTATCCTTATCGTTTGTCATTGTCACGATATATTTCTTCCATTCGTTCCTTTCTCTTAAACTTGACGGATCGAATTCATAGAGATTTCAACTTTAAAAATCACAAATTATATTTAACGTTCACACCGATCCTCGAGTGTAATTATCGCTACTTTCATTAAAATCCATCAGAATTTCAATCTTAAAACGTTACTAATTATATTCAACAATCACATCGATTCTCGAGTGTAATTATCGCTACTTTCATTAAAATCCATCAGGAATTCAATTTTAAAACGTTACTATATTTAACAATCACACCGATCCTCGAGCGTAATTATCGCTACTTTCATTAAACTCCATCAGGATTTCAATCTTAAAACGTTACTAATTGTATTCAACAATCACACCGACCCTCGAGCGTAATTATCGCTACTTTCGTTAAAATCCATCAGGAATTCAATCTTAAAACGTTACTAATTACATTCAACAATCACACCGATCCTCGAGCGTAATTATCGCTACTTTCATTAAAATCCATCAGGAATTCAATCTTAAAACGTTACTAATTACATTCAACAATCACACCGATCCTCGAGCGTAATTATCGCTACTTTCGTTAAAATCCATCGGGTTTTCAACCTTAAAAGGTTACTTAATTGTATTCAACGTTCACACCGATTTCTCGAGTGTAATTATCGCTACTTTTATTCTCGGATGAATTGTCAGTGCAATCGAACACGCATCCATCGGTTCGCGTAATTAATAGTTACCGATAGGCCAGTCGCGTGTCTCGATAAATCACGAGTCGTTTGAAGACATTTCTCGGAATCGTTCGATACGGGAGCATCGATTGTCGGTGGTATCGAAACACGTCTCGGTCCCATCGCTAACGAGTGGGTAGATCGAAATTTAATTGTCCTTGAAGGAACAGCCACGAAACAAGCGAAGCGAGCTAGGATCGAACGGTGAAAGTGGCAAGGGCAAGATGCTCGTGGAGTTAAACGCCCTGGCAGTCGCTCTTACGCTTTAATTCAGCGATTAATCGTCTAATTGCTATCGTTGTGTCGTCGAACAACGTACAAATATTCGATTCCACGGTTATAAATTAATTACGGAGCACCGCGAGACGCTCGAGCGAACGGTGTACTACACACGACGAATTTACATAGTTCGTTAAATAGTAACCGCTCTGGAAGATGTTGACAGTTAATTAACGATCGCTACGATATCCCGCGAATGCAATACGTACGTACCGCGTTAAAGGCTAATTTGACGAGTCTTCGCGTTTTGATCGACAAGTTGAAACCCGTGTACCCGCGGAACCATTCAATGTAAATTGTTCGCGCTTAATTCGTACGGTCGAACCGAGAGAGGAGAGAATTTAAAAGAAAGAAAAAAAAAAGAAAACGAGGAAAACGTTAATTACGGTACGTGTTCGCGACATCGAAATCAATTGCCGCGAACGGTTAATTTTTCAAGTGTTATTTATCATTGTACGATCACACGAAAGCACGTATCTGTAAATTATACGAAAGTTGTATCTTGAAATTATACGAAAGTTGTATCTTTAGATTGTACGAAATTGATATCTTCAAATTGTACGAACGTTCTTTGAATTCACATTAGATACAAAGAAATTCTACCTCGACGAGCAACAATCTCGTTTTCATAATTGAAGTTAACTCGACTCGAAATAATCCTGTTCGATTCTACTATTATCGCAAGGACTACTTCCTGTCACAGATGTCCCCCGCGTCGTTCTGTGACGTACTTTCATTTCGTTTCATTTGCCATTACACTTTACGCTTCTCGTAATTACGGGGAAGCTTCACAAGTCGAGTGTTTCGAACTTATTATTCGTATAATTTTATTCTTCCCGTACGACGTTCAACCCGACACAATTTCCATGTTTCTATACTTCGTACTACTCGCGAGTAATTTTACGAATTGAACCTTCGTCCCGGACGCGTTACGGTCCGATGTTAAATAATTAACTTTTTAATTTCAAATGTCACGAGTGAATTCTCACTTGGTTCCATCTTCTTGATTATTCTACCATTTTTAACAATTCTAACTTTAGTACAGAAGATTCCGTTCTCGTTCGTGCAATTAACGTAACTCTATTGTTTCGACAAGGTTGTAGTCAAGGCAGAAAATTAATAATTTTATCAAAAACTTACAAACGAAACGTTACGTTTCGAGATTCCTTATACGTAAACTAATACGTAAACGAAAAGTTGTAACAATGTACATCTATAGAAATACAAATGTGAATCGTGTTTAAAATTAAAGAAGCGGATATAACTTTTTCTCCTAGTACACCAACAATGTACGAAAAATTAAACGAAAGGTCGAAACGTAATATTTAATTTAATTCGTAAATTACCGATGCAAAGAAAGCCACTAATATTATTATTCTACTATTGCTGCTTACATTATTACTTATTTTGAAATTTCAAATCATTAATTTCTATTCGAGGAGCACTGCGTTGCTTTAAGGCACCACTCGTGCTTGCGAACAGCCAAAAGTAATAAACATTTCCTATCGACACTGTAATCTGATACTTAAAAAAGAAAAAAAAAAGAAAGAAAGAACGAAAAAGAAAGCGGAATAAAATTTCAATGTTTTCAGAACGTAAAGAAACTCACACCGTGCAAAATACTCGGCGAACTGGAATTCCAGCTTAGGTATTTTTCAAACTCGATTTATACCCGATACCGATTTCGTTTCGATAACACCGAAAGGATTTCCGGCTGTTAAAAAAATGTCACGTTCCATCGGGTCGATTCTTCTTCGTTGTTCAAACCCGGTTCAACGAAACAATGCGTTCACGGTATATTGGCGTGGCACTAACATCTTTCTTTTAACTGGCAACGTCGCGTCTGCAAGTTGATTCTGCTTCTAGATGCAGATTGCAGATGCAGTGAGAGGTTAATCCATGGACTCTCAATTTTATATGCTTTTCATGATGTTTTTTCTTTTCTTTTTTTCTTTTTTTCTTTTTTTACCCTTTCGTTCCCCTCTCTTTCGCATTAATTACAGTCGTGGTCGTCGTCGTCGTCGTCGTCGTCGTACAGACCAGACGTATTTCATTCCAACATATTTCATGCAATATTTCCCTTTCCTCGTTTGCATACCAGAAGGTAAATAAAATAACCGTGCATAATTATCTTTATCGAATAACATCTCGAGGGGGGTGGAAAAGAATTTCGCTGAAAAGCTTTTCGTTCACGAATACACGTAAGACAATGTCACAATGGTTGTACAGCTTTGGGCCATTGAAATTGTTACCCGCATATGTTCGGGCCGCTGTATGCTTAACGCGGTTAAAAAGTTTCAATGAACTTGCAGTTCGTAAAGACATCGACCAAAAGACAGACACGCGTACACACCACCACCGCCACACGTCACCACACACCACCACCACGGGTGGAACCTTCGTGGACAAAGCGTTTGACAAACTAAACGCGACGTTACTGTTTTATTACCGTGAACACGGCTTGACGTTTCTGATATACAAAATTCTTTTCGCGTTCTTGAATAAAATAAACGACACTCGACGGTCACGTGTACCGCGTCAATTCCTCGGCATGAAATATTTCTTTACGTTGGAATGCACGTTATGCCACGCGTTAATATTATATGCGACGAAATGTCATGAAACTTGGTATCGCTCGAATAAATGGCGCGTTTTCCTAGCTGTGCGGTTTCCTGTGCTTTGCATACGCGAATACGAAAGTGTTTCACAAACGGTTGCGCTCACGTGTCGGAGATAAAGTCTTTATTGGTTGTTTGCTTTCGAAAAATACGCTCGATCGAGAATCTATCTAACGTTGAATGCAATTTGTCCTTGGAAAATTCGACGATTGTATTTTATACTCGGTTGTTGGACACGATCGAAATAATTATACGAGGTGGTACCGCTGGGAACGATTGTGGTATCGTTTCGGGGTTACTTTATTTTCGAGATTGCAATTTCGTTGTTTCGATTCGAGAAAATTGGGTATTTGAGGTAACGAGGTATTTTTGAAAGCAGAAGAACTCGAGAGGAAATTACTTCGCGTTGCTGGAGTAAACGCAATTACGTTTAAAAGATTGCATTATGGTTTAAAGAAGAATCGGTAATTTTTAGATCTACCGCGCGTATTTATAATTTCGAATCCACGAGTTTGTACCGATTGATATAATTCATAAATGTACGGTATCCAACAGGTGTTTGTAAAAAGGTTGCGCAATTGTACGATTAGAAATAGAACGAGAATATTGAACGTTTTCTTAACGAGTTGCTAAACTTTTAAACGATCAATAAATGTAAGTATGTCTAATGCGTGAGTGTTATTTCTAATAATAAAAATGAAAGTATTTAAAAATAGTTAAAAGTGAACTTTACGCGAAAAAGTTAAGTAAACATTCTCTCCAGCTACTCCGATCGGGAAACAATCGAGAACAATATTGTTTAATTTAACGTAAGTATCTTACGCGCGAGCACCTCTGCAAAAAGTTAATAATCCTAGTATGAAAAGATTGATACGAAAATAAAAGACTCTAAATATTGTATGAACGTATATATACGCTCTTCGTACCTCAGCGACCACTTGTTCAGGGCGTATATATACGCTCTTCGTACATGAATGGTGATTCTTCGAGGGCGTAAATATACGCTCTTCGTATACGAATGGTCATTCTTCGAGTGCGTATATATACGTTCTTCGTATACGAATGGTCATTCTTCGAGGACGTATATATACGCCTGCCGGAGCGAAAGGGTTAAACTTTGCACTCGAAGCTCTATCTGCTACCAGAAACTATCACCTCGATGAAATCCTTCGAATAGTGTAATTAATTTCAAGCGGAACATTTTCATTTCAACGTTTCATATACGTATATTTACATCTTACAAGAAAGTAGTAATCGAATTTTAATTTCGATTCCAAACGGCGATGGTTTTCCAAATTGGAGAAAATACAGCGAATTAAACGACGATCGAGAATCGTCTCTCGATTAGAAACGGTGAAACTTTGCCCGCGAAGACCGCGTTATCCGTAGGAGTGTGATCGTGGAGGTTGAGAAGCGCTGTCGCTCGGTAACCGTCGCCATTGCCGTACGTGTCGCGTAAACGCGGTCCAATTTAGCAACGTATGAAAAACGAAAGATCAGTAAATGTTACCTGCCGAATAGTGGATGCCAAAGCTGCGAGTCGTCCGGCGAGCTCGCTGTGGAGCTCACTTCCGGTTCCTGTTTGAGCAATCCGCTCCGTACCCTGAGCAACGGCGGATAAGGGCTGGTGCGTCGACTGCTGGACAGATCGATGGGTGCGGGCATCAACGTGCCGATCGGTTTGCAGCTGAGTTTCGGCCTGGTCTGGGACACGTTTCTCGTACCGTTGCTCGCGTGACCGGGCCCTTTGTTAGTGCCGTTGTTGACTCTGGGATGTGATTGTCGCGACCTGGATACCGGGCCCTCGCCGTGATCGAGGACGTGCTGAAGATGCGCCAACGATATCACCAACAGATCCGGATCTCTGAGTAGATCCGGTCGGTTCAACGCGTCCGGTAGTCTGAGCTCGGGCCTGGAGGCCAACAATTTTGGTATTTCGGTGGCCGGGGCAGCGGCCAGACCCGGTAGGTAATCCCTGGGTACCAACAGTGGATCCGGTATGAGATGACCGGACGTCTCGACCAGTTCGCGTAGTTGACTAGCTGGATCCAGTAGTTTGTCGGTGGTGCTCGAGGTTGCGCATGCTTCGTCCATCGCGTGCAACCGTTGATGCTTACCGAAGGACTTCTGATAAGAGGTGGATTGACCCTTCTGTCTAACGGTGGACCACTCGGCGGACAACGGTCTCTTCTGACCGGTACGATCGGTCGCGAAATAAGTGCTGTGAATGTCACCGCTGGACATCGGTCTAACCGAGTTCCTGGTCTCCTGGCCGTGAACGTTGCCACGCTCGTGGTAGCTACGATTCTTCCGTCCGGCGATCCTCTCTACGTCCTTGACCTGATCCCCGCGCACGTTACGATGATCACCGGGCACCTGATCGCAACGCCTCGAGATCTCCTTCTGCTTCTCGTAGTCCCGCGCCTCCAATTGATTCGGCGACGCCAGGATACTCTTCAGGGTCAAGTCGCTCTTCGCGTCCTCGGAGCAGGACACCGAGCACGGTGGGCTGGGTAGCAACCTCTCGAGATACGCGGACGAGGGCCTCCTGGAAGCCGGTGAACACGGAATACCACTCGGTTGCGGCGACACAACCGTACCACGGGTTCTCAGCTCCTCGAGGACCTGCTCGTCGAAGTGTTCTACATCCTGATATTTGCATTTCGCTTGAGCCTCGCTGTTCCTGCTCCAGCCGATCCCGTGCGTTTGATTCTTTCCACCGTCCAGGGGAGTTTTCCGACCCTCGTTCCCGATGCTCTGCCGGTGAAAATAATCCCGATCCGACTCGTAGGCCAACGAGTCCGCTTTCTCGCGTATCAGGTCCTCGAGCACCTGGGAATCGCAGTCGTCCTCGTCCTCCTCGATCTCCCTCTCGTCGTCGTCACCCTCGTGGGGGAATTTGTCCAGTTTCGATTCGTCCGCGTATACCTCGTTCTTGGTGAAGTTCACGGTGCTCTCCGGGGACTCGACTCGCGACTTCGTGCTCGAGGTGATCGATTGGGCCGCGATCGCGTGAGGATTTCGGTAACGGTAGCTGGGTATGACGATCGAAAGACCGGGTAGATTTTTCGGCGAGGTAATGGCCCGTTGGGTCTCCGTTGCCGAATCGGCGTTCTTGTACAACCTTTCGACGCACTCCGCTTGGGAATCCGGCGATCTGCTCAACGAGGAGGCCTTCGAGGCCGGCCTGGTCAACGGTATCACGATGCTCTTCATACCGTCCGGTGTGTGGATCCTGGTTATCGAGACGGAGAGACCCGGTGTGTTTCTGAGAGCGTTCAGAATCTTCGAACTGTCGTTGTAGTCGACCTTGATCGGTTCACCGGGCTCGTCGGGACGCTCCTCTTCGGTGTCCAACGGTGTGTCCTCGTAGATCGCGCTCGGGTTCTGATACTTGGTACGTGAGTTCGTTTTGCACTTTCGATGACCGAGACCACCGTCCGCCTCGACGATCTTGCACAATTTCGTATCCGAGTGATTCACCGGGACGACAACGTCCTCTTTAACGCTCTTGGTCTTCTCCTCCCGGACGTCGTCGTAGTTCCCTGGTATTTTCTCCTCGTGTATCTCGATCGTGTCGTCGACGAGTACGTGACGTGGTTCCACGTTGTCCTGGTAACCGGAGATCGAGCCCGTTCTCGATCGTTTCTTCGCGTTAACGGACACACCGTTCAACAGGGTGGCGCTCGTGTCTTTGACTTTGCACTCGTTGTTTTTTCCGTGACGATTCTCGTCGAGCACCTCGTACGTTTTGGTCGAGTCGACCGGTAGATCGGCGCTAGGCGTATCGGTGGCGAGAACCGGTGACGCGGTCGCGTCTATCATGTTCAATATGTCCTGAATGCCCGCCTTGTTCGAGTGTCTCCTTTTTTCGCAATCCGCGACTGGTTTCTTTTCAACGGCGATAACATCGTCCGCGTTTCGCCCCTTCTCGTCGTTTCCTTGACTCTGAAGGACATTCTGATGAACGCCCTCGGGCAATTGAGAAAAGTGTAATTGCTCCAGCACTACCCGGGGCTGGAACAGCTTGTCTTTCTGCAGCCTCTCGAGGTTACTCCTTCCGTTGTATCTCGGATAGTCTTTCTCGTACCTGTTCTCCTCCTCGGTTTCGTTCTCGTCCTCTTCTTCGTCCTCGTCTTGCTCCTCCTCGTCGTCGTCGTCGTCGTCGTCGTCGTCCTCGTCCTCGTCGTCGTCCTCGTCGTCGGTACTGGAGGCTTCTCGTCGTTCCTCGTCCCAAGTCGCCGGGACTCTCGTTGCATCGCTCCGTAGATTGTCCATGGTGAAACGATAATCGCGTCGATTACTTTCATCGATCTCGTCGTAGTTCCTCTTCCGTCCAACACCGTCCCTGGTGACCAAACCATTGGTCCGTCCATTTGTCAATTCTTTCGCGGAGATACGTTGAAGATCCAAGTTGAGCTCTGCGGCACGTTTCTCGATCCCTTTTACGTCGTTTGTGTCGCACGTACTCGTAGAGTTTGCGCTGCTTGTCTTTTGGGTGGCGACTAGCCCCAAGCCGGCCGAGTACATGTTCGACGCTGTCCTCGGTATTGAACGCCATCCCTGGGCGGTTTTCGTCAGCTTGATGCGATTCCTCTTGTCGTAGTCCTCGCATCTCACCTCGACGATACGTTGCTCGCGCTGCGAGGCCCACAGGAATATCGGATTCACTTTCGGACGTTTCTCTTCCGGTTCCTCGGCCGATTGTTCGTCCCGCGGTTGCTTCTGGTGTTTCTGATGATGGTGGTGATGATGATGATGATGACGTCTTTGACGACGGGGCGCTGTGCCCCGTGCAGGGGCCCCGCTCATCACTCCATCCAACGAGCTGTTATTACACTGCCACTCGTCCACCGAGACTGCTTCTTCTTGCAGCGACTTTTATCGCGGTCCAAGCGTTTTTCAAGGGTCTCGGGTCGTTGGGTCGATCAACGAACGCGGTGTCCGACAGCGGTGCTCGAAACGTTCACCGTGCGCAAATGACATGAACGATGGTTAGGTGGGAAGACTTCTTCTTACATTCTCTCTCTCTCTCTTTCTCTCTTTCTCTCTTTCACTTCGAGCTTGTATATTTCCTTCGCGACTCTCGGTACACCGGTTCGGTCACCGATTGAAACGCGTTATCGGCCACGAGGTTAACCTCGAACCGCCCCGGAAACGAAATTCTCACCGTTCATTAACAGACAAGTCAGTTTCGAGCATGCAACAACGATCGATCTGAAGGGCATTGACATTGTTGACCCGAGCACTTCCGCGAGCCAGATGCACCGGACACACCGGGGCTACGTTCTCTCCTCTTCCTCGACGCTTCCGTCGTTGACCCACCGGGTGTGTTACTCCTCGATCCCCCTACTTCTTCTTCTTCTTCTTCTGCTTCTGCTTCTGCTTCTGCTTCTTCTTCTTCTTCTTCTTCGTCTTCTTCTTCTTCTTCTTCTTGTTCCTCTTCTCTTCTTACCTTCCGCGAGACAAGGACCCCGAGTGTTCCGCGAGTTCGTCGACACTGCCCAAAGAGGTTAGTGGTTCCGGCGGAGATAATTCCACGGTCGTCAAGGTGGTTCGCCGATAGCGGAGGTCGTCGACGTTCATCCGGCTATCGAACCGTGACACCGTGCGAGAGAACCGAGGGACTACACGGATTGATCACCGCCGCTCGTCGATTGTTCATCGTTTGGCATCTACCGCAACGTCGATTTGCATCGAGCTTGCGGCGTCGACTCCGTCGAGCTTACGGCTGGCAGCACTGAGTATGTTCGACCCATCGAGCTTCTCTCGAACCGTTCGCTTCTCTCTCCGCCGTTATCGTTTCCACTATACTCCTCCCCTCGTTCTCTCTCTACTTACGCGGTGGTTGCCCGATCTCACCCCGAATAATCAGTTCGCGGCGATAATTTTCTCCTTCGATTACCCACCGCGGTTCGCTGTTCACCTTTTTTTCTCTCTCTGTCTCTCTCTGTCTCTCTCTCTTTTCTCTTCTCCGTCTCGATTATCCACGCGATTCGATTTTCCACGGGCGAACCGCCCCCCGTGGACGACGATGTTGCACACCGTCTCGAACTCGATGCTACGTTTCCACGTTACGATCGAAGCTGCGCGAATCGTTGACGATGGAACCACCGTGCTCGTCGAAGAATTGTCATCGATGACATAACACTGCAAGATCTTGTTCACCGGTTACATGTTGTTCCGCGCGGAGTCACTGTCTGGGAGCTACTGTCGGTGCCTCCTAGTTGCCTTCCACTTCGTCGCCGCCGCCCCCGCTCCGCGGAATCGCGAGCCAGTAGCGGACGCGATCACCGGGCGCCCCGGATTTCGTACGCGCGGTTCGTCCTTGTCGTTTCTCTCCGTGGCTTACTGGAAAACAATTGTGCGCGTTTTCTTTTCGGTTTCGGTTCCGCTGGCACGCTTCCCGCGACGAATCCTCCTCCTTTCGATCGATCGAAACGCACACGAACGATGCAATTACCGACAACGATCGAAAAGCGATTTGAAATTTCACCAACGAGCCGATCTTGGCGTTATTTTTAACGATGGTACCGGGTAACCACCAGTTGTACGATTCGTCGCGTTTCTTCGAAGAAACTACGGAATTTTTCATCGCGACACCGTGGTTAGCATTTGCAATATTGCGAACGGTGTGAGTTCTCGGTTGCAATTTTCTCGATAATGTCCTCGCGACGATTTTCCACGATGTATTCTGTTTTTTCTCTGTCTCCGTTGTCGCAGCATCGAGAATCTTTTGTACTTGTGGATAAAATTGTAATGTTCCAAATTATAGATAAAATTGTAATATAGTAAGTACCGGAGGTTTCCTAAAATTTTCCACGGCGCGTGCTTTCCTATTACCGATTACGTGGCCGGAGCATCGAGTTCGATCGTTAGGACCGCAAAGAAAGTCTTTCGGCGATCGATGAAATTTCGATATTCGGTTCTATTCGAGCAATCCTCGCGTCATAATGGATATTGTAATTTTATGCCTTGTAACCACATTATACGAGCTTATTTATACATGCAGAGTGGATAAATGCGTCCCAAGTTATTTATAAAGTAAAGTGTGTATCCAGATTTTCAACGCTAGATTCAGTCGTCGAAATTCTTTGCACGCGTTGAGTAACTCGACAGTGTCGCTTAATGCTAATTAATTAGTATTTACCAACTCCTTCACCCTCTCCGGTTGAACTCCGGTAGGATACACTCGTGTGTTGTTTTTCAACGAAATTTTCAAATCCAATTCCTTCCTTACGTTTTCATTGCTTAAAATGTCCACTTATCGTTAATTAACGCGAATCTTTCGCGATAGATTTGCCATAAATTCTGTGAGAAATATAAAAATGCCTTTACTCTCGACGGATTTTACTTTTCTATATCTCGCGCGAAAATTAAACGTCGGTGTATTAAAAATAATTTATTTTCCTCCTTGTTTTATCTAAGAACGATACACAGTTGTCTGTAAGGGAATTGTTTACAATTCCGATAGTAACGAGTTAAGGTGGGGCGCCGAGACGGCTAGATACGGCACTGTGCGTTCTTACCCCTTACCCCGAGATAGCCAGCTCGCGACCGGAGCACCGACCATGGAAAGAGACCGAAGGAACAACAGACGAAGACGGACGGAGAGGAAGAGAATGGGATAACCTGCGTGTATATACGGGTATACAGAGTGTACCGAAGGTAACTTCGATTGCAATGGTATCAACGATTCTAGCCAGCGTTAACACCGTGCGAATTCGGCCGATTTAGCCGCGCCTTATTAACAACCGTTCTTTCCGAGCGAACGTTACACTATCGCGGTTACCCTCCGTCGCGTGAAATCGCTGATTCGCTCGGCCAGAGAACGCCGCGAGCCTCTCCCCGGCGACTTAACGCGATTTCTCGAAGTACGGTCCGCGAACTAGCGAAACGACGGTTACCCGTCAACTATTTTCGGTGCAAAATCAATACTCGGTCGATTCGTAGTTTCTAGAATTACGACCGCGCGTAAAAGTTCTACCGGTATTAATATATTTTCCTGGGCAACGCTTACGTCAGACGGGAGAAAAAAGAATCTTGGTATTTTCTGTACGGGAGATTTACCCGTGTCCCCGGCGAGGAACTAGTTTTCGATAAACGAGCACCTCCTTGTTAAGTGGCTCCACGAAGGGGGCCGAAATCGTAGTCACCCTATATCCTCGCGCGAGCGGAACAGAGAGGGACCGATCAAAGCACGAGAGAGAGAGAGAGAGAGAGAGAGAGTGGATCGAGCGCGACGAGGGAGCAGTGGGACAGAGAGAGCGAAATATTTTTATTAAAAGGAGGGAGGCGACCTAATGGAGGGAGAGAGACAAATACACGGCGCAGTACACCGTGTCGGATGCTGATGCTGCATTAAGCCCCGTTTGCACTTCCGCCCTTCCATTCGCGAGCTTCGATCCTTCGGTATAACGGATTGTTTCGAATGATTTCAATTTTATGCGATATTCGTGGCGAAGGGCACTAATACGTACCGAATTAACTTGCTTCGGGAACACTGGTAAGTGCGTTTTGTTTTTGACGTGGACGTAATAAGTAAAATTACGAGTAAATAATATAACGGTACCGGGTTGAAGTTTTCCTTATTTTAAATAAAGTGGAATTTTTTCGAAACTTAAAAATAAAAATTCCAAGCAGAATCAATGCACATTACTTGCGTTTAAGTTAATTTATGAACGAAGCAGATCGTTAAAAGTGTTAATATACTCAATATTATTTTTATATATAGGGAATTAGTTGTGGAATAATTAGGTACAATAATGCTGCTTAAATTTCGATAGAGATCTAGCAAGAGTAAGAGAGAAAGAAATTACAAAAATTGAAATTTCTACATTTTCATTTTATCTTTGCGATATTGATGTGAACAGATTGATAAAGTTCTCCCGATCAAAGTGAGTCCAAACACGGTATAAATTAGAGGAATTTTACCACTGTCCTACTATTTGCGCTATTTAGGATATTTCAATTTATTACGAATAAAGTTCGTTCAATTTACTTCGCGTTTGAACTCATTTCAATCGGCAGAATCTCGTCAATTCATCGATATAGTTATTACAAAGATGAAATGAAAAAGTGACAAATTCTAATTTCTGTAAAAATATATCAAATACAAAAACTCTAATTAGTATAAGACAAAGGACGATTAAATTAATTGGAAATTTTAAAAACGTATGTAAATATAGAAGTAGCAGCACGAGCAGCTAATGAGTATTAGCTTGTATGTAATTGATATGCAACTTTCGTGTAAGTGTCGACACTAAACATATTCTGTTCAACACACTCATAGATAAAACGATTTTTATCCGAATAAAGATACTTTGTTCTCTACTATCGGTAACATTAATTCGATATTATTTCCATCATTGCTCTACGGAAAGACCGCTTTATGTAAGAGTAATAAAATCAATATCAAATTTTAGACGACTTCTTTGATTACTTGGCCTGCTTTTCTGATCACGAGAAACAAAAAATAAGATTTTATAAAATTAATAATTAATTTAACAAAAAAAAAACTTATTTAACAAGTTTTCGATCCAATTAGGAATACGATCAGGATTAAGGACACGAAGTTGAAATATTATTTTTTATTCGTTAATTTTCTTCTATTATCAATTTGAACAATTGTCAACTTTTTTTTACAATCGATGTAACGGAACAAATAATCGAATAAAAGTCATCGAAGGTTCGGTATTGAAATAACTCGTCTCGATCGATGAAAATGTAAATAATTCCGTGACTTCAAATTTGAAGTAATGGAATCAGCCTGATCTGATGAGCGTCAATTATGCGGAGGTGGATAACGGTTGTGCCTGTTTACGTGTCTGAATTGTGAAACAAGATACAATTTAAAACAGTCTTCCAGACACGGAAAAACGACACGAGAAAAACTTCGAGCTTTCCGCAATAACAAACGCTCGACAATCGTGAAAACGAAATTTGATCCCACTGGACGGAACAATGTTAACCGAGGTAAAAAAAAAAATAATAATAATAATAATATCGTACGCATTTGAGCTGTGCGTACGAGCTATTGTCAAGACTCGACTCGATGTTACCGGAAATTATAATCGAATCTTATTTCTGGTTATTAAAGTAAAACGTAGTCACGGTGGTTGTAAAGCGAAACGCAATACCACTTTCATATGGGATATATGATAACTGAACAAATGACACAAATAATACGATTTGATTTTACCGCTACATACTATACAGGGTGTCCCTGTGAAAGATAGTTTAATCAAACGAATAAAGTGTCCTGCCAACGTAGTGTCGAGAAATTCATATTCAATGAGATAAATTCCACTGGATGAACATATAATCTCTCAATTGATAGATTTACGACTGGATTATGGATTTTATGCAGTTACGGGCGTGTACAAATACGAAAAATATGCTAAACGTATGCAGTAAATATTTCAAATTTAAATATTAATATTATTATACGAATTTATGAAATATACTCTGCATACGTTTCGTGTGTATTTTTCTCATTAGCATACGTCATAAATGAATATAATCTACGGTTTCTACGCGAGCGATAAACAATACGGTTCAATTTTTATATTTTTGGTGAGGGAGACCTCCGTAATAAAATTATTCTATGCTCTGTTAAACATTTGCATCAGATAATGTTGCGTTATGCTTAAAATTGTACGTTGCAATGCCTTTTACAAGTCACGATAACGCAATTATGAACATCCTACTCCATGAAGGTTGAGAAGGCAATTGAATGACGCGCAAACGATACGCGCAGGAAAATATTCTAATAGTGGTATGTAAAATGTAAAACTTTCGATGTTGACAAAAAGTGCGAAAATATTCCAGAAATTTATGTTTCTTGCTTACATAACGGCTACGTGCTTTAAATAAAATTACACAACTTTTACCGAGGTCAAAATCGTGATTTTTAACGAAGAGTTTCAGTTTATTCGGACAAAATTGAAAATGTTAAGAAATACGGGTCGTAGTATTTATTTGTTTCTGATTCAATTTCACAGTTCTGTCTTTATCCTTGGCACAAGTGTTGCAACAGCCCTGTGTTTGCAGGGAAAATTGTATTCACCAATGGGGCCATCTTTAATTACTATAACAGCCATGGATGGCTGATTGAAACTCCACATGCCATCCTAAATGTCGATCCTTAAGCGGATCAGTGCTCGCTCTGTACAGCTCGAAATAATTAAACGATCTCGTTGATTGAACCACAGAACAGGAATGGAAAAAATGCTTTATACTTAATACGTTAAAAATTTTAATCGAATGTTCCAAAAAATGGCTTCCATTTTTCCAGCGAATAAATATTATTCGTTTATCGAACGATATTTATCGAAAAATATACCGTACGTTTAATACCCGCGAAATATTTACCAAATAGTGAACATAAGAAAAATAGCTCTAGAAATATTGTTCGTTCGAGTAAGTGATCGTTAACGTATTTATTGAAACGTAGAAACGTCATAATGGTAGTTTCTACAAAGAGCGGTTTCAATCTCAAGAGAGAGCCTGACAATGCAGAGTTACACGGAACCGAGAATCATTGTCGACTAATGAAACGGAGGATGCAATCATGAAATGAATCCTTTTGTCGTGTCGGCTCGGTAACATTGCACGAACGATATTGATTCCGAGTTAACTGTTTTCGTGGACGTTCGATGTACACAGTTCTATCCACTCGGACAACAACAATGTTCACTACGTGGTATTTTTATCGGGAGGAGCTAGTAATTTCTCGTGTTTGTCCGCGACTTGTGGCAAACACGAGGTATAACAGCAAGGTCACGTGGTGGACTTCGTCCAGGACGAGACGAGGGAACGTACATAGAAGGGAGACGTCACTGACCGTAGACGCATGCGAGACTCGCGACAATTTTGTCCACGACATGGCGGTAACTCCGTGCATCGGCAGATAAAAGGGAAGAATGCGGCCTCGGTGAACTTTGATTCGTGGAAGACGCGTCTTTTACCGCTTCCTAATCAACCTTTCCACCGGATGGACAAAGTGACGCGCCGCAGCCGGGCTAAAGTAAATAAACAGACCGCTCTCGAGCAAAATACCGTACCGGTCGCGAACCGAACGGGAAGTGTTTTCGCGCGATTTTATACGCTTTCTGTATTTTTGTTCGATAGAAGGAAAAAAAAGAAAAAAGAAAAAATCAATGTTTCCACCCTCGGGCGTCATTACCGTTGGTAACAACAGAATCACATGAATGGTTTCCGCTAGATAATCCGAGGGAGTGTACTGTGGATGAAATACCAGACAAGTGAATCTAAATTCTGATACTGGATACAGTAACCCGGGACAGTGCTGATTAAGCGTCGAGTTTTTATTCGTTTTACACACGGAGCTTGACGCATGAAAAATTTCAAAGTCTCGAGTACTCGACAGCTTGACAGATAATTTAATTATATTGGGGTTACGATTCTGAAGTCTTTTTTATACGGGTAAAATTTACACTGATATTTAGCGTACTTAAAGTTAGGTATTTAAATAAAATCTTGAGATAATCGAGCAATTCGATGATTCGTGTCATCTTTTGATTGTTTATGATAACGGAAATTCACAGTGTAGAACATTTTTATCGTTGAATTTAGTTTTAAAGAAAAGAATGTCACGGAGCAAATCATCTCTGTGAAAAATAAATTAAAAAATGTTTATACCGTACTAAGTAAATATGGACGTTACATTAACCGAAAATTTATATTAAATGTACAGTACTTCTTCATTCCTGATATTTGATTCCCTTTTCAGACACAAAATACACCAATTATTTTGAAAATTAATTGTAAGTAATTATTATCATGCTTGTGAACCGCAGTAATTATTTGGTAAAGAAAAAATTAATTAACAAGTCATAATGATAATTTACAGTCTGAACTTAACAAAGTATTAGAATAAAATATATAAATTTATGTTTTTCTATAATATTAAAGTAGTTAATTTTGCTCATAGAAATCTATATTACCGACTGACGTTTCCATATTATCGCTGATGCGAGTGGTTTGCAACGTTCCTTACTAGAGAGCACGATAGTTCGTAAATGTCATTAATATTTTAAATATATACCAACAATTCGTGTAGCATTCGATTAAAAATATTACAAGAATTAGCTACTCGTTACTCACGATAAACACTAAGAATGGATTGGAATTATCGAGTATTCATAAACTTATCGAACAACAGATCTCAGTTAGTACGAAAGTTAATATCTCGATTCGTGTTAGCAAGCTTGTTTTTATATCTTAATCTCTTGTACACTGTAAAATATCTACTTTATTTTAATTAATATCAAGTATGCAGATGAAATTTGAGTTTTTAAAAGAGATGAGCATCTTACAACAAATATTTTGTCAATCTTTGTCGATACTAATAATTCGTTAAAAGAACTACAAACTGCAATATCGACATTTGCACTGCAATGTCGGATTAATAGAATTGAAGCACCGAATATCAATTAATGAAATTAATTACGAAACGTAGTTGATAAAATAATTTATTAAATTGTTTTGTAACTGAAAAATTCGATACAATAACTGCATATTTTCAATATTCCTTTAATTATAAAATGTCAAAAAATTCTGTTTCATTTTTTGATTAATGCAGAATCTCCAAAATTGGAATAATTACAAAAGACAATTATAAATATTAGACTATGTATTTTTAACATGTTTCGACCTTATTATCAGATAAAAATGTATATTTAGCTCATTTTGATCAAAATGTATTTAATTCTTGCACTGCACCTTTTAATTAAAAATTTAATTGCACGATATTCATAACAAAACACGATGTGCGCTGTGTTGATTCTATACAAGGTATACCAAAATACACAGTACAACTTGAAGTGATTCATCCGAAAGAAAAAAATAAAATTTATTTATACAAGCTGTCGTTTTCGAGAAAATCAATTTTTGACGAAGGTGAAAACCCACACACTTGTTTAAATAACAAACTTACGAGTCCCGTACAAATGTAATCTAATATTTAATTTTTTTATTGTATTAATTGATGTACCATCGGAATCGATAAATTGTGTATACAAAATATTTAAATTAAGAGGCTTTTGATTGAGTAAAATTTAATTTAGTTCACTTTGGATAACGAAATTGATTTTCTTAAACGCGAAGACTTGTACAAAAAACTTGCACTTTCAACGTATTTTTTCGAAAGAAATCGTATCTTCCCGTGTACCAGATATGTTAAGACACAATGTATAATTACATTTGTATAATATCATCTAATTAAATTGCACGAAATCAAGAAAAAAACTGTTTGCTTTCCCTTAATCGTTATTTAGTTGTTGAAAGCTATTCGAATAATGTAAACCCGGTATCTAAATTTGAACTAATTCGTCATTTGTACTTTACAACGTTCGGTGCAAAATAGAAAGAAGTATGTACTCACTGATCTGGCATGTGAATGTTACTTCCTGATCACTACAGGTGGTCTGGTAGAATCCCCTTCTGAGTTTTAGACGCCCACACGTTCGAAGACGTCATTGGATTTTCTTTGGTCCGAGTCATTCCGTGCTTTCGTCAGAATTCGTGGACGCCAACGCAAAACAACCAGCGTCTTGTGGGTGTGAAGACAACCATTGCGTCAACTGCTAAATTTGAAACTTCAATCTTCGACTGCGTGAAAATTGATCTCGAAACCTATCGATTCGAGATACCGGTCGATTCGATCAATGAACGAGCACGTAAACAGTAAATCGCGCGCGTAAACATTTAACGGGCGAGCATTCTCCCTATTCGTATCGAAATCGAACTGTACGGTCACTGTCCCGTTCACATCGAGTAAATATCTAACCTTGATACCAAAACGAACATCTTCGCTATTTACGTTACAATCCGGTTTCGCCGCAGTCTGTAAACTCACTTTAAAAAAATGTGTTCATCGTGGCCTCTACATTTTCTAACCTCGAAAGCTTCGTTCTGCGTTAAATATTGACACGTGTCCACGTTAAAATTATTTTCCATTTTAAATTCTGTCGAGTTATTGGACGATGAGTTTAAATACACGTTCCGGTTGAATCGAAGTGGCGAGTGAAGGTTAGACTAAATTGTTTCGTTCTCGTTTCACTAGCAATTCCATCAAAACACACGACTTCTCGAACAGGCTCTGTTTTATCACTGCAATGAAATATTCAACTCTGTTCTTGACACTGATATTGACGTCAGAAATTGATTTCATGGTAGCCATCGCGTTTGTAACATTCACGAATTACTTTGGAATTTAATTTCGTAATGTTCCCATCCATCATCCACGGCGGTCGAACGATAACTGTTAAAGTCGAGAGGTGTTTAGCCGATCACGTTCGTAGACCGCACGTGTTTCTGGTCATATCGTTTGATTTTCAAGGTTCTGTTTGTTTACGTCTTGTTTCCATGATATACCTTGGTGTAGGTACGTACAGTGAAAATTGTCTCGAGTCCTTGCGTTATTCGAAACTACGTCGAAGCAAAGATACGAAAACAAATTTTTTGCACGATATTTTAGAACTATAGTCACGTCGGTATTTGTGTATGTTGACGGTGCAATCGCACCGCATGTAAATACTTGTAATTCTATTGTGTATACAAACGTAAACGATTGATAGAACAATGACTGATGACTCGAAAGCGTATAATAACGACACTTACCAGACGATCTGGAAATGAATGCGTCTCGTTCTGCGTTAGAACTTTTTTCTTTTTACACTTTCAATCGTAC
This sequence comes from Ptiloglossa arizonensis, assembly GCF_051014685.1. Classification (NCBI taxonomy): domain Eukaryota; kingdom Metazoa; phylum Arthropoda; class Insecta; order Hymenoptera; family Colletidae; genus Ptiloglossa; species Ptiloglossa arizonensis. Next base: position 17,655,759 of record NC_135049.1, read on the forward strand.
CAGGACATAATCTGATTAACTCTGGTATTTCCAGACGAACGTGATTTCATCTTTCTGATCGTTTCTCCTATCACAGCGATTTTCCTTGGGTTTTCTTAAGCCCTGTGTCAATTTAAAATAACATCTTGTGCTTACTAAAATACGGAAACGGCTAATGTTTATTATATATGGGCGTGTACGCGATAATGCGAAATAAACATTTGCAAAGTGTGCAACCGCACAAAGTGTAAACTAAGAAATTGAATATCTCAAAGATCATTAACTCAATATTACTAACATATTGTCAAACTTTTTTAGTTTCTTTCTATATGCTTTGTTTACCTGATAATTTATGTCTCCTGTACTTTTTCACCAAAAGTTCGTGTCTTTTTTTACGAATTACGTTGATTATTTCTTTCTGAAGAAAAATGGCTTCTCATGAACATTCTCTTCTATGATCCATACACACGGTAGCGGCCATAATCTTGAGACATCTTCGCTGGTATATTTTGGAATGCTGCAAATAAAAAGCCATAATTACTATTTATTTTTTCAAAGGTGATTTTTTCTTTGCTACTTAATTTTAAAGCGCAAAAGTTTAATAAAAACACATTTTACTCTGTTACAGATATAAATAAATATTGTTTCAAAAACAATTTAGTAAAATTTAAAGATTATTTAGAAGATATCTATAGTCCAGAGAAATATTTACTAGATATCAAATTATATTTTGCCATTAGCATTTAACTGTTTGAAATAAATACAGATGAATGATTTCTATTACATAAATTAACTACCACGAACAACTATATGTAACAAAAAGTTGATCGATGTTCAGGAATTTAATCAACAATTTTTAACATCATAATTCTAACGATAAACTCGAAGATAATCAAGTATTGTGCTCGATGTTCTCTACATTTATCTTCGATGATTAATGTCTTCAACGTAACATAAACATAGAAAATCACACCCTGGTCGTGTTGCATGCTTAATCTGGCCTATTCGGACCGATAAAACTGCAATTAATTCTACGAAATATAGTAACACAGATGTAGCTATGATAAAACCAAAAAAATCTTAGCAAATTTATAAAAATTCAAACTCTGGTGGTTCAAATATTAAAATCATTTTCACTTGCTACTTGAACTCGTGGAAAATCAATTTTTATCGTAAACGTAATCTTTACAAACTCTGTACAATTTACTATTATGTTTTCAGCCTTGAGCTTTAGGTAATCTTCGATGACCGAAAACTAATATTTACACAAATCCCAAAATTCCTATGTTAATTCCTACAAATCTTGCAAAATTTTTCAATCATCAACAATACCGATACAAAGTTTATCGAATCAAAAAATTACATCGTTGCTAAGTAGTAAAATTTCCACAAAAAAGTATATTGGCTTCGTCCCTAGAAACACCTCGACAAGTCGAATTTTTTTTAACATACAACGAATCGATCGATTTTCAAATATTATTCTCGTTTTACCAATCTCTGTGTCTCAATAATCAAAAACTAATATTTACACAAATCCCAAAATTCCCTTGTTAATTCCTACACCGAGTAAAATCCTACAAATCTTGCAAAATTTTTCAATCATCAACAATACCGATACAAAATTTATCGAATCAAAAATTACATCGTTGCTAAGAAGTAACACTTCCACGAAAAAGAATATTAACTTCGTCCCTAGAAACATCTCGACAAGTCGAATTTTTTTTAACATGCAACAATTCGGATTCTTTTTCGGAGATTATTCTCCGTTTCACCGATCTCTGTGCATCGTGTTTCGAAGGCTATAAAAAATTAAATCCGTCTCTGTTTCCGATCCCGCGCGAATCAGAGGTCGTAGGCTATTTGCATTTCCAGTTGCACCGCGGGTGCTTCGAAGGCTGCGAAAATCGGGTAATTCGATCAATAAGGTGTCTACGTAACTTGGTTGGTGAATCGACGGAACGAGTTCGCAGAAACGATCCCGCGAAACCTACGATTCCCCGAAAAGTATTTGTATCAAAGTTCAAGACTCGACGTTCATCCGTGACGCGTTACTATATTTGCGGTCGTAACTCACGCCTACGTCACATCGCGAGCGATAATAGGTAAAAATTTCTCCGATGTTACGTCACAATTTCGATATCGGTACGATGGTATTTTTAATGACCACGGACCGATCGAAAACCCGATCAATTCCGAGAACTCGTTGGATTTCAATGAAAGACGATCATTGAGCATGCGTCTTCGCATTCCGTAACAATTCTTATCGTACGCTACTCATGAACGAGTGTATCCCGACATTGTATTCCGTTTCCTTCGGATGTTCGTTTTCAAATCGTCGTTCGGTGTCGCTCGTTCGTATTATTAATAAATTGTTTCGCAATCGTAGACTAAAATATCGTGCACCGTGTTTTGTAATCGCCAGCATTGTAAAAATAGGGCGCGTTGTTTGTTCCAAAGCTCGTAATTTCTTGCCAAAATTTAACTCGTACACAATGCATATTTGCTCGTTTTTCTCGCGTTTCTATGAAAATCAAACGAACGAAAATTTCGATCGTTAAACTGTTGCAATGCTTCGTCAATTGAATGGAAAGAATTTTAAATTAACAATCTGTAAATTTCAATGACGAATGATGATACTTACGAAAGAACAATCGATAATGATTTTCATTTGTTCTCCGATCGAATTGTTTCGTTAACGTCGATCGTTCCTTTAAAAGACACGAGAGAGGAACGAATCGAGTTCTTCGAACTCGCATTGCCCGCGAAACGAAGAAACCTAATTCGTTCTGTTTCGTGGTTTTGGTTTCTATTACCAATTGTGATTCTGCCAGATGACGCATGCATCCATATTGAAGGAAGTCACGGAAGTGGAGCCGGCTTCTCGAAAAAGTGAAACACTTTCATCGAGTATTAATGAATGAAATGAAACGGGACAAAGGTTTCGTTGTTGCATAAAAGGTATTAGAGAATGAACGAACAGGTAGGCACGAACGTGTATGCAATAGAACGATGACGTTTTATGGAAATGATGAATTGGTGTCCAATTATGGTGAGAGTATAAATTCAATACCTTGTTTAGCGGAGGAAATGATTTAATTACGGAACATACTTAATCGCGATTCTATTATTTATTATATTATGTATTGCGCACGATTAATTTTTTTTATCGAGAACCTCCACGAGGAGGTTACTTATCTATGTTAATTTACATAATTTACTAAATTTTAATAACGGAGACTCGAATTATTTGCAATTTTATATAATAATCGTATCAGATAACGTTAAAATTTGTTGTTTACCACCGAGGAGAAACTCAACTCGATAATTATAATAATCGTCCACTTTGATTTTGGCAGAATATTAAAATTTGAACTCTACTCTTCTTGTATTCATTTTTTATCAATTTTTTAATCTATGGAATTTGATTGAATCTACTAAAACGAGAAGGATTAACTTATCGGTGACTGATTAATGATAATGGTGAGCAACATTCCTCTGAAATTCACAAGCGATGGAATGTAATTGAAAGCGACGCAAGATCATCGTTCAAGTTTTATTTTCGATTATTTAAAAAAAAAAAAATCAATCGAAGATACCAACAATTCAATGTATGCATATCGAAATAATATATCTATCAGTATATCCAATAATAATATATCTATCGGTAAATCAATATCGAGTAAATATATCAATTTACTTTAGTTCCATTTGATTCTTCTCTCTACTATACGAAATATAATATTTCATTCGTATTTCGTTTTGTTCCGTACGTATTCAATTTTATTTACATTCTTTGGTCTCTTCGGAACGAGTTATGATTCATCATTGTACTATTTTACTCCTCGTTCCAAGCCCGTAACGTATTATACCGAAATAATGACATACAAGTTCGAAATGTCAGTATATGAATATACAATGTTTCCTTTAAAAATCAATATTTATTTAATACTCATCGATTTGTCTCGAAGACCGAAGAAGATTCTCAATTTCATTCATCATCGAAATAATCACAAGTAGAGAAGAACGTTGAGAAGTGTTATTCGTTAATTTATTCCTAATTTTTTAAACACTGTATTTATTCCAGACCTCGAACTGTCTTTATGCCCAAAGAGAGTTCAACGAGTGGGAACTTCGTACCTGCTCGATCGTCTTTTTAATACAGTCGAAATTAATTTCGCTATAAACTACCTCGCCAAAAAATGTTCCACGTTCCTCGTCTAAACGACTCGATCCTCGACTATGCAAAATTACACGACTCGTTCCCACGAGTGCGTAATAATTAATATAATCGAAGCAAACGATTTTTAACACTCCTACTTTCGAGAGCAATCGCAGGAAATGTAATTACGACACCTGTCTACTGAATCTCCTCGACGATGTATGCATCGTGCGAGTAATCGTGCAACGATAGATAAAGCGACTCGTACCTCGAAGACTATGGTCAGTGTGTTCCGGGACGTCGATCGGTGAACCGCGTGAATTTCGTTCAGATTGCTTTCGTCGTTACACGATCTACCAAGAGAGTGCAATCGAAACGAAATTTATCTGTGAAACGTCATCTCTTTCGAAATAGTTCCTCGTTCCGGTTCACCGGTAGGGTTCTCCAACCGGTAATTATAATCAATAAACGTGGATCGTTCGAAAATTGAACAGTGACGAAATCGACTCTGCGTTAAACGTTGCGCTCGTGTGTCGTGGAAAAAAAAAAGAAAAAAAAAAGAGCTAAAATTGAAGAAGTAAGTAACAAAGATTCTATCGCTCTTTACCCGGTTCTAGCGTGGACCCCGAGAAGTGGTTACGTCGCGATTATTGTGACACCGAGCAAGTTACTCATTTTACGACGAACAATGCTCAATTCGGGACGATCGAAGATCCGGTACTTGTATAATTCATTTCGTCGTCGAAGTGGCTGGAATTTGTAGGTCAAGGGGACCGATCGTTCATCGAAGCCACCGTCGTTTCGTTTCTTGAAATATTCCCCATTAGTTTCGTTATCCTCGTTTTGCAACCGAATATTCGTATCCACGCTATGCAAATATATTCGGGTCTGTCCGGACCGTGAATAAGTTTCTTCATTCGATCGGAGAGATTTGAAGGAAACACGACGTACGAAGATCGCGATCGGGAAACATTCGTTTCGCGATCGACGAAATCGATCGTGGATTTACGATGGATTTAATCAGGGTAACGCAATTGTCGCGTGTTGCAGGTCCAGAAGACGTTGAGAACTCTCGATCGGAGACAGTACACGCCAGGAAGTCGAGAGAGTGGGTTATTTTATATATACATGTATATATATATATATATATATATTTTTTTTTTTTTATCGAGTCACGGACTTGTCTAACAGATTTCTATTATCTCGCGCATCGTTCGGTCTTTAATCGATAGCGAGAAAATAATCACCGAGACGGTGGTAAAACTGATAGAGAGCTCGGGATGTTTCAAGGAAATATCTCTCTATAAATAAGTCGAATCTCTCTCGCGCGAACGAACGTCGGGGAATCTGCTTGATTGGATTCACTTGGGACGACGCGAGGTGCACGGTAACGTGGATCCTCGATAACGATCGACCAAATTGTACAGAGGAGTGGGAGATCACGCGGTACCCGCCAAGAGGATCCGGAGAAGAAATTTTAATCGCGTCGAGACGATTACGCGCTCTCGTGGCGATTACATCGTTGTCCAGGCGCCGAAAATACAAGTGATAAAACCGAGATACGAAGAATCTCGGTTGTGAGCGCTCACGAGGCGATTGCATCGTTGTCCAGGCGTTGAAAATACAAATAATTAACCGAGATACGAAGAATCTCGGATGTAAGGGACGAGTACGCGCTTTCGAGGCAATTACATAGTTGTTCGAACGCCGAAAATACAAGTAGTAAACCGAGATACGAAGATTCTCGAATGTAAGGGACGAGTACGCGTTCTCGAGACGATTACATCGTTGTCCAAGCGCCGAAAATACAAATAATTAACCGAGATACGAAAAATTTCGTATGTAAGGGACGAGTACACGCTCTCGAAGCAATTACATCGTTGTACGAACGCCGAAAGTATAAATGATTAAACCGAGATACGAAGAATCTCGGTTGTAAGCGCATCATTGTCCAGACGCAAAAAATACAAATAATAAACCGATACAAAAAATCTCGGATGTAAGGGACGAGTACGCGCTTTCGAGGCAATTACACAGTTGTACGAACGCCGAAAATACGAGTAATAAACCGAGATACGAAGAATCTCGGTTGTAAGCGCTCACGAGGCGATTGCATCGTTGTCCAAGGCGCCGAGAATACAAGTAATAAACCGAGATACGAAAAATTTCGGATATAAGGGACGAGTACGAGCTCTCGAGGCGATTACACAGTTGTACGAACGCCGAAAATACGAGTAATAAAACCGAGATACGAAGAATCTCGTGTGTAAGCGACCAGGGTGAACAGACGAAAAAGGAGAGACCGATTAACACGGAGACGCACGATGTTCTCGGATCACGACACGCTGGGAACGATGTTCGATGTTCGGTTAGTGACACGTGACTCTTGAAAGATCATCGTTCACGGGGGATCACCGATACGCGAAACTCAAGGTGGACTTTTACGAAGGTTGGCGAGGTGATAGCGCGCGCAACCGAGAGACAGGAAGCCGTGGAGTCCTCTTTCCAAACATTTGGATACCGTTGCAAGCATTTTACGACAGTTTTTTTGTTTGTAGATCCTATAAACAGATTTCGGGGAAAGATGTCTGGAAACACCGAAAGACTTTTAATGTTGCTGCAGATTCTCGTTTGCAAACTGGCGATTTCCAACGCCCTCGTGAACAACGGGACGTCAACTATACACGTGATTCCGCTGGTACGTGCGAGTATAATACAACAATCGGATAAAAGATGAATAATCTCGGATAGCGAAATGGGGATTAGCTGCGATTTCAAACGAAAAAATTGTTTCTTTCTTTTCTTCTTTTTTTTTTCAGTCGTGTCGAGACACTTTTTACTCGAATTCAAAGCGCGGAGGACGCTTTTATCTGGATAACGAATCGAGATAGAGAGCAACTTTTGTTCGCGAGCTAATCTTTTGTTTGGTATTTCTTTTTCTTTTTTTTTTTTGAGAGAGAATCTGTACGACCGATGTCACAGTGTGCGCACGGAGAACGTTACGTGTTGTTTCGAAGTGCGTGGTTTTTGTGGGGAGAATGAATTTTTTTCTCATTTAGAAAAATCATAGTTTATCGTGTACCGTGTATCGTACAAAAATCGTACACATTGCAATCAGATCACTTACCTTTAACGATACCAAGACCATTGAATTTCGTATATAGAAAAATATCACACGTACCGTGATTTTCAATTTACTTCGAAAGACACCGTGTCTGTCTCGTGCAAAAAATTGTCCACAATTTGTGAAAAAATCACACACCCACCGAATCGAACGTGGAAAACCACTTGCTCCGAAAGAAACCGCACACGGTCAATGTATCGCGCACAAATTACACACACTCGCTTCGAGTGAACAATATACCCCGAAAGATTCAACTGTACCGCATTCGTTAAGAAATATCAGATTTATACCGTATAAATGCACACGAGAAACCCGTGGTACACCTGTACGCAAAAGTTTAGCTCGGTCGTTTGCATAACGAATAAATGCCTATTCGCGCAATTCGAAATAGCTCTTAATGGAATAAACCGTAGGACAAACTCTTATCTAGGTAAATATTTATTCGTGACTTTCAAATGGAACGTTATCCGTTATCCGTTATCGAGACAAAAATGTGCCCGTCGCTGAATCAGAGCATGATGTTAGAAGACAACAATGCAAGTGACGAATAACTTCAATAACGTTCGATCAGATTTTAATATTTCGAAGAGGGAGAGTTTTATGTACCTATCTGGAACGTGTTTCGTAGTATCGTCACGGAGAAAGTTAGTTTAGGTGCACGTACGTTGAATTAAAAAAAAAATATCCCCGTCTCAAATGGAACAGATACAATTGCGTTTCCATAAAACGCGTTAAATATAGGCACTTGTGTGTTTACAGGATTATTTTTAGAGTTCTCCCTATCCATTTACGTCTATCACTGAAAGCATTCAGGATTCCCGTGTAACATCCAGTTCTAAAAATGTAACTCGAACATTACGAACGATTATGACATTATTATTGTCGTCACACTGTGCGACCAGGAAAAACCTGGACTTCCAATCCGTTGAATTAATTAGCATTGTTCGACGTATGCTTCTATCCCGATAACTGTATCTATTCGCCGGAATATGTGCTTCACACGTATCGATTATTATAGTAGAATTTCGATTAACTATCTTTCGGACAATGTTTATCGTAAATAATAGAATTTCAATCGTCTCTCGCGTTAATTTCTTCGGTTAAATCGATCGATTTTCATTTCTTCGATTTTCACGTGTTGAAGTTTTTCAGCAATCGATCATTCGAAACACATTTTCTATTTCTCGCAACTCAGCGACGATCGCGGAGGTATATTTGAACGTTTCTCTTGTGAAATTGAATTTTCTTATATCGATCGTCGACATTTGATTTCCGGGGATTAAGTGGCCGAGTTAACTCGGGCGTGGTCGTTCGACGATTAAGAGCTACATTATAAACACCTGTGTTTATAATCGATTATCGAGCGAAAGACGGTATACAATAACGAGAAAGAACGATCCTCGGTTTTAAACTACACTTCACGAAACGAGATAAAGTTCCGATTCGTTTGATTTATCGATAGAATTCGTCGAATTAAACATCGCTAAATCTACTGGCTCTAGCGGTCTTACGTTTGGTTCTCAACATTGTTAGAATATTTCGACAGCCACGTGCATTACTACATTCGATAATTTGTCGCGTTCGGTAAAAAAATCGATCGAGTTTCGAGTCGATCGAAAATGAAAAAAATTTTCTTTTACGATACGAGTCCGATTTCGAGCGGTTTTTAAACTGAACCGTTTATCGATGGCAACTTCATCAAATGTCACGACATCGCTGTACAGCGATTAAAGAGATACATGGAAGATTATTCCAAGGAAAGCGAAGTAATAAAAATTTGAATATTCAAATATACACCTTGTATCTTCTGCTTCCACGTTTCCTCGTTGTACATTGTCAGCAAGGAATTCGTAAATATTTTTCTTTAATAATATTCAATAGCAGGTTTTCGAGCTTACAGAAACGTGAATTTAATTATCGCCTAAAAATCCAATCATTAAAGCATCTTTCAAAATTCGTTCCATCGTTGTTTCATTATAGATTCCTCATAATTCATCGTACGCTAGATCGATTTAATTATTCCCGGATCAATCTTGCGTACAGTTGAACAATCGATTACGTTTATATTCGATTAACGAGAGTAAACGAGACAACACCGATCGTAAATCAATTAATCATCGTCGGGATTCATCGATAAATTCATCGTAGCGACTAATATTTGTAATCCGTAATCGTGAATCGATTATACGTAATCGTCCAATGAATGATATCTGAACGTTCGTTAATTTTTTCACTACCGACTTACTATTCCAATTGTCATCGTACCGTGATTAGAGATCAATGATTCAGTCGTATACGACCGAAGAGCGTAGACATGTGTAGAGTACAATGATCACAATAGTCGATGCGCGTTCCTAATCGACGATCGCTCACTCGATTAAACTATAATCGTAATTGTTAATCGTCGGTTCGATCGCACGTTGCTCGACACTGTTCTTTTATGCAAGAATTTTACACTTCCCCGACGTTTATTCCTTTTTTTTTTTTTTTCTTCTTTTATCAGATTTACGCGAACGCATCGTTTATCGTTTACTTTGCAGCAAAACAAGACGGAAATACCGGGAGAGTACAAGGATTTACCAGTGGTGGGGAAATGTTGCCCGAAGGGCGAAGTTTTCGTGAAAAATCAAACCCGTAACGCGGTTTGCACACCTTACGATTCCACGATCGACGAAAACTTCACACCACTGTTCTGTGACTTCAACAAAAGTGGCGTCGTGGTACCCGGTGAACAACGAGACGCGTTCGTTGCGATCGTCGGAGAGCCTTGTAAATACAAAAGGTGAGCCAGTGTTAATGAATACTCAATGAATGGAAAGCCTACGATACAACGACTACATTATCTCGTCGATCATGGAAATGACCCGTGTCGGTGTTGTATAACATTGAATGAAAATCTCGAAATGTTAGTTTCTTGTATCTTCTTAAATATCGAACCGATAAACCTGACAGAAACTGTTCATCGTTTCGCCATTCTCACGAACAACATTATCCGTTGTTCGTATCAACGTATTTCAATACTTGGCAAATTGTTTCTCTCAAATTATTGTTCTCGTTTCTTTCGTGCATTTCTTCTTTTCGTTCTCATTCACTTCTGAGTGATTACAGACTTCTATAAACTTCATAGACACTTTGTCAACTTTAAATTCCATCCAAGTGCATTTTGGCAAATTATTTCTCTCAAATTATTGTTCTCGTTCCTTTCGTGCACTTCTTTTTTTCGTTCTCATTCACTCCTGAGTGATTACAGACTTCTGTAAACTTCATAGACACTTTGTTAACTTCGAATTCCATCCAGGTGCATTTTCTCCAGCTTCGTACTGTACATGTTACCTTCACGCGGGAATATTCAACACGAGAGAAGAAACGAAACAATTTCGTTCGTCGAATAAAATGAATTTCTCGTTTCAGGTACATTTTGGATCCGGAGGAGAACAAGGAGGATGAAAATTATTTATTGTTAAACGGATCTGTATTCGCCCCGAGTCACGTTCCGTCGATGTTGACGCACGGTGTCGATTACTGCATGGAAATTGTTCCAGGTGTGGGGCTGAAAACTTTCGTATGCTTCGACGAAGGTAAACGTTAAAATTCGATCGTTTCAAAGAACGACAGCGTTTCATAACGCGCTAACGTTAACAATAATCATTTGTTTCAGAGGACAAAATAGTGATCGCCTCGTCCCGAGTGATAATTTACGCCACCGGGCTCCTAATATCCGTGCCATTTTTAATCCTCACCATAGTAGCGTATTCGATCACACCGAAATTACAGGACTTACTTGGGAGAACACTGTGCCATTACTGTGGATGCTTGGCGTTAGCTTTTACCGCGTTATCGATCATGCAACTGGGCAGTTCGCATTTCTCGAGTCAGGCGTGTACCAGCATAGGTAAGATCGTCTTACAAAACGTGTTTCTAACGTTAGGTGAACGAAGACACGCTCATTTTCTACTTTCGGGTAATAAAATCGGAACCGTTTCCTCGAAAGCGGGGTAAGTAGCGATTTTTATCTTCGATAGAAGCTGAGCGTTGTCCAATCGAGCGGGTGAGATAAAATAATAAGTTGCGCGTTACACGTGCTTTGTAATTGTTACAATTTTCGCGATATCTTCGCGGAGAGTATTATCGTTCGATCGGTGAGATTTTCACGATGAGAACGAGACCAAACACGACCAATTTCGAGCTATCTTTCTTTAAACGTAGTTGAAAATTTGTTAGTAATGATTGCATACAGTATGTAATTAAAAGTGATCGGAAAGTATCACCGGTCTATCGATACAATGAAAAGTACGAAAATCCTTAGTTTGCGTTAGTGATTTATACATTATATCGTTACTCGTTAAGAGTCTCGAAACGAACCCGAATTTGTGACTTTTATCGAGGAGTTACTGTACAGAAGGAAATCTGGAAACTTCTATTTGCGCGAAACATCTTTGCAATTCATTCCATTATTATTAATAAGAGATTAAAGAGACGCTCTGTATTAAATAATCGCGACGATTTGTTTTTCTTCTTACCGAGTATGTAATTTTCACATCGTAGAGTTAAAATTCAAAGTATTGGATACTTTATCCAGGAATAAACTTGTCCAAACGATCCTGTCATTATTTTCGAGCAATAATGAACACTGGTCCAATACGAGGCTCGTCGAGCTCTTGTTTTCGGATCAGAATTCTTTCTTTCGTCATGTACAGCATTCTTTATGGTACATTATAAAGTAGCACGACGTAACGAGTACTTCCTTTCGAAGATAGGCCAGTATTCATTCGGGACCGATTAAAAAGCAATTTGCTTTTTCAGCATTCGTCATCCAGTTCTCCTTCATCGCTTGTTTCTTCTGGCTAAATGCGATGTGCATCGAAATGTGGTCGGTGATACGTAGCCACGTGGATCGTGAAACGTACAAGAGGATGAAGCCGAGAACGTTATTCTTTTGGTACTCGTTATGGTGTTGGGGTCCCTCGTTGATACTTATCCTCGTCTCGATGATTATGGACGTCGGCCCGACGATACCTGCGACATACGTAAAGCTGAACTTCGCTGAGGATTGTTGGTCCAAATGTGAGTCAAGTTGAATTTTTCAATAGCATTAAACGACGAAACGATCGCGTATTTATATCGTTGCTGAGAGCAATAATACCGTATACGAGCTTTCGTTATTGCTGTACACCAATGTTTCGATATTAAGGGCAGCTCTTCGGGAGAGAAACAAACATAAATATTAAAGCGACACGCAAAGATTTTAAACGAAACGAACCAGCGAGTTATCCATTCGCGTTCCGATTAATTTTAAGTTCTCGTTTTGTATTCATCGTCGTAAATTTTTCACGGTTATGTCTATTCGTTTAAACGTTTCTACCATTTTGGTATTTACACTTCTTCGCCACCCGAAGCTGACTCAACGATAAAGAAAACTTTATCGTAACAATAAATACGTATATAATTCGAACGCTTCTCTGTCGTTGATAACAAATAAGAATCGTGCTTTGGAGTAGACTTTTTTAACGTCCGATTTCGTAACACTTTTATTCACTTTAATTTTAGCCAATATCTTTCTTACTCTGTCTCGGTATACTTCTTTTACTTTCCACGTCACACGCTACATAAACACGACGTGGGGTCTCGTGAGATAAACATCCCCATAATAAGATCGTTAGTCATACCAAGAAATACATAGATTTTCTTAACTGAAAAATGATCGATTCAACGCTACCGAGAATACTACTCGAGTGCAAGAAGATCCCTTCCCGAAACACATTTCCAAGACACAGTGATTTCATTCTTTGCCTGGGAAAAACTTTAGGTTTTTTTTTAATTCTTACACGAAGATCTATTCAACATTCAAGAATCGTCTATTACTTTTACCGAAGTAACTGTCGAATTTATTTAATAATATTATTTTATTTCGAATCATCGGGGGGCTGTACTTGTTCGATATTTACAAATAAGCTGGAAGAGAAAGAAAATTGCAATTTAATTCTGCATTACGTTTACTCGTTCAAGGGCAAAATAATTAAAAAAATTTCTTCGTGAAGAATTGTGCACACTGAACGAACGCATATGCGTTTTAATGTCTTTTTTTTTAGTTCTTACATGAAAACCTATTCAACATTCAAGAATCGTCTATTACTTTTACCAAAGTAACTGTCGAATTTATTTAATAATATTATTTTATTTCGAATCATCGGGGGACTGTACTTGTTCGATGTTTACAAGTAAGCTGGAAGAGAAAGAAAATTGCAATTTAATTCTGCATTACGTTTACTCGTTCAAGAGTAAAATAATTAAAAAATTTTTCGTCGTGAAGAATTGAGCACACTGAACGAACGCATCTGCTTTTTAATGTCTTCAAGCTTTAATCCACCAATTGATTTCATAATCGTTTCTTCGAAACGCATAAGAATTCAATCTTCAGCGCGTAGCTCTCTTCACCAACAAATATTTGCCTTACTCTTGTAACTTCTCTACAAAACGCAGTTACATCGTAATCGTCGTCGATAACTCTATAGAGATACAATTAGGATAAAGTAACCAAAAGAAATTGAATTACGCCACTGTTAATATTTACTGTCTCGAACTCGAGAAAGAGTAACTGTGTACAACACTGTGAATAATTTTCCAAATTAGATTCTACTTTACGCGCTATACACGAAGGCAAATGAGAAATGTTTCGTTCTTAACGTTGTACAAACTTTCAAACTTACTATTGGAATCATCGAACAGAAAATAACTGATCAACGAATTTTTCTCTTCTCTATTCTTGAGAAAGTCTCGTTATAAATTATATTTCCCAACTTACCAACTTATCTACATATAATCGTTCACTTAATCGTAAACAAAATGAAGAACAGATACCAACTACGAGTTGGTAAAAATCTTCGTCGACGAGACAAGTCAAATTTCAAACTACCAACTTTCTTTCGTTATAAATTTTAAAATACCGTACACAAAATGGAGAACAGATACCGATTACGAGTTTGTAAAAATCTTCGTCGACGAGACAAGTCAAATTTCAAACTACCAGCTCTCTTTCGTTATAAAATTTAAAATACCGTACACAAAATGGAGAACAGACAAACACTGACTACGAGTTTGTAAAAATCTTCGTCGACGAGACAAGTAAAATTTCAAACTACCAGCTCTCTTTCGTTATAAATGTTAAAATACCAGTTTCGCGAGAAAAAACCATTCTTTGCGATTGTATCACGAATCGCGTCTCGTTCGCTGCTAACACCGAGAAACATCGTTCGTTAGATCGATCGTTACTTACCATACTGTTTCCAATGTATCAGCTACCGTCGTTAATGTTATCTTTGTTTCTGTTCTTTTTCGTCTTTCAGCCGACAATAATTCAATGCCGTTCTTTTACGTGCCGGTCGGATTGCTCCTGCTTGGGAACATAGCTCTCTTCGTTCTGACGTTCGTCAATTTGTCGAAATACCAGAAGGATCTCGATCTGAGATTTCTAGCGGGGAATCCGGAGTCGGATGGTCGCGATCGTTGTTCCCTACGACGACTAATGAGGACCGTGTTGGTCTGCTTGATCGTTTTCTTCCTGATGGGTCTCAATTGGACGATGGAACTGATATTCTGGTTCGTGAACGGGGATCCCACTTCGTGGACGACTTTCGACGTTGTGAACGCTCTTCAAGGTGTTCTCGTGTTCGGTCTGTTCGTGCTGAGGAGACCGCAGAGGTACTACGTATGGCTCAGGATACAACAGCTACGCGGTGTGAACGCCGTTACACCGGAAATCGGTAGCATGGACCTGTGTTTGCTTCCGATATTGAGCGGCGATCGTCAATCGAGCCAAACGATCATCCCGTGAACGAACAATCTCGATCGTTGCCAATCTATACTGCCTAAAGTTGCTTGAAAGTTCCTTCGAAGAGACATACATTATCGGTGTGACTTCCGCGTAAAGCGTCGAGTCGAATCATGGTTCGACGATTTTTACGAACACGCTTCAAGACTGTGCGCTTCTAACGAGAGCCAATTATTTTACACGAATATTTATAATTCATTGTACAGAAAAATGTGCGACCCGTCGTCGTTCAGAAAGCGAACCTGTGTAAGCAAGGATCCTAATTTCTCGCTGAAAATCACACGAAATAATTCTATGCGAACGTAAATTCGATTCGTGGTCGATACGGATGCGGTTTTATACAAGTGTGAAATCTTACGTCGTTTAGATTCCAGGTAAACGATGAAGAGAAGCTCGTAAGCTTGCTAATGTTTCGTGAACTTCGGCTGTGATGTCACACGCCCTGCCATTTACACGTATCGCTTTTATATACGCAGAACAGTGTTCGGATATTGAAAAAAAGAAAATAAAAATAAAAATAAAAATTGACGACTCAACGTTATTTTTTGAAAAGTCCAGATCTGATTTTATAGATCAAATGGTACCTCGGACTCGAAACTGCGTTTAAAATGAATTCATGCTACTTTACGGAGACATTCGTGTTTTCGGACAAAAATAGCATGTTTCTCGGGAATGTCTGATTATATAAAAACGTCTGCAACTCGTTTTACAATGGTACGTGCAAGTTGTGGTGCCTGTATACCGATTGCGTAACAGTGAGAAACAGGATAGGCTGTATTGTGACCTTAGATTGAACATTTACATTCTACGAATCCTGCAAGTAATATTAAAGTATTTTTTTTACGATTTCTAAATACACAATCGTCTACGCGAGTACATGACATATCGTTAGTTAAAAACACTTAGTATTACTTGTTTCGTTTTTCATTCATAAGATACATCGAGTAGTTTTTTTTTTTTTTTTTTTTTTTTTTAATAAAATACAGCGTTATCACAATATTCTGGCTAAAACGCGAAGCGATATTAACGACAGGAATCATATTGTTGTAAAGGTGTCACATCATACTGAATGTTATCTTGTTTATAAGTATTTTAAGCATTAAATGTACATTTTGTATTTTACTAAACATAATTTTCGAAGAGCTTAATATCCATTTTAAAGCCACATGTTTGTACACTAATATTGTATACCTTATCATCCGTTACAGTAATTCCGTATTATTTATTTATATTATTAATAAATTATTTCATAATTACAGACAAAGATATTCTGTCCCGCATTTTGTAATTGTAGTACCACAAAAAGAGGATACATTATTTATTGTAAAGCTCGTAAGTTATTTATCTAAATCTAACTTATCGAATAAATGTTTTCTTGTAAATATTCAATTGTCTTTCCGTTGTTATAATTTCGCGACATAGGATAAAATAATATGTCTAACAAGTAAAAAATATTATTCTTTATTTGCATACCCTTTTATACCACAGTGTATATTTGTTCGTTTTTCTTGAGTTTTTATCGCACTATAAAAATAAAAATCTGCAAATTTGTACAACCAAATCGTCGCAACAATTTTCCAATTCAGTCGAAAGGAATTTAAATTAACAATCAATTCTTATCTACGAATTCGCTAATACGTCAGGTGCACAAATCGTATTAGATTTGATAATAGTTCGACAAGAGAAACCAGGTACCAAAAGTATTTTTTGAACCCTGATAAAGAAACCGTACGTAACATGACGTTCGTAAATTATTTTGTTCTAGCTCATAAAATATTACGGTATTTTTGTAAGTATCATGCTGTAAAATATAATAGTATCCCACCTAATCCCTTTGTGGTCCTCTGATGTACATTATACATATATATTATTATACTTCCATTACTGAATTACAATAAATTAAAAACGTTTAATAGATTCTTGTAAAAATTTCAAAGCAAAACATAAATATGAATATAAAAGACTACCCCAATTCTTTGTAAGTACCATAATGAAGCAATAAAAAATGATGGATCTCAAAGGACCTTAAAACGTCGAAGAAAATAACTAAAAATGACTCCATAAAAGCGTTCAATTATTACGGGAATGTGCTCAGTAAAGATGCACATGTTGCAGGTGTATTGACTTACTTATAACACATTAACAGTCTATCGCGATTATATAGAACAAATAAAGCAAAATTTATCAGGCAGGTCTATGATGTCCTGGAAATGATGGACTAATACCTAAAATTCCAACTAGATTCCCCCGTTGAGCAACATATACTAAGCGATACATTCCCGGCGAACGAAGAGCTGTATCACTAAAGTAAATTCGTTCCGTGATTGCATAAGGTTCAAAAGGTACTAGAGATGCTTTACCTAAATTGGAATTTTTATTATTCATTCGTCATGAAGATATACCTATCTAAGATGAAATTTGGTAGACGTGTGCAAAATTTTATTAAAACAGACTCTTACCTCGATTTACATACTCATAGACGATATATTCATCCAAGCTAGAAAATTCATTATGGAAAAGACCTACCCAATCACCACTAGCGGGTTTAGCATCTCCCAACAATTTATATGATACAGAATTTTCTTCATCTATGAACCATTGCGTTACCGGTTGGAACTCTACACCGTGATCTTTTATTTCAGACCTGACCTACATATCGAATTATTACATTTATTTAATAAATGAACTCTCGTTCATTTGGACTATTTTATGTTCCATAAAAAGTATCTTACAACAATATCGAACTCTCCTGTGACAGGTTTATGGTCTGATTGTATATAACTGGAATGACTTTTATAATTATGCTGTATAGCATTAAGCCTAACATCGTCGTAAACATCTGCATTTACTTTGTACAAAATTCTATCAGGCCAAGAAGGTCTACGCCTGTTTGACAAATTTTTAATTAAAAGAACTAATATTCAATATTATAATATTGGATAAGTATTATAAAAATAAGAAACTTATCTTACTTGAGATCAAAATCCTGCGAAGCAAATTCATATTTATAAGTTGGAGGAAATGTAATAGCATTTTCATTCAACTCAGCAAATGCCTCGCCATTTTTCATCACCGCTGTCAGTTGATCTTTCTCCAGCAAGCATTTTAATTCATTATGTTTAACCAATTCATCAATCTCCGTAGCAGTTAAATTTCCATTTAATCGAAAATTTAAATCACCGATCCAAAATACATAGCTGCATAGAAAGTTATTATTTGAATAGATATACATGTTGTCTTATGGATCTCAAACGTACTACATTGTCAAAACTGTTCAAGATGTGAAAAAAAGTGTAACACGTGTACACATAGTAATTGGCATACTTAAAGTTAATATACCTCAAATGAAGTTTATTTGAAAGAAAGTATTCAAACATGAATATTGGTAAGATTAGAATAGTATCTAAAACCTTACATTTTACCTTAAATATTTTTTATATGTCTAAAACAATTTTGATAATATAGTCTGTTTGACGTCTATTACCTGTTCCATATAGAATAAATTTATTAAGAATGTATACATACTCGTGATATAATATTTTTGAAGTGTCTGAAAAAGTAAAGCTATGATTTGTAAGTATTGTATTATAATCCATAATTCTGTCTGCCAGCAAATGATCATGAGGCGTCAAGTGTGTATTTACAATACACATACTGATTCCATATATGTTCAGTCTTATACTGACTGCACCTTTGTTGCCCTAT
Organism: Ptiloglossa arizonensis; assembly: GCF_051014685.1. NCBI lineage: Eukaryota > Metazoa > Arthropoda > Insecta > Hymenoptera > Colletidae > Ptiloglossa > Ptiloglossa arizonensis. The sequence continues at coordinate 17,674,554 of NC_135049.1, forward strand.
AAAAAACACGTTTCTTATTTGGGAGATTACAAAAAGGTTTATATAATTAAAATATTCTCTTACCCACATGCCTCCAAACCCTGTCCTTGTGTATTGTGCTTCGATAAATCTTAAGTGCGTAATATGCTTTCTTAAGCAAAAAGCATTTAAAACAAGACCCTGTAAACGTTGAGTACGTATTTTTACATAATCATATTTTTTCAATATGTCCCTAGAAAAATTTCATACATGAGAATTTCTTTCAAAGTATTAATTATTATTGAAACTCTTATGTGAAATTTAATTTGTTGTTACAATGTTTTAAATGTTTAATATGCCCACCTAAAAGATTTAGACCATGGATCTTCAAAAAACATGTCTAATACTATATTCTGTGGTTGAGCTTTGACTTCCTGCAATCTAACATAATTTATAAGTTCAATTGCTTTTTCGCATAATTGTATTTTTTTATATTGTATAAGTACCCAATAAAATATAAATCTGGTAATGTTCTCGATGCTTTACTATGAGTAACATCGAGGAGTTGACTTAAATTCTGTTCCGGATGTTTAGTTGCCACGTTCCACGTGACAAAGTAGATTCTAAAATATATATACCATATTTACTAATGTAACGTATATAATAAAATATACAATAAATTGTAAAATGTAAATAATATTTAAAATAGCATAAAACAGAAAGGCACTTTTTACTTGTCATTACAATTTTAATTTATCATTCATGTTTTGAACATAAAGGACCAAGATGAAAGTCCATTTGAAGTTACTTAAAGAATATTGATTAAAACAGGCATATGGTAAAAGAAAAAAAATTCGATAGTATATTCACTTACCTAAGATGTTCCAATTTGTCGGCCATTTCTAAGACACTACAGTGTATTTTGTAAAATGATTTCACCAAAAATTTACGCAACTATATTAGTATTTGAGGGCAGGTTATAAGTACTAGGGTGACTGTGCAAAGTGTTTGCAAACATATTTTTTAGGTTAAAAGATATTGTTCATAATGCCAACGCGTGACTGAATGATCTGACAGTCGTCAATTCTCATTGAAGAATTATATTTGGACCGTTAACTGGATATTTTACGGAGACTACGGGGTTTCTCTTTTTACTGTACATCAGAGCAGCTATTCAAAGAACTATACTATTGACAGCTGTCGCCACGTGACGTCAAAGGAGCAACCTGTCGTTTACTATGTACCGAATATGTAACTACGCAAATGTATAATCACCTCTAGATAGTGAAGTAGTAAGTATGAACGGTGCCCTAATCTATTTCTTAAGCAGTTGTGTATAGACTCTGCCTCTTCAATGTTAATAAAAAACAATATTTGATAACAAACCTTTTTCCTTTATTTTCTTATAGTGCATTAAATAAATTCCTTTTTAACTCGGATAATGAATAGAATGAAAGAAATATTTCTTTTTAATTTATTTTTTGAAAGATAATAATTATGGCAAATGTATATAGGAAAAAATGATAATAGTATCGATATAAAACTTCTCTAAAAATGTAGTTTCATTGTTTATAAACACTTATGTATTAACTTAAGTCACAAAAATTGAAATATATCACACATGCACTATGCAGTGCATTTTAAAACTGAATACTCCTGAATAAAAGCACTGGCAAGATTAAAATCAATTGTCAATGACTCATTGATAGATAAGTAGAAAGCAATAACATTTTTCCTAATGCATTCTTTAAAAATAGTTCTTATCGTTAAAGTAAATAATATACCGGATGTCTCCTAATAAATAGAAAGTACAATACAAACGAACCTTGAATTTAAAAATGACAAAGATAAACATTTTGAATTTAATTTTTTTCCAATTATAGCCTTCTCTGAATTTTAATATTCGTTTAAACTGCTTCAAAGAATTTATTTGAAAAAATCTCATCTAATGCAACGAAGTGATATTGCTCGTAAAGAATTCATTTTAATTTATATAATAATTTGATAATCAATAACAGTAACTGTGTTTTAAATTTGTACTTACGGTACTTTCTATATTTATATTAAAAAATAAAAAAAATTCTTTGGCGTTGAAAATCATTTACGAGAAGGTCTTGTACAACATTTCAAGTTGTACAATTCTTTTTTTCTTTTTTTTGCACGTTGTAAATTACGAACCGTAAGAAGATCTTGTCTTTTATTTTCAATCATTCAAAAAGCATTCTAAATCCGTATCGTATTCAGTGTAGACAAATCGTGTTGAAACAAATATTCTGGTACTGGGTTAACGTTGTTCGGCTTCCGTTAAAATCTTAACTAACGTACAAGCGACGGAGAGTGAAATAAATGTATATAATACGTTGTGGAAAGAAAAATAAAGGATTATAAAAAATGTCGTACCTTTATTATAAATTTTTGCGAAATTCTCTTCCAGCTGTTATCGTTTGATTTGTTATCGAAATAATCGAGCACCGCCGCTACAAAGAAACGCTAAAGTCTGTCAGCGACACTCGCTTGTATTATTATTTACAATAACAAGACAAACAAACGGAAAATGTAGTCGGTAGTTTCGTGGCTATCTAATCTAAGAATGTAGGACTGGAGTTCTCTTATCAAATCCGCGGACATTTGCGTGAAAGAGTATCCAGGATGTTATCAATACATCATCCCTGGATGAGCTGCTCGTTGAAAAAATACATTCGGATTTGCCGACAGTGTTGTGTATAAGTTTCCTGCGTCTTCTGGCCTTAAGTACATGCCGGGTGGCAAAACGAACGTCTCCATTGGTCCGTGAACATCTGCAAAATACATACGTATCGTTAATTGAATCTCTCGTAGAACATAATGCTATTATTGTAACTAAAATTATCAATACTGTTCGTTTTACTCTTAACGGTTACAAATACGGATCACCTCCGAGTTCTAGCATTCGTAAATAACACCGAGAGATAAGTAATCGCCTAACTTGCGAACGTATAATTTTTCCACTACAATATTTCTCTGCAATAAACAAACACGAATGAGTAACGCTGGGATTAAAGAAGAAATATACGTAGTAAAAAGAATTTTAAAGGTTGAAATTCGTGGAACAGAAATTGTATCGTTCACGATTACGTGAAACCTTTTCAGTATTGATAAATTACGTTTGATTTTTCTTTTTCTTGCGATAATTAGGTACTGTGATTCACGGTATAGAAAGATGGGCAGATAAAAGTAGAAAATCGTAATAATTGCGTCGACAGTTATGTTCCGAGGAACATTACAATATTCACTCGTAAATGTCTTTGTTTATGTAACGTGATCTTACACAGAGGAAATTTTCGTGATTATTTCCATAATTGATCGTTCTAACATTTACTCGATCAGAATTTTCTGTTCACTCGAATTCGAGTACACAGTATTGTGCACTCCGTTTAAAATATCTAAAGTGTTCTTCGAAAATTGGTAGAGAAATAACGATCGAAGTAACCTGTCTCTTCTGTATTTATACATTTTATAATTCACACGGAAAACATTTAGATTTAAAAACTAGGTGAAGATTCGTTATCTAGATTCACGCTCTATCGGCACTTGTTTTTAATTTCCGGTAATGATGAAAGTACTATATATCCGCTTGTTTTACCGGTCAAGCAACAGACCGTGATTGTTTTCAACAGTAAACATATTTCTTCGCACATTTATTGGTATTCTTTCAGTCTCGGTGTACGTCAATTGTTTATCTCTGTACATATTCATACATCACGGAAAAAGATAAAGCATAAAATTGGCGCATTTGCAAATTGTACTATCACTTATCGTTAGTGTAATTTGCACCGTTCACATTTATCAAGAGTCGTATCGACTTTCAAGATATTAAACAAAGCTTTAAACGATTGTTACGAGTTGAATATTGTGTAAGATTATTTAAAATTATTGAAATATACAGATGTATCGGTAATTTAACTTGCTCGTTAAGCTTTGTCGTATTTAGGTGCCCGATAGGAACAATCTTCGGAGAATTGTTTGTAAACTACCTGGATAAAATTACCCATTAACAAGCGACACAATTACTTTGCAAAGCTAACCGTGATTCGAAGTGGGTCACACCTGTCACACTTTTCACGACCTTATAATTATTCGAAAGTTTCTTGCAACGGACGAGTAATTTTATTATCTTTGAAATCGAATCGCTACTAGCAAGAGATAATAAAAACAGAACGATACGGACCAATGACTTCCACAACGAGAAAACTTATTCTCGTAACCGATGGGAAATTTAATATCATCGTTAAATCGTACAAAATGTATACTTGTACGAAACGTAGCCTTGATGTATAAAATCTCCATACACACTTTAATTAGAATAGTTCCGTTAAGTCACCCTTTGTGATTAATTTTACTAAAAAAAAAAAAAGTGTTCAAAACGCTTTACACGTTTCTTGTATAATATATGCTTCGAGTATGTTCGAGAGATCCGATGATCCAAGTGCAACCGTACCCCGTAGATTTTCAAAGTTGTTTCTTTCCATAACGGAAGGTCGTAGGGAAAAATATTATTCCAGATTTTCGATTTGTTTTTACACGAAGAATCACCCACTTCCTGGTTGTACTATAATTACCGAGGCAACCCGTGCAAAACGAAAACGAAGGGATGCTCGAATCGGGCCCACGATAAAACTTTTCATACGGAAACATCTGATTTATAAAGTTGATCGTACAGCCACAAAGTGACGGGGTTGGAAATTATGATTGCCACGACCGGTGTCATAAACGAGCGGATGGTTTATGCCTGGCAGGCTAGTGACCTTTGCCTCGCAATTTGTAGTATACTCCACGCCCTACTCGCAATAATGGACATTACGGTAAGAAGATACACTTGTATTACGATGCTAACACAGTTACTCGAAACATATAGTATCCCCATCTAAAAATAAGTAATTACAATTGCGTCGCCTGTTGCGCAAGGAAATCTTTATAACGCGATATTAAGACGGTCCGTCTTACCGGGCAAATCTTTATTTAACTCCTTCGACCATTTCAGATTGGCCATCTTTGAAATTACATAACGCGCAACAGTATCCATCGTGTTCTAGCGAGCGTACTTCTATTTATACAGTTATCTAAAATATAATACAGACGAACAAAAATCGACACGTTTGCAAGTTCAATAGTTCTACCTTCGTTTTTCATAGTTCGCGTATACTTCTTCCAACCTTCGCGTTACTCTAGATCGTTTCGAAGACGAACGAAATTTCCTATCGAAGGAATGAAAAAGGGGCCTCAAATTTTAATCCAACATGGTGGTTAAATCTGAAAAAACAAGCTTCGTGCATTACATTCAACGTTCTTGTTTCTTTTCAATCGAAGTTACGACATTAATGTTAAAAAAAAAAGAAATTACTGTTAATCGATACGAAGTAATTGGACAACTCGAAACGGGTCTACATTCTTTACACGTTTCCGTTTAACGAGATTCCTTCGTTCGGTTGCCCGTACGGAGCAATTTAGATGAAAATAAATCCGTCGCGATCCGTCGAGTGTACGATAACTATATTCGTAACGGTGGACGAAAATTTGTATCTTCGGCCGTGTAAAAGTTCGATCATTCACCGACAAGAGGACACCGATTAACTAGCGTCGTCTGATCTAACGGGATCCGTTTCCCCTTCCAGTTTAATTCTCGAAGAAGCGCTTGACCTCCGCCTCGAAACTTTCTCCCTCTCCACCTTTCCAGCACGAGGTTTTTCCTCCCTTTCGTTCGTTCCTCGAGGTGAAGGTCGCTAGAGGCGACGCCGTAACGGAGGAAAAGCTTGGAAGGGGAATCTACCGAGTAAACGAACCCAGGAATTTCCTGGACGACTTTACGAAGCGAGCTATTTTTATCTCTGCTTCGACACTATAGTCGGATCGAAGAAAGCATCGACTCGCGCGATGGGAGAAGTTACACGACCACGTGAATCCCCCCACTCTCTCACCCTTCTCATCCCGAACTGAATTTTAACGCGATCGAACAATATTTTAGAGAGCGAGCTCCCGTCGCTTGAATCAATTTTTGTGAAATATTTGAAATTGTAAACGACACGAATATTGTTTCATTCGTGACAAATTACTTCGATATATTTCAACATTTTCTTTCGTACGAATTGCCTAATAATTTGTTTATTTATTATTTGTAAGTAGTGTATTTTAATGGAGAATAATCGTTTCTTGAGAATCTGAAAAGCGTTAAGTAATGTATTAATGTATCGATACATTAATGTTAAATAATGTATAAATTATCGATAATTGTTAAAATTAATACTTGTTTCGGTCAACTTGTTGTCAAATATTTAAAATAGTAAACGACACGAATATTGTTTCATTCGTAACAAATTAATATATTTCAATATTTTATTTCGTACGAATTGTCTAATAATTTGTTTCTTGTTTATTATTTGTAAGTAATGTATTTTAATGGAGAATAATTGTTTCTTGAGAATCTGAAAGCGTCAAATAATGCATTGATGTATCGATGGTTAATTATTAAAATTAATACTTGTTGTCACACAGAGTAATGAATTGTTATCGTGCATTCGAGTTCTCCGAGTGGTAGGGATCTCTCGAGTCGATTCTTTTTTCCTTTCGACTGTACACCTCTCGAGCATTCGATTTAAAGTATTGTGAAATATACGAACAATGATGTTTCGTTTGGCGAACGATTTCACGTTTACGTAATTTCTGAAATTTTCCCGAAAGTTTTATTCTTATACTCAAAACGGTGGAGGTGCGGTTAAGTGTAACTAAGCCAACGGCACGTTTCATTGATTTTCTGTTATAGATTTAGGGAAAGCTAAAACTCACGTGTCTATAAATACTTTAGCGTGTACCGTAAGTTATTACAAACGATAATACCGGTATTTAATAACTAGCTAATTTCTGAAAAGCCTTACCGTCGGAATATATGGGGCTTCCACCGTGCCTACAGGCAGTGCATCCAGGTATAGCGGATGAAACTAATGCCACACGATCTATAATTCAAAGCACATCGATACGATATAGTTAACACGATGTTAAAAAATGGTAATAATTTCTTACAGTATACGCTCGTTGCGTACACAGCCTGTTCGCATTATGCAGAAGAAATATTCATTACATAAATTCATTTACATATAAATTTGACGGCAATTTCATTATACGCGATATGCTATACTCAACACCATTTGCGCAAGGAACATCTCAGTTAGGTGTTTTTACTTTTCTGTATTTCGTTCTAACGCGCGTGGTACGTGACACTTTGTTGCATTGATCGGGATTCGTGGTAATTAATCGATAGAAACCGATTCCGTTGGGTTGTTCGAAAAGTCATTTCGTTTTTTATTTTTTTTTTTTTTGGTGAAAATGAAACAAGATTTTTTTAGAGTGTACAAACATTTTATCGAATTATATATTCTTCATCTTGGATAACGTTTTTTTCGGTGAAGATGAAACACGATCTTTTTAGAGTGTACAAACATTTTACTAAATTATCTATTCCCCATTTTGGAAAACGAAATCACTTTTCGAACAACCGAATGTATTTCGATGCCTGGCTTTTCTAGAAGTACCACGAACACGCTAATGGGCTACCGAATGAACGAAACGGAACGAGAATCACGGATACTACGAGAAATATGGTGGTACAGTGAGTGCATAAAAACACACGGGTGAAATTAACTTGTTCAACGAAAGAAGGGAAAGAAAATGAAATCATTGGCGCGCGTAGTTGATTTTTTGGTTATAGAAAATTTTTCTTGTGTATATTAACCAGATTTGAGCGCTATGGGTGTTGAAACGATCGATGATATGAAACACAATAAATGTGACTGGACGATTTTCACACATGTGCTGAATCTGACAATTAGTACAGAAAGGATTAATAAGCTTGATAAGAATAAGCTTAATGCCATATTAAATTATACTGAATCAATTACTTTCGTACAATTTCAATCTTAAATAATTGATCTATTAAATTTGTTTCTCGAATGAATAATTACTGTATAGTAAGATTAATATTGAAAAATATTACTCGACGATAATTTTAATAATATCGGAAGTTAAAGTATTTTCGTATAACGATATGAATAAATATCTATGGAAAAGTATTTATTTGAAAGGGGTAAAGTATTTGTTTGTTTTCTCAAGGTCATATTTTACGAGATGTGAATGTCATTGACGTTTTTTTTTTAAACGAGATAATGTATATATTTAAATGATTCTATTTTGTCAGTCTTATAAAATCGTTATTCAATATATCGAGACAATGTATACGATTATCATACTTTCGTGCTCTACCGATGTAAACATCGAAACATGTATCGATGAATATTTATTTATTTAACATCTTCATTGTACAAACTTTCCGACGATACAAATACAATAGTGTCTTTTCTGAACACAACCTCGTTACAAAATTACAGCGTAACGTTACTCGTATTGCCTCTGTGCGTTCAATTGTACAGAAGGTGTCGACATATTTACCTTTGCATAAACTATGACATTACACTAACGAAAATACATTATCTCCTCTAAAAAATTATCAATAACTTATCGAAAGCTCGAAGAATATAACTTTGAGAAAAAAACCTTGACGATATTTACCATTCCGAACTAAATATTTTTCTCTTTAAATACTTAACGATACGAAAAACCATCCAAGGAAGAAAAAAATATGTTTCGAAGGCTCGAACATTACATGTAAAAGAAAATTGCATCGTACTGAAAATATTTTCCCATTCGAGATAAATATACGTTTCCTCGGATATTTGTTCACATCGTACCTATGGTATACGCGATAAGATAGAAGAGAAATAAATGATGAGTGTACCAGCACTGTGATAATGCAGTTTTCTCTTCAAAGAAGCCTCAGCTGGTTTAAAGTGGAAGAAGGAAGGCGAGTAACCGCTGCCAGGAAGTGAGCTGAGAGCATCGTCTCGATCACGAATCACCGTATCAGGAGCTTCTCGACCAAGGGCAGCCAACTGCCGACCCTTCGGCAGGAACATCGTCAGGAACACGAGGAGGGACGTGGTCAATAAACCATAAGCCAGCCAGGCCTCTCTGTCACTCTCCGAGGAAGCTGCCACCGACCCGATCGCGCTTGATATCCAAATCAACAGCGACAAACCAACAGCGAGGCCAATAAACGCTGCTTCCCGGTTGTTGTCCCTAACCCCCCGTGCTCGAACTGCTAAACAAGCTACTGCTACTAGGAGTGCTCCGGGATACCTGAAACCGAGCAATCGAGTCCTCGATGTAACATCTTAAAAAGGTGCAATTTGAATAGATCCAACGATCAATTGTGGAAATGTTTTTTTTTTGTCAGAAAGTAAATTGACAATAGACCGAAACCTCGATAATTGTAGAAAAATAGAAGAGTTTGGACGAATATATGTGGAGCTACTGTTACTAGGATACTTGAAACCAAATAATCGAGTCCTCGATGTAACATCTTAAAAAGGTGCAATTTGAATAGATCCAACAATCAATCATGGAAATGTTTTTTTGTCAAAAAGTAAATTGACAATAGAGCAAAACCTCGATAATTGTAGAAACATAGAAGAGTTTGTACGAATATATGTGAAGCTACTGTTATTAGGATACCTAAGACCAAATAATCGAGTCCTCAATGAAACATCTTGGAAAAGTGTCATTTTCAGGTGCAATTTCAATAGATCCAATAATGAACCGTGGAAATGTTTTAAAAAATAGAAAAGTTTGTACGAATATATAGTAGATGATAATCGAGGTTACTGATTTGGATAAATTTGAGTCTCAATGGGAGGATATAGTAGGTGAATCGTGTAATTTAATCCCTATTGTTTTCATTGTGAGTTTGCATCGACACTTTTTTATTACAGGATGACATGGTTCACTGAGTCCTTCAAGATGATAATATTAGATTGGGTAATTTGTTAATTTACTAACGATTTCACTGATTTTAATGACCTAGCGTCGGAGGAGGAAGGTCACTGAATATTCTCAATCAACCCATTGAGAATAAAATCATCTTTTATGTATCTCTCTACGCTTATTTCGCGTGCGAATAAATTTCTATTTCATTTATTCATCGGTTATTTAAACACGAAGGTGATTAAACTAAGAAAAACGAGTGTTCTATTATTCGAGCGCCGGAGATTCTATTGTGATATTTTCGTAGCTTAATATTATGCTACATTGTTACGCTGTAATGTTAATTACGGAACTATTTGATCGTTTATTTCTACTATTTTACTCGTACCTCTCTTTCCAATATGTTTTCGATTAAAAGAAACGTTCAAACAACGACAAAGGTAATACTAACACCGAAACAGGTACAATTTTAATTTGCATTGAAAATTGAAGAAATCATTTTGTACCGATACTTTTTCCAAACAGTTTTGAACAAATTCCAAAAACACGATAAGAAACATCATTGCAAATTTCCATAACGTATATGCATACACACCACACGTGTGAATATATTATACCAAACATTACAAATTTTCTCGACTTTAAAACATCATCTACCCGTATACACACATTACTATCAAAATGAGTTCTCCATCATTTCTAACGTTCATTGTCTCCTCCAACCACGGTCGAAATCTCATATTTCTCCAATTCGTTGTTTAATTCCGTTGTTTAATAAAACATCTACTCGTACAGATACATTATTATCAAAATGAGTTCTCCACCATTTCCAACGTTTATTGTCTCCTCCAACCAACCTCCAATCCTCATATTTCTCCAATTCGTTATTTAATTCCGTAGTCCACGTTTCAATAATTAATCACGACGATTCTCCGGTAACAATTCCACAACAATAGTACACCTCGTGTTAAAAATAATGCAGTTTTCTACTACAGAAAATTACGATACTCTACGGTTTCGTATCCGTTGAACACTGAAATGGACTTCGAAAAAGAAATTCCACGGGCGCGCAAATAAATTGAAATCGGATTCGTATGAACGTCCCTCCTCCACGTTACCAGAGAAACCAGCGTCGATGGAAGGTTTACATTTGAAAAGTTTACCCGAGGGAAGCCACTATCTGTCCCAGAGGAGTTTTGCAGCAGGAAGTCGAAGAGCTTTGCCCCGTATTTTGTACCTGGACCACGGCAGGTGGTTCACCGTAAAACCATTGTCCAACGATGGCTACCTGCACCAATACTGCGAATCCCAGTACCAACGCCTGCAACGAGACGAACACAATAGTTAATATAATCCTCTATCAATCTTATCAAATCCCCTCCTCTCGTTATCGTCGAATATTAAACTCGATCGAGTTGGTTTCGTCGTTTCGACGTTAGAGTATAATTAATATTACGACGTTCTTAATTAATGATACACTCTTACCGCTCCTCTTCCGTATTACAATTTACCCGCGAACGAGTAATTACTTACGGTAGGGATAATAATCGTCGAATGAGCGTCAAAGTGATCGGTAAAATGTTATATAAACGGAAGAAGCTTCGCGTCGATTTGTTTCTTTTTCTAACGAGGTATTTCATAAACGGGTTCTACTCTCGGCTCTTATCATTGCTTCCCTTAATGCGTGTAATCGTACCTAACAATGATGAGCTACGAAAGAAAACACACCGAATCCGTTACACGGTGAAGAAAACATATCGGAAATATTAACGTTATTCGACGTAGGGCGAGACGTACTTTACGACCGCGACAGCTGTACTTACTGCTATTACTAGCGGGCGTTACTACTGCGTTACTTTTCATTCAAGTCCCGTCCCGCGCGTACAAATAGATCGAGATCGACATCCGGATCTCCGACACAACGAAATAAGAAAAATACCGTGTATCCTCCGTGAGAGTCGTTCCACGAGTTTCTGCGGGCCGTTTTCTAAAGCCGCGTTCACACCGAGACGGCGGGAACTTTCGATTTGGTTTCGATCCGATCAATTTCTTGTCACGCTCGAACGATACCTCTTACCGATGATAACTCGAACAAGCGTTCCCTTTTCCACGGATCGATCGAGAAACGATTACGTTGGTTCGAGCGGTACGTCCGGTTCACGAGCTTGGAAATTTGACGATTTTTTGGATTCTTTTTTCTTTCTTTCTTGTTTCTTTTTTTTTTTTTTTTGGAGAACACTATCGAGGTTGCATTCGTTTCAAAATTTATATCTTTATTGTATTTACGTTCTCGATAAATCGTAGGTGTTTTTGCAAGCGTAAACGATCAATTTCGTCGAAGTTACGAATCGTTGCTGACGAGGTGTAGAAATAAATTTGTCTTCTTTCAGTTTGATTAACGAGAACAAAGAAATGAAAGAGGTTTAAGAAAAAAAGTGTTGGTATTTGGAAAGAAAAATTGATCTCTTGCATAAAATTTTGTGACTCTTTCTAGAAGTGAAATAATACCTTTATACTTAGGTGGAATTAATTTTTGTACGAATTAGAAATAAATAGGTCCATTTACTCCAGAGTTGTTACGTAAACCATTTTGAAAAATATTGTTTCGAGAGTAAAGACTCGAAAGTTTAATGCACAGTGTGTACGAGTTCTGTGATTTCGTTACTTGTTTGAATTTTATCGTAATACTTTACAATGATATTTTCAAAGCTCCGGACTGCACGAAACTGTACATTGCAAGAAATCAATTTTGCATTATCTAGAGATAAATGTTGGAGCTATCGCACGAATAAACTCGGAATTCATTTATCTCGTGCACCGAAGAACGTAAATACTACATACCATTAAATTTATGATACTCGATTAAGTTATCATTAATATTCTGTTACACTACGAGTGTGTAGTGGTGGGATCAAGTTCAATGGGTAGTTACAAATATCAATCAATGTAATACTCAAGGTTCGTTTTGTAAAGAAACGAGTAGTGTTTATACAAGCAAATGTTTGACTAATTGTGCATTGTTTTTTACGATTTGTTTTTAACTGGAAAATATTGTCTGTTTTGCATAAATTTGCATCAACGACTGGTAGACGATTAAATATGAGAAATTGATGGACATCTTGCAATTTGAACGTAAACATTTGCGAAATTACTCGATAGTTTGATTCGCGTACTTATCGCTTCGATTTAAGGGAAATTATGGTACCGTATTACAGTAATTTTTGTTTAACGACAGGTCCTACGATTTGGCGCAATTTCTTTTAAAAACAATCTTTCTTTTTCCCTACAATACTCGTACGAACTGCTTTTGTTTTTCGAAGTAATAAAGCAAGACTTGAACTCTAATTTCCAATAAGAGATAAGGCTATTCAAATAGTTCGATATTTGAACATTTTATAGTCGTTTGAACATTTTAATTCGAACGTTATTAATTTCTTCGTTAACTGGAAACACAACGACTGAAAACAGAAGCAACTCCCCAGTCAAGAAATGTAAACACAGTGTTTCTTTATTGAAATAGTAACGCATGGAACGTATCGTAAATAATAAAGTATCTCGACTAAAAATTAAATTTAAAAGATAACGCGTAACTTGGAGAAGAAGCTACTCCCCAGCCAAGAAATGTAAACACAGTGTTTCTCTATTGAAATAGTAACGCATAGAACGTATCGTAATAATAAAGTATCTCGACTAAAAATTAAATTTAAAAGATAACGCGTAACTTGGAGAAAAAGCTACTCCCCAGCCAAGAAATGTAAACACAGTGTTTCTTTATTGAAATAGTAACGCATGGAACGTATCGTAAATAATAAAGTATCTCGACTAAAAATTAAATTTAAAAGGTAACGAGTAACTTGGAAAATTTCGTTTATGATTCAAGGTTAAACACAAGTATTCGAATTTTACTAACCGAACATTAAAATTTTGGAGCAGAAGAAACTTTGACGAGTAATCTCAGGGCCCAGTTTCGTCAGTTTTCGATACTACTTGCGACATGCTTGATCCCATCGCTACAAGCGCATCAATGTAATAAAGTCTTTTCAAACTCACTTGATACGGTGCTGGTAGATAGATGCCGCTATTTAAAGAAAGTAAGAAGACGCACTTAACCAGAAGAGCCGCAAATACAAGAGCGGCGGGTAAACCGACTAGTCGAAATGCGGCACAGGATAAAGGATTTTGACTGAGGGACGCGGCTGCTGAGAGTCCTGCCAGGAGGAAGAGACCTAAGAGAAGAGCTTGTCCCAGAAACAAATGTCGTCTGTTCGGTGCGGTTACTCTTGCCTGAAAAATAGTAGCAAATTCGTTCTTGGTTAGCTACAAATCCTCTTTTCTTTTGTCACATGCATCATCAAGCAAGATTTTTATGTTTCGGAGCATTCCAGGGTTACCCTGGTCGTTTAAACAAATTGTGTCGGTGTGAGACTATCAATATAATTTAACGTTTAAATAGTGTACTTGTTTTACTGTATTTTACAGTTGGAGTTATTTAGGAGTTTTCTATTGGGTTGTTCGGGAAGTCATTTCGTTTTCCAAAATGGAGAATATATAATTTAATAAAATGTTTATACACTCTTAAAAAATCGTGTTTCATTTTCATCGAAAGAACGAAATGACTTTTCGAACGATCTAATAGAAAATTTCTAAATAACTCTAACTGTGAAAGACTATAAAATAAAAAATACACTATTCCAAATGGAGAATATATAATTTAATAAAAAAATTAATTGTACACACTCTAAAAAAATTGTGTTTCATTTTCATCGAAAAAACGAAACGACTTTCCGAACGACCCAATAATATTAGGGTTCGCTTTTGGAATGGGTTTTAAAGGTGTAAAACCGGGTTGAAAGCGTCCGAAAATTTCTTTCTTCGATCGAACTATGTAAAAATATATCCCTGGAATTTTTGTGTAGAATATAAAGAAAATAATCAAACTGTAATATATTTTCAAGAGCGTGTCAGATTGCTCGAGCTCGTTGTTCAGCAAGTTTAAACGCATTTACCTCGAAACCGCGTTTTTCGAACCGGTTGTCAAGATTTCACGAGTTGCAAAGAAGAAACAAAAAGATATTTCCCATTTTCGATTTCTTTTCTCGCTTGGAATTGTACTCTTCAATAAAAGATAAAGCAAACAAAGAATTGTACCCTTTTCGAACGTGTCGCGAACGACGTCCCGGTTGATACAATATTTAAGTAACGATACACAAAGAGACTTTCGAATGTTTACGATTTTCCGAGAACGAAACTACAGCATGCTCTAATTTTTCCCCGTAGCGTGGAAAACTTGAATACGGCAATCAGAAAGTACCTCTTTGTGCGTACGTTTCAAGGCTAACTCTTAATCTCGTTTCTCGGTTTTTATCCGATTAATTTCCGACAAACTAGAAACATATAACGAGGACTATCGCGAACCAAACGGTTCGTGCAGTCGTATTGCGTGCCACGATATGATTATCAACGAGTTCAATTAATCACGTGGATTAATTTCTTTAATTGGAACGTCTAACAATGCGCTCGCGCAATACAATAAGAAAAACAAGTAACTCGATTTTACTCGATCCAAATGGAACTTCATCCGGACAGAGGTTTTATTCGCGTAAGTAAATATTCATTGCGTGAACGATGAACGTCTACAGTACGTACGGTGTTTGCGAATGTAAGAAAGAAAATTGTATCGTTTACACAACTGATAAATATTTACTTTCACATTTATGGTGTTCGAGTGAACATCAATTCGCGCGAACTTTTATTCGTTAACGAAGAACAATTTTCCAGTTAATGTGTTCGAATAGAACAGATTTATCGAACAATTATCCAGATAAAGATTTAATCGAAGTTGCATGAATAATGTATATCTCTGCTCGCGAGCTAATACTCGCAATATCCATAGTAATCTACGGCACACGTGTGAATAATAAATTAGACAAGTGCACCTTCTTGAACTTGGTCCAACGATAAGGATCGTGTTCGATCTTTCGTAGAAAACAATTAACATTTATAAATCCGTTTAGAAACATCGAAGGTAACTTTCGCGACTAAAAAAGAAAAAACGAAAAAAAAACGACAAACTATTTTCAATTTTCTATACCCTTCGGTGCAGTACACTTTTCGTTTCAAACATTACGCGGAAAGATTGATCTAATTTTTACGTAATCGGGATGACTCGAGTTTAAGGTTCGAACGAGTAAACAATTCAAGATCCCTATGAAAGAATAACCGACCACCTGTGTCCGTGGTCTAACTGCACATATAATGGTAACATAGTAATTAGCGAACGCAAGTAGCTATATCAATTATCCTCGCGCACCGTTTCTTATTTATGATGAATAGCGCGGGAATGCGATTCCATTTCAAAAGAAACACTTGGGAATATATGTACCATTAATCGTTCCGCGTTAAATTGAAACAGAAGGAAGTTGGTTTCGAGATTGTCGGCGACGTAACGGTAGCCGTTAAATGTGATATAAATATCGTTAGTTTGGTATCGTAGCTGACTTTCCTGGCGGCTCCTGTTCAATGGAGTGTATCGATACGAGCAGACGACACGGGGAGGAGAAATAGGCAATCGACATGCAAACTAGGCCTAGGTCTCGGCGAAATTGCGAGCGCGCTGGTTATTGGAGCTTGTCGGGGTACGAACGAAAACAATTACCACGGATCGGTGTACAGGCCGGCCGCCACGTGCTACCGGGAGAGAAAGAGATACAAATTCTTTTCTAAGCTCTATTAACTTCCATGCTTCCTCGAATCTCCATTTACCGACGATTATACGATCGCGAAAATCTGTCCCGTATCATTGAACGCGGACGAAACCCGACCGGCAACACGCTCTTCCTCGCTTCTTCCTTAACACGTGTCAAAGAAATCTACTCCGTGGTCAACTTCCGGTGATAAAGTAACCGAGTTGTAAATTAAATTTTATAACAGCCATTCTATTTAAACTCCAAAGTAATTTCGTTCGCAATTTATCGCCGCGTTGCTATACACATTGGCGAAAAACTGGTTTATATCCTTCGAAGAAACTTTCCTACGGTTCTTGCACGCTTTTCGAGAATATCCTACCAGCTGCAACATTACGTACTTCTGTAATCGCAAAATTTCGAAACGTTCGGTATACGGTGTTTTCTAGGAAAAATGGGGAAACGGTATTTTCTAGAAAAAGAAGAGCTTACGTTTATCGAAGAAACTTTCCTAGAGCTTTTACACAGTTTTCGAGAATATTCTTCTAGAAGTACCGTGACGTACTTCTGTAATTGCAAAATTTGTAAACGTTCGGTTTACGATGGAGAAACGGTATTTTTTAGAAAAGAAGAGTTTACGTTTATCGAAGAAACTTTTATAAAGTTTTTATACGATTTTCGAGAATATTCTTCCAGAAGTAACATTACGTACTTCTGTACTTGCAAAATTTGTAAACGTTCGGTTTACGATGGGAAAACGATATTTTCTAGAAAAAAAGAGCTTACGTTTATCGAAGAAACTTTTATAAAGCTTTTACACGCTTTTCGAGAATATCCTTCTAGATGCAACGTTACGTACTTCTGTAATCAAAGAATTTTAAAACGATTTACGATGGAAAAAGAAGAAAATTTGCTCCGCGATTCTCGAGGGCAGCGTCGTTATTAAAAGACGTAAAGGTAGACGCGAAAGAAACAATTTCTGGTAAAATTGAAACATTTCGATGGAAGCCACGAGTTTCAAATTGAAACAAAACGACAGAGGCCGCGTTCAGTTTTAACGATTTAATAAAACGAACGCGAGGGAATGTAACTCGAATTTGTGTTTGTTGCGCGTAAATATAGTTTAATAGTTTCCATAGTCGTTACAGGTATTTTTGTAAACAATTTTTCACGGTCCACTGTAAAGTATCTCGTAGCAATTCGAAGCGATTCTCCCTTTGCATCGATAAATAGCCTACTCTGAATTATTAAATACTCTGCAGCAATATAATTTTACTTTATAACCTTGGACTCTTTCGTATCTTATTTTACATTTTACGATTATAGCTTGTGTTTCTTTTTTTATGCAATATTATATTATTTTTATCGCAAGTAGTACGTTATAAGTTGCACTCTGTGCGAAATACATTTTATGTATTCTATTCGTGTTTGTACAATTTCAATGAAATTGAATTAATTTTTTTTGTCTTGAGATTTATATGTTTGGGTCAATTTCGAAAATTGCACCGTGTTACGACTTTTACAAATATTATGGAGACCAATTTATGAATAAATAGTAGACGAATAATTTTTCAATGCAGATAAAGATAAAGCCACGATTGGAACTTTTCGAAAAACGTTTATTACGTTTCGATCGTTATTGCTGATCTCTGGATCAAACAATTTTTGTTTTATTATACAGCTAAACGAAAGAGAAAACGTGACAAACATAAAGAGGTCGTTTCTATTCACATTGTTGTACCGTATTTTGAAAACTTACGAAAAAAACAGTAATTCGTTTCGAAAACGCGAATATTGTCCGTTACGAGAATCAACCTACCGAAATAAAACTTCCCCGTTCATTGTTTCGTTAAAATGTAACATAACCTAAATACAAACCGCGAGCAAGCTTCACTTTTCGTGTTAAAAAATTCACATCGTCGGTAACCTCCTCTACGAAACACAACGTTGCAAATAATTTGTCGAGTCTGTTACAAATAAAACTTCTTTCCGTTCGTTACGTCACATAGGTGTAACATAACCTAGACACAAACTGAACGTTCACTGTACATCCACGAAACGCGTGTACAACCTACCAAGTATTCCCCGAAAGTTCAATAAAAACAAAAAACTTCATCCTATTTGTTACTTACTCTCGTAATATAAGATAACCTACATAGATACGAGCAGCGATCACCGTTCACCGTTCATTCATAAAAAAAATTCACATTGTTGAGCACTTTCTCGAAACACGTACAACGTCGCAAATAAAAAAGAAGAAGAAGAAAAAGAAGAAGAGGAAGAAGAAGAAGAAACAAAAAAAAAAAAAACAGAATCGTTCCTGTATTCTCCACGCTTTCTCTTTCGTTCGATCGTGACAAAGAAATTTTCTGCACCCTGTCCGAGAGACCTCACGCAACAACGATCCTGAACAACGATCCTGAACAACGATCTTGAAGAACGATCCTGAACAACGATTCTGAACAACGATCCAGAGCGTTTTTCGAAACGAGAAAATCATCGTTCCCCCCGAGAATGCATCCTCGACACCCAACCGTGAACGAAAACTCACGGTTTTCGAGTCCCCGGAACGCGCGAGCTCGATCAGTTTGGAAATCGTTGTAAAGGTAAACGAACCGACCTTGAGCAGTACGAAAACCTCGAAGCCAGCCATGAGGAGCATCGTGGCAGCGCTAAGGGCCGCCAGAGGAAGAGCCCAGGGTCGTTGTCTGAGCAAGGACCTCGAGTACGGTTGAGTATCGGCCTCGATCTCCTGGCTCTTTTTCCCAGGCATCCTGAACACCGAAACCGTCCGGTTCGGTGCTGGTACACTGATGACACTCGCCACACTGGCCAGACCGTTCTTGTCCATCGCCACATCGCCCGGTACCAGGAAGAATTCCGTCGACAGCTCGTAGTCCCTCGAAGCCTGGGCTCGTGTCGCCGTAGTTCCGGTTGGACCGAGCCAGCTTGCCGTGGCCCACGACAGGATAATCGGACTCAGTCTCATCGCGTCATCCGTACTTCCGTGGGTTGTCACTGTATTGGCGTTATTGCGTTCTCTTTCTTCTATTTTTTATTTATTTATTTATTTATTTTTTTTTTTTTTCGTTTTTTTGTTTTCTTCTCTCTTCTCCCCTTTCCCCTTCTTTCCCCCTGTTTTCCCCTTTTTTCCAAGTTTCTACAGCGTCACCGGGACATGCACCGTTTCCTGCGTAAGCGCATCCTTACGCGCCCGCTTCTCTTTACTCGGTGGAATAGCGCACCTGCAATTACGATTCGCCTCGGTAATTAAGACTCGTCGGTCCATTCGATTGGATTCACCGCCGAGTAAAAGTGAAAATCGACGACGATACGTTTCGGTGTGAACGTCAACGCGCGCAAACCGTGTTGATGATAGGTACGGTGAACGACGAGGATGAAAAGTGTCTCGTGAATTGGAAACCTACACCGATGATTTACCGCGTGGTTAACTGATGCTGCGGACGAAGTTTTGGTAGGTTCGCTTCGAGTACGCGAAACTCGGGACGGTTTGATCGGCAGACAAAAATTTCGAAACGGTTCGCGAATCTTTTGCGTTTTTGTGCATCTCGAATTTCCAAGAGCGAAATTTCAAAGTTCGCTACGGTGAGTTCGGTACTCTTGGAT
The DNA here is from genome assembly GCF_051014685.1 of Ptiloglossa arizonensis. NCBI lineage: Eukaryota > Metazoa > Arthropoda > Insecta > Hymenoptera > Colletidae > Ptiloglossa > Ptiloglossa arizonensis. The sequence continues at coordinate 17,694,668 of NC_135049.1, forward strand.
CGAGATTGGTAATCTTTTTTTTGTTTTGGAATTCACGGTATTCGAAGCGACCGAAAGATCGCGAGGTACGAAACAATCCGTAACGATTCTGTGTTTCGTGTAGCTTGCCCGAGGAACGAATTTCTGTGAGAGACTTTCACGAGTGTTCGTTGCTCGCGTTCGAAATTTCAAATATTACGAGAACTCTGACGCGATCGTAACGAAACCGTTGTTCGATATTACGTTCGAACGTACACCGTGCTCGATAAACGCTCTTCGAATACACTCTTGTTCGGTATTTTTCGATAAAAATGTTCGAGTGAATTACACCGTGCGATGTTAACGATCGACACTGGACATTAACCGTGGACTCTCGTTGGAAAAAGTTCGGCCAGAAAAATTCCAGCGTCAACCGAACCAAACTAGAGCCTATTCTCTGCGAGAGCCAAGCATGACCAGTCCCCAGGCATTCGTGGAGTCTAACACCATTAATTATTATGAACAGGGTCAGCCGTAAGTAGAGTGAAGCATAAACCGAGTAAAACCGGAGTAAAACCGTAAAGACAGGTATATCGTGGTGTTCGCGCGCCACTGTTACAACCGAATCTATGGCAAATGTTTGAACGACGATCGATTTCGGTGTTTAATCACGTTAGTCGATTGGACCTTTTAAACGTCGATCATCCTCTGGCTTCGATATCCCGACGACACTGCCTCCGGCGCATCTCTTTTCGTTATCGAGGTCTCCAAGTGGTGGATACTTTAGTCTTCGACGGAAACACTATCGATATTGCGAAATAATTGAGCACTAACCGCAGATAGTCTTCAATAGGTATTTTCGTACTCCTGGAGAACGTTTATCGTGGCGGGGTATACGACTGAACGATAGATCAACGGACACTAACGCAACATACTCGTGGTTCGTCGATACTAAATGAAATTTTCTGTCAGATCATGGGCCGGTTCCACGGTGCGATAAGTCGATAGAGTGGCTGCGAAGCGCGTGTTAGGAGAGCCGAACTCCGACTAAACCAACGAGCATTCTCCGGGGAGAAACTGGAAGCAGACTGGAGTTCCGTTCTGGAGGTGAAGCCTATCCGTTACGGAGGAGCCAGGGAGATGGTGATGACGATGCCGAGGTGGTAGTGGCATACAACAGGAGCGGAGCCACGCAACTCTTAGAAGAGGATTATCTCTTTTTCCACCGAATTCGAGAAGAAGAAAATCGTTGTCACGGGCCCGATCCTCGAATCGGTCTATAGAAACGTTGCGACTCCTCGAACAGAGCTCGCGTTTCGAACGATCCGTGACAAATTGCAAACTCGAGCCACAACTGGATATTTTTTTTTTTCTTTTTTTCTTTTTACAGCTAAAAGTGCACAGTTCAAAGTACAGCGTCGATTTCGAAAGGTAGAAAATTTTTCTACCCGACACGTTGCAAGTTTTTCATACACGTGGTTATAAGTTCGAGATCGTTGATTTTGTATCGTAGAAAATTTGACGATTGTCGCGAATTTTTTTTTTTTTGTTGAAACGTGCAAAAAGGACAAACTATTTTCTTCTATTTTTTTTTCTTCTATATTCGATTCGACTTTGTAGATTTTACACGGTGAATTCAAACCAGCTTCTACGGTTACAAGATGGTGTACGCACTTGAGAATTGTAATTCCAACAATTCAAATTAGAATTTGTAAAAGTTAGAAACCACGCTACGCTATGAAACGCGGTATCCTGTTCTTGTAACTGTCTCTATTAACATCTACTATATTATATTATCTTGTACTTTCTAATCGTTATTACTAAGTATCCTTTTTCTCTTTTCTGTTTTGCATAATTGCCTCGCTGACAAACATTTTCGTTTATTTACGACATTCCTTATCTCGTTGGAATTAAGTATTTTCTCCCGAAGGAGACCCGCGTATCAGGTTCGAGGATCGAGTGAAATAATAATGCAAATTTCTCGTGGAAATTTTGTTTCCACTCGGTTAACAACCGACTGCAGGAACGAACAACGACTTTTACGAACGAGAATTTCGAATCTTACGAACATTGCATGCAAAACGATAGCAACGAGGAGTTAGATTCGAGTGGACGAGAATTTTATACTAATTCGTCGATCGATGAATTGTCGTTGGCTCGTCTTAAAATTTAAAGCGAGCCATTATATAGTTGCGGTACGATTCGACGTGTCGTGAGATGGATAAATCGTTTGGTTAAATCGAGCAACGTAATTTCCACGAATTCCAATTAATTCGTAATTATCCCGGACAGGTCTATTTCATCGAGACGGTGTCGATCTGATCCGCCCCTGGCAGGATGAGAGAAGGAACAGAGTGGAATAAAAGAGAAATAGAGAGTAGGATCGGAATGAAAGAAAGAAAAAGAGAGGAGCTGGTCCTCCGACGTCGAAGACCGGACCCGGCGACGCATTTACATATCGTACGTGTAATAACATCGAAAAAGTTTTAACAATGGCCCGAGGTCCGCCTCGGCTGCGAAAACGAGGAAAAAGGGGAGAAAAGAACCAGGGAGGATCAGGATCGATTGAAGAAACGTTTAACAAGCTTCTTTTGACTTTGAGCAACGAGACATCGGTAACATCTTCGCGAAATTGTTTACCATAGGTGGTCGCAGAAACAACGAACAAGACGAGACCGTGAAATTCAAACGGTCTTCGTAATTCCGTTCCTTCGAACGGAAAATTGAAGAATCTTACAACCGTGTGACACGATTCGCAACTACCGTGTGTTACGCGTTATTGTCTCGATTGCACTCGATGAACAATAAATTAAAACGTCTCGATCAGACTTCATCGGTTCCGAACGAGGAAAACCAAAGAGTCTAGAATTGTCCAAAGTTTCGAATTATACTTAATATTGGAATTATCCAATATTTGCTTCGGATAGACGCGTAATCGAGTAAATATAAAGGAGTAATTTTCTGTACTTTTTCTTTTTTTTTTTTTACTTAGAATAGAGACGATCGAGTACAGATGTTTTCGTTCCTTTTAGCAATACCGAAACAGTTTATTCGTATCGGGGATATGGATCGGTACGTTCTCCAAAAGAAGAAACGTATCTTCGATACACACCGAACGGTTGCAAATTTCAATAATCCGTTTCTGCAACGTTGAAAAAACAAAAAAGAAACGAAAAATCTATATTCAACCACTCGACGTTCCATTACGTTTGACGAGGAAACTTCGAGAATCCGGCTAGAGCATTCGTCCCGTAAGACTAACGCGACAGGTATGAATTATGTACCTTGGCCCAGAAATCGGCTGTAAAATTATTCTTGCCGGTGAAAGTGATAACAGAGAGGGTTTCCATTCCAGATCGGAGCTGCGCGTCTTATTCGACGCCGAGCGTTTGAACTAGATAACATGTAGGCGGTCGCGCGTCACAGATCAATGATCGTTTGCGCACATACGACACGTTCGGTAGCTGTACGCGATCGATCCCTTGCAACCGAGGTTCGATGAACTCCTTGCCTCGAAAACCGGACAAACCGTTTGCACGTTCAGTTCGGGGGCTCAGCTTCCTCAATAGCGAGTACAACGAGCATACCTCACGTTTCTGACTCTTCCCGTAACAATGTTTCCGGCGATCGAGCCAATAGCTAGGCAACCAGTACGCTACAGCTTCGTAAACGTCTTTCGACATTGTTCGTCAGTTGGAATTTAAGTCGAGAAAAATAATGAAAGTCGGTGGACATCACGGGGTTGTCGAGTACGAAATCGTCGATAAACGCGCGAAAGTTTCAGACAATCTCATTAATAAAAAGTCCTGTCGGATGGCATTTATCCAGAAGTGGAAACATCGTGTACAACGATCGGAGTTGTCGTTTGTGGTAAAATAATTACTCGACGAATAAAACGTCGCGAGCCGAGTATTTCCGTGATTTTTGAAACGAGGATCGCGCGTTCGATTTTTATTCAAATTTCGCACGGGGTGATATCCGCGAGATCTTCGTGGGTGAATTTCTTAAAATTTCATTATCGAAAGTGTACCCAAATGATGTTTATACGGATGTTAGTTAAAAGGAATTTAGTTAATAAATCGAATCGTTTCTCGGAAATAATTGTTTGGCACTTTGTTTTTCATTCTCGACACGTTTTGACTAATTTATTTGTTCGCCTTTTTTGGCGATGAAATAAAAAAACCCTTCTTCCAAACGGTTAGGTATTCGATGCCGTAAGTGAGGTGTTTTCATGATTCTGCGGGCGAGGATTATGTGTTCGACCGTTCGTATGTTCATCGCATACATATAAAGCATTTGGGCGACGTGATATTCATGAGTAGATGTACGTGTGTGTGAATTTCGTGTGTCTTATTTTGATTACGGTTGACTCGATCCACTCGACCGAGGTATCCTACGGGTGGTCGTTGGCAAAAGTCATCTATCATCGTATATATTTTTTAGTATCTTTTCCGTTTTCTACTTCTCGTTCCGTTCCTTTTTTTTTATGTAGCTACTTAGACAATTTTTCTTTCTTTTTTAATTTTCAAACAGATTCGGCAGTTCGTAGTTTCAGCTACTCTTTGCTGCACTTTTAGCTGCATTTTTAGCTGCTCCGTTTCCTACGATACATAAAACATCATTCCTACGAAAACAATGTTTTTTTAAAATATTCTAATCCCTGTGCACCGGACAATCTGGCGCATCTGGTTACGATAAAACTATCGGAAATTGTTTCGAGTACGAAAGAAAATAGATCGAATAGAAATTATTTGTTCCTTCGAAAAGAAAACGCGAATATCTAAAAATAATAGAATTTACTATTCCAATTATCATTTTTAAACTACCTCGCTCCAATAATGTTTCCCAGATCTATTGAAAAGTAGAATAGTATTTTGTGTTTGTAGATCCAACAACGATCTTTGTAAATCACGTTTCGTGTAATTTTGCACCGATAAAATCGAACGTATCAACTACCCGTAGTTAAAATTGCTTTCGACGAAATGCGAAGAAGAATCGTTTAAAGATTACGTAAAAATATATCGAACGGTGATTTATACGAGAACAACTCGTCTCGATTTTATTCGGCTCGAACTCTTATATTGCATCGCTGCGCAATTTTGTACGGTATGTACAATGAATAAATTTTTTCTCATTCCCGTTGAAGCTCTTGGACGGTCCACGCGTACGTGCACTTCCACATATCCCGTAACAATGTTACCGACAAACAGGCTCCAGCAGGAAACATAAATATTAAACCTACCGAATTCGGAACGAAGTTTTGCGGTGTTTCTGCGAAGACAGTTCTTCTTCTTCTCCTTTCTTCGGTGTGGATGTGCTCGACATCCTCCTCGTTATCTGGAACAAACATCAGTGAAGTCAAAGAAGGCATGACGATGAATTCACGACAGTACTCGCAAAAAGAAACGTCTGAAATCGTATTGTATATATTTCGTGCCTGTACATATACGCGACAGTTTCCTTTCAAATATAATGGCCATTTTTATTTACGCGATTTATTAAAATCAATTCATTCTACCCGTCTCGTTCATCGAGGTACAACCCAATCCTACACGGTAGACCGTTTAATCGAAATTGTGCAAATAGATATTAATCACAAGTCGAAACATTCCAGGAATTTTCTAATTTAGTATCGTGCAATAGTATCTAATATTGAAAGTAGATGGTTGTGTTTTTAAATATAATATTCTTGGACTAGGGAGAAACTGATATATATGTGCACTTACGATACATATGTGCAATTATTGATCTAAAATCGATCCACGTAATCGATGAACTAAAATAATACAGGTATGTAAATTAATCCCATTTAAATAGAAGTTTTTTTTAAATTCTCACATTATAAATTGCGATGGGAATAGATGTACTGTTCGATTCCAAAAGAATTCTATTCTCTATTATTTTCGTATCATTCGAAACAAACGTACGAATAAAATATTATTGTATCGTGCAGAATGTAATATACTATCGAACAAAATTAGTAATTATACATAATCCACAAACGTAGTTTTTTTTTACTGTATTCGTATGTTTCGAAATATGTTGCACAAGAGCAATTTTGAACAAACGACTTACCTTTGCACTCGTACGTACGATATCTGTGCATGAAATAATCTTCCAAAATAATCTTGTAAACATGAAATTCGTGAAGACTGAACCGTTGTATTCTCTTCGCGATGGAAAAACAAATTCAATGTCGCTCGTGTCACTTTCGTTGTTAAATTTCTTCGACATCGGTTTCGTTTTCCAATTAGACGATTGATTTGTAAACGTAAATCGGTAAAGGTACCGTGTCGAAGTACTCGATTTACACTCCTCGGTTCGATAGAGAATATTTTCACGCGTCCACGACAATGTTGTAAGAAAATCGGTGCAATTTCAGCACCGGTGTACAGAGTTATCGTCGATCTTCCGGATAAACACTCTTTCCCCCCCCCTGACGATTATTGTACCTGTTGTGTTTGTGCGTTGTTAGAAAAGTGATTTATATCCCTGCCGGCCGGCGTTCGCAAATACTTTTACTACCGAGAAACGTTTTAGCCATTCGTGCGAAGTGAAAAATTCACGGAACAATAGACGTTGTCAAAGACTGAGCAGCGAAAATCCTTAACCGAAGCTAGTGTAGGCAAATGCGTACAAAGTACAATGTCTCGCAATGGCCACACCCGGTCACTTTCTCCGCCAAAGCCAAAGTCATTCTTGTACTGTAAGTTACTACGCTTAATGACGCAAGCTGCCCACGCTCGAATCTAATGCGAAGTACGGTGAACCGCTTTCATTCTGGTACGTCGACCAACGATGGAATGTAAATTACAAGCTCGGCCGAATAAGGAGGGGAAAACAAAAAGGGAAAATAAAAAAACGGTTAATTATGACGCGACTCTTTAACGGCAAAAAGCGGAAGATCGAGTCGTATGACGGCCCTGACCGAATTTCTTCGCACCTGAAGATCAATCTCCGAATCTTTAAGCTTTCAAACATTCGCAAACAGCGCCACGTTCCTCGTTCGAAACACCTATCGATGACGTACAATTCGAATTTGAGATTTACTCCCACGAAGTGACTCGTAGATCTTCGGACGATTTGTTTGTTTGTTTCTTTTCTTTTCTTTTTTTTGTAGATGTAGATCGTAATAAACAGATAAGTGAAATTCGAAACGTGATTGTAGAAGTTCGATTTGGGAATTTTACTCGGTCGTTCATTGGAATTGTAATCTAAACTGATCGAAGAAACAGTCATCTTGGGGTAAAATAATTTAGTATCGCGCAATAGTATCTAATATTAAAAGTAGATGGTTGTATTTTTAAATATAATATTCTTGGAGTATCGAGGGAGAAACTGATATATAAGGATAAAGATAAATATGCATGTAGGATACATATGTGCAATTATTGATCTAAAATCGATCCACGTAATCGATGAACTAAAATAATACAGGTATGTAAATTAAAAACGTAAAGTTAATATGGCTATCTCGGTTGAATCTACGCAACGTGCTCGATGAATTAAAATAATATATGCGAACAAACTGAAAACGTGAAGTCACTATAGTCGATTATTGCAAACAATATTCATCGATATCGATCTGATCAGAATCGAGCTCTTTGTAAAATTTAAAACACCGATACGCGTAACGTGTTAATTGTATCTGGTTGTTCGAAAAGTCATTTCGTTTCTTTCGGTAAAAATAAAACACGATTGTTTTAGAATGTACAAACATTTTATCAAATTATATATTCTCCATTTTGGAAAACGAAACGACTTTCCGAACGAAATATTTCGTAATGAAAACGAAATGTTCCGGGTAGCGAACATTAATCGAGAAATGTTGAAATTCGTGCACGTGAGATTGAATTGTTCGAAACTCTCTGTACCGAGGATTATTCCAATGCGATGGAAGCCACGGAGCGTGGTGAGCGCGAAATTCCTTCCTCCACCCGAGGAACCCTAAATGATGCGGAGTACCGAACTCACTGTGTTGCAGTAAGAGAGGAGAGAAGTCGCTTGCAACCGGTTTCGACAAACTAAAGCTAAATAAAGTCATGTACCGGCGTGAACGAAGGAAATCGTTCTGTCGATAATTGCGCCCTCGAAAAACTTTTCGATCCCGCTCGTGAAACGATCATTACCCGCCGCGTAATATTTAAAAACGGTAATCATCATTTTCGAGTACACACACGCATAATTTCGGTGCACGGCCCGGGACATATGATTTCGTACGCGATACGGTATCTTGGGATCGTGCGTTTTTCGACACTCGAGATCGAAGAGGTTTCTCGGTAGCTGCTAACGATAATTAGATTTCTTTTTCCCAAACTCTTTCGAATTTCACGCAAACGGGAGATTGTTCGTAATCGTTGCGTCTAAGGACGAGACGCGGTAAGAAAAAAAGAAAGGCTTATCGAACAGTATTGCTCGGTGTACGATGAAAATATTTAGTTAATTTTCTTCGCGAATGATTCACGGAGCGGAGAAATATTAGATACACGCCAAGCGTGTACGCACACCACGATAATACGTACAAGAAACGTACGTAGTGGTTCAATATGCGTGTACGTTACTCGAGTAAAAATGTTATTCGTTATTATCTTGATCCAATTGTATCGAGAGTTCTCTTTAGCGATGCAACGTTGGAAATTCGTGATTCTCGTATATTCTCAATCTCCCCGCGGATATTTAAACGGCTCGTCGATATCCAAATGACAAATGACCAATGATGATTGGTCACATTGTCCGTTGGGGATTTTATTATTGAACCGTGTAGCTATATTCCGTACGAAAGAATTAATTGTCGGGGTACCAGCCCTCGAGATAATTAATAACAATTCTCTCGAGCGATACCTGTGATCGATCAAGAAGCTAACATTCTTTCGCGACTCACCCTTCGTCTATCCTTCGCTTCGTCGGGTTTGATACGTTGATAAGTCGACCCTTCCACGGCGATTCATTTGAATATAAATCCGGCTGTGTACACACGTTGGAAGCCTCGCGAACCAAGACGGTAGAAGAGGATAGGGGATCGGTAGAGAGAGTGGGAGAAGCCGAGAGTGGTAAGGTGGGAGAAGGACGAAACGAAGAATTCTTTTTTCGTTGCACATTGTAACCGCAAACCGCGGTGGTCGGCCGTGCAGGATATTTTTTATTCCTCTTATTTTGGGTTCCTCTTCGTGCTTGATTTTTTTATTCCGTTTTAACGGTTGCGCGCGTATGGAATTTGCAAACTTATTCGCAGTTTCAGCGAGACCTACCCTTATACACAAATACCGAGTGAACCGGTGTAAAAAGGAAATTATCGAACCGGTGCGTTAAAATTTCTATCTCTTGTTGCATAACGTTTCGTTGCTGGATTGTTATTGGATTATTCGGGAAGTCGTTTCGTTTTTCAAAATGGAGGATATATAATTTGAACAAATGTTTGTACATTCTAAAAAAATCGTGTTTCATTTTTACCGAAAAAAACGAAACAATTTTCCAAACAACCGAATATTGTATCTCGATTAGACGAGAATCACGCGTCGATTAATCTTATAACGGGGAGAGAATAATATTCGTACGGATACGAAATTAAACAAACAAGAGGAAAGTAAGTTTTTGAATACAATTGAGGCGAACTCAAGGACACGATAGTATTCCGTAACTTCGACGATCTGAACCGTGAAAGAAAGCGCAAATGCATTAAACATCTCATTCTTCTTCACTTCACTGTTACTAAACATTACGTTAATGCATGGAAAATGCGTTATTTTTTTTTTTTTTATAATTACCCGACGTATTTATGTCGCGAAATTGATACGATTAAGATAACTAACGAGCATAAATGTAATTGACAATTAGGGAATAATTGGACAAATAGAAACAGGAACTAATAATTCCGGATTTAACTCGAATACCGTAAGCAACGATTAAACAAAAATTTCATTTCGACAACGAGCTTGAAATTAAATAACGTGTAACGTAAAACTCGAATAAAGGATTGATTTAAACTATTGGAAGAATTGATTTCAACTCGACAACGAGCTTGATTAAATAATGTGTAACGTAAAACCAGAATAAAGAATTGATTTAAACGATTGGAAGAATTTCAACTCGACGAGTTTGACTAAATAATGCTTAACGTAAAACCAGAATAAAGAATTGATTTAAACGATTGGAAGAATTTCAACTCGACGAGTTTGACTAAATAATGCGTAACGTAAAACTAAAATAAAGAATTGATTTAAACGATTGGAAGAATTTCAACTCGACGAGTTTGACTAAATAATGCGTAACGTAAAACCAGAATAAAGAATTGATTTAAACGATTGGAAGAATTTCAACTCGACGAGTTTGACTAAATAATGCGTAACGTAAAACCAGAATAAAGAATTGATTTAAACGATTAGAAAAATCAATTTCAACTCGACAACGAGCTTGAAACTAAATAACGTGTTTCAACGTAAAACTCGAACAAAGAATCCGTCCAAACGATTATTCGCAAACCAAAGCGACGGTGTCGAGAACGTTGCGCGTTAAATAATTCAAAACCGATTACAATAGTGTTTTGAAAACATGGTGAAAAATAAACCGTAAGAGAGGAACGAATGACCCAATGAAGAATGACGCGCGAATTTAACGCGAGTTGGAAAAAGGAATATCGTTATATTTACAACGCCGCGGGGCAAGGGGGAGGCGGACTAACATCGAAAAGGGACGACTATTATTTTATTCCGCGCGCGAGTGCATTGTTAAAGGCGAACTTTTATTACCTCCGCCAAGGACGAAAGCTCACCACGTAATATCGGGGAAAGTCTGTACGGAGTCGTGAAACGTTTACATCCTCGCGCGCGTACCGCACGAGAGGGTACACGTGCGTGTGAAACCGCGACGCGCGGGTCTGCGTGCGCTCACGATGGAGTAACGATATTTATTATATGTCGGCTATGAATTATGGGCCGTTAACTTTGCCTTCGTGACGCGGCCCTTCGCTCCGCGACCAGCCGGCCTACGAATCGCCCCGCGCGCCTCCGACTCGCTGAAAAATACACTCGCATGCCTGGTTCTGTTCCTCACGAGCGAAAAGTTCATGTTTAACTAAGTGGCTCGTTTGCACATATTAATTGAATTTCGTTGAATGGTAAACGTTAGAGGGGTCGCGGCGCGGAAAATAGAAAATGGTGTCCACCACGGTGGATCGATTCAAAATTCATGAATATTTTATTCTCTTTTTCTTACTGTTCGCGGAGATCGAAACACCATGGAAATGAACCGTTTCGAACGGTTGTACACGAACACTTACGAGGACCGAGTTATGTATAAATTTGTATTAGGAAAAAATGTCGCAACTGTTATAGGCAGTTCCAGGTCGTCCTTCGGAATTAGATCGGTTCCATACCGGTTCTATAACTGTTGTTTTTTGGTTCTTTATGAATTATAGTTGGATTGTGGAATACGTATTGGTAACGTCTTGCATCGATTTCGTTACAGTTTTCAGTGTTTATTGTAGATTTGTAAAGGTTTTAGATACTTCAAGGGAGTTCATTTTTCAAAATTTATTCCTACGAATTATTCGTTGATATTTCGATTGTTCATGATTTTGTTAATCTTACAATTAATATATAATATTGCGACGAAGGATTGTTGTCGAAAGAAATCGTCTTATAGAAGAATATATTAATATTATATACTAGGTTCTTCAATGTCTGTATATATTAGATTATTCGGAAAGTGATTTCGTTTTCCAAAATGGAGAATATGTAATTTAATAAAATGTTTACACACTCTAAAAAAATCGTGTTTCATTTTCACCAAAGAAAACGAAACAACTTTCCGAACAATCTAATAATACCGTTTCTATAACTGTTATGTTTCGGTTCTGTATCGATTACGGTTCGGTTCTAATAGGTTTATGAATAAGTTTTGTCGTTCGATAAAACTTATTGAACAGTATAATACTAGGTTGCTGGATAAGTTTTATCGAACGACGAAACTTATTCATAAACCTATTAGAACTGAGCCGTAATCGATACAGAACCGAAACGACAACATAACAGCATTATGTATTATGTAACAGTATAACAGTTATAGAAACGATATTATATACCGAAGAATCATAACCAAAAGAAACCAAAAGGAGTCAGAACAGTAACTGTTTCAAGAATCGAAATCTAAAATAATTATTCTCAACCCCCTTCTGTTTTCTCTTTTTCTTTCAAACTTATACATTTAACTTTACAAGCGGCTCGTTTGCGCGCATTAATCGAATCTCATCGAACGAATACGTTAAAGAGCGATCACGACACGGAAAATAATAACGATTGTCCACCCCGGATTGGGTGGTTTCGAAATTCGTGACTCTTTTCTTTTTCTTTTTTTTTCCCCCCGCGTGCATGCGAGTCTGCGACTTCATTAGCCGGTTGAAGCTCCGCGCGTGCAATTAAAGTTTTTTAATATGCTGTTCGTGGGAAAGACGCGGCACAAACGTAACACTTAAGCAGCTTTAACGGTAAACTTACGGGTCTTGGCAAAAAGCACGATGTTAAATACTCATTAGCATTACAGCGAGGAAACCGAATGGTCGTACGGCATCCCTGCCGGGATCAATTTTCAATTTAGCTCTTCGAGAGCTACTCTCCGTGCTTGTTAGATTAACGAAGCTAATATAACGCGGTCCCGGAGCGTTAGAGAAGTCGCGGGACACGATTACGAGTTTGTTGTACGAGTTTTCCACGGTGTTTCCCGCCACACTTTGTACGCTTCGTTGCACATACTAAACTTCCATCGTCGGCTACTTTTTCGTCCTAACGATCGACTGATCTCCAAAATGGCGTCTTTTCGAACGATTCTTCGTACGTGCGAATACGCGATGCACGAAAAGGTACACGAAACACTTTTTAACGCATTGACCGCCACGATGGTAACAAATTTAGAATGTTGTTTCAAAACGCTCGGAAAAGAATCGATACTTGTAAACTTTTGAATAATACTACCGTTGTTGGTCAAAGAAATAAGTATATCGACAAGTGATCGAATATTTCAACTTTTCAATGCTGTGGAACAGATGTGGGAGAGATCTTTAAATATGGAAAATCGACGTGGCAGTCTACGTGATAAAATAAAGAAAGAAGACGGATAAAATGAAAAGAATCGAACAGCCTGAATTTGCAATTGGTATCGCCGGAGAAATCAAATTAAGGTAGATAACCGTGTACATTTTAAGTACATCTGCGATATACATACGGCAGTAATCGATAAGCAGAGTTTTATTTTTATGAGCGAGAGAATTCAATTTCATTAGACTGGATAATTGGGTTTACTTTTTCTCGTTTCGAAAAGTGTATCCACCCTTGGTTTCGATAAGTGAAAAATTAAGGATACGTTGGTTTAACGTTTCGTAAAGACAACGATTGGTAACTCTGTGTAAAAATAATCCAAAGTCACGAAGGTAAGAACAGAAGTAATTGCGAACCAAAATTTTTTACAAATTGCCACGCAATATGTCGGAGACTTATCACGATGGAAGAATCAGGAAACCATTCGTGAACGTGGTCGTAAACGTTTTAAAGATCGAATAATTTATGGCAAACGGTTTCGAATGGACCGGGTATTATACGGAGAATAAAACACTTTCTTGTGCAGACCGTACGCGCCGGACCCTATTCGCCGGAATATTTGACGCCATCTTTGTTTCGTCTCCTACTTAAGCGAGAACTGTAAACAATATCGAACGTTGGTTTCGATGAAACATTGCGCAAACGTGCAATTTTCTACCATACGAGAGAAACCACCCTTCGTATCAGAGTCACTTATTTTTTATTTATCTCTATACAACGCTTGAATAACGAAATATATCGAAAAATGTTTCAGACGAAGGTTATATTGTTTTTGGACGCTTCTAAATTAGGATAAAAATTCTCTAGAGAAAAAGAAACAAATTTTCGAACACTTGTACTGTACAAATGATTCTACGAATTTTAGAAGTTCGATTCGTTTGTTAACTTCAACAGGTTGTCTTTACCAACAATCTGCTTTGATTTCGAACTATACTTGTTGCTAAGCGATCATTTCTTCCGCCGATTTTTTACACGAGAATTTGACGTTCTTTCCTACAATTATCGCTATTTTTTTCTTTTTTCACTATACGTACGTATTATTATGTTAATATTTTCTTCGATCGAAATTAACGAAATTACTCTTCCGCTTTACTTCTTTCATAAATGTATACACAATAGCGTTTTCTGTCTCCCGTAATAGATACATTTAGATGTATTTAGATGGTATCTAAATAACTTTTGCTACGGTCACGTCGCCGGTACTCTCGATCGAATATCTTTTGCATAATTGTCCCTTGGGTAAATTTTCCTATATAACTGGTTGCGAAACTCGGCAGAAGCGTCGAATAAAATCGTACATCCGCGCAGAATGCTCCCTCGTAATAGGAAAACCTAGTGCCGGTTCGGCGACATTCCGAAAGAATTTACCAGTATATGACGTAACGCAATTAATTCGCGGCAAAACGATAAATAGAAACGAGTTTCCTGAACAACGTTTAAAGAACAGGATCAACGATAGCATTGGTCGTAACCGTGAGAGGCTCGAGCAAACGCAGTAAAATAGTTGTAAAGACAATTTTTTATCACTCCCAGGTGTTTGAACTCGCCGATATTAACGGCAACTCGAAACAAGATCACGAACTGCTAATGAATAGCGTGGAAACTTTGATGATTCGGTTGCTTCAATATGTACAAACTTTCTGCCTTTATCGCGGTAGATTTTACTCGATTTCATTCGTCGAAAGTAACACGTACGCGATGCTATTGTTACTCTTTACAAAATTGCTCATTCTAAAAGTCGAAAATCGTATTCGATGACAAAAAATGAAATAATCTTGTTAAATATTCTTACAGCTCCGAATTTATTACCGTTAAAGGTTAAAACGTGAGCATTGTTAACAATCGAGTGAACGCGATCACGAAGAATTGTACCGAAAATGATTGTTCGAATAAATGGATATTAATGATAGAGTAACTGGGTTGTATAGCGGGAGTTACTCTTCCGTGACCTTGAGCGACCAAAATATTCGGTGATCAACGTGGTCGTAACGATCATCGAAGTGTAGTACTGGTACGAGCCATACTATTCGTTCGTATTACGGTGCACGTCGCAGAATGTATTCGAAGCGAGCTTTGCGAATGAACGGTTAACGTTTGCAATGTCGTCTCATTGTCCGTTGAACCTGTTAACAAATTCCTAACGTAATCCAAATCGTGTGACAATTTCCTAGAACACGCACGCAAAGATCTTGCAGATTAGCAACCGGTCTACAACAAATAATCTATTTTACGTACCTCTGGCGGAGGAAATCTAGAGGCTTGAAATTTTACGAACGTGCGTAGGCGATGCAATTATTTCTTCGTTCTCGATCCAACGGTTGGTATAACTTTCATCGAGGTAGTATCAAGCTGCGAGACATGGACGAGCTGGAGGTTTCATTGCGGCCAATTGTCACTGTAAAAGAAATTTATACAGTATTAGAAAAGAGATTCCGATGAATATTATGTTACGATTGCATTCCTACGTGTGCAGCGACATTGGACTAATGACATTCTTATCACAGTCGACTCGAGCTCGACTGACCGATCAAGGCTACCGAGGGGGATTCCCCAATCGTACCGATTGGTTGTACCGACGTTCTATTTTTCGCGAGAGACGCGACAAATTTGCCCTACTTCGATTTCAACGTGATTTTTCGGGACGATAAGGTACAAGTTCCCGTTAGCATGTGTAAAAGATTAGATATATAAATTCGTTAAAATATGTAAAAGATTAGATGTATAAATTCGTTAAAATGTGTAAAAGATTAGATCTATAGATAATTTTAGAGATCTGGCCGAGTAATCGAATTTCTAAAATTCAGAGCTATTCAGAGTGATTCGGAGTTATACAGGTACCTTGGATTACGAATTTTGTATAGCAGCTTGTTTTATCGATATCGCCGTGACGCAAATAGTATAAAAAGTTTTCGATGTACGACACGGTTATTATTCGGCATGTTACGTATCACCGTGCGATTCCAAATGAAACCAACGACAAAAGAAACAGATATTCGCGATGTGTGACGCAAGTTACATCGTACGTAATTTTAATTAGTTTTATCTTTATAATTATCGCGTGTCTCTACCTAATGTTTTACGCGTAGCAACGGAGAACTTTACTCTAGCACGATGCAAAAATACGTTAAATTCGAGAAAGAATTGTTCGATGTAATTCACTATCGAGAATGTGATCTTGAGCGATCAATCGAGTTATTCGATTTTTGGGTTAAGAAGGACTCGAAAAGAAAAATTTAGAAGAGGGTGCAACGATACCTGTTCTCTGCACGGTGGTGAACAGAAGTTTAACAACAATGCAATATCTCCGTCAGGTCTCGACACCTGTCTCGGTAAGCCGGTCCCAAACAAATTTCTATCTCACCCTTCGGGAACTACTGTGTCTACGAAACCTGTTTACTATTTAAGTACAAATGTTTACAATTTGTACGAATGCTGAAATCATTTCATTAATATATAACTTTCAAAGTCTTTAATTGCGAAGGAAAACGTATTCGTAAAGCTACGATTACACGACGTTCTTTTTATAAATACGTTGATAAAGTGTAATCAAATACTCAAGGAACGCCATCACAAATTCCAAAGAAAACAATTTCTTGCACAAAGATGAACAATTTTTATTGATTTTAATTGTTCGGCGAAGCGTTAAAGAGAGCATTGAAATCTTCATCGGTTGTAAATGGTGAAGCGCAAGCATTGCGGTTAGCCGGTCGAGACATAACTAATAAAACCACCACATCGTCTTTTGTGGTTATGATGGAAGACTAAAAATAATTGTATAATGGTAACATAATGCAAATGTATGGTTATCGTAGTACAGAATAAAATGGTAAGACAATGTAAATATAAATATAATATAAATGTACTAAAAATACAAAAAGAAATACATACAATAGAGTAACAATAAATGTTCGAATTTAAATGGCAATAGCAAAATTTTACGCTTTCATTTTTTTTCTGGAATAAAGAAGCAGAAACTTTGAAAAATTTGGATCTAATTATTAACCTTTTCGGTACGAACGATCGAATCGTCCAACAATTTGGTGACAGAAACATCGATCGACTAATACGTTCGATACGACCCCTAGCGTCAATTTACCACTACGAATGTACTCTGGACATTGACCAAAATCAACGATAATACCGAAAAGGTTGGATTGAGTGAAGGTGAAGCGAGAGTATGAGATCTCTGTCAATATGGAATACTTGATCGATACATAAAGAGAAATTAGGAAGCGAGGAAGAACTTACAATTAGCTTCATAGAATGCTATAAAATAATACTTTGCTTAATATTATCCGATTGACTCGATTTTCATCATGCAGTCATACAGAATTCAGTTTTAATAGAAATTACTCAGAAGTCTGTTTCTAATTATAACGTTAAATAATGCTATACTTCGTACAGTCATAAACTTCTTAACTATATTTGCAAGGTTCATAAAAAATTTGGATATCATTCGATAAACAGTAAGAAACATAGACGTGTCTTTTACTGTTTAGCGTGCCCATAATGATCAAAATGATATTCTGTAATAATGTTATTAATAATAATAATAATTACAATAATAATTATCATCGTTGGAAAGTTTACATAAAAATATAAGTTGCTATTTGTTGTGTTAAATCTGTTAAATATCGAGTTTTAGTTCTGCTAAAAAGGAACTCGCAGATAAAGTAACAATTGGTAGAAATAATTTTAGTCTTGTTCATGGAGATTCTATTTGTCCAGTTCTGTACATTTATGAAACCTGAGAAAACCATGTTACTGAAATTTGATAGTAATTATGGCGAAATACAATATTATATGTTGTAAAATGTTAAAAAGAATTTGCAATCGATGCAGGAAAATCTCAGGCACCTATATTAACATAACTATGTTTTCACAAAATAATTCTTATTATCTAATAAGTATTTTGTAAATGTCTAAATAAACATTGATTATTGATCTGTTAAATAAAAGTACACAATTGTCTGGAATCTCAAAATGGTATTTTTTTTTACCATAGTTTACAAAAATTTCGTTTCTGTAAAATATAGATACCATCTTCTTGTTTACTTGACTATAGCATTCTAAATGCAAGAAATGCAAAGATGTTGATATTAGCAATAAGCGAACTGAGTTTGCTAAATTGATGTGCCACTTTCTGGTTTCCTGCTGTGAATAATATTAAAATCCTCCTTTTTTTAACTAAACAAACTGCACATGTTTTAAGAATTTAAAAATAGCATATAAATCCTGCCAATATGTATGAATCTATGTAATACTTTTTCAGAAAAAATAAAAATTAACCATCAATTGACACAGCAGTTGTTGGAAATAAAGGAATCTATTTATTGCCCAAAATTCCTGTTCTAAATCATCACAAAATCCCGGTCTGTATTAGACTTTTCACTTTCTGAACTTTCACTACCTTCTTCGCGATCTGTCGCCATAGATAAAAGAAGCTCCATCCTATCGGCCTCTGTAATTTCTTCAACTTGAGTATATTCTGCATGTAATTCTTTTGAACTAGATTTGTTTTCTCTGCAAGAAAAGACAATAAATATATACTTGTTACAATGACATTATCTTGAAAATATTATGAAAGACCTGTTAATATGATTCCTAATAATTATTAGCTGGTTGTATTATTGTAAATTTTTACGTACAAATTAGTTGATGTTGCTTCATCAAAATCAGAATCTTTCTCCTTCTTTCTTTTCTTTTTATTAAGTTTTTTATCCGATTTAGATGTGAAACCATAATATTCGTACTAAAAATGAATTTATGTACAATTTATTCCACATAAATAATGAACAAATTAAAAACTAATACAAACTTGATAAATGGGCCAAAACGAAGCAAAGAATCCAACATCTTCTGTCAAATTAGGAAAAAACCATAGATGACATCTGCCAAGTGTTGGAACCCAAAGTAGACAAAACACAATTAATCTAATAATCGCTAATGCCAAAATGAATACAAGGAATCCAGCAGCTGCAACACTTATATAATATACACCATCACGGATCGTTGATGGCCACAATGGAAAGAGACAGAGACCAATTGCACCTAACACTACAAGTGTTCCAAAGAACCAGTAGTACACTGGAATTGGTTCATATATCCAAACATAAGCATCATTGCAGTCAACAAAATATTGTTCCATGTGCATTTCCAGGCGTACCTGTTTTGATGAATAATTATCAGATATCTATATATGACATACAGTAGCATTTATATTATTTTATGAATAACGAAAAGAAATCTGTTATCGTCTTATTCATTACAACTTACTTTTGGTTTTTTCTTCTTTTCCTCAGTTTTGTCTTCAGTATCTTTACCACCTGTTGCATCTTTGTTTTCATTGGAGTCTTCCTTTTCTTTTTCTATAGATTTCTTTTCTTTCTTAATATCTTTAACTTTCTTTTTTATTCCACGTATTTTACACAATTCCTCTTCAGAAATTACTACTTTTTTTGCTCTGTGAAAGAATTTATGTCGTAACATCAAATCCAAGAATTCTGTGACCTGCTCACGTGTCTCAAATTTAGATTTGCTCCATGGTGAGTTCTCCAACAGAGCATCCACTGCACGAGTGCCAGTGAAATACTCAACATTATGGTTTCTGTCAAATTTTGTCTTCTTCGATGGTACATTGTTACGAATCCATTTAGCTACTATATACTCATCTTTCGACGGTTTGTTTTGAACAACATTATTATCTACATTTGGCACTTCCTGTTGTAAAAAATATATATTTGATTTTTGACATTTTTATAATACTTCATATTCGACATATGTTTATACAATTTGCGAAAATGACGTGAACTATCATTTAAACACACGTTATACAATGTAATAAGACGGTTTGTATTTAAACACAACTTGCAGCGTTTGCAAAAAACAAAACAGTAAAAATTCCGACGATACAGACGGTGACTCAATGTATACCAAAATATGATTGTAACTAATTTAGAACTTTTGTGCAGCGAGTACTATAACACAATTGTTAAATGTCTGTAAATTAAGAAAATTAAGTAATTTATCAAACAAAAATCAATTGTGTAATTAAGATCACTTTGAGTAATTTGAATAGAGTACCAGTGATATGTTTGCTACGTCATCCGATGGACTCTGCTGAAACAGTTATTGACAATGACATGTGTTTTAAAGAAAGAAAATAAAATTAACCTAACATAAAAGCGAGTGCTATACTTCCGGTTACTAAATAAACAAAACAACACACATGTACGGTTGAATAATATTGCGATAATTGCAGCCATATGCGATGCTTACATCTTTGCGTTTCCTGCTTTTCCTGCGTTCCGCCATGTTGTAAATTTCTTTTTGCGCTTGCGCACTCAACCTTATCTACTCATTAGCAGAAGCAATAAACGTAGCATGTGCTTCTGCGTAACTTGCCAATAACTATAGAGCTGGTTATTTAAATGCACGCATTCACTTTAAGAGCACAATATTACTTAGTTTTATTTGTAAATATACTAATAAACTAAGTTTTTATCGTTTACAAAATCGTACTTTTTTATATAGATTTCATATAATTTTGGCATTTCTTACAAAACTATACTTTATAATTTTCCAATATACCAATTTGTATTTGAATATTTCTTTTGCCCTACAATTTATGTCTAAAAAATTTTATTTAATATAAGATGAAATAATATTAAATTTATAATTGAATAGATGCTAAGTATATTTTCCCCATTTGCAACGCTACATAAGGTTATAATACTTTGACTTTGTTCAACCAAGATATTTGTATAATCATACTTTGGAAAAATTTTAAAGGTAATGATTTTTGTCCATAAGATATGATTTTAAATAAGCACATTAAAATATGACCGCACAAAAGGAATTTATGAAAACTTTTATTTGAAGTAAAACTATTTCGTTTTTGTGTTTCAGATAATTACAAGATTCTGTCTGAAGTTAGCTACTAATATCTCGAAATTTCTACGATTATTTAGATATATTACGTTGGACAATATTTGTATCTATATTCGGAGAAGAACATTAATAATGAAGTGTTGAAGTTGTACATTAACCTAGAAGTAAATATCTGTCAAACATTCATATATCCTGCAAACAATAAGTATATGTATTGTTGTATTAAATTTGCAACCTAGAAAATGAGTGCTCCAATAAGTACAGCTATGGACAGCTTATCAGCTGCAATTAAATCTAATATAATTCCGAATCAAGAATATTTATTACAAGGGTCAGTGTTAGACAGTGCTGTAGAAGTGTTACTTCACAGGTTACGTGGTTTATGTGACAATGTTGATACTGGACCAGAAACTTTTTATGACCATGAAATGTGTTTCAGTATCAGGTAGGTGAAATAATTTTAGAAATATTATTAAAAATATCAAATTACATACAAAAATTACATAATTGTTTAATGTTTTATGTTTCAGGGGATCGGAACAACCTTTACTTTTACATGTAAGAAGAGCTTTAGATTATCAAGATATGCCATGGCAATTACGTTATATTGGTCAACCTGAACTGGGTGATAAATCACGTCCCACAATTGTTAGAAGTAGTTTAGATATTGCAACTAGTAATACAGTTGTCGACTTCTTGACGGAACTTGGGTGTAGATTGGATTTTGAGTATATTGCGCGTGGTTATATGTTCCGCAAAGGCAGAATGAAAGTCACAGTTTCAAAGATATTTAAAATGGCTCAACAAGGGAAAATGCCTGAAAGTATGGAAGCCATATCTCAAAGCTATCTAGTTGAACTCAGTGTTTTAGCACCAAGTGGTCAAGATGCGATAGCAGAAGACATGAGAATTTTTGCAGAACAGTTAAAACCCTTAGTACAACTTGAGAAAATTGACTATAAAAGACTCGTTCATTGACATAGAAGTTACAAAATAAACCAGTATTATATTTAGAAGTGTAATGATAAGTTTTATAAATTTCTTTGTAGAATTGTATATAATAAAATTTTTTATAATTTAAAAGATGTAAGAATAAATTAAATTTATATTTTCTTTGTCCCAATTACAGTGACGTATAACGGTGATGCATATAATTGACTGTACTTTAAATTTGATTCTTAATGCATTGACATATGTGTTAGAAAATGCTATTTACTCTACTGCCTGTACAATGTGAGTCAAATTAGGATATTTATCGATTTTCAGAAACGGTCATTTGACATTACTTTTCTTCTGTTCAGTGAATAATAGAAAGTTTTATTATTAAAATAAAATTGTTATCTTTTAGTAAATTAATTTTATTTAACGGTATTAACAAGTATTTTACGATTTCGACACAATGAAGTATTTTATTTTTATTGTGATATGTAAAAGTTCTTGTAATAAATTAATATTTTAAATGCACAAATCGGTGGAAATTAAAACTTCAATTTTTGAAATAAAAATATGTGGATATTACAAAGGATCAAACATTCATTTGATCAGAAAGTAGAAAGCAATATACATACACCAATGCCATCTTAGAAAGGAGGCCACGGAAGAAGATCAACGCTACACACGCCACCATTTTGTGGGCATTTCTACTTGTGCGGTTCGAAGGAACGGTTGTGTGTGTTGCGAAGTTATAAGGTTCTCTTAACAAATTTATCCACTTAAAATGTAAGTAAAATATGTTATTTCATTCCAAAGAAACGTAAATTTGTTTGTTGATAATTGTTTGTAAAAATATTCTGAATGAATGAGGAAAATATTATAAAATATCCATGGCGTCGCTTCTGTTAGTTCCGAACAGGCTAATCCTTCGTGTTATTTCTATATTTGTAAGAATGAAAATGCGAAAGGAATAATTACTATTTTTCGTTGTAGTATCTTAAATAATGTAATACGGTTTTTTTGTGTAAATTGAGATATTTATATGTAGTATAATTAGTCTATATTACTGCAGTAAATTGAGAGTACAACATGGCGGTATTCTGACTTTCCCTTTTCAGCATAATCGACTACACTTTACGTTGAGCTTATATGCATATTATTGAACTTGTTAGATATATTAGCCTTGAATTTACTTGTACGTACAAAATATAAATTGGTTTTTATGTTGTAAATATCTTAATGAGCAGTAATATTTTTGTTACCGGTCGATATTTTTTTTTTTTGATACAGGTAAACTGACAGTGGGGTCGATAATTCATTTATAATCCGGTAGTAGAATTATCGTGAATGATGTTTTTATTTTTGAAAAATATATTGATGTTTTGAAATAATAGATATTATGGATGAAAAAAGTATTGAATTGTCGGGAGTAAAGTGTAGGAATAAATCTCATACACTTTTTAGACATGATTACATGAAGGGTCTATTCGTATTAATGTTTATAATTATTCTAAGCTTTTATAGGGCTGTAATTAAATGGCCAGAATTATATTTGATGGCTTTCAATTATAAGTGTATTGTTTTCATACGTATATTTTGTGGAGTTTGCTATATATCTTTTACCCATAATACTAATGTTATTATACTGTATTCATCGCAAAGAGAAAAAAAAAATATTTCATTATTTACAGACGCAAAATGTCACGTTATCGTGAATGGGACCTTTCGTGCAAAGTTTATGTTGGGAATTTAGGCAGCAGTGCTAGCAAACATGAAATTGAAAGTGCATTCAGTAAATATGGCCCATTAAGAAATGTGTGGGTTGCCAGAAATCCACCTGGATTTGCTTTTGTGGAATTTGAAGATCCACGAGATGCTGAAGATGCAGTTAGAGGGCTCGATGGAACGTAAGTATTATATAGAGAATATTTAATAAATAATTGATCCATAGTGGAAAATATTATAAGAATGAACTTCAATGATCAAATAAATCAATGTCCTTGTTCACAGACGTTGTTGCGGAACCAGAGTAAGAGTAGAGATGTCTTCTGGAAGAAGTCGACGCGGTGGTGGAGGACGGAGACCAGGTCCAAGATACTCCAGGTAAGGAATCTCAAAATGTTAAGCATCCGCATTTTACAGCAACATTGAGCTGCTGCAGATGGCTAAGTGTCTTGCCAAGTAGGTATTACAGTGCAGTTAATGAATAAGAATGTCAAGGAACTATGCACGGGTTTCGGTGAATTTCTTTTATGCACAGTGGATATAAATCAATATTTTTTTTAAGTATTTTGTATAGGAATGTGGGTAGAATATACTATATACTGCATTTATTTGATGTTAATGCTCTTCTGGCTATTGTTTTTGCATTAATAAAAAACAATAACTGGTGAATTAGTGCATAAAGTAATAGCAATAGTCATTTTGTGTGTTACAAAACATTTCCAGAAGAGCAATCAAATACTGCATGGGAAACATAAACAGGAGATGCTAGGGCAAAGTTTTAGTTATGGCAGAGGTAGCAATATCATTTAGTGCTAATTTTTCCCCGTTGTAATCTCCTAGTGAATATGCTTAGCAAACAACAGGATTCACATACCATATATCTTTTTGATAACCTTATAGGTCCAGATCTCGAAGTCCTCGAAGGAGATCACTGGGTCATTACCCCAGGTAAGATTTTCCTAGTCCTGTTGATCGAAAATTTTCAGGTTCGAGTAAACAAAAGAAAGAAATCAAAATCAAACACGGTGATCAACAACATTATGAGCAGTCAAACATACAACAGTTTTTCTTAATCTTTTGTAGGTCCTGGTCAGCAAGTCCACGCAGATCACCGATAAGTCGATGTTCCAGGTAATCCTTTTTTATTTTATGATTTTGTCAAATTTTCAGGACCTCTTCAAGCACAGCAAATCTACAAATTGCAAGTAGGTATATGCAAGTACCGCTTGTATTGTGATCATCGCAATTTTGCACGCAGAATCACAATGTATCATATAAAACATGTAGTGTAATTCTATTCGAAATGTATTGAAAATTGCGTACTTGTCACGATCGGTGGTCAAATGTTGTTTATCGATTGGCATAAGTTGGAGAGAACAGGATTAAAACAAAGTGCGGTAGACGGAGGACGAAGATAGAATTCGAAATACTGAAAAAAAAAGAAATTGTATGAGATCAAGAATTACTTGGTAACTACGAAGCTCGTTCGGTGCATAGAAAGTAGCACCGGTGGCGTATAAAAATAAATCATAGCGGTGTCTGGTGTTAATTTTATCATTTGGAAGCAACTTATTTCTAATGCTTATTGTGCTCTTACCATATAGAATCTGATTGATTTTACTGTGTAAGTGCCTGAAGACAAAAATTATTCGGTATCTGAAGACTAATTTGTAATGTTTTATATATTGAAGGAAATTAGTAATTATTTGATATATCATTTTGTTTAATTGCTTCAAATTTTCAACAAATTTTTCAGATATCGAATGAAGCATAAATTAAATATTGCATTTAATTAAATAGTTTCTTACATCGTAAAAAATTCCGATATTAAAATGCACACTAATGTGCAAATAGCAGAAACGCACATTGTGCTTTAGCCACTTTTATTTATCGTACACGCATCGAAGCAGCTTACATTTAAATTATATTTTCTACATTAGCTTTTTAAAGCTGAATTTTTATTTTGCCTTTATAATGCAGAATACTATTTTAGCATACTGCACTATGCGTTACGATAAGTACATAAAGAATAAGTTGATGATTATACATCCATCATATAAGTTTAATCGATTAGCTGCAAGTAGAGTCTTCTTTTGTACGCATTAGAGTGGGCAGTCTAGGATAATCGTAATGAAAACTATTGCTGATGAGTGAAACATGTGCAATTTTGTAAATTTCGATTAAGGAAAACTCGTGTATACCGATAGTGGCCAGGAGTATGATAACTTTGATGGTTATATTGCTAAAACTGACGTTTGCAGATTCTACCAGCGTCAGCTCCTAGCTCTGCTCGTCTCCCCGCCACTACTACTACTGCTACTACTACTACTACTACAGCCACCGTGAAAAAAAGTCTAGCAATCAAAACTGAACAAAAAAAAGCCTGCCTGCCCACTAACTTCCCAACCAGTCACCATCAGTCACCACCAGTCACCGGTAGGAGCCAAGTCGTCCGTCAGTTGACAGTCCGATGCTGTCCGTCAGTCCGTCAGTCCGTCTGTTCCCCTTCAAAAAGACTTCTTCGGGCTACCTCAACCTCTAGCGGCTAGGAGCATCGTGAATCCATCGAACAGCCGACGCGATATGAACGAATACTTCTGTCAAAATCTCGGCGCGTCAGTCCGTCCGTCCGTCCCAACTTCTACTACTACTACTACTGCTACTACTACTACTCGTCAACCATCACGTTAAACTTAGCCGACAACGCGACCGCCACTTCTCTTCAACTGAGCAAAGCAAAATGATCACCACCTACACACCATCCCACCACCACCCAACCAAGTACCACCACCACCAACCACCACTACATGTTCACAGTTGTCTGGTATTTCACCGATTTTCAAAGATTTTTTATCATTTTTTTAATACGGCGTCACGTTCTCTATAGTCCAATAGCAGTGTTCGTATGAAGTAACTTTACGTTTTATTCAACAAACCGTTAGCAAAAAAAAAAACGCAATAGATTTTGTGTTATTATTTCGCTTCAATTGTTTTGTCAATAATATTGTACATTGGACCAGGGAACTGCCGCCTGTTACATAATATGTATTTATCAATATATATGCATATATATTTTTTGATATATCTATTAATATATACATATATATATTGAACAGTTACTTGTAAAGATTTATTTTAACCAAATTAATCCTATTTTCGTTTATTGGTTTCTCATTATTGGTGAGATGTCATTTTGTATTAATTATTGTGTCTAACTAGTTTTATTACCCCTTAGGCAAATAGGAATTAGCCAGTCCTAATTCTATTACGGTTGCCTTGCGATCATTTTTGTACCTATGTGTTTAACGTGCGACGTTCTGTTTCGTCTCATATTTCATTCTAAATAATATTCGGTATTGCAATGTTTTCGGATAAAGTTTTAGAGAGTGTTCCTTTTGAATCGTGAAGCCTAATATTAATGGTGTACTGCCATGAAATCTTGAGACGAAGTGGGAAGTTGTACATCAATGAATTGTTCATCCAATTCTAGTAAAAGTGGTATAAAATGTTTTTTTAATATTTTAGGTCACGGTCCCGAAGTCCTCGCAGGAGATCACTGACCCGCAGCCGTAGCCGAGACCGTCGTTCTCGTTCGGATTCCCGTGACAGACGGTATTGATATTATTATAAATTAACGAAAGAAAGCAAGTCGTTCCGATTTTGCGACATAAGAGAAACTTTGCATATATTTTTCTACAATTTACCGGGAATGTAACGGAGATGTTAGGTCTCAGATCGTTGAAAAGAAAACAGTATATTTATCAACTGAACGAAATATTCAAAATTTTTTGCTTCGATTGGTATTTAAACGGTCGATCTGACTTGTTTCGACTTAGTTCGTTTATTATGTTCTCTTTACATTGAGATGGTAACGCGCGGTGGAAAGTTGAATTAAAATAAAATTCGAGTGAATCTCTTTTAAGTGTATTTTCTATTTACTTGCAGTTAGGTGCTAAAAGTGTTCGAGAGAACGGATCGACTAAGTGTGCCGGATGGAAGACAAAAGAAAACCGATTTTATATGTACATAAAAAAACAATAATAATAATCGTTACCACGCGTACATACTCTGACGAAGCAATGATGATAATAAAGAGTAAAAGACATTTCATAAGATACGAAAAAAAATGCATGCTTGCTGAAAGAAATATAGTGAGATAAAAATAATAGGATAAGGGGCGGGGGTATCGAAGGCAGGTGTAGTACATTTGGGTGTCGAGAGTCAAAATACCAGGGCCGAATTGTGTAAAATTTTTTGGGCATTGCAGCACGTTAAGGACCTTTGTGTAGGAAAAAGTATACATAGGGCGATTTGTACCCTTGAGGGGTATTCGCTTTTCATTCCGCGGGAGTATGGCTTCAGCTACCTCACTATATTCTTTTCACTGAGTATGCAGACACACACAACACACACGTTTAGCATTTAAGCTGTTAATTTTGTACATGCATGAAAGTCACATACATGCGTAATATTTTTAACACTTGTACACACGTGTATGCGTGCGCATGCACGCACAATTTATTTACACACGCGTACACTATACACAAATGCATTAAACAAAAGTCAGGACATGGTTTTTTTTGTGACGCGATGCTATCGAGTGCGTTGGATCTCCTACGAAATGTGCTTACTGCTTTAAAGTGTACGAGTGCGATAAAAGATTCGGTTTATAATTAAGAATAATTAACGATCATCAGCATAACCGTGAGTGTTTAAACTGGCGACAAAATAGATGCAGCTTCGGGCTAGAGACGTTTCGGTGTGAAGAAGTTATGGAAAAAAAAAAGGAAATGGTCGTTTTATGTTGTATTAATTATTTTGTACTCTTACGAATCTAAGACTAAAAATAAAAAAAGTGTATCGTATTATCATTTTGGCTTTCCTATTGCTAATAAAGATTTGATGTCTACTAACAAATTAACAATAAAGTATTAAAGTAGTGGCAGATCAGTGTTCGTCTCTCGTAACCTTTTGTGCTGTGTTTTATATACGTTTATTTAAATATATTTTTTAAAATAAAAAATAAAATCACTCACAGCAGCATGTAAATGTTATTTCTCGCTTGTTGGTCCATCCCGATCCGCTGGAATCGTCGAAACAGCATACAGATGAACCGTTTTTTAAATATAAGTGAAATTGCCTAAAGTAAGCAAACATAATCGAACACGTTCCTGACAGAGGTGGTAGTCGCTTATAGGCAAAGCGAGGATTTCGTCCAATAGTTTCAATATTTTTAAAAACGCTTGCAACGCGTCCAGGATTTTTCCTGTTTCCAAATTTTGCTCGCCAATTGTGTAAAGTGCTTCCGTATCCTGCAAGACTTTCAAACCTTTTAAAATGTTTGTATTGTTGCCACATTTGTAACACCTAATCATAAACTCGTTTGTGTCCAATGGCACAGGTAGAACGTTACCGCATTCTTTTCCAGTATCGCACTTAAATCTGCAGAAATAAAATGAATTTCGTACACAAGTAGATCTTGGCATAGATTTTAAACGATGCACGTAAACAAATATTAGAGATATTTTATTTTTACTTTGTATTTTATTATTCTGTTTGATTCTGTACTTCAAGTGTGGATACCTTAGAATCTTTGGATTGATTTCTTTCAATAGGGGCCAATGCCCCGTGCATGCCTCGCATTTGCAATCGAACCAATATTGCATCCTCAGCGTCCTTTTTCGTTCAGCCTCAGGAGTTGTTGTAAATATTGGTCCATAATTTTCCGAGATTTCTTCTCCCTTTGCGATTGAACGAATAGCTCGCACAACCATAGTAGTATTGACGAAGTATCTATGCATACGAAAATAGTACGTGCATTTAGAATTTACATTGGGTGTAAATGTTACAAGTTACCGCGTTAAAATTTCGTATATTAAAAATGAAATTCATCAGAATTAGTTGTAGTATTTAAATAAAGGAGTATGCTTGCCTGATGATACCAGGGTTACAAGAATGATTGAATAGTGACACTGTTGGATACAGTCCGCCACCAATGAAAATACTTTTCGTTGCTGACAAGGATATTTTGTCTTTTGATATTGTCAATTCTGAGATCTGAAAATTGAACAAGGTAGTAAAGCGATAAAGAAGATTGGAAATGGAGGTATTTCTCAAATTTTTACTTTTCAAATTTTCGAAAATTTAAAAAATAAAAATTTTCAAATTTTTCAATTTTCAAAATTTCAAAAATTGAAATTTTCAAAATTTCAAATTTTCATTTACGGTAGATTATATATATATATATATATATATATATTACTTACCTCGTGAGAATTGAATTGTAACAACATCAAACTATGTAAAATTAAACCTCCTATAAATAATTCACCTTCGGAGGGTTTTGTTTCGGCTGTGTCTGCAGTTTTAACATGTTCTGGGAAGTACGAACTTGTTTTTAAAAGTCTCAGTAACCAGCTGGCTATGTAAGTCCTATGGAGAAGATCTTTCGTCGCTCTTTCGTCTACATGTGTTACTACACCAAGAAAAATATTAATGTACATTTGTATTATAATGAAAATTAAAATCTTTATATTTTAGTGTACCTTCGTAAGAGTATTACTAACGGATTGGTGAGCTTAAAACTGGTTGGTTATCGATAAAGACAAATCCAAACACGATCCTATTCGGACCGTTTTTTAATTATGCAACATTCGTGTAATTCTAAAAAATATTTCTATACGTATAATTAAAATCGTATTGGGACTCATTTTCATCGCGAGAATATCGTCGATTCATTGATAACACTCCCACGAAGATACAACAATGAATCAAAATAAAAAGATCAGCTCTGGGTTAAGGAAAGTATGATACGAATGAGGAGCATGTTTGGACAATTCCTCTCGGGATTGATTTTTCTTTTTCCCTACAATACATTGTATACACTTTTGATAATTTTCTGAAACTATTAAAAGATATGTTCGTTAGACTTAATATTGGGTTGTCCGAAAAGTCATTTCGTTTTCCAAAATGGAGAATATATAATTTAATAAAACGTTTATACACTCTGAAAAAAATCGTGTTTCATTTTCACCTAAAGAAAAAAAAAAACGAAACGACTTTCCGAACAACCTAATATAATAAATATTATAATTACTCAATCCGTAATAGGCCTCAAAGTCGTCGCTCCGATGAGGTCGTTGTTTCGAGACATCGAATCTACCCTTCGACGCTTCTAAGGTATCTTTCAGTTTAAATAATTCTTCGAAGGATCGTTGCGTAATCGACCTTAACGCCAAGAAACACGTCACGGAAGTCTTCGAACCCCACAATTTGGGTAGCAACATGCACTCGATTTTATGCACTTTCGCATCCGCGTCTCTGCAAGAGGTACCACAGTACGCCACGTAACTGCATGTCTGGCAAGCAGCTGGCGTCGGCACGAATAATCTCGTCAAGCAATAGTGACAGTGTGTGACCCTGAAACGAAATCGTATCTAATTATTTTTAGTTTTCATTGTAAACTGTACACGAAGGCAAGCGTGTGTATACGGAAATTTTTTTAGAAATTTCTTCGCGAAAAAAAAAGACAAATGATTACAAATCCGTTGCTCTTATTAGTAATTAGCACAAAAGGAAGGAAGAAATTTTCATTTCGGTGTTTGTGAAATTTACGAACGATCGATTTCAAATTATGCACAAAGTCTGTGAAAATTGCCAAGTTTACGTTATCACGTGACAAGGATATTGAAAATTCATTGCACCTGTGTTCGGCTAATAAAAATGCACAGTGCGGTGTTTCGATCACTAGTATTTCACCGGGTTCGATGTTCTTGGCAGCGACAGCGTGCCTTCCTATGTCACCACCGTCATCCTTGATCTCAACCGCTTTGCTGCACGAAGGATAGAGTGGATTGCAGTTCACCATTTTGGGAATTCGTCTCTTCGTTTCGCTACCTTTTTGCGATTTTAGCGGTTTTTGCGCCACCTTCCCCGCTTTCTGCGCGATCTGGTCAGCCTTTTCTAGCACCGCGAGCATAATCCTGATGTCCGTGTCCAGCTTTTGTTTCCTCTCCAACGGTAGTTTCGTATTTTCCAAAGATTTCAAAGTGTTCTTAAACGCTCCCACGGCTTCAGTGTGCCTCTTCAATCCGAGCAAGCATCTGGCACGTCTTTCTTCGATCTTATAGTACAGTTCCAATGGGTAGCCAACACGTATAGCTTCCTCGGCATCTGCCAGAGCATAATCGTGACGCTCCAGATGATAAAGTGTCGCCGAGCGATTGGCCAGTATGACACCCAGCTCTGAAAAATAGATTTTTCTTAAGAGTTTTCAATACTTGCTAGACAAAAGGTGTTATCGACAAAAGTTTTAATACAAAAGAAATCGTTATCCACCCCGCTTTCGAGCGAACTGACGATTTCGATTTTTGTCGCTCGAAAGCGGGAATTTACCAAAAATTTTATCATTTTTCCAAAATTTCTCTTCGCGATAGATCTTGGGGACTCCTCCGACTAGTCGTTATCGGTCGTTGTCAGGTTATTTTATTTTTTCTTAAGTTCGTTCAGGTTTGAGTCTCACTTTCGTATATTCGTTACGGTGTCTAAATTTACACCATTGTATCAGAATAACGGACCCCGCTTATCGTTACTTTCACAATTTATGCAAGAGAAACGAAGATAGTTGTACCAATCTACATATAATTTTTTTTTCAGTACTGTGTATTACCTTCGAGGTAAATTCAACTCGCGAACTATATACCGAAAGGATTGATACGTACCGTGAAATATAGTTCCTTGAACGATGTAAGTTTCCAAAGTACACCGTACAATTCACGTGTGAAGAAGATGCGTGTAGAAACGTGAAATCTCTCCCGAGGAGAGCGGACATAATTGTAACGTTATTATGAAATTGCTGCGATAAATTAAACGCGCGAGAGGTATAATTCACGGAAAGTGTGCCGATTGTTGCCAGGCGATAAATTCCCTCGAAACAAATAACGCGCGCCGCGTATATTAAATAAATATGGCCGATAGTATCGACAGCCATTAATTACCTTGTTGAGGTGCCAGCAGGACAGCGCTCGAGTACATTTCCAGGGCCTTTTGGAATTCACCGCGGCCAAAGTACTTGTTGCCCATGTCCTTGAGCCGAAGAGCTTTCTCGCTGCTCTTCAGCACATGATTGTCTACCTCCAAGGGCAGTCTGTGGGCCTCTGGGTAGCTCAACACGAAACCGATCCTATCCGAGTTGCTGTTCAGGGATGCGAATCGTTTCGTATCCTGAGCGTTGATCGCAGCTTGAAACTCTAACAGGTTCGAGCTGAAGTAGCTACTGATCTCAGATTCGTCTTCCAACATTTTTCCCGCGCTTTTACTTGTTCGTAGAGAAATTCAACGGTTTAAATATCTTCCAATCGGTTGCCACTGATATCTCTTCTGACGTCCTTATCGTTGGTTTAAAAGTGAGACAATATTTACGAATTTTGGTTTTACTTGCTCGTAGAGAAATTCAACGATTTGGATAGCTTTCAATCAGTGGTGTCTTCTAACGTTCTTATCGTTGGTTTTAAAATTAGACAATATTTACGAATTTTGGTTTTACTTGTTCGTAGAGAAATTCAACGATTTGGATAGCTTTCAATCAGTGGTGTCTTCTAACGTTCTTATCGTTGGTTTTAAAATTAGACAATATTTACAAATTTTGGTTTTACTTGTTCGTAGAGAAATTCAACGATTCGAGTATCTTCCAATCAGTCACCACTGATACCTCTTCTGACGTCCTTATCGTTGGTTTAGAAATGAGACAACATTTACGAATTTCTGTGTCGTTTATCTGTCCTTTCTCAAGACGATCCACGAAGAATACTTGGATCTTTCTTCTTTCTTTTTCTATCAAACCATTAGGTTTTCCGTATCCAAGAAAGTCACTCTATCGGTTGTTGAAATCGTTCGATCGAACGCGATGATTTCAATGTGGAAGTTTCGATCGAGGTTTCATTTGGATGACACGTTGCAGGTCGTCGACACCCGACACCCGATGCTACTAGCATCATCCACACCAGAGTTGCACAACTAGCGGCCAGGGTTGCCGGAAAAAATCCCACAAGTCGAATAGTGGGAGAAATTCGACGATGGTAGGGAGAAATAACGTAAGTAGACACGCTTGGCTATTGCGTTTATTCCACTTCCTTCGTTCTTAGCTCATGGTAGACCCAACGTCAATGACGGGGATGTTGCTTCGGCTACCGAGGCCAGCCACAGTCACACACCTCCGATCTAAGCTCTCCAAAACTATGTTCGTCTATTTTCGTTCGCGCTATTTTTGTCGCGCACGAGATGCGGAGCGACACGACAGAAGCATGTGTAAATTGTTAGAGCGCAATTGTGTTGGATCAGAGTCGAGGAAAGTTTCTTTCCAAACGAGAATAAGAAATATTGGGGAGAGTGCAGAACATTGAAATACGATGAAGAATTTAAGCGAAGAAAGAAATTGCAAGGATGACAGGGATTATTCGCAAAGAAGAAGGTTTCGATAAATATAGTTTGGAGAATTTAAGAGAAGAACAGAAGATGTGGAATTGAAGAAATTTTATTAGAGAAGAAGAAGTATTGAAGAGAGTGCAGAACATTGAAATACAAAGAAGAATTAGACTGGTACTTGAACGATGAAGAATTTAAGCGAAGAAAGAAATTGCAAGGATGACAGGGATTATTCGCAAAGAAGAAGGTTTCGATAAATATAGTTTAGAGAATTTAAGAGAAGAGCAGAAGATGTGGAATTGAAGAAATTTTATTAGAGAAGAAGAAGTATTGAAGAGAGTGCAGAACATTGAAATACGAAGAAGATATTGGTGGAAAAGATGGTAAGACCTTAACGAAATAGTACTCGAAGGATGAAGAATTTAAATAAAAGAAAAAATAGTCACGTTAAAGAGATGGTTTTCAGTGGACAAGGTTTGGAGAGTGGAAGAGAAAAAGAAATCATCTTTAATAACATTTCTTACAATTACAAAATTATACGCACCGATAATATGTGTACTTGCAAGTGTGGTGTGGTTGCAACTTATAAATACACGTATTATTACTAACTTAAATCGGTAATCGTTTATCAACGTAAATTGGTAAAGTTTTGTTTTAACTTAAAATTTTGTAGCATAATTTATATAATATATGTTGAACGATTAACGAATAAATATAATATTTGATTTTATCAAGGAATATATTTTAAATATAGCAATGCAACGAGTTAGAGAATATTATTTAAGTAATTAGTATAAATTTTACGATAATTTAAATTAAGTATCGTATAGAAACTTTGATTATCTCTTCCATGGTAACAGTGCAAGAAAACATTTTGACGAGACAGATGAAAGTCTATCGCATTTTCACTTTTCCAATTAACGTTAATATTATGTCAATATAAATTTCAAAAATGCAAAGTACATTTACACGCCTAATATTCAGAAAATACTAACCATTAATCATGTGCAAATGGCACGACGTACTTATTGTGTAAAAATTGAGTTTCCTCTTACAATTTAATCAAGAAGCATGTACTGTTGCAAAAGAACTAACGAAACCGAAGAGTTTGCTTGTAGTGGTTTTTATGGTTAGTTCTTTAATGAAAAAGAACCGTATCCGTTAATGGTTCTTAAAATCATGAATAATATTTTATGGAACATTTCGCAAATTAAATGTATAAACGTTGGAATAAATCATTATTCTCTGTTTATTATAATTTTAATTATTCAAGAGTGAATATCTAAACTTTCGTTTAATAAGAATCCGAAGAAGAAAGTTTTATTTTAAATTTGATTTTATTTTTTGGATGGATAAGGTTAAACGCATTAAAGAAAATTCCACGAACATTGATAAAACATTTATACACAGCTGCTACTGTGGATTATGAAACTTAGGAGAGAAGGAGTCGTCGATTGCCTATAGATTAGCGATGATAGTGATCACCCGGCAAGATCATTCTCAATCCAGTAAAATTTAATCGATGATTCTTTGTCTCCTACATTGTGTTACAAAAAAGCATGAACTATGTGCGTGTCAAGTTTGTATAATACACAAAACTGTAACAGTAAGAAAAAGTTCCATAAAATAGTATATTCGTTGTTCGATAAAATTACTTATTATTAATTAATAAGACGTATCTGTTATCGTATTTTTCATAAGCTAGAAATTCTAACTAACTTTTCCATTTTAAATCGATCGAAGTCGGCTTCCGACATTAGTGTAAAAAAATTGTGTATATCGTTTTTCCATGTACAATATTGTTTGTTCTTTCTCACGGTGTAAATGTTTCTTATAATTTAATGTTCGATACAGAGAACGACTGCTGTCCCGAAAGGAGGAGATGCCAGGTACCAGAACCACCAATTCACATTTGTATGTGTCGAAATAATGGAGGAAGTTATGTTTGTTCCGACTGCAATAGTTGCCACCCTCCCGATACGTGTGCAGTGACCGCATGCCCAGAATCTTGCCAATGTGCCGAGGAAATGATATGGAATAGCAATAAACCACCTAAACCCGACTGCAAGTGGTTATATAATTTTTCTAAGTTGCGTCGTCAATGGAGTAATCACGCTCGTCAACAGAATTGTAAATGTTGCAACTGTAGACTATAACGAGAATATACTTTCTACAATTATATTTCGTGCCCAAACAAATTAAAGATATTCATTTTTCGAAGATGACATTTAACGATTGAATTGATCAAATAAACAAGTGCATAAATTTCAATAAGGTAATAGTTTCTTTGCATTACCAAACGGAAGATACGTTTATTTTTACAATGCAATATTAATTTTAAAAGTGATGCAATATTTCTTGTAAGTTCGCTGATCGACATAATCTTCCTAGAATTGTTTCGAAACTATTCATCGAATCGAAGACAGTTTAGATAAAAGTTACTCGGGTCTAAATGTATTATAGTATATAATGTTAGAAAAGCTGTAATAGCTTCGATGATAAAAAAGTCGAATAAAAATTTCCTCGAGCAATACAAATGGGGGGAATAAATATTTATTTGCTATGGAAAACGATGAAACTACATTTTATGTACACGCGTGGGTATGTATTTTTCGCCCAGCTGTGTTTTATAAAAATTGATTTTGAAAAATTCGATATGCCGTAGCAATTAGGGTGAAAATACTCGTACACAATCGGGATTAAAGGATTGGCGAAAAAGAAACGCCGATATGAAAAGATAAACGATTTATGTACACTTAAAGTGTGACGTAAGCTACGTATCCATACGTGGTAATCTGTTACGGAATCTTACAGGCTAATTTAAGTACAATATATACAAAACTTAAACGACGTAGAAAATGTTGACATGACATGTACATAAATGCAGTATGTTTTTGGTGAGAAGAATACAAAACTATGGAACTAAATTCTATAAAGTCGAATACGATCCCAATAATTGTGTATCTATACACGAGGCGCAATATTATTCAGGATGCTTCACTGTTAGAGGTGTTAATTATATGTTAATAAATTTTTAAAATTACACAAAGATATATACGACAAATATCGAAAATTTAAAGCTCATTAGTTCTTTCCTAATCGATAATTATTACTGGAAACGCCAAGTTAAGTTCAAGATGACTTTCTTTTTACGGTATTGTTAATATACATACGACAAACATAGATTACATTATACTAATTATATTATTAATCATGGTCAAATTTGTTCTCGATAAGTTGCTTTTAGATTACTCCTCCAAACCAAATATTCTCTCAACTTTTCCACCAACAGAAAAGAATTAATAACGAATTCGAGCATTAGGTTGCAAATTACTTGTTTATAAGTACACGCACCGCTGCTTTTAAACGTTTCTTTTTACTTATTTTCTTGTTGAATATAATTCCATTTAAGAAGACCTCCCATCTAGTAGCCCACAAAGATGTGGTTCCACACTCGTTCGGTTTCTTTTTGTTTCAAACATTCTTGGATAATAAAATTCTTCCGCGTTTTACAAAACACGAGTGATCAAAACCTACTCGATTTTGTGTTTCGCGACTGTAAAACGGGAACGTTGAACGGCAATGTGTCGAAAAAAAAAGAAAAACTTGAATTGTGATCCGATCGTTTTGAAAACTTCTCGGGAGATTGCTTAAAAATCGTAATAAACGGAAGGTTCGCGTTCTCTCTTGGATTCGTAAAATCAAAACCGGATTTCTCGTTGAAAATTGAAAACGTTTCTGTGCGATTCTTTTCTGTGCGTCAACGATCTCGGTGTTCTCGAGCGCCGTGACAAAATTTCCGACTTGTTCCTCCTTTTCCCAAAGGTGATCTATTACGGGGGACAGTGGTTCTCAATTCTGTCCTCAGAAATCGTAAGAGGCCTCGTCGTCCTCCTTCTTGCGTCTGAACGCCATCTTGTACAGACCACCAGCAACGGCAGCTCCAAGAATCGGTCCAACCCAGTAGACCCACAAGTTGTACCATTGACCCAAAATGACGGCAGGACCTAATGTCCTGGCAGGGTTCATACTGCTTCCAGTGACGGGTACAGCAGCCATATGAGCAACGGTGATGGTCAATCCGATCGCCAATGGTGCCCATCCTTTCGTGTCGGTTCTCTTGGGATCGGTAACTGCGTGGACGACCAGAAGCAAGAGGAAAGTGACGATTGCTTCTATGAAGACACCTTGACCGTAGGTGATCCTCGGTGCAAGAGCGGTGGCACCCAGTCCATGAATTGGCGATTCCGGTATCAATGCCTGGGAAAATAGTAAGAAAAGAAATCGTCAGAGGGAAACTTGAAAGATAAATATCTGACTCGTTGCATTGACAGATTAGGTGTTGTTTGGTTCAGGTGTCACGTTGTGACAGTCGGATAACGAGTTGGTGACGGTTGGGATCGATACTCGAGAGAACAGTGATAATACGAACTTTGAAACAAAATTTGTTAAATAAATTTCTTATTTGCTGAACGAAAAGGTGTTGTTTCTCGATTTGATCTTATTAAGAAGGTATCCAGCTATCGATTGCGACTGAAGAGTGAAATAGTATAGCTCTGCTGTTCTCTGGCTTTTGTGATATACTTCTCTTGGGTGTAGAGATTAGGATACACTCGATCAAGGCATTATCATGTTGAAATACAAATTATCAGTAGGATGCAGTGTATTTACACTGATCGGCTACGAAACCTTTCTAAATATATTCTATCTCAGCAGGACAGAGCAACAATTGACATCTACAAACTACAACTCGTATAACAAACCATAAACGTAGCCTCTAATTCGCGATATGGGATTAATATTGCCCATCACGATGGTTGAGACTTAACGACCTATTCAGAGGACTGGAAATTAAGAAATCTTTTACTCAGAGGCTTGGCAGGGACTGATGAATATTCAACTCTCGTCTTCTGTTGATTCTCATGGTATCATTTGATTTAGCACTACTTTGTCAAGTTATTTTGTAGTTACAGGAAAGAAACATCAGTTCACAGTATTAACTACTAGCAAACAAGGAGATTTGTGAAAAATTATCAACGATGACGAGTGGATTAGCTAGTAATCTTCACTAGATTAGCTAGTGAAGTTCTGATGGTCTGAAGTTGACCAGTAGCTAAACCTTGGACGATTATCAATGGTAAAAAGGACATGTTCAGCATTTGGAGGAGAAGAGACTGTTGCTGCAGAACGTTGAAATCGACAACTGAACCGATTGAACGATTCACGGAAAGAAAAGATACTATTTACTGGACAAAGGAGTCCAAAGGTCAGTCTGCTGCACGATAATGTTCGACCTCACGTTGCAAGATTCATCGGAGGAACTTGGCCTGGGAAGCTCTTGTTCGCGCAACTTATTCACCAGACTTGGTATCTTCTCATCACTATTTTTTGTACTAAATACGTAACAGAACTTCGATAGTTTTAGGTTAAATGAGTTTGAAAGAACCAAGAAAAAAATTCATAATCCGATGCAGGCAACCAATTCAGTAAAAAGGTTCACTTCTACAGTGCACTATCCATAGATAGCAATATTTGTCGCATCTTTCTCTAACTTCACTTGTTGCTACATAGGAAACCATCTTTCTTCCATTTGTCAACACGATACAAGAAACGAGATTAACAATTTTTTAATTTGCGCAAAGACAGAAATATTGTACGAAATTTCGAAAAATAATTACGAATCGATAGAAAGAAATTGTTGAAAATCGCAGGAGAATATTGTTGGCGATGTTAGAAAAATTGTTATAATTTCTTAGATTCGAACGAATCTTCGCGCTCTGTTTTTTTTTTACAATTTACCGTATCCCTTTAAATTTAATTTTATTACACGATACACTGAGATGACAATTTATGTGACTTAAATAATGATCCGATGTATAATTATTCTTCGTTTGCTTTTTCGTCGATGTCAATTAGCGTTGTTAGCATGAAACATTATGTCACGATCGAAAGAAGGAAACTGTGTTCGCTCTCCAATCGTAGACTTTTTATTGGACGATTACAGAGGCATACGTTTAAAAGGAGCAGGTTTTCGACGATCAAATTGAGTTACTGTACAAGGTTAATAGTTAACATATTGCATTATGTCATTCGATGTACTAGTGTTTTAATTAAATGCACATTGCAACGGGTATACATTATCGTTTTCACTGATACATCGTTTATTCATTATTTATTATTGTTTCCTTTTATTAATAAAGGTAAGGAAGTCGTAAGATGACGAAAAATATATATAATAAAAATATCTGTTCATAGTCTTTAAATAGAATTACAATGTTATTTTTTATACTTGTATTCCGCTCATTATTTGGTGCATACAACAATTAAATTACGTTTCTCAAGATATTAATATTTCTGAAAAATATTTCAAGCTACGTATACTTACTTCTACGCTTTAATTTGTTTCCCCCTTTCTTTTCCTTTTTTTTCCACTCAAGACTTATATACTTTTTCTATATATAATCTTGGTGGAATAAAGACGCATTATTATTATTATTTTACATCCAAATAAAGTTTTCACACGATGTTTATTTTATCTCTCTTACCCAACCTTCTTTTCGGTTAAACTACTTCGAAATATTAAACGTAGCAGACAGCCGCAGACGAAACATTAGACACAGCAATTTTTCTCAATTCTGAAGGTAAAGTTCGATCGAGTGTTATCCTACTAATGGATGCAAACGTTTTCTATTTCCTAGCACGCAATTTTTTATCGCGAAATTGGACTTTGTACGTAATTCGTCTTCGTCGTATTATCCACTCTAATGTAATTACATCCCGATCGTTACTCGTGTTCAAATGTAATACACTCGCGGCTAATCATAGAAATTGATGTGCTCGTGAATTAACTGTCACGAATCTACGGGGCATCGTGCATTTCGATCGTGTAATTCGTTTCGCTCGTCAACTTCTGATGTAACCAGCGCTGGTAAACGCACGATAAGACCTTGACCTTGCTGAACATCTTAATTAACGCACGATGATCGAAAGTGTGACCGAAGCGTAAAAATAGAGGAAAGAAAGTTTACTGCTCGTTGATATTAGTTAATTTTCAGCCGTCGAAACAATGCAACCATTATCCTAATAGGAATACTTACTTTTTTCTATACACTTATTGGTTTACACAGTTGTTCACTGGAACGGTTTATAAACTATTGGCAATCAATAATCTAATCTTTGACTTCGATATTATTATGTTTAGTAGCATTGAGCAAATAGTTTGCATCGATACAATTTAATATTTAACGATAGAGGTGTAAATTAGTTTTCAGCTGTCGAAACAATGGATCCATTAGGCTAATAGGAATACTTACTTTTTTTTATACACTTATCGGTTTACACAGTTTCTCACTGGAACGGTTTATAAACTATTGGCGATCAATAATCTAGTTTTTCACTTCGATATTATTATGTTCAGTGGCACGTCGTTGAGCAAATAGTTTGTATCGATACAATTTAATATTTAACGAGTCATTGATTATGGTAAAAATTTCTTTGCAAATTGTACTTTGTATAATAAAATTTACCTTTAACACAGCCGAACCCGCGATTGCGCCGCAACATTGGCAAACAATGTAGCATATCGCCTTCAGGAAAGAGCAATTTCCGCTGACTAGAAGGCCGATCGTTACAGCTGGGTTCACGTGACACCC
This sequence comes from Ptiloglossa arizonensis, assembly GCF_051014685.1. Taxonomy (NCBI): domain Eukaryota; kingdom Metazoa; phylum Arthropoda; class Insecta; order Hymenoptera; family Colletidae; genus Ptiloglossa; species Ptiloglossa arizonensis. The sequence goes on from NC_135049.1 coordinate 17,736,336, forward strand.
TGAAACTGGTCCTAATACCTGAAACACGAGAAAAGTGCTTATTCGTTTATCGTGCTACATTTAGTCACGGATTTCGTCGTAAATTGTTCAAATTCCCCGCCATAACCCATTTTCCACCAAGAACCTGCAGACGAAATAAGACATTATATATATGTATATACATTCTTCTCAATTGTACCATGTATTTCTGGACACTTCAACGTTAGTCAAAATGATACATAAATTAATCCGTAAGAAGTATAAATAATTTCTCACTATACGTGAACATATTCTCAATTGAGAAGAATGTGATTTTCTGCAAAAATAAATCTGAAACATAGAATTTGGAATATCTGACACTGATTTGCCCCGTACAAAGGATTCTAGATCTCTTAAGGGATTTTATAAAAATCTTTTAGAAGAATTCGGTCAGCCACCATCCGGCAGTGTCAATGTTTCTCAACTTCGTTTCAACGAAATGATTTTGCAAACTCTTGAATAAGTAATAATCCGATGAAGACATGTCCAAACGAACAAGGAAAGTCAATCGTTCCTTCCCATCCGAATTCAACAATTTTTAACTGAACAACTGTTTACGTTCCAAAGGAAATCGGGGTCACGTTCGCACGTATCACCCATTCCGGGCCACCCTGTACGTCGAACTAACTTCGTTCCTTGAGATAAATTCCGTTAAATTCCTGTAAACATTCTGGAACAGTCGACGAAATATTTCTGGTGATTTTCGATTCGGTGGAGATCCCTATCGGCTTTCTAGACGCGTAAACTGGTAAGATTTAATCCTTTTTCTCGGGAATCGGGTCGCGTGCGCGTACATTACGTGACGGAGATAGGAGCTGGCGTTCTAAAATTCGGTCGATGTAACCGGGATCGGTGCCGGGAAAAAATCTACCAAATTCTAAATCAAATTTCGTAAGCTCCTGGGCACGGTCGGTCGATGTACGCGTTGATAAAATGATCGTAAATTTGTCCCGCGGTATGACCGATTTCCTAATAACCACCGTGCCCCGAATACATGTATCTCCGGAGAAATCAAGGTCTTAGATGGAGATGACTATGTTCGCAAAAGGAACATCCAGTGTTTAAGATCGTACGAGTCCAAGTACCGCGTTGCACGAGGCTCAGGTGTACCAAAATTTCTCGATGAGAAATCTCCAAATCTGTCTACTCGAGGTTTTCGAAAACTCCAAGTTTTATCTTTTTTACTTCTGAAAAAAGTGACAGAAAATATATATAACAAAAATGTAATCTATTATATTTGTATAACAGGTTGCTCGATCAGTTTTGTCGGAGCTATTAGGTTCATCGTTTTACTTTTCTAAAGACGATACTGTTTCAATGAACATATGTGAAGTTTCGTGTAGATCTCTCGACTCATTCCTATATTTATATTAAGATCGTACACTTGTTCAAAGTCGAATTATCGTGGTATTTTTTCACAATGGAAAAAAGGACAAAACTTATCGAACAACCTAGCAGATAGTATACTTCACGTATTCCCTTGTACTCTGAATACAGCGAGGGTTACTCGAACAAGTTAGCGATGAAAAACGCGCAAAGGTATCTACTCGATAACCAGGATCAAAAGGGAGAAAAACGAGGGTTAAGGAGGAAAAAGAGAGAGAGAGAGACAGAGGGAAGTGTAAATGCTGTCCAGATCGGTGGCCGGTCCGATTTGAGTCCGGTAGAATCGGGCTGATGGCGGCAGGGTCCGGTGGGGCCTGGCACGGCCCAGTTCTCATGCACGTCGGCAAGGTCTCGGTTCGCCCCGGGCGATCAGCACACATGCGCGGACGAGTTGCCGCGATTACGCAACCCCATCTTCTCGGCTCGTTCGTTTTTCCTCTCTTCTTGCTCTTGTTCTTGTTCTTTCTTCTCCTCCTTTTCTTAAACTTCTTCTTCTTCTTCTTCTTCTTCTGCTTCTTCTTCCATTTCGTTGGTAAAATTCTCTGTTTTTTTTTTTATTCGCGGCTGTCGCGGTACACCCATCGCTCCCTCGGCATAAATTCCGACGGTGCTTCGTGAGATCGCACGCCAAGATATCGATTAATTGATTTTATTAATTATAAGATCGAGCACGAGCGACGCGTGGCACTCCTTTTAATCGAGATGCGCGAGAGCGGCAATTACAGAGCCAAGGGTTCGCTTTGAAACTAGCGGCGGCACGATGCACCGCCTGCAAAAATTCGGTTCTCGCGATCGCGCGCGCGCATGCGTACTCCGCGGTGAACTGAACCGCGACCTTGTGCCCCGACCGAAGAATCCTATCTGGTTGCGATTTTAATTGATGCTTTTTATCTAGATAGCGTAATACGTTTTATTCGGACTAGTTACGAAATTATCTCGATAATGTTCGATTCAAACGAACGAATAAATGTTTATTCATTGTACGAATAAAATGTATCTGTGCTCGTGGTTTTTATACGGTGTAATTTTCCTACGGCGTATAATACTCCATGAATAATAATTCAAATTTAAAAATTCACTCGAAACGTCATGTCGATGGTACAGTTGAATTTCGGTTCGTTCATAACGATACATTCGATTTAGTAATTCCAATTTTTATTCGACGATTCCTCGTTCGAAACTTTTACAGAGGTAAAAATCTTGCTTGCAATTCTACAATACTCCACGAAGATAATTCAAATTTTTAAATTTCCTCGAAACGTTGATTCGATGGTACAATTGAATTTCGGTTCGTTCATAACGATACATTCGATTTAGTAATTCGAATTTTTATTCGACGATTCCTCGTTCGAAACTTTTACAGAGGTAAAAATCTCGCCCGTACCTAATGGCCAACACCGTACCGCGCGAAAAGGTACAAAGGGGGAAGGTGTTGCTTCTCTTTTCGCCTGCCTGACCTTCGTACGCGGACTCGGTTGTTCCAAGAAGAGCAATAAACGAAGTCCGGGTTTTATTCGGCGACTTGCACCTTGATAAAACTTTTCTGCCGGTACGCCCTCTTCTGTAACCACCTCCCAGCCCGCGCGTCCCTACACGGTGCCGCTTATCTCGCGTTAATCTTGAATTATTAATTCTGCAATGTGTCTAGATACCGTAGACGTACGATGGGATTTACAGGTGGCGAAACAACTTCGAGAAACGGGCACGCGCTGAAAATCGTTAACTTTGAAGATTTGTGGGACGAAACGGGGCCCGAAACGAGGTCGACGCACTGCGTTTTGGCCGAGGGAACGATCTCGGACCTGTGGAACATTAATATCGACAAATTGTTTCGGAGTAACATCGCAACGGACCTGATTCGTGACAACGTTCCTCGAAATACTAGTTCTAATTACACGTTACGAAACGTTTCTCTCAGTTCTCATTAACCTTCTAATTAAACTGGAAACGGTTGTAAATTACCCGTCGGTCAATTTTCGACATTTAAAATCGATTAACTTTCGATCGGACGTGTTTCAGGTTGTCCAATAAATTCGATAAATGTAACATTTTCACTTTAAGAAACACGCGCGATAAAGTTCGATCCGTTTTATGTATATTTTCCAACGCGTTTATTTCTTCCCGATCATTGACCATTTTTGAAATCCATGTTCGAAGAATTCGAGGATATTTCGGCGAGGGGGATTCGAATTCATTTTGGAACCTGTTTCGTAGTTTCGCATAATTGTGAAAGGGAATGGAAGAGAATGGAAAAGTTGCCCTTTCATGAACCGTGTGAACCATTTTTGCGCCGTTTTTGCAGCAACACGTGCCTCGACGTAAACATCGTGAATATTTTTAACGATTTCGGAATTCTTGAAATCGTAAACGAACCCATGGATCAACGAATATGGGTGATTCTCGTTTACTCGAAATTCTACAGTTTTCGATCTAAAACTTTATCGTTGTTTATCGCTCTCAGGCTCTTTCACGCGATGTGAAAACTTCCAGAACGATTCTGACGCGAGAAAACAAAAACTATCGAATGGTGTACGACATAGCAGCGAGTAGAAGGGCAATTGTTATCGGAAGAAATTTCTTACGACACAATGACCGCACGAATTTATCGGACGATCTGACCATAGAGTGACGTCACAATGAATCTCTAAGAACCTGCTTCGTTCGCGTTTACTACGTTTTTGGGATACAGTTAGGTCGTCTCGTTTCGTGGAATAACTCTCGAGGAAACATCGTTCGAATAAAACCGTACCGACTGTTTTCCAGTCGTCTCGCGAGTGAATCGTACGTTTCTCGAATAACGTAGAATCTCGAATTAGTTCGTAGACTTCGTTCCCTCGGGCTCTTGTGACCCACAGCCTCCGGACACGTTCGTTGCACGCTCGCGAGTACGTTTCTGATCTCGTTTGCTTCGAACGAATTACCGATCTTAGAGATTCATTGTGATGTCGTGCGTGTCCTGCACGATCGAAACTTAATCGATTTTTTACGTCGAAAATTCACGAGTAGACGCATCGTTTGCGCGTTAATTCACGCGTTAAAGAGAAACGAGGAGGGGCTTAAAGATATTTCAAATTCCTCGACGAACGTGTTTCGTTTCCTTTTTTGCTCGGGATAGACGATTAAACAGTGACTTAAAATTATTTACAGTTACACGGTACGGTGAACGTACACTTGAAATCTGTCGAGTGTTTTTTTTTTTTGGTTATTTACAAAACCGTTTCTTATCTCGAGCACTTTACAATTTTTACAATTTACGTATGCGATAATATTGTAACTTAATTTATCTTAATGATTTTCAATTATGTGTATTACGTTTAAGACACTTTTTTAGAGAATGTATGCAATTACTCCCCAGATGTAGAGGTCTGACATAGCTCGAAACGATGAGATTTCAAATGAAATTTGATTAAAAATATATATATATATATATATTTTCAATATATAGTATTCTAATAATGTATATAATTACAACTGAAACGTTGAAATTTGATTAAAATCCATACTGCTCGAGAAACTTAAGAATCTAGAACTTCGATCAAAGAAACTAAAGAAATCGAAGAATCTATAATCTTCGACTAAAAACGACAAATTTCATAATTTTCTTAAGCTTTCAATACCTGCACGAAATACAATTCGAGTATATGTATTTTCTCTTCAATTACGGAAACTATGATGCGATACTCTGGATACCGCGATCACCGTGGGAGCGTGAAGAGCGGGAAATTTAAATTATTCGGAACGCGTCGCGTTACCAAAATGATGTATCGACGAGCGGGGAGTGCGAGAGACGAAATGGAAATACTCGTTTGCCGGCGAGCATTGATTTAACCGGGTATTATTACAAGAAACAAATTCGCGCTCGTAAAATTCACAGACAATGGCGTTGCCTTGCACCGTGCCCGCATAATTAGGGTGCACAACTTGCACACGAGCTGCAACGCTCGCGCACGATCGTGCGGGACAATGATCTTTCGCTCGTGGATCACGTTGCACAACGACTCCGAGACAAGGGAGCGGTCTCTCATAGGCCTCCCAAAAGGCCTCCAGCAAGATGACTCTAATATTTGCTGAAGGCTATGCGGTTGTTACGACATGATCGATTTTATCGCGAATTTTAAGCCGAACTGGGAAACTGTTCGCCAACGAATCAAAGAAAGGAAATCGTTGCAACGATTTCTGGAACGTTTCGATGCTCGCGATACGCAACCGATCGCGATAATATTGACATAATCTCGGACCAACTCTGAAACGTGTATGACATTTTCTGTAACGTCTCTCTCGCCCCGGGGTGATTTTCTCGAAGAATTTCAAACAGAGAACCAAACGACACGACTCGTGTGCACGTGTACACTCCCGAGCATAAGTACACACGACGAGTACAAAATAAGAACAAATTGACATTGCGAAACCGTAACTAACGATTACGAACACCTCGCCACGCAGGGTATTTGTAAATCGAGCGTCGAGGATTTCACGAATCGTTGGTGAACGATTGAAAATCGATCGGTGATCTGTGTTTAGAAATTATCGCTGTGGAATTTTTTATTTCTTCCTGTTCCTTGGAATAATTTCTTCTCGAATTTCTCGCAACATTCTTATCCATTTTTCGTTTTTAAATCGCCGTATCACTCGTTCCGCGCGTTGTATATTTTCAAATAAAATAGTAATTTGTGCGATCGAACGCGATGCATCTTAATTTGCATCTTTCGAATCGGAGAACCGTTCGATAACTTGTAGACGACAGTGTACGTACAGTGGCTGACACTCGAGTCGTTCGATCGTCTTGCCATTCTATTGTTGCTCGTAAAATGTGATACACAAGTGGGATACTTTTGCAATAAATGTTGGAATATTCCATCAAGTTTGTACCGTTCGTGCGCAAAGGGTGATGAAAAAATGCGCCGAGTCTCCTTTCTACGAGCGTGCGTTAAGTCTTTATGATTCACTCGTCAACTCGACAGACGTTCTTAGTTCGCGAGCGTTCGTTTTCCTCTTGAATAAGATAATGCTCACTTTACGTGGGCACCGTGTTCCCTCGCACGCGCCGCTATTACACGGTATTGTTAAGAAATTACGCGGAAAGATTATCGGTGTGTTTCTCACGGAAACCATTAAGCATCGCGTGGTACTCACCTGCGCATAATGCACAATCGATCCAACAAACGCGACAAATGGTGGCTCGCGTTAATTATCCAGCTAGTTGGGGAATTTGCACTTCGAATTGTGCAATCGAAACGTGGCTTATCTGATGCACCGCGGTGCGTCACGTGTGATGACGTTACTTGGGTCGCAGGTGTTACGACGTTACGCGCCCCCCTTTTTTTATTTTATACGACTCGACAGTGTTGAAAATATATCTCTTTCTACCGAATCGAGTAACCCCCCTTTTCCCCAAAATTGGATGCGATGTAATCGAGGGTGCAGCAGAGTGAATTATCATTTGCACCGATTGATAAG